>NC_062546.1:81138032-81773189 GCF_016906955.1 Phacochoerus africanus
GAGCAGATAGTTTATAAAGTGTATTTTTATTACATAATTCTATAGCCAGGTTACCAACTTCTCTATAGCTTTAGTGTCCTTATCTGAAATATGAAAAGAATTATAGTACCTGCTTCACAGAGCTGGCATGAAGATTAAATGCACTGATATATGTAAAGTGCTTGCACATTGTAAGTGATAAAAAACTGGACACAAAATATATTGATGAGTTAGTGGGATTTGCATATATGTATATATGAAGAATCATTGCATGATTGAATTCATTTCCAATAAGGTATTCAGAAGCTACTGGAGAGTGGTTAATAATGAAAAGAGTTTGCTAATCTGTTTCATTTAGGAAGAACATATTCAATTGCCTCTTAATTTAGTAACTTTATTTTTCCCAGTTTGAAAAAGAAAAACAGCATGATATTCGATCATTCTTTTCACCAAACCCTAAGAAAAGACAGTTGGTGACCTGTGATGAATCAAGAGTATTCCAGGAGAAAAATACTGTAGCACCAGCAGACCTTAGAAAAATACCCCCAAGAGATTTCATTCATCATGAGAGCAATCTTGAACCTGAAGCTAAAAGACTGAAACTAGTCACCACCAATGACCACTGCAGTCCCCTGGAGGAGAAGCCATCCTGGCCTGGGAAAACCAAGACTCCACTCATGGACAGGGTCTCTGAGGCAAAAGCCCAGGCCACCACCCCACTTCTTCCTGGAATGGACTGGCAGTGTGCTTTCTGCACCTATATCAATAACTCAATGTTACCTTTCTGTGAAATGTGTGAGAATCCTCGGGGCAGCGCTGGTGAGTATTTGGTGGGACAGAGGGAGTTGGGGGGTGTGTGTGCAGAGGGTGACCGTGATGGGAGCTGGCAGTGGTGTCTTTGAATAACCTGGGCTTTTAGAGACAACTGCTGTCATCAGAGGTTCATCAGAGCTTTTAGACAGGGGAGAGAGAACTTCACATAGTGAAGACTTGTGAATTTTTCCCCTTGTGGAATGCAAAAAGCTCCCAGTTCTGTCAAGAATGTATATCCCCCAGCGTCTGTGACATGGCATTAATTTGGCACAAACGGACATTTCTGATTAATGCCAGCAGGATGTGAATTCAGTGGGCAGGAATTGAAGCTCTGTTGCCATGGCAGCAAATATGCCTTATAGTCATAGACCTGCTGTTTTCTTTCCACTGTAGATAATACTTGTTTTTATAGAAATTATAGATTACTTTTGTTTAAATAGCATAATGAAGCGAATGTAGCTTCTTTTTCTAGTAAAATATTCAATGTGCCATATTTCTTGCCTGACAAATCATAAAAATTCTTCTATAGATCTTCTTTAGAAACCAATTTCATGAAACTAATTTCATGTCTGTTTTATGAGTTTGTTCTTTTCTAAAACATGCTATTTAAAAATAGAAATCATAAACATACCTCAGAGTATGTTTTTATAGTATGATATGCCATTTTCTGATGTTTTATTTTTGAAATGATTATTAACACCTGTGGTTATATTAAGAAAAGATCATTAGTATTCCTTTTGTTTCCAATTTTCATTACCATTTTTATGGTAAGTAAAAATGCCAAATGGTTTAGAAACTGGAAGAAATCATAAGTAAAATAAAATGTTATCAATTGTAATAATTATACACACCTGCTTTTCCATCATATATGAATTCTTCAGAATATTGACATGAACAAAATCTCAGCAAAGACAGAAGCTCTGATGCTCCAGTTCCTTCCTGCCTGCCTTGCTCTCTTCTGCCTCAGTTTTGATGTGAAAGAAAATGTCACGAGTAGCTGAGTCTTTCCTCCTTCAATTCTGGGTGTTCCTACCAAAACTGACAAGTCCGCCATCTGGTTGGTTATATTTGTAATGTGGACACCTGTTGTCTACGAGCTAAATTAGAACCACAAGTTTATTCCATATAATATCTCAATGATTTGCATTATCTCAATTTTCAGCTGCTACAGGCAATAAAAATAAAGTATCTCATGATTACAGAATAATGTCAGTTTACATTAAGTATATAAATTGTGTCATTTAACCAAAAAATTATAATTTAATAGAGTTTTATAGTTCTGTTTTTTTCTTTGTGATACCAAGAGCAACATTAAAAAAGTTTTTAAAAAGTAAATGATACAAGATGATCTTTCAAGCAGATTTCTGGAGTTCCTATTGTGGTTCTGCAGGTAAAGAATACAATATAGTGTCCTCGAGCACGCGGGTTCAATACCTGGCCTCACTGACTGGGTTAAGGATATGCATTGCCGCAAGCTGTGATATAGGTCACTGATGCGCCTCAGAACTAGTGTTGCTGTGGCTGTGGTGTAGGCCAGCAGCTGCAGCTCTGATTCAGTCCTTAGCCCAGGAATTTCTATATGCTACAGGCATGGCCCTAAAAAGAAAAAAAAGGGGGGAGCCCCCCAAATTCCTAGAATCATGATTTAATAAGCAAACTGTCAAGCAATCTAGAAAGAACAAAACGTCTTTTGTGAATATGAAACAGCCTGATTTAAGAGGAATACATATTCTAAGTAACAGTGACATTACTATTTTTGAAAGTTGCAGTTATTTGAGTAATATTACTACAGTTTGGCATAATGATTTCCAACCTTGATTTGGATATATCCCAAAAGTATTGAAAAGCAGAATCAATTCTAACTCATCTAAATTTTAAAATCAATGCCCGCCATATAACATTTTGAGGAAACAGTGGAATTCAAAAAACTAAAGGAGCAATATAAGGATATGAAAGTGGAAAGTCCTGGAAAAGTTGCTAAATGCAGTCTTTAGTACAATAGATAAAATTTGGTATAATATATACACTGAACAATAATTTTTTCCATTATATAGCATTTCTCTTTGTTCTTTGTGCTTTGTTCTTCACATCTATAGCTTATAGATGATTTGGCATTTTACAACTTGTATGCCCAGATTTATACCTCTCACTGGAATTCCAGGTTGGATGTATCCAGTGGCTTATGTAACATCTCCATCTGGATATCTAATGGGTACCTCAAGCTGAACATGTCCAAAATGGAATTCTCGATTCACCACCAACATATCTAATACCCAAATCTTCTCTTCTCCCCTCTTTTCTACATGGTACTAAAACCTAGAAGCAGCATCTTAAAAAAAAAAATTTATAGTTGATTTACAATGCTCTGCCAACTTCTGCCGTACAGCAAAGTGACCCAGTTATATATATATAACTTTTCTGCATTTCCTTCCATCATGAATTTTCTCAAGAGATTGGATATCGTTCCCTGTGCTATACACTAGGACCTCATTGCTTATTCATTCTAAATGTTATGGTTTGCATCTGCTAACCCCAAACTCCCAGTCCATCTCACTCCCTCCCTCCTCCCCCTTGGCAACTACAAGTTTACTCTCCATGTCTGTTGAGGTAGCATCTTTGATTCCCCCCCTCCTCCCACCTCATGAAGTTCTGCTGCTGTAACCTCCACATTATATCTTGATTCCAGCTACTTCAGCTGTATTGCTACCATCCCATGGGAAGCCACGATCGTCTCTCTCCCAGGACTTCAGAAATCTCTCTGGGTCTGGTCCCTCTTGATGCACAGCCAGAGTGATCCTTTAAAAACTTATATTATTACACTTCTTTGCCCAAAACCCTTTTATGGCTTCCAGTTATGCTAAGAATCTAATCCAAGAATATGACACCCCCCAGGGCCAGGCTTCCTAGATTCCTAAACAGTTCTCAGCTCACATGGTCCTGCTGACTTTTCTCCTCCCACCCAATCCCCTTACTTATTCTCTTTATCTGAGAATACTCTCTTTAGTTACCTGTTTATCTCTGCCCCTTGGCCTGGAATCTCTGGGAAGCAAGGACCTTTCTATCTTGTTCCTTCTGCCTCTCCAGCACCTAGAGTAGGACTTGGTGTTTCTGGACTCCCTATGAATGTTTTGAACAAATGAACAAACATCATTGACTTTATTATTTTTTATAAGACCTAGATGTGACTTTCTTAAACTCAATTTTTTAAATTGGACTTAGAGTAAATAATGACTTCATCTAAATTTAAATGTAAACTGTTTGATTTGAAGAAACTAATTTGTTTATTTGTTGTACAAATTTGTTCTCCAAATAGATAGCCTTAACCCCACCTGGGATAAAAACAAAAATGAGAAAGATGATTCTCAGAAAGACACCTCCCAAAAAATCCAGACTAGTTCTGACAGTGAAAAACAAGCCCTTGTGTGTTCAGAACCGGAACCATTAGCTGAGAGCAAGGAACAAATTCCAAAAGTTGAGGGTGAAGAGAGATTCACACCCCAGCCAGATGGTGGTAAGTCTTGTTTCCATTTCCAGGATCCAAATAATAACCATATGCTTAGACATGTAATACTGTTAGTAGATTTCCAATTACTACCTTGTTCCAGGTGTCTCTTATTTCCTTTTATATTAAAAATATCAAGCATTTGTAACTGCATACATGAACACCAGATGGCCAGAAGAGCAGAGCTGTTACATGACACAGAGAGCTCAACCCAGAGGTGGCTACCTCTGCTGCCTACCTGGCGCATTCTCACAGAGGATGGTTTGGCTGTTTGCAGGTTCTTCTGCACAACATAGATTGTTGTAAGATTGACAAACTTGTAACAGCCTCTTAGCAGATCATTAATCCTTTATACATGTATTTCTTTTAAATGGCTATAATTAATTTGGCCTATTTTAAATTTAGAGTTTAGGGGACTTCTTAAAAATAAAATGTTTTTAGGCGTTTCCATTGTTGCTCAGCAGTAACGAACCTGACTAGTATCTCTGAGGACATGTGTTCGATCCCTGGACTCACTCAGTGGGTTGAAGAATCCAGCATTGCCGTGAGCTGCAGCACAGGTTGCAGATGTGGCTTGGATCCTGCATTGCTGTGGCTATGACTGTGGCTGTGGTGTAGGCTGGCAGCTGTAGTTTCGATTCGACCCCTAGCCTGGGAACCTCCATATGCTGTAGGTACAGCTCCAAAAAGAAAAAAAGAAAAACAAACAAAAATAAATAAATAAATAAACTGTTTTTAAGGAGCATAATTTTAAGACTATATGAATCATGATTGTGTTTGGAACCAACATATGGTATCTCAGATTTTATTTACTTTTTGGTTGGTTCCATTCATTATTTATAGCTGTGATGATTGGCAAACACCAGCCTATAGGTCATACGTCACTGTCTTTCTGGGCCAGCTGGCAAAAGCTTGTGAGCCCTTTGGGTTATTGTCTTTATTAGTTTGTGACTATAGCAACCTACAAGTTAATGTTCTCATTATATAACAACCCCAAAATGGTTGGAAGGGACTGTTGAAGCTTTTCTTTTACATTAGTGGTTGTGAAACATAGATGTAACTCAGAGTCAGATTCATAGCTCTAAATGAAATGTTCATTTAAGTGTTTCTGAGCTCAGGGCACTCTCTTTTTTTCTTTGCTCAGCCTTCCTTTCATTTAATTTTTCAAGGTCTTCCCAAAACTATCTTACAGTGGGTCTTGTTTAGGTCTGTTAATTTTAACAGCTTTTAAACAGGCAATGTAGACCCTGACTTTATGTCTCTAGTTTCCTTATTCAGGCTGTGACAGTCCCTCTAGTGCTGATAAAGCTTTTCCTCTAGGATAGCATACAGCTTAATGAGCTGAACATCAGACCAGAATCAGCAACTGGCAACTGTCATCAGCTGGTCCATGAGTCTCCTCATCTATGGCAAGGAAATACTGTCTTGTTAGATGTGAATTGGTCCCTTGATGAAGACAATATGTTAGCTTTACTTACACATACTTTTCAAAAATCACTACGCTTTTAAAAATTCTAAAATTTGCCAGTGAAATTTGCTTTGGCCTCAACTGGTAGACAGTGCCATCATTTCCCTGTATTCCTAGCCCCTCTTCTTTTTTTTTTCACTTCTCAGATCAGTAGGTGGAGACCTTCACAAAAGCGATGTGTTTCACATCTCCCCACTAACATGGATTTCCATGAAAAACAGAAGACAGAGAAGGCACATTATATTAAAATGCTTATTCTTCCTACATATGCTCTTTTAGAACCAGAGTTCTCTACTACAATGGAATTGTGGTTTTGTTCTAGCTAGAATTCTGGGGGTCTGGAAGGATGGCTGTATCCTGAAAAGATGCATCATCTGTAGTTTTGAACCATTAAATGACACTTCATGAAAAGAAAAATATGTTCCCTAATGTAGCTAGTAGCTACCAAAAATAATAACTGATTTTGAGTTGTTCTTGTGATTTTTTTTTTAAATCAAAGTATGACTTCTGATCTTTAAGTATTAATGCATTAACCATAGTTCTTCAAATCTGGAGACACAGCAGTTATGAAATGCACTTATGTACATTAAGAAAGAAAAAAACCTGAAATTAAGTTATGACAGTAATTTTTTTTTTGTCTTTTGTCTTTTCAGGGCCTCACCTGTGGCATATGAAGTTTCCCAGGCTAGGGGTCTAATCGGAGCCACAGCAACGCCAGATCTGAGCTGCGTCTGCAACCTATATCACAGCTCATGGCAATGCCAGATCCTTAACCCACTGAGCAAGGCCAGGGATCGAATCTGCAACCTCATGGTTCCTAGTCAGATTCGTTTCCACTGCACCATGATGTGAACTCCATGACACAGTAATTTAAGGATAGCCCAGCCCAGATCCTAAGACCTTTGCTGTTCTGGCATCATTTCCATTTGTTCTGAGTGATTTGGCAGTTTCTCCTGCCTTCACTTGCTTTGCTTGGCATATAATAGGCAACCCTTTTGCATACTTTAGTGTTCAAATATAAGATCCTCAATTTGCAGGAATCTCCTTTTCTTAGATCTCTGAAGCACTTGGTTTTTCCTTTGCAAGAATAGTAAATTTTGGTTATTCTTCCGGTAATACATATTTACTTCTTTAATAACAGATTAATTCTCTCTTGCTCTGTCTCTAAGTTTTTGGCATACCTGATACATTTTTGTTTCGGTACCAAATCATAGTGAAACACTTTGAAGACATTTTAAAGGTAATTAAACTCAACCTGTAGTAACAACAATGCCTGTATCTCAAGTGTTGAAGTGACAACAGTATTGTAGTTATGACTAAACTCATGCACAGGCAGTGACAACTACCTCACGGCAGCCACCTGGCCAACCATGATTGTAAAATGCCACGATTATTGACTATAAGACATGCCAATTCAGAAATGTTAAAGTGTGGAAAAGTGTACATTTTAGAATTTATGAAATATGGGAATAATCCACAATCCAAGTTTGTAAAATGACTGATGCCTTGATTAGGAAAATTAAAATAGATGACATTGCCAAATAGATCTCAAGCAAATCATGGACTTCCAGATCTGGAAAAGATACTTTTTTTGGTCTTTCTAGGGCTGTACCTGCAGCACATGGAAGTTCTCAGACTAGGGGTCAAATCAGAGCTACAGCTGCCTGCCTACAGTACAGCCACAGCCACTCAGGATCTGAGCCATGTCTGTGACCTACACCACGGGTCATGGCAACACTGGGTCTTTAACCCACTGAGCAAGGCAAGGGATCAAACCCACGTCCTCATGGATACTAGTTGGGTTCGTTAGCAGCTGAGCCATGGCAGGAACTCCTAGAAAAATATTTTTAAAAGTCACTGAGGCCCTATGGCTGAGGAGCCAGATTACTGGGCTCAAGTCCTTTGACCAGTGGCCCTGGGCAATTAATTAGTTTCCTCCCTTGTAAAATACACTGCTTATTTCTGAGAGGTATTAATATATGTACTTAGAATAGTACCTGGCACATTGTAGGTGTTTGCTAAGTGCCAACTGTAATTAATAGTTTGATCTGCTTGATAACCTTGTCTCTCCTGTAGAATATATTGGTCAATGGGACTGAGAAAACAGTAAATAAAGATTATCAGAAAGAAGCCTTGTCCACTCATCTCCTTTTGTGAACGTGAGGACCATAGGGGATCAGTTATTTAAGTGACCCTCAACATAGCTATGTTGCTGCTTAGAATGAAAATGGCATCCATTCAGTCCCAACTTAAACCCACTCTAGCAACAGGAATAGATGCTAGACTCCTTCAAGACTGATAAGGACTCTGGGGGTGGGAGGGGAAATTTTCCCTTAGTCCTAACTCTTTATCTTTTTGGTGAATGCTCCCTTTCTCTTTTTTTTTCCTGAGTCATTAGCAAAAGTTCAAAGCACCTGGTCACCACATATGCCAATGTAGATGGCCTACTATGGTAGTTTTATTTCAAGCTCAGACATGTGTTCTTTGTAATATGTTGATCTATTTGATACAGCCGTTTCATCATTCTAACCTACAGAAGATTAAAATAAGCTATTTTGGATAGAGAGTAAATATGCCTTCAGCTTCTTTTTAATCTTCTTTACTAGAACAGTTGAAGAGTTCTGACACGATGCCAGTATATGATACCTTAATGTTTTGTGCAAGTAAGAATACTGACCGCATTCATGTCTATACTAAGGTAAGCTTTATATGAATTCTGGAAACATGCAAAAGGATTCCTTTTTTCATGTTTCAGTAGAGGTGATGAATTGTATTAGCAAAAGAGATAGGCTTCTGGTTCTTTTTCTTCTTAAAGCTAATTCTCAGATTTCTATGTTAAACCTAAAGACAGTGAGACAAACAGCATAATAGTTAAGAGTGTAAACTGCAGGGCCAGAGTGCTTCAGTTCAAATCTACTGCTAACTGTGGAATTTTGGACACATTACTTACCATGCTTCAGTTTCCTCAACTGTAAAATGGAGAGGAGTTATTGCAAGGACAGAATAAGCTAATTCCTGTAAGGTGCTTAGTGCAGTTGCCTGGCCATGATGAGCTCTCCCTCAGAGTTCGCTCCTGCACTGAGTCTACATTGTCTACTTAAAGGCCACAGCAGCAGGAGCGTCTTTTTGGAAGCTTATGCCTGCCCATCCATCCTGAGTAAACTCTAGGAAGTTTTAAGAATATGATTGCTCAGATTCCTGCCATGGCCTGGGTTAGTAGCACTCACTTGTTAGTCTCTGGACCACTCCTCAGATTTGCCGAGGACCCAGAGAGCTTTTGTTTAGGTAGGTTGTTCCTATTTACTGTATTTTCAATTAAAATGGAGACACTTTAAAATATTCATTTATTAATTCATTTAAGAGTAGCAGTAATAAGGAGTTCCCTGGTAGCTCAGTAAGTTAAGGAGCCAACGTTGTCACTGCTATAGCTCGAATCACTGCTGTGGCATGGGCTTGAATCCCTGGCCCACGAGGGAGGGGGTAGCAATAACAAACCCATTACATATTTATATAAACAGCATATTTTTATGAAAAGTAATTGTATTTTGTGAAACAAAAGTGTTTAGTGAGGAAAGTAGCATTGTTTTACATTTTTAGCAATTTTCTCTAAAGTCTTAATAGAAGACAGTGGGATTCCCCACATGTGCCTGTGCATGGAAAACTTCACTGTACATTCACAAAAGAATGAGGATGAAAGAGACAAGTAATGTTTTAATATTTATGAAAACACTTGTGACTCTGTGGCTCCTCTGATGGAGACCATGTGAGAATCTTTGGCCTAGGTTAAATAGGGTGAGTATTTGAGGGAAAAAAATTGCTAAGATTGTGAACACTTTTTGTTTGGTGTATAGTTTCAAATTTCTAATCTCTATAAGTATCATGGTGTACAGTTTCAAATTTCTAATCTCTATAAGTATCATGGTGTACAGTTTCAAATTTCTAATCTCTATAAGAAACTCATGGGCTATTCTATTGAAAGAATGCCTGCTTGTTTTTTTCTTTTTTTTCTTTTTATGGTCACACCTGAGGCATATGGAATTTCCAGGCTAGGCTGCCACCCTATCAGCAACGCCAGATCCGAACCACTGTGATCTACACTGCAGCTTGTAGCAGTGCTGGATCCTTAACCCACTGAGCAAAGCCAGGAATTGAACCTGCACCTCACAGAAACTAGTCGAATTCTTAACCAGCTGAGCCACAATAGGAACTCCAGGAATGCCTTTTTATTTTTTATCTTTTTATTATTACATACATATTTTTTGTCTTTTGTCCTTTTTTAGGGCCACACCCACGGCATATGGAGGTTCCCAGGCTAGGGGTCGAATCAGAGCTGTTGCTGCTGGCCTACACCAGAGCTACAGCAGTGCCATATCTGAGCCACGTCTGTGGCCTACATCACACCTCACGGCAACGCTGGATCCTCAACCCACTGAGCAAGACCAGGGATCAAACCCACAACCTTATTGTGCCTAGTCGGATTTGTTTCCACTGAGTCACAACAGTGAGGAAGGCCCTTTTAGAGATAACTTAGGTTGGAGCTGCTCACACTTAGTAATGGTTTTTTTTGCCAAGCCAAATATTAGATACAGATAGATGGTGTGCCATGTGATAACCTTCAGGTGTAACTGAAAACTAAAACATATTGCTAGATGATTAGGAGATGGCTAGGATAGTGAATATCACAAACTCCACTCATCCTCCATCATGGGACCACTGCCAAGAGTGACATCAAGAATAAAAGTCAGGGGAGTTCCCACCATGGTTATCAGTAATGAACTAGTATTGATGAGGACACAGGTTCAATCCCTGGACTTGCTCACTGGGTTAAGGGTACAGCGTTGCCATGAGCTGCAGTGTGGATAGCAGATGAGTCTGGGATCCATTGCTGTGGCTTTGGCTGTGGCTGGCAGCTGCAGCTCTGATTTGACCCCAAGCCTGGGGACTTCCATATGCCACGGGTGTGGCCCTAAAAAAAAAAAAAAAAGAAAGAAAGAGTAAAAGCAGGCGCACACAAAGCTCCCCCTAAGGGCTGGATCCTGTCTATCATGTGGAACTTCTAACCTTGGGGGAGTACCAGGGACCCCTCTGCTTTTCTAGCAACAGGTCCAAGTGCCTGAGCCTCCTTCTCCCCTCTGTGAGTGGAGTTCCAGGCCATGCTTCTCAGACCATCACATGAGAATAGCAGAGAACTGATTCCAGGGGCTGGGAGGTAGAGGAGCAAGAAGGCAGACTCCAGGGAGAGCACACAAAGAAATTCAGAAACCCTTAAACTTTTTACTCTACAGTGAAGGCTCTGTATCATGGACCATCTGATCAGTGTGTCTCCTCCCCTGGGTGGAGACTGGAGAAAACCTGCACACTCCTGGTAGAGAGTGGAGCATGCCAGCTGCCAAGCAAGTACTCGGCAGCCCCCCACTCACATTCCACACCCCCTCCCCATGCAGTGTGCACCACCTCACCTTCCTGACATCTCTCAGTAGTCTCAAGTGCGTTTTTATGACTCTTCTAAATACTCACATGTCCCCTTACCATAAAATGTTACTCAGTTTTGTAGACATGAGACACTAAGTAGATGAAATGTCAACAGGGATTTTCACAGCTACGGGAGAGTTCAGATAAAAGCTTTCCTTTTTACTTTAGGAGAGCCAAAATAAAATCTAGACACAGAAATGTGGATCAAAACCCTAGCTCCCTGCTTAAAAGAATGTCCCTTTAAACGAAGAGCAGTAACAGATGTTTCACATCCTGTGTTGTATTAATAGTGTACCTCCAAAGAACTGTTCATTTCAGCCAGAATCCCAAGTATGATGCAGAGTTTAGAGTAACAATTATATATATAAACTTTCAATCATGCTTTTTTCCCCCAAATTGATTATGGGAACTGTAACATTTCTTCTTAGCCAAAACAGTTAGATAGAATATGGGTTCAACTATTGTTTATACAGTAAATGTCCATATACAGAGCACCTTCTTTTACTTTATAAAAGAAATATGTCACATCTCAACCTCGTGTTTAACTGACTATACCCTTCTCCATGGTATTGTTTACCCTTAAATTGAATGCAGTGGGGGCACTGAGAGGGCAGTGGAGAGCCTTCCCCCCCCCACCCCCCGCCACAACTCAGCATCCTTTCTGGGGAGCTGTGTATGTGGAATCTTATCTCGAATGAGCTGTATCAGTTTTATCTTTTAGAAGACTGGGCATGGTCTATCAGAAGAGAATTCTTTACTTTTGAAATAATTTTTAGTGCCTACAGACAAAATGGATTAATAATGCCTTCCTAATCTATAATCAGGATGGAAACCAGATGAACTGTAATTTTATTCCTTTGGATATAAAGTTAGACCTTTGGGAAGATTTACCAGCAAGCTTTCAGCTGAAACAAAATCGCTCCCTGGTAAGAATAGTCCTGTGCATTTGTCTTAAATGAAAATTTGTGTTTTCAAATTCACATTATGTATTTGAGTTTATTGAAAGCAGAGCACTTTGTGGCCTGTTGCAGAGTCAGATCATTGGTTGCATTTTAATCAGTCCAGTCAGTGCCTATGAATTACCCTGGTGCTAAGAATAAATGTGGAATCTCTTTCCTTGGCAAGTAATCACACCTAGGGTTGCTGTTTCTGTGGATAGAATCATCACATCATTTAATTTCTCATTCACAGGATTAGCAACTGTGATGTTTGTATCTGACAGAATCACAATGTATCTTTGTAGGTCAAGTTCTAACGCTGACAAGTTCTGAGAGCAAGGATAACACCATGTCAGGTGACTCTTGATATGTTGCTAGAGACCCGGCGTGTAACCACAGGCCAAGTACCTGCTGGGCAGGCCTTAGTTCTGATCTGTGGCGGATTTATCTTCATGCCTAGGAAGATAAATGTGCGGGGGCTGACCCAGCACGCAGCGTAGCACTTTTTACAAGAAAATAGTGATTCTATTTTTGTCCTTTGATCAGAAAAGAAACATTGCCCCTGGTCAGCTGCACCTGTTTTAAAGGAAGAGGTAGCCATGAGCTATTTTCTTTGGTATCCTCTAATACTGATGTTCGGATTGCCAGAAAATAGTCAATTACGTATAATTGTCCAATTAGTAAGAGTAATGGTAACCCTAATAACATGTCCCAGATTTATTATTGATGGCTTTTTTTCCTGTGATAATTTAAGCAGTTAGGTACAAGTGTTTCTCGGAAGTTACAGTGTCACTCTGTCACCACCACAAAACTCACTATGCCCAAGACCAGTTTTGCCTCGGCCACTGGTAGGGTAAGTGCATCCAGCAGCCAGACTGCTTTCAGTCTTAGTGAGCACATTGTCGCTGCAGGTCCCTATGTGCATTAAGGGCATATGCTGCATGTCCTCAGTGGTGCCTTTAGAGAACCTTTGGCTTGAAAGAGACCCCTGAAGAACCAGCCATAGATAGTTCACAATAAATATAGGAAAACTGCATCAAATTGAAGAAAACCTAAAACTGTGAAACTCAAAGCCTGTTTGGGGGATATAATAAAACATCAGTTTCAGATGTTATAAGTAGCCTCACTTTCAAAGGAAGATGTCTGGTGAGCTGTACATTGTTTTCATTATCTCATTTTCTGCCAGATTTTGAGGTTTGTTCGAGAATGGAGTTGTCTAACCGCCATGAAGCAGAGGATAATCAGGAAAAGCGGGCAGCTGTTCTGCAGCCCAATTCTTGCTTTGGAAGAAATCACAAAGCAACAAGCCAAACAAAGCATTACCAAAAGGTATGCATTGTCTCTCCTTTTTAAAATTTTATATTTTATTACTTATCGTAATTATTTCTACAGGAAGGAGTCTGAGGCATTTTATGTAACCACTAAGGAAATCCTGGTAAGAGAAAGTTGTACATAAAGTGACAGCTTACTTTATAGCAACATAATTAGGTATTCTGTGAATTTGATCAAATCTACTGGAAAAGATCAAGTTGTCTGGATCTTGCTCACTCTGAGTCCCACTCATCAGGAGAAAAGGCCAGAGTCACGGGATGCTATGACCTGTGACCTGCCCCACCTGGGGCACTGTTGAACCACAGGAAAACATTTCCCTGTTATATAAGAGCAGAACCTGCCTCCAGGTCCTAAAAGCCCTGCGTTCCTAGGGTGAATCTTGGGTGCCATGCAGCAAAGGAGCTGGTTCTGTTTGATTGCCACCACCCACATAGCAGAAGGTGACTGATCATACCTGCGTTGGGAACAAAGTAAAAAGGAAAGTTAAGTGTCTCATGTTTGTAACTGTTTTGCCCTTTATCCTTACAGGTCCCTTTCTAATCTCCGTATGCTCGATTTCCTCTCTTAGCATCATAATCATCTTTAGCTCACTCAAACATCCCCTTATGCGATCTCAAATCCCCATTCTCTGTAGAATCTTTTTCATCACAAAGCAGAGTCCTATAAGAAGCAGTCAGCTGTTCTATAGCCCAGATCCTGCTTTGGAAGAGACTGCAAAGCACCAAACCAAACAGCAGCATTGGCAGAAAAAGCCCCTTCCTTTAGCTCTTGCTGTCTCTGTTTATCTGGAATCTCTCTTTGTCCTCCCATTTCCTCATTTTGTGATCTCTAGCCTTTTCCATACACACAGGTGAAAAAAATCCTTCAATGCTATGTGAGGGGTGCAGCTGGTTAAATACATTATATCCCCATAGAGTGAAAATCTCTTCAGCTGTTTCAAAATAAGTCTATGGTATATTCATATGTGAGAACAAGGAACAATGCTTGTGATAAATGAAAAGTAAGAAGGAGTTCCCATTGTGGTTCAGTGGGTTAAGAACCCAACATAGTGTCCATGAGGATGTAGGTTTGATATCTGGCCCCACTCAGTGGATTAAAGATTCAGCATTGCTGCAACCTGCAGTGTAGGTCCCCGATGCAACTCGGATTCAGTGCTACTGTGGCTTCGGCGTAGGCTGGCAGCTGCAGCTCTGATTTGAACCCTAGCATAGGAGCTTCCGTATGCTGCAGGTGTGGCCATTAAAAAAAAAAAGTAAAAATAAGTATAAAAAAGAGATGGAGACACAAGTAATTCCTTTTTTTTTTTTTTAAGTCTTTTTAGGGCCACACCTGCAGAATATGGAAGTTCTCAGGCCAAGGGTCAAATCAGAGCTGTATCCAAGGGCTCACACCGCAGCTCACAGCAATGCTGGATCCTTAACCCACTGAGAGAGGCCAGGGATTGAACCCATGTCCTCATGGATACTAATCAGTTTCATTACCTACCACTGAGCCACAGTAGGAACACCACATAATTCCTATTTTTGATACAAAAGGTGTTGGGGAGGACACCTTAGAAACATATCCGAGGTTTCTCTAGGATATGATCCTCAACTGGGGGCAGTTTCTTCCCTGGGTCACAATCTTGGGGACAGTTTTAGATTGTCACGATCAGGGGATACAACTAGGAACATCTAGTGCATAGAGAACCAGGACACTGCTAAAAATCCTACAGTAAACAGGACTGTACTCCTAAATAAAGTTACCTATTTCAAAATGTCAGTAGTGCCACTGTTGAGAAATTTTATTCTAGACCATATATAATTAGGGGATTTGTGGAAATGATAGGGACTTTATACTTTATGCCAGGATTATAAACTCATGGGACCAAAAACAAAGCAAGGAACTGTAAATAAATGAATAGACGAATGAGGTCAGGTATAAAACTAGGAAAGGATGGGGTAGGGAGCAGAACTATGGAAAATTAGAAAGTACATAACCCATCTAATGCCACTTAAATTCAGACCTAAAAATAAAACACTGTGTGAGTCAAAGTCCTTTGACTAGTTGGATTTGTCCACATTTGGACTCTTGCCTCAACTCTTTTGTACTGGTTGAATTTTCCCATGAATGTGTATTACTTTATATTAAAAACTACATTAAAAAATCGATGCGTGGAAGTTCCCATGTGCCACAGTGGGTTAAGGATCTGGCATTGTCACTGCACTGCAGAGGCTTGGGTCACTGCCTTGGCACAGGTTCGATCCCTGGCCCAGGAACTTCTGCATGCCACAGATGCAGCCAAAAAAAAAAAAAATCGATGTGTGTATACACACACACACACACACACACACAACAGAAAATGTGACACTTTCTTTCAATACTCCTTCCAGTCCTCTCCTTTTTCTCACTTTTCACAACTATTGTCTTAGCTGAAGTATTGATTTTCTCTTTACATAATCGTAATTCCCTTCTTAACTGAATTCATAGCCCACTCCAACCACTTCTAGTCATGTTCCATTTTTTCTTCTCCATCTACCCAAAAAGATGGCTGGTCAGGTATAAAAGCAGAAGTCATACAATCAATATAAACCCGAGTCAGACACACAGTATTATTTATAACATGATAGGTAGGTGATACATTAAAGATAAAACTATGTTAACAAGCAGCATAGTAAATAATCAGATTTGTATTTTTAAGAGCTCACTTCTGGCAGAAGATTAGATTGAAAGGGCAAGACGAAGTGGGGAGATAAGTGGGATAGGCTTCCTATGGCTGGTGATGTGACAAATTACCACAAACTTAGCAGTTTAAAACAATAGAAATTTATTACCAAAGTTTGTCAGAAGTGTGAGTTGGCTGTACTTATTTTACTGGTCGAAATCGTGTATGGCTGAAAAAAAGATGTTGGCTTAGCTGGGCCCTTACTGATGGTCTGGGAAGAATCCATTTCTACTGTCATTCAGGTTGTTGACAGAATTCAGTTCCTTGTGGTTGTTGGACTTAGATTTCTTGCTGGCCATCAGCTGGGGGCCACTTTCAGCCTCTAGAGGCTCTTTTTAGTGCTAGCACATGGGCCTCTATATCTCAGGATCAGTACTGGTATGTCAAATCCTTCCTATACTTGGAATTGCACCCCATCTCCCTGTCTTAAGGTCAGCTGATCAGTCACCTTACTTCCATCTGCAAAATCCCTTTACAACACTACCTAGATGAGTGTTCAATTGATACCAAGAGACAGGTATTCTAGGGAGATATCTTTAAAACTCTGTCTACCACAGAAGTTAAAAGACTATCACAGTAGAACTGGGTAAAAAGATGAGGGCGTATACTGAGGCACTAGAAATGGAAGTATAGGAAAGAGAATGAAGAGAGGTGTTGAGGAAGTAGACCTAGAGACCTTGGCCACTGATGAGAGAGAGGTGGAGAGAGGGGGCCTCCAGCGGCTTGGGCCTAGCAGAGCATGGAAATGAAACCTGTGCACCTGCAAAGGGGCATAACTTTGAGGAAGCATGCCAATTCTGGCTTTGGGGGTCCCAGAAAGTCTTAGTTAACTACAGTTATCCTGTCTCTCTGAAAGCAGGTGTGAAAGACGGGGCTGCCTAACAGCACTGAGGGGAAGTCTCCATGAAGAGTAGTTAGACATTGGATGCCTAGCCCTCCCACTGTCCTACCAGTTTTCTAGAGAAACTAACCAGAGAGGCACCAGTATTGGAAACACCAGGGTTAGTGGAGATACAGAGAGAACATTATATTGGAAACTGACACTCCCCCAAGCCCTTTCTTGGCTGTTGCCATACCAACAGCCACATTTTACTTTCTAGGCAGGAGGTTACAGGATTCATCTCTGAAAAGACGGAATGGCCTCAGAATAAAGACACATAGATACTAATATTCAGGAGTTCTCCCCAAAGCAATGGCTACATCTCCCAACATGATCATCCCCCAGTGACATCTACCTGTTTGCAGGCCTCATCTAAGCTCAGAGTGTGCAGCCAGCTTTTGAGCAACTCACTCTTAAATGTGAATAGAAGCCAAGATGACCAGCCATTATTTTGGTTCCTAAGTGAGTTCCCACTCTTGGAGGGCAGGTCTGATTCACTTGGAAATCTGTGGGTTTACATTGCCAACTGTATATCCCCTAGTCACAGTTGTTCTCTCAAGCCAGTCATCAACCTAGAACCCAACACTGTTCTCATTAGTTCAGGCCACTTTCCAACTCATTCTTCTCTTACTGCCAAACACAACCATCCTCACCCAGGAATTACTTTAGTAGACAACATTCTTCCTTCCCCATTTGTCAAAATTGATGTTTACCATAATTCTTTTCAGAGCTGGTATACTTACCTGAACTTCTTAGCAAACCTCAATGGAAAATTAAATATTGGTAACACAACTGCATTTGAAAAGTTGTCAACAACCTGCTTTGAGGTTGATTGATCCATTTCTTGTGGTTTCCAAAAATTTGTGCTTAAACCTCTCATAGGAAAGCAAGAAGTTATTTTTAGTTCTTAAATCTCTGAATAGATTTCTCAGCATCTTTTAAAGTTACTGAATTAGGTTTCTAAGCTTTTAAACATTGAATAATACCTGAGGCAAGGCTTAATATCCCATTGCCCCTCAAAGCTAGAAAGCTTTTGAATTCATTTAAAATCTGCTAGAATACTTTAGCAAAATGCTTTTGTCAAGGGTATAAAATGGTTGAAGAAATGGGGGGGGGATTTAGGAACTAAAAGGGCAAGTTAAAAGAATACTGAAAGAATTCACTTTGATTCTTTTTTGCTTTAAGAAAGACATACAAGTAGAAATGCAAACGTGTGAAAAGATAGTCATTCTTTCTCTTAATAGGAGAAATGAAAATTTAAAACTATAACAAGATACCTATCACCATTAGTAGAGACGTTGTCAGCTGATATCCCTTGTATTAGAAAAAGTGTAAGGAAATGGGGACTCTCATACATTGCTGGTGGATCTATAAATTGGTACAAAACCAGAGGAGAACAATATGTCAAAATCTATCCAACCTTAAAACACCTAAAACCTTTTTTAAAATTAAAAGTGTAGTTGATTTACAATGTCTGCTATACAACAATGTGACTCAGTCACGTACACACACACACACACACACACACACACACATTCTTTTTTTATATTATTTTCCATCATGGTCTGTCTCAGGAGATTGGATAAAATTCCCTGTGCTATCCCTTGCTGTCTATCCAGTCTAAATATAATAGTTTGCATCTACTAACGCCAAACTCCCAGTCCATCCCACTCCTTTCCCTTGGCAACACAGGTGTGCTCTCCATGTCCATGAGTTTGTTTCTTTTCATTAGACAGGTTCATTTGTGCCATATATTAGGGTCGTTTGTTTTTTGTTGTTTAGTTGTATGAGTTGTTTGTATATTTTGGAAATTGAGCCCTTTTCAGTTGCATTGTTTGTAACTATTTTCTCCCTTTCTGTAGATTGTCTTTTTATTTTGCTTATGATTTCCTTTGCTATGCAAAAGCTTTTGAATTTGGTTAGGTCCCATTGGTTTCTTTTTTTTTTTTTCTTTTTTTTTTCCCCATTGCCTTGGGAGACTGACCTAAGAAAACATTTGTATGATTTATGTCAGGGAATGTTTTGTCTATATTCTCTTCTAGAAGTTTTGTGGTATCATGTCTTATGTTTAAGTCTTTAAGCCATTTTGAGTTTATTTTTGTGCATAGCATGAGGGTGTATTCTAGTTTCATTGATTTACATGAAGCTGTCCAATTTTCCCAGCACCACTTGCTGAAGAGACTTTTTCCAATTTTATGTTCTCGCCTCCTTTGTAGATTAATTGACTATAGGTGTCTGGGTTTATTTCTAGGCACTCTATTCTGTTCCATTGATCCATATGTCTGTTTTTGTATTGGTACCACACTGTCATGATTACTGTAACTTTGTAAGATTGTCTGAAGTCTGGGAGACAGACTTTGTTTTTTTCCACAGGATTGCTTTGGCAATTCTGGGTCTTTTATGGTTCCATATAAATTTTTAATGTCTAATTCTGTGAACAATGTCATGGGTAATTTGGTAGGGATCAAAGCACCTAAGACCTTTAACCCAGCAATTCTACATCTGGGAATTCTACCGATAGTTCTTTTTTTTTTTTTTGTCTGTCTTTTTGCCTTTTCTAGGGCTGCTCCCATGGCATAGGGAGGTTCCCAGGCTAGGGGCCTACTCAGAGCTGTAGCCGCCGGCCTATGCCAGAGCCACAGCAACTTGGGATCTGAGCCATGTCTGCGGCCTACACCACATCTCACGGCAATGCCGGGTCCTTAACCCACTGAGCAAGAACAGGGATCAAACCCTCAACCTCATGGTTCCTAGTCAGATTCGCTAACCACTGCACCATGATGGGAACTCCTACAGATAGTTCTTGTGTAGAAAATAGGGATATTTGAGATAGAGCTATTTATTACAGCATCATTTGTGATAGTAGAGACTGGAACAATATAAATGAGCATCACTCAAAGACTGGTTAGATATAGCATATGGTTTGTCAAAATAATATGAAACCATTAAAAACTATGGCAATCTTATATACACCACTATGGAAAGATCTCTGAGTTTTGTGTTTAGGTCAAAAGAGTGAGGTGAAGATTAGTATGTATATTATGCTATCATTTTAAAATATAAAAATAAAAGGTATAATGGGGAAGTGACTGCCAATGACTCCAGGTTTCTTTTTGGGGTGGTAAAAATATTCTGGAATTAGATAATGTGATGGTTGTACAACTGTGAATATACTAAAATGCACTGAATTGTAAACTTTAAAATGGTAAAATTTAGGAGTGCCCATCGTGGCTCAGCAGAAACGAATCCGACTAGTATCCATGAGTTCACAGGTTCGATCCCTGGCCTCGCTTAGTGAGGTAAGGAGGTAGCATTGCTGTGAGCTTTGTTTTAGGTCACAGACGTGCCTCAGATTCCACATTGCTGTGGCTGTGGCATAGGCCAGTGGCTGCAGCTCTGATTCAACCCCTAGCCTGGGACCCTCCATATGCCATGGATGTGGCCCTAAAAAAAAGACAGTAAATAAATATGTTTAAATTTATGGTATGTGAATTATGTGCCATGAAAGTACAAAGATAAGTTAATAAAATGTATATACCTATACACTGAAAAGATGAACTATTTCTAAAAGGATGTATTGAAAACTGATGAGATGTAGTTTGGAGAAGAGGGGAGGAAAAGATGGGAATGGAGAGAAAATTTATTTTTCATCATTTACAGCAGTTTATAACTTCATAATTTTGAAATATGTGTATCGCCTAATCAAAAGTTAATAAAATAGTTTATTTAAAGGCTATATCTGTTAATTATTAAGTCTGCTTTAACAACATAAAAGCAAATCTCTGAAATTTTACCTAAAATTGCACAATTCCATTATGATTTATCTTTTAGTTTATTGTCAAGCTACCAAATGAAGTATCTGAAGTTATGAAGAAATGCAGATTTAAACTATTTTTTTTTTAAATGTAATAGGTGTAAACTACTAGGGAAACTGGGCCATGCTAATTAGAAGGAATTAATTGGGTAATTGCATTTCACCTACTTAAATTCCCATGTCTAACTTTCCTCTTTACTTCCAGTCCCTAAACCATTATGTGGTATTGATAGTGCTGTGTAAAAAGGTTCTGAATCCCACATCAAGTGTAGCATTATTTCAGTGGAAGATTCCATAAACCCTGTATGAGCTGATAATAATGGAAACAACCTTGAGATTATAGATGATTGAACCAGGTTAACTAGGAAGAGAATCATTTTACCTGAATATGCTGATACGCTATTATAACTCATTAAGGTAATGTGAGGAGCCTTGAAGAGAAGGCCACGAGGGAGGTAAAAATGCAGTTAGAGATTTTCTGCTCGGCTTGGCAAGCAGTTTACTTAGGGCTGTCAGTGGCGCATGTATTTGATCATTTCTTATTCCTACACCCACTCTTTTATTCCCCCAAGTGAAAAATTGGTCCAAAGGATATTGAATGACTCTTGAATTTCTTAGAAAAATAAATCTTGAGAAAACTAATTTGGGACAGAGAAATGTGTTTCCCACAAATGAAGGGCAATGTGGAGGGAGAAAACCCCACCCTGTAACTTTAGTATTAGCACAATGAATAGCCTTGGATTTTGCTTTTTCTCCTATTGTGTTTGCAAGGAGCATTGTGAACATGAGAAACTTTTATAGGAGAGAGAGGAAATCTTCACATGTAATTGTTTTAGATACATAACCAAAGAAGACGTCGCTGCAGCCTCGATGGACAAGGTGAAGAATGATGGAGGCCGAGTCCGTCTGATCACAAAGGAGTCCAGGCCACAGGACCCTTATATAAAGTAAGGGGTTTTTACTTGTACGACATAGTTGTACTAAGACTGTTTCCTTAAATTTATGCATGCATTTTTGTCATAATACTTTACCTTTGTGTGGCCACTTTGCAGGTTACAGGAAGCTTTCACAACATAATAGCTCTTCTCTTCTCCTAGCAACCCTGTGAGGCTCATGAGTCCTCGTCTTAAAAATTAGAGATAAAGAAGGACCCTGAGACCAGGCAGATCAAGGGAATGGCCACTGCACGCTAGAAGAACTGAGGTCAAATATGGACCCTGCCCCGCAGTCTTGAGTTCTTTCTTTCATAAAAAGGTTTTCTTTTCATACTTCTAACAAACAGCCACGGAAAATAGGCAATGTAGCTGTGACAGTTCCCTTGTAAGACTTTTCACATAATTGAGTAATGTACCTTTCCCTTGTATTCTAACAAATTGAGCTTGTTTCACTACATTTCATCTCTAATTT
Source organism: Phacochoerus africanus (assembly GCF_016906955.1). Lineage (NCBI taxonomy): Eukaryota > Metazoa > Chordata > Mammalia > Artiodactyla > Suidae > Phacochoerus > Phacochoerus africanus. Next base: position 81,160,342 of record NC_062546.1, read on the forward strand.
TAATTCTACCAACTCTGAGCTTATCTACAGGAGGCACATATTTAGCAAGTCTTCTGTTGTAATTCCTCTCAGCACTGTTCCCTCTTTGGCTCTGTCACTTAATGGATGTGAATAATCTGTTTTCTGAAAGCCAGCAGAGACTGAAAGAATGTTCACAGGAGCCTTGGTCATGGCCTCTTGGTCCCAATGAGGTGCATGACCCAACACACATAGAGAGCAGCATAGCCACTAACCCTAGCTGGGGATGTCCATTACCCTGTCCTTTCCTGACCTGAAGAAACGTTTCCTGACTTCTCATTTTCCATCTTCTCCAGATGTCTCAAAGTCTGATTATGTAAGTAGAAGACATCTAAGTTCCCAAGAGAGGCAGCATATTTGTATTCAAATGAATTTTTTTGAACACACTATTCTTTCTTTTACTTGGCATGGAATAGAGAGTGCTGACTAGAGCTATTTCATTTCCACACTGAATCACTTGGTCTGTGGACTATGTATTTACTGTTTATCAATATAGTAACAATTATTTAAATGAAGTAACAATTATTTAGAGTAAATCTGCATTAACTACCTATTCAATGTTTTGCTCAATTTTAGAGAATGTCTTAAAGATGGAGCCTGTATCCCATTTCTGAATCCCTGCACAGCCCAAGCTGATCTCACTGTGAAGGCTTCTACATCCAAAGGCTATTTGCAAGCTGTGGATAATGAAGGAAATCCACTTTGCCTTCGCTGTCAGCAACCTACTTGCCAAACTAAGCAAGAGCATAAAGCAAATGCTTGGGATTCACGGTTTTGCTCTCTGAAATGTCAGGAGGAGTTCTGGATTCGATCTAATAACAGTTACCTGCGAGCCAAAGTATTTGAAATTGAACATGGTGTGTGTCAGCTGTGTAATCTGAATGCACAAGAACTCTTTTTACGTCTGAGAGATGCTCCTAAAAGTCAGAGGAAGAATTTTCTGGATATTACCTGGACTTCAAAGCTCCCATTAGAACAGGTAAATTACAGTCATGTGACTGATTGAAGGCAGCATTGCACTGAGTGAAGAATATTGATGCACTTTATTCTTTAAACCTTTTTATTTCGGGAATTTTCAAATACATATATAAAAATAGAATAATGAATCCACATACCCATCACCCAACTAACAGTTATCAACCTTTTGCCTTTCATTTTCATCTCTCCCTCACCTTATTTCTTTTTCTCTCTTGGAATTATTTTAAATTCAAATTCCAGATAGCATTTCATTTCACCCTTGAATACTTTAATTATGTATCTCTCATGGATAAAGACTTTCTTTCTCCCTACTCCCTCCTCTCTCTTTTTCTTTCTTTTAAATAGAATCCCATATCCCAATATCCATTATCACACTCAAAACAATTATAATTCCTCAATTTTAGTAAGTCCATGTTTGGTTTCCCAGATTGTCCCAAAAATATCTTTTTATAATTGCTTTATTCAAATTATGATCAAAAGATGATACAGGAGTTCCCGTCATGGCGCAGTGGTTAACGAATCCGACTAGGAACCATGAGGTTGTGGGTTCGGTCCCTGCCCTTGCTCAGTGGGTTAACGATCCGGCGTTGCCGTGAGCTGTGGTGTAGGTTGCAGACGCAGCTCGGATCCCGCGTTGCTGTGGCTCTGGCATAGGCCAGTGGCTACAGTTCCGATTCAACCCCTAACCTGGGAACCTCCATATGCCACGGGAGCGGCCCAAGAAATAGCAACAACAACAACAACAACAACAATGACAAAAAGACAAAAAAAAAAAAAAAGAAGATGATCCACACATTGCTTTTGGTCATTACAACTCTTACTTCCCATTTAATCTGTAATATCACACCCCCCCCCCCCACCTTTTTTTGTCTTTTTAGGGCCAGACCTGTGGTACATGGAGGTTCCCAAGCCAGGGATCGAATCAGAGCTACAGCTTCTGGCCTATGCCACAGCCACAGCAATGAGGGATCAGAGCTGCGTCTGTGACCTACACCATAGCTCATGGCCTCGCCAGATTCTTAACCCAATGATCTCAGCCAGGGATCAAACCTACATTCTCATAGATGCTAGTCAGATTCGTTTCCACTGAGCCACGATGGGAACTCCAAACCACCCCTTTTATTAATACCACTGATTGTTAAAGAAGCTGGATCATTTGCCTGTGGAATTTCTCACAGCCTGGATTTATCTCCTTGTATCCTTGTGGTAATAATGTTTGATATGTTCCTCTATCCCCCTGATTTTCTGAATGATGGGTATATGATTTAGAGGTCTGGCTAGATTCTGACAAGATTATTTGGGGAAGAGAACTTACAGGTGGTACATTGCATTGAGAGGCACTTGTGGTCTGGTTGCTCCACTTTTCATGGGGTTAATATTGCATAACAGGGGGCAAATAGATAACCCCAAAATGTAATTCATTACAATGAGAAGGAAACTTGTATAGAATCTAACCAATCCAAATTTCAAACTAAAGCATAATGTATAATTTTGTATTAAGCTTTAATTTTTATTTTTAATTTTTTTAGATTTTTAGGACCACACCTGCAGCATATGGAGTTTCCCAGACAAGGGGTCTAATTGGAGCCACAGCTACTGGCCTACAACACAGCCACAGCAACTATGGATCTGAGCCATGTCCGCGACCTATACCACAGCTCACGGCAACGCCGGATCCTTAACCCACCTAAGTGAGGCCAGGGATCAAACCCGCAACCTCATAGTTCCTAGTCAGATTCGTTTCCACTGCTCCACGACGGGAACTCCAGTAAGCTTAATTTTTAAATAGTACTCTGTCTGCTAAAATATTGGGTAAATTCTGGCCATGTACTCAAGTCTTATACTTTTCTTTCTTTACCTAGTATTGCTGAATTATGATGGAATTACTCAATAAGCATTTTTTCAAAGATGAATTAGCATGACTTTGAGAGCTAGGGAAACAGACTATTTCCCTACTGCTATCCAGAGTTCCCGAATGATCCTTTGGTCTAATTTGTGAGGGACATATTACACTAGTCCCAGAGGTGTCAGCCAGACTCCAGTTACTGTCTGCTGCCTCCATGTGGAGGCTTCCAGAAGACACGCAAGAACCTGACTCAAGGACATGCTGAAAGCACTGTGTCCAGGAATGAAGAAGGAACACAGTCTCCCTCTAAGCCAGAAGTGTTTAGAGGAGAAGGAGCACCACAGGGACTAGGTGGGATGACCAGTCAGAGAGGGAGCAATAGTTTCAGGAGGTATGTTTAGGATGTTGAAGACTGGCCCTGAGTGATTTGTCAGAGAATTACTGGGAATTACACAGAGTCTGTCAGAGTGAAAACTGCTCAGTGCAAAAGAATTGGTTACAAAAGACAGAACCAAAATGGATTTTTTCCCTTTAAGGATATGCCATTTTCTTGATGCACAGAGAGTGTGATACAAAGTAGCTTCTCATAATGTCACCCTCAAAAAAAAAATTGATACATATTTTCCAACAGAACTTGCAAAGTTCAGTGTAGAAGAGAAAGGGAGTCCCTCTCTGAATAGACAAAGTTTACTACTCCAATCTGTTGCCTCTTGGGCCAGATGCTATTGATAAGGTCCCCATGCCATCCATAGGCCTGACAACTTTCTTAAAAGCATTTTAGGGCTATGTCACAAGTTCCCATGGCCAGCGGCCATGAAATTGATTATAGTGTCTTCCTTGTTCAAGACAAAGGAAATTTAAAACAACCTTCATACTCATCTTTGTGATATTTTGACAACTACACTGCCATGGTGTGAGCTGATTTTACTGTCTCAGATAAGAGGCCAAAATACATCTCATTTAAATGTGGGTCATCGTTGGTTAAATATAAAGTGTATATATATGGACTAGCCTAAATAGTGGCTGCTTTAAATGAACATCTTTGTTTATTCCAAATATGCAAGTTACAAATGCTTGTTCTAGAAATTCTATTCTAGTCCATGTAACTTGGGAGGTTCCCAGGTAATAGCATAAAAGTTATGGGTGATCACAATTAATATTAAACTGTCATTGGTATTGATCACAAATGCATTTAGGTCAACAATTTAAAAATATTTGAGTCAGTAATATTCAGAAGTTCTTCCTTTTTTATCGGTTTTTATTTTTGTGTCGATTTTGTCTTAGTGACCATGTAAACTAGATCAAAGATGCAGAAGCAACCAATTTTCCCAACCTGTTAGGAGTCTTGGTATTTTATACTTACTTGTAATTTTTTCAAAATAGGTTAGGTAAGGGGGGAAAAATCCATTTTTCAGAAACACATTTTATTGCTTTCAAATTGCTAACCCAGAGGGTTTTTCCTGCTCACAATAAAATCTTTAAAAAGCCATCCTAATGTATTTTTCCCCATGATTTTGCTGTATAAACATGATTTCACAATGCAAAACCAACAGTTCCCACAGCGCATGTTGAAAACTGCTGATCCTGTGTTCTTTTTTCAGCTTAATGAAATGATAAGAAACCCAAGCGAAGGGCATTTCTGGCAGGTGGACCACATCAAGCCAGTGTCTGGGGGAGGTGGACAGTGCTCTCTGGACAACCTGCAGACTCTGTGCACGGTCTGTCACAAAGAGGTCAGTGGAGCTTGCAGACATCAAACTGAACACTGTGCATACAGGTGTGCAAGATTCCAGGGTGAATCTGTATCCCTGGTCTAGATTCGAGATGTATTTGATTCTTTTCATCACCTAACACCCGCGTATTCTTTTGAGGCCTATACAAGTTCTCAATCTCAGACGAAAAAGAAACTTCTTCCCTTTTGACTCATTCTAAGACCAGGAAATTTTCACCACCACCTAGAAGAAAATGATACAACTTAAATATTGCAGTCTTTTTTTTTTCTTTTTCAGCCACACCCACAACATATAGAAGTTTCTGGGCCAGGAGTCAAATCTGAGCCACAGCTGCAAACTACATCACAGCTATGGCTATGCTAGAACCTGCCAGCTTGGAATGGAACCAGTGTGGCCACAGAGAAAAGCTGGATTATTAATACACTGCACCACAGCGGGAACTCCCTCATATTGCACAGTTCTGAGGAGACCCAGATCCTCACACTAGAAGTTCACTGAACTGGGGAAGTGACATATGTTTGCATTTGCAGCTAAATATGTCCTGAAATATCTGAAAATATTAATAAATCTTCTCTAGGACCAGCTCACTTCAACATGAACATTGCACTGCCGACCTAAGTATGAAACCTGTTAACCTTGGTACATCTTGGAGCAATTATCTCCTGCTTAAAACAAAAGAAAAAGAATAACGTAATATCTGTCAACTAGGATGATTTTTATAAAATTTTTATTACATTTGATTTACAATGTTCTGTCAATTTCTGCTGTACAGCAAAGTGACCTATTTATATGTACATTATTTTTCTCACATTATCCTCCATCTGTTTCATAACATAACAAGTGATCAGATATAGTTCCCTGTGCTGTGCAGCAGGATCTCATTGCTTATCCACTCCAAATGCAATAGTTTTCATCTACTAACCCCAAACACCCAGTCCATCCCACTCTCTCCCCTTCCCCCTTGGCAGCCACAAGTCTATTCTCCATGTCCATGAGTTTCTTTTCTGTAAGATAGGTTCATTTGTGCCATATATTAGATTCCAGATACAAAACATATCATATGATATTTGTCTTTCTCCTTCTGACTTACTTCACTTAGTATGAGAGCCTCTAGTTCCCTCCATGTTGCTGCAGTTGACATTGTTTTGTTCTTTTTTATGGCTGAGTAGTATTCCATTATGTGTATGTACCACAACTTCTTAATCCATTAATCTGTCATTGGACATTTACGTTGTTTCCATGTCTTGGCTATTGTGAATAGTGCTGCACTGAGCATAGGGATACATGTACCTTTTTGAATGAAAATTCTATCTGGATATATGCCTAAGAGTGGGATTACTGGATCACATGGTAGTTTTAGTTTTCTGAGGTACCTCCATACTGTTTTCCATAGTGGTTGTACCAATTTACACTCCCACCAGCAGTGTAGGAGTGTACCCTTTTCTCCACAACCTCTCCAGTATTTTTGCTGTTGAGTTGTATGAGTTGTTTATATATTTTGGAAATTAAGCCCTTGTTGGTTGCATTGTTTGAAATTATTTTCTCCCATTCCATAGGTTGTTTTACTGTTTTTCTCATGGTTCCTTTTCTATGCAAAAGCTTTTAAGTTTGAGTAGGTCCCATTGGTTTATTTTTGTTTTTATTTCTACTGCTTTGGGAGACTGACCTAAGAAAATATCAGTATGGTTGATGTCAGAGAATGTTTTGCCTATGAGTTTTATGGTGTCTTATGTTTGTCTTTAAGCCATTTAGAGTTTATTTCTGTGCATAGTGTGAGGGTGTATTCTAGTTCCATTGATTTAGTGCATCTATCCAGTTTTCCCAGCACCATTTGCTGAAGAGACTGTCTTTCACCCATTTTTATTTTTATTTTCATTTTTGCGTCTTAGGTCTTTTTAGGGCCGCACCCAAGGCATATGGACATTCCCAGGCTTGCAGCCACTGGCCACAGCCACAGCAATGCAGGATCTGAGCCACATCTATGACCAGCACCACAGCTTACAGCAATAGTGGATCCTTAACCCACTGAGCAAGGTCAGGGATTGAACCTGCATCCTCATGGATACTAGGTGGATTTGTTAACCACTGAGCCATGATGGGAACTTCTTCCAATTTTATATTCTTGCCACTTTTGTCAAAGATAATTGACTGTAGGTGTCTCTCTGTATTTCTGGGATCTCTATTCTGTTCCATTGGTCATTCCATCTGTTTTTGTACCAGTACTACACTGTCTTAATTATTGTAGCTTTGTAATATTGTCTGAAGTCTGGGAGAGTTAGGCCTCCTGCTTTGTTTTTGTTCCTCAGGATTGCTTTGGCAATTCTGGGTCATTTGTGGTTCTGTATAAATTTTTGGTTTGTCTGTTCTTGTGCTGTGAAAAATGTAATGGGTAATTTGATGGGGATCACATTGAATCAGTAGAGATTGCTTTGGGTAGTATAACCATTTTTACAATATTAATTCTTCCAGTCCAGGAGCATGGACTATCATTCCATTTCTTTGAATCCTCTTTAATTTTCTTGAATAATGTCATAGTTCTCAGTATGTAAGTCTTTCAACTTACTGGTCAGGTTTATCCATAGGTATTTAATTTTTAGGGGTGCAATTTTAAAAGGTATTGTATTTTTTTATTCCTTACCCTTCTTTCTTTTTTGGGGGCACACCCAAGGCATATGGAGGTTCCCAGGCTAGAGATCTAATCAGAGCTACAGCTGCTGGCCTACACCACAGCCACAGCCATGCCAGATCTGAGCCATGTCTGTGACCTACACCACAGCTCATGGCAATGCCAGATCCTTAAACCACTGAGTGAGGCCAGGGATCAAACCCACAACCTCATGGTTCGTAGTCAGATTCATTTCTGCTGCGTCACGATGGGAACTCTTTTTATTCCTTTTCTACTATTGTATTGTCAGTATACAGAAATGCAACCTATTTCTGAATGTTAATCTTGTATCCTGCTACTTTGCTAAATTTTTTGATCAGTTTGAGTTGTTTTTGTGTGGAATCCTTAGGGTTTTTTATATAGTATCATGTCATCTGCATGGATGACCTCTTCTCTTCCAATTTGGATATGTTTTATTTGTTTTGTTTGTGGGATTGCTGTGGCTAGGACTTCCACTACTAATATTGAATAAAAGTGGCGAGAGTGGACATTCTTGCATTCTTTCAGATTTTAGCAGGAAGGCCTTCAGCTTCTCTCTATTGCATATTATATTGGCTGTGGGTTTGTTATAAATGACCTTGATTATGTTAAGGTATGTTCCCTCTATACCCACTTTGGTAAGCGTTTTTATAGTGATGAGTGTTGGACTTTGTCAAATGCTTTTTCTGCATCTATTGAAATGATCATGTGGTTTTTGACTTTCCTTTTGTTAATGTGGTGGATGACATTAATTGATTTGTATATGTTGAACCATCCTTGTGAACTTGGGATGAATCCCATTTGGTCATGGTGTATAATCTTTTTTATATGTTTTTGGCTTCAGTTGGCTGAAATTTTGTTGAGAATTTTTGCATCTATATTCATCAAAAATATTGGCCTATAATTTTCTTTGACTGGTTTTGGTGATGCTGATGGTGGCTTCATTTAATGTCTTCGGGAGTATTCCTTCTTCTTCAACCTTTTGGAAAAGTTTTATAAGGATGGGTATAAGTCCTTCTTTGTGTATTTGGTACAATTCACCTGTGAAGCCATGTGGTCCTGGACTTTTGTTTGTAGGGAGTGTTTTTATTACATATTCAATTTCATTTCTAGTGATGAGTCTGTTCAGTTAATCTATTTCTTCTTGATTCAGTTTTGGCAGGCTGTATGTCTCTAGAATGTTGTCCATTTCTTCTAGGTTGTCAAATTTGTTGGCATATAATTGTTCATAGAATTCTCTTATGGTTTTTTTTTTTTTTTTGGTGTGTCTGTGTATCTGTTGAGATTTTCCTTTTTCATTCCTTATTTTGTTTATTTGAGTTCTTTCTCTCCTCTTCTTGGTGAGTCTGGCCAGAGGTTTGTCAGTTTTGTTTACCCTTTCAAAAAACCAGCTCGAGAGGACAAGATGGCGGAGGAGTAGAGGGAAATGCTCGCCCTCTCCCACAAACACAACAAAAAAAAGCACATCTACAGAATAAATGACTCGCACAGAACAGCAACCAATCGCTGGCAGAAGAACCTAAACTCCAATAACGGCAAGAAGTTCGTGACATTACGGGGCAGAACGGGAGAAAAGAGGAGAGTGAGAGAAGGTGAATCCGAGCGGGACAGGTGCTCCCGAAAGGGAACTGCGGAGGAGAAAGGGATCCCGCACCCTGGAAAGTCACCTACACGGGGGAAAGATCAAACGAACCGGAGGAATCTCCAGATGCAGAGAAGAGTGTAGCAGTAAGTTGGAGTACGGAAAAGCCGATCAAGAACCGAACGGACCATCTGAACTATGGGCACAGTCACCAAAAATTGAGACGCCTGGGTGGGGGCAGGGCACCGAGTCCTCCGCTCCAGAGGTTAGTTAGTCCCCGGGAAAGGGCCGGGGGATGCCTGGGTGGGGGCTGGACACCGAGACCTCGCCTCCTAAGATTGGTCGCAGAGAAAGGGCCTGGTGGACGCCTGGATGGGGGCTGGGCACCGAGACCTAGGCTCCAGAGGATACTCCCCGGGCTGGGGGGGGTGGGGCGGAGCGGAAACTGCTTGGGAGGTCTAGAAACCATTTGACGGGGCAGAGACTGCCTGGGAGACTAGAAAACAAAGCTGTCGCAGAGGAAGGGAGCAATACTCTAGGGGCGGGGAAGTGGAAAGTCGCATCAGAGGGAACCTGGGAAAAGAGCCTGGTCTGCGCCCGTGCTGGGGAGGGGAGAGAAGAAGGGGTGGGTCCCCATAGAATACCCCCCACGCCACAGCAAGCTTACAGGCCCGCTAGCTAGCTGAAAGCTGTGCTTCCCAGTGCATCCCCTCCCCCCACTCCCACCACCCCCTAAGCTCTCGCCGAACCTGGGGCTGCCTGCCATCCAGGAGGGCTGGCCTCAACAATTGCCTGAAGCCTACCACTGCAGGGGCTGTCCCTGCACAGGCCTGCTTGCCCTTTGGAGGGGCTACACTTCCGCAGAGTAGCACCAAACACCACCAGCCCCCGAGAAAAGGCCTGCAGCCCAGAAAAGCTAGAACAAGCCTAGCCAGGCAGTGAATAGATCTGCCTAATTCCCGGACGGTTTTTCTGAGTCGGGTTGCCCCGGGAGGAGCCTCTTGGGTTTCCAACAGCCCTGCTACCCGCCCTAGCCCCCATGGGGTGCCCTAGTGGATCAGCTGCATAGGACTGCCAGCTCCAGGCAGGACCCCCTGCAGCCCAGAAAAGCTGCAACAAGGTTGGCCAAGCCAGGAAAAGATCTCAGATGGTCTTTCTGAGTCAGGCTGCCCTGGGGAGGAGCCTCTTGGGTTTCCAAAGGCCCTGCTACTCGCCCAAGCCCCCAGGGGGTGCCCCACTCCCACAGAATATCTGCTTAGCACCACCAGCCCCCTAGAAGAGCCCCTGCAGCCCAGAAAAGCTAGAACAAGCCTAGCCAGGCCGTGAATAGATCTGCCTAATTTTCGGACAGTTTTTCTGAGTCAGGCTGCCCTAGGGAAGAGCCTCTTAGGTTCTCAGTGACCCAGATAGCTGCTCCAGCCCCCAGGGGGTGCTGCACTCCTGAGGAACAGCTGCCCAACACTGCCAACCCCCTGCAAGAACCCCACAGCCTAAAAACACCAGAGCAAGATCTGCATGACCAAGGGAAATCTGCTACCATCGTGGTGTGGACCTCCCAGTCCTGTCTGCCCTCAGGAAGCCCTCCTTTGCTTCAAAGAGACCCTGTTAGCCCCATCAACACTCCAGAAAAGCCACACTGCCTCAAAAAAGATTGACCAACAATGCCAGCCCTCAGGAAATATTCCACGGCAGTGACAAGGCAAACACTGCCTGGTCACGGAGAGTACAACTCCCTCAGGAAAAAGAAAACAACAAGTAAGATGAAGAAGCTGAGAAACCACCCCCAGTCAAACCACCAGGAGAACTCACCTAAAACACTCAACAATGAAACAGATCTCTGCAGTCTGACAGACCTGGAGTTCAAAAGAGAAATAGTGAAGATACTGAAGGAATTAAGAGAAGAGATGAACAGTAATGCAGATACCCTCAGAAAGGAACTAGAAAATATAAGGAGGAGCCAAGAAAAACTAGAACATTCATTTGCAGAGATGCAAACGGAACTAAGGGCAGTAAAAACCAGAATGAATAATGCAGAAGAACGAATCAGTGATATGGAAGATAGAATAATGGAAATCACCCAATCCGGTCAACAGACAGAAAACCGAATCAAAAAACAGGAAAGCAATATAAGAGACCTATGGGATAATATAAAGTGGGCCAATCTACGCATAATAGGAATTCCAGAAGGAGTAGAAAAAGATAAGGGGATGGAAAATATATTTGAAGAAATTATCGCTGGAAACTTCCCAAATCTAAAGGATAGTGGGTTCAAGATACAAGAAGCACAGAGGGCCCCAAACAAACTGAACCCAAATAGACCCACAGCAAGACACATGATAATAAAAATGGCAAAAGTCAGTGATAAAGAGAGGATCCTAAAGGCAGCAAGAGAAAAACAGAATGTTACCTACAAGGGAACCCCCCTAAGATTGTCAGCTGACTTCTCTACAGAAACACTACAGGCCAGGAGGGAATGGCAAGAGATATTTAAAGTGCTCAAAGGAAAAAATATGCAACCTAGAATACTCTATCCAGCAAGAATATCATTTAAAATAGAAGGGGAAATAAAAATGTTTTCCAACAAACAAAAACTTAAAGAATACAGCAACACAAAACCCAGGTTAAAGGAAATATTGAAAGGGCTTCTCTAAACCAAAAAGCAAGGAAGGAAAGGGAAGAAAAAAGAAAAGAGAAGAAAAAAAAAAGAAGAGGAAGAACTAGGACTGAGGAAACCGCAATCAGAGAGCAGTCACTCAAATAAGCCAGCATACAGATTTAATCATGAACAGGCCTCAAACAAAATAAAATTAAAAAGAAAAAAAGAAAAAAGAGTCATCAAAACCATAAAATGTGGGCAAGGGATGTTAGGAAGTAAATAACCCTTTTTGTTTGTTTGTATGTTTCTCTTCTTAATTTTAATATAGTAATGAAGTGTTGGAACTTACAGGACCATCAGGCTAAAACACACAATTATGGGAAGGGGTTAGCATACTTAAAAAACAGGGCAACCACAAGCCAAAACCAAATATTGCATTTGCAAAAAATGAAAAAAAAATATACTCAAGCAGATAATAACAGGAGACCATCCAACCAAAAAAAAAAAAATAAGAAAGGAAGAATGGAGAACCATAGAATCAACTGGAACACGAGGTTCAAATGGCAATAAATAATCATCTATCAATTATCACCCTAAATGTCAATGGACTGAACGCCCCAATCAAAAGACACAGAGTGGCTGAGTGGATAAAAAGGCAAAAACCTTCAATATGCTGCCTACAAGAAACTCACCTTAGGACAAAAGATACATATAGATTGAAAGGGAAATGGTGGGGAAAAATATTTCACGCCAATAGACATGACAGAAAAGCAGGAGTCGCAACGCTCATATCAGACAAAATAGACTTTAAAACAAAAGACATAAAGAAAGACAAAGAATGATTAATGATTAAGGGATCCATCCAAGGAGAGGATGTTACTATCATCAACATATATGCCCCAAATACAGGAGCACCCAGATACATACAACAAATATTAACAGACATAAAGGGAGATATTGATGAGAATACAATCATAGTAGGAGACCTTAATACCCCCCTCACATCAATGGAAAGATCCTCTAGACAGAAAACCAATAAAGCAACAGAGATCCTAAAGGAAACAATAGAAAAGTTAGACTTCATTGATATCTTCAGGACACTACATCCAAAAAAAAGCAGAATACACATTCTTCTCAAATGCTCATGGAACATTCTCAAGAATCGACCACATATTGGGACACAAAGCGAATCTCAGTAAATTTAGGAGCATAGAAATTATCTCAAGTATCTTCTCTGACTACAATGCCATAAAATTAGAAACCAACCATGGGAAAAGGAAAGAGAAAAAACCTACTACATGGAGACTAAACAACATGCTACTAAAAAACCAATGGGTCAATGAGGAAATCAAGAAGGAAATTAAAAACTACCTTGAAACAAATGATAGTGAAGACACAACTGCTCAAAATCTATGGGATGCTGCGAAAGCAGTGCTCAGAGGGAAATTTATAGCAATACAGGCCTTTCTCAAAAAAGAAGAAAGATCCCAAATTGACAACTTAACCCTCCACCTAAATGAATTAGAAAAAGAAGAACAAAAAAGTCCTAAAGTCAGCAGAAGGAAGGAAATTATAAAGATCAAATAGAAATCAATAAAATAGAGACTCAAAAAACAATAGAGAAAATTAGTAAAACCAAGAGCTGGTTCTTTGAAAAGGTAAACAAAATTGACAAACCCCTGGCCAGACTCACTAAAAAGAGGAGAGAAAGAACCCAAATAACCAAAATTATAAATGAAAAAGGAGAAATCACAACGGATACAGCAGAAATACAAAAAACCATAAGAGAATACTATGAACAACTATATGGCAACAAGTTTGACAATCTGGAAGAAATGGACAATTTTCTAGAATCTTACAGCCTGCCAAAACTGAATCAAGTAGAAAGAGACCAACTGAACAGACCGATCACTAGAAATGAAATTGAAGAGGTCATAAAAACACTCCCTACAAATAAAAGTCCAGGACCAGATGGCTTCACAGGTGAATTTTATCAAACATATAAAGAGGAATTGGTGCCCATCCTCCTTAAACTCTTTCAAAAGGTTGAAGAAGAAGGAATACTCCCAAAGACATTCTATGATGCCACCATCACCCTCACTGCAAAACCAGACAGAGATACCACCAAAAAAGAAAACTATCGCCCAATATCATTGATGAATATAGATGCAAAAATTCTCAACAAAATCTTAGCCAACCGAATCCAACAACATATCAAAAAAATTATACACCATGACCAGGTTGGGTTCATCCCAGGTTCACAAGGATGGTTCAACATACGCAAATCAATCAGCATCATACACCACATTAACAAAAAAAAAGTCAAAAATCATATGATCACCTCAATAGACGCAGAAAAAGCATTTGACAAAGTCCAACATCCATTCATGATCAAGACCCTCGCCCAAGTGGGTATAGAGGGAACATTCCTGAATATAATCAAAGCCATTTATGAGAAACCCACAGCAAATATAATCCTCAATGGGGAAAAACTGAAAGCCTTCTCACTCAAATCTGGAACAAGACAGGGATGCCCACTCTCACCACTGCTCTTCAACATCGTTTTGGAAGTCCTAGCCACAGCTATTAGACAAACAAAAGAAATAAAAGGCATCCATATAGGAAGAGAAGAGATCAAACTGTCACTGTATGCAGATGACATGATACTATACATAGAAAACCCTAAGGACTCAACCCCAAAACTACTTGAACTGATTCACAAATTCAGCAAAGTAGCAGGATATAAGATTAACATTCAGAAGTCAGTTGCATTTCTGTATACCAGCAATGAAATATTAGAAAAGCAATACAAAAATATAATACCTTTTAAAATTGCACCTCACAAAATCAAATACCTCGGAATACACCTGACCAAGGAGGTAAAGGACCTATATGCCGAGAACTATAAAACTTTAATCAAAGAAATCAAAGAAGATGGAAAGAAATGGAAAGATATTCCATGTTCCTGGATTGGGAAAATCAAGATTGTAAAAATGGCCATCCTACCCAAAGCGATCTACAGATTCAATGCAACCCCTATCAAATGACCCATGACATTTTTCACAGAAGTAGAACAAACAATCCAAACATTTATATGGAACAACAAAAGACCCAGAATCGCCAAAGCAATCCTGAGAAACAAAAACCAAGCAGGAGGCATAACTCTCCCAGACTTCAAGAAATACTACAAAGCCACAGTCATCAAAACAGTGTGGTACTGGTATCAAAACAGACAGACAGACCAATGGAACAGAAGAGAGAACCCGGAAATAAACCCTGACACCTATGGTCAATTCATCTTTGACAAGGGAGGCAAGAACATCAAATGGGAAAAAGAAAGTCTATTCAGCAAGCATTGCTGGGAAACCTGGACAGCTGCATGCAAAGCAATGAAATGAGAACACACCCTCACACCATGCACCAAAATAAACTCCAAATGGCTGAAAGACTTAAATATACGACAGGACACCATCAAACTCCTAGAAGAAAACATAGACAAAACACTCTCTGACATCACCATCATGAATATTTTCTCAGGTCAGTCTCCCAAAGCAATAGAAATTAGAGCAAAAATAAACCCAGGGGACCTCATCAAACTGAAAAGCTTTTGCACAGCAAAGGAAACCCAAAAGAAAACAAAAAGACAACTTACAGAATGGGAGAAAACAGTTTCAAATGATGCAACTGACAAGGGCTTAATCTCTAGAATATATAAACAACTTACACAACCCAGCAGCAAAAAAACCAATCAATCAATGGAAAAATGGGCAAAAGACCTGAATAGACATTTCTCCAAAGAAGATATACAGATGGCCAGCAAACACATGAAAAAATGCTCAACATCGCTGATTATAAGAGAAATGCAAATCAAAACTACCATGAGATATCACCTCACACCAGTCAGAATGGCCATCATTCATAAATCCACAAATAACAAGTGCTGGAGGGGCTGTGGAGAAAAGGGAACCCTCCTGCACTGTTGGTGGGAATGAAAACTGGTACAGCCACTATGGAGAACAGTTTGGAGATACCTTAGAAATCTATACATAGAACTTCCATATGACCCCGCAATCCCACTCTTGGGCATCTATCCGGACAAAACTCTACTTAAAAGAGACACGTGCACCCGCATGTTCATTGCAGCACTATTCACAATAGCCAGGACATGGAAACAACCCAAATGTCCACCGACAGATGATTGGATTCGGAAGAGGTGATATATATACACAATGGAATACTACTCAGCCATAAAAAAGAATGACATAATGCCATTTGCAGCAACATGGATGGAGCTAGAGAATCTCATCCTGAGTGAAATGAGCCAGAAAGACAAAGACAAATACCATATGATATCACTTATAACTGGAATCTAATATCCAGCGCAAATGAACATCTCCTCAGAAAAGAAAATCATGGACTTGGAGAAGAGACTTGTGGCTGCCTGATGGGAGGCAGAGGGAGTGGGAGGGATCAGGAGCTTGGGCTTATCAGACACAACTTAGAATAGATTTACAAGGAGATCCTGCTGAATAGCATTGAGAACTTTGTCTAGATACTCATGTTGCAACAGAAGAAAGGCTGGGGGAAAATTGTAATTGTAATGTATACATGTAAGGATAACCTGACCCCCTTGCTGTACAGTGGGAAAATAAAAAATAATAATAATAAAAAAAAACCAGCTCTTGGTTTTACTGATTTTTTTCTTATCCTTTTTGTTATCTATTTTGTTGATTTCCTCTTTGATCTTTATGATTTCCTTCTTTCTGCTGACTTTGGGTTTTGTTTGTTCTTCTTTTTTCTAATGCTTTTAGGTGATGGGTTAAGTTGTGATTCGAGATTTTTCTCCTTTTTTGAGGAAGGCCTGTATGGCTATGAACTTCCCTCTGAGCACTACTTTTGTGGCATCCCATAGATTTTTGAATGATTGTGTTTTCATTAACATTTGTCTCAAGGTATTTTTTAATTTCCATCTTGATTTCCTCATTGACGCATTGGCTTTCTAGAGCATGTTGTTTAGTCTCCTTGTAGTCATTTTTTTTTTATTTCTTTTCCTGTGGTTGATTTCTGATTTCATTCTATTTTGGCCAAAGAAGATACTTGAAATAATTTCTATACTCTTAAATTTGTTGAGGTTATTTTTGTGCCTCAGTATGTGGTCATTCCTTGAGAATGTTCCATGTGCACTTGAAAAGAATATATATTCTTTTTTTTTTTGTCTTTTTGTCTTTTTTGTTGTTGTTGTTGTTGTTGCTATTTCTTGGGCCGCTCCCGCGACATATGGAGGTTCCCAGGCTAGGGGTTGAATCGGAACTGTAGCCACCGGCCTACGCCAGAGCCACAGCAACGCGGGATCCGAGCCACGTCTGCAACCTACACCACAGCTCATGGCAACGCCGGATCGTTAACCCACTGAGCAAGGGCAGGGACCGAACCCACAACCTCATGGTTCCTAGTCGGATTCGTTAACCACTGCGCCACGACGGGAACTCCATGAATATATATTCTGATGTTTTTGGATGTAATGTCCTTGAAAATATCAATGAAGTCTATTTTTTCTATGTGTCATTTAGGATCTCTGTTGCCTTATTGATTTTCTGTCTAGAGGGTCTATCCATTGATGTGAGTGGGGTGTTAAAGTCTCTACTATTACTGCATTGCCATTAATTTCTCTTTTTATGTCTGTTAGTATTTGTTGTATATATCTGGGTGCTCCTATACTAGGGGCATATATATTGATGATTGTAATATCCTCTTCTTTAATGGTTCCTTTTATCATTAAGCAGTGTCCTCTGTCTTTCTTTATGGCCTTTGTTTTAAAGTCTATTTTGTTGGAGTTCCTGTTGTGGCCCAGTGGAAACGAATCTGACTAGTATCCGTGAGAATGCAGGTTCAATCCCTGGCCTCGCTCAGTGGGTTAAGGAACTGGTGTTGCCATGAGCTGTGGTTTAGGTCACAGATGTGGCTTGGATCTGACGTTGCTGTGGCTGTGGTGTAGGCCAGCAGCTGCAGCTCCAACTAAACCCCTAGCCTGTGAACTTTCATATGCCATAGTGCAGCCCTAAAAAAATAAAGTCTATTTTATCTGATATAAGCATTGCAACTCTCACTTTCCTGTCATTTTCATTCACATGAAATATCTTTTTCCATACCCTTACTTTCAATTTGTATGTGTCCTTTGCTCTAATGTGAATGTCCAGTAGACAACACATTGTAGGCTCTTGTTTTTTTATCCACTCTATATCTTTTGATTGGAGCATTTAGTCCATGGACATTTAAGGTAATTGTTGATAAAAATGTATTTACTGCCATTTTAAATCTGGTATTCCAGTTGATTCTATGTTTCTCCTTTGTTCCTTTTTTTGGTTAAATGATTTCCTTTTATTTAATGCTTGTGTCCTCTTCTTTTTAGTTTTTGTGAATGTATTCATTGGTTTTGATTTGTGGTTGCCCTGTTTTCAAGTATGATAACCCTTTCCTATATCTGCTTGCTTTAGTCTGATAGTCAAATAAGTTCAAACACATTCTGGAAAAAAGGAGACTAGATTTTCTTACTTTCCTTCTCTACTTTTTATGATTTTAATGTTATTTTTTTAACATCTTCATGTTTATCCTTTTGCTGTTCCATGTGTTTATCAGTGCTTATACAAAAGGGTTTTTTTTCCCTTTAGTTCTATATACTGGCTTATTTAAGTGATTACTTTGCAGTTGTGATTTCCTCCATTCTTTTTCTTCTTACTTCTTTTTTATTCAGAGGAGCCCTTTCATTATTTCTTTAAGAATGGGTTTAGTATTGCTGTACTCTTTCAGTTTTTGTTTTTTGGAGAAATTCTTTATTTCTCCTTCTGTTTTAAATGATATTCTTGCTGGGTAGAGTGTTCTAGGCTGCAGATTTTTCCTTTTTAGGGCTTTAACTATATCTTGCCACTCTTTTCTGGCCTCTGGTGTTTCTATAGAGAAATCAGCTGATATCCTTATGGGGGTTCCCTTATAATTAATGTTTTGTGTTTCTCTTGCTGCCTTTAGAATCCTCTCTTTAACTTTTTACAATTTTGTTATAATATGTCTTTGTGTGGGCCTATTTGGGTTCAATTTATTTGGGGCCCTCTGTGCTTCCTGCAACTTGATAGCTGTTTTCTTTAAATTTGGGAAGTTTTCAGCCATTATTTCTTCAAATATATTTCCAATCCCCTTTTCTGTTTGTTCTCCTTCTTGAATCCCTATTATGCTTAGGTTGTCCTGCTTTATATTATCCCATAGGTCTCTTATATTGCTTTCATGTTTTTTCTTTGGGTCTTTTGGCTGCTGTCCTGATTGATTTCCATTATTCTATCTTCCAAGTCACTAATTCATTCCTCTGCATTATTCATTCTGCTTTTCAGTGCCTTTAATTCCACTTTTGTCTCTGCAAATGAATTTTCTAATTTTTCTTGGCTCCTCCTTGTATTTTCTAGTACCTTTCTTAGGTAATCTGCATTATTGTTCATGTCCACTCTTAATTCCTTCATTATTTTCACTATCTTCTTTTTGAATTCACTGTCTGTTAGACTGTAGAGGTCTGTTTCATTGATTGCTCCTTCAGGTGAATTCTCCTGTTCTTTTAACTAGGAATGGTTCCTGAAGATCTTCATTTTGCTTATATTTTTGTTATTCTATGAATTTAGGGAAAACAGCTACTGGAAGGCTTTGTATATAGAAGAATTTCCCTTGGGTATTTTGTGAAGCCTTACTTTTTTTTATTTTTTATTTTTTGGCATGAGGGCTGATTTTTTGGATGCTTCCTGTCTCTCCTCAATGTGTGCAGGCTGTTATTCCCTTGATGGGATGCTTCATATGCTTCCAGATAGATGGAAGCAATGGGCAGGGCTCGTAGCCAGTGCCTGGTTGCTGGGCCCTTGACTGTGGCAGGGACCCACAAGACAGTGGCACAGGCTGCTGCTAGTTACAGGACCCTGGGAAGTGGCACTGACCCTCAGGCAGGTGTAGGTGGTGCCTGGATCATTTGGCAATCGCAGTGGCATGGTGTATGTGTTTCCAGGGGAGTGAGAGCAACAATGGGTGGTTCTTGGTTGCAGTGCCTCCTCTGCACCAACCTCTGAGGTGACTGTGGCCATAGGTGGTGCCTGTTCACAGACCCCTAGTGGTGGTGGGCCACACCCAACTCTAGAGTCTGAGTTGACTGATTTTTCCACCACCACCTGTAGACCATGTGCAAGGCACCACAACACGCTTAGCCACACAGGTGGCACTGCCATCCCTAGCCTGCACAAGAGGGAGCTGTCACCTATAGCCCCACCCTACAGGGTCCACACTTGAGCAGAGAAATATATTTCTATGGCAGTTGCTCCTCCTTCTCTTGCCCTCCCCAACAATGGCATCTTGCTTCTCCTGTGGGCCAGACTTCCTTCTGTTTCCTCAGCTGTGGTGTTTGTCTCCCTAGCCCATGGCACACCACTTCCTAGCCCCTCAGGCTGTCTCCATACAGGCAACCCTAGTCCTCTCCCCCAGAACTGACCTCTGGAGCCTGAATTTCAGCACTCAGCCCCCACCCAAGCATCCCAGGCAGTGGTGTCCCAGGAAGTGTTACTGATGGTCTCTGTGGCTCTCTCTCTACTTTCCCCTCTTCATCCAGATGCTGTGCTCTTTTCTGAGGCTTTGCAGTCCCTCCATCTTGGCCTATCTTCCCATTAGGAGGCTTCCTATGGTGTGGGTTTCTTTCCTCTTTCACAGATCCCTCTCAGGAGTGTTAGTCCCATTCTGATTTCTTTTATTTCTCTCTCTCTCTCTCTTTTTCTTTCATTCTACCTAGTTATGTGGAGGGTTTCTTGCCCTTTTTTGGAGGTTTAAGGTCTTCTGCCAGTGTTCAGTAGATATTCTGTGTGAATTGTTCTACATGTAGATGGTTTATGAGAGAATGTGAACACCACATCTTACTCCTCTGCCATCCTGATCCCTCCTTAGAATGAATTTTTTTTTTTTGGGGGGGGGGTCTTTTTGCCATTTCTGGGGCCGCTCCTGCGGCACATGGAGGTTCCCAGGCTAGGGGTCTAATCAGAGCTGTAGCCACCAGGCTACACCAGAGCCACAGCAAAACAGGACCCGAACCGTGTCTGCAACCTACACCACAGCTCACAGCAATGCTGGATCCTTAACCCGCTGAGCAAGGTCACGGATTGAATCCACAAACTCATGATTCCTAGTTGGATTCGCTAACCACTGAGCCACGACAGGAACTCCCAGGATGAATTTTTAACAAGCAGTTCAACAAAGGTCATGAGATCTACCTGTTGAGATTTTATCTTAGAAAGAAGCATACTTTCAGTATCAACATCGTATCCAACTCCCCCCCCCCCCAGAGAATGTAGCATTTTCTCTTCCTCCCATCCATTCACATTGTGCTGCATATTTTTCTGTGGAGTACCTCTCTACTGTGGTTTTTTTAGACATTCCCATAGTGATAAACATTGAAGTTGCTGACATTTTTTGGTTCATCTACACAACACTGCCAGGCATGTTGGTGGTGGTTTTGTTTTGTTTTGTTTATTCAAACTGTTTTTTACATTTTGAGGTTTTTTTCCCCTAAAACAGATTCTCAGATGTAAAATCACTGAGTGAAGCGTAGGAGTTTATCTCCAAGCTGTTTTCCAAAGGATGGTGCTGCTTCCATCCCAGCAGTGAACAGCAGAACCTATTTACCTGCACTAGTTATTACTGATGGGCTGGGAGGAGAATTACTGTGTTATTAAAGACCCTGACATTTGGAAAAATGCTAGTCAATTGTAGTTAAGCTTATGAGAACTGTTCAGATCCTTTGCCAGTGTTCTTGTCGTAGTGAGCACTTTCTTGGCCACTTTTTAATATTTCAGATTCCTCATTTTTTTCACAAACATAATTTTTACATAAATGGGATTATGTCATAAGCATGGGTTTTTGTTTACTTGTTCTAGTTTAACCCTTGTCTTCTCCTTACCCCTTCCACCTGAATCACTTCACATTTCTATGGATTTAACTGGGGAAAAAATTCATCTAATTTCTCAACTGTGCAAATTATTAGCACATTTGAGGCCTATAAGAAAATTAAGATAAAGCAAAAGAGAATGCTGCACCTTCTGTAATCACTTTTTCAGAGTTTCATGAAAAATTTTATTTGTGGGAGCAGCAGATGAATCCAGTTGTGTTCTATCCTACTTTGGGTTTTTTGTTTGTTGGTTGGTTGGTTTGCAGTGTCTTGGCTATTCGGCTGGGAAATCCAGAGCTGCTTTACGAGCTCCCACTTGGATGAGAAGAATCATGGATGCCCCAGCCTCCCAGTGAGGTTTTTGCCATCTCACTGGGTAGCAAGTCACCCCCACGAAGCTGTGTTTTCACTTCAGCATCTAGTCCTAAGTGAACCCAGGACCTTTAGGCTGCTGGAGACCTTTGCTTGTAGCTTGGTAACACCCCTAATGGCAAAGCACTGGTAAACTAGGGTGGTGAAAATGTAGATTTGTTCAGACTAACAGAGTTTTTGAGCTTTTGTATCTACTTTTTTTTTAACATGTACATGTGCATGTTTTTTCTAACTTTTAGAGAACTGCCAAACAAGCTAAGGAAAGAAGCCAGGTGAGAAGACAGTCTCTAGCAGCAAAGCATGGATCTGACATCACACGATTTTTGGTAAAGAAATGAAGTATAAAAATTTTTGAATGGATGACAAATGGTTTATATGTGGAGAATTCAACATTTTTTCATATTTGTCTCTTTTTTCAATATTTTAAGAGTAGAAATTTTCAGAAGAAAAATCAAGACTTCAACTTCCCTTTTCATGTTAAATGCTTTTAGTGTTCCCTGCCTTTTGAAAGTACATAACAGAAACTGAGATACAATACTAAATATTTCTACAACCTTTTTGATTTCATGCAGACTCTCAATTATGTTTTGGTAAGATTTTGTTAAGCTTCCATTTCCCATGACTATACCTTAATCATAGTATTATGCATAGATTGTTTTTGAAAAATACACTCTCAAGTACTTGAAAAATCCTGCTGGATTAGTATTGGTTCTGGATGGCTGTGTGTCTAAATGGAACATTGTAAAGCCATAAGGGAAATTTAAGAGGCAAATCATGATTATTCAGGAATTCTGTGCCAAGTGTGACCTGCCTGCTTAGTATGCAAGAGGGACTCTTGTTCACTAAGTGCCTCCAAAGTGGGCTGGGGGTACATATTGTGAGTGTTGTCTTCTTGTTTTATGTTTAAGCCAGTTGTCTTTATTGAAAAGATGCTTTTGAAAGTAAGCTAATTGAGCCTATGCTGTTTGTAGACAATTTAGGCATTCTAGCTAAAGTAATTGTTAAGAATGTTTAAAAACTGAAAGCATAAAATTTAAAATGCCGCTTAAGCTTAATTTTTTTTTTTAGTTTGTTTTAATGCCTAATACTAGGCTTACTATCAAAGCACCCTTTTTCTCCTGGTTTCTCATTTTCTGTTTTTAAAATTCTGTTTTATTAAAAGTACATTCCTGAAACCTCTTTTAAAAGGAGTAATAATGATAAAACACTTTATAAGTAAAGCATGATCAGATGGAGATATATGTTAAAAAAAAAAGTATGAGGGTACTATTAAAATGTAACCGATATTCAAAAATAAAAGTGATGATGAAACAAAACCAAGCAATAACTCCTGCAATATGTGAGAATCATGTGAGCAAAGAGTCAGAACTGCATTCATAGAAGGCTTGTCTGTAAATATTCTTTAGGTGTACTTCTCATTAGTTTGAACACTCTTTAATTTTAATTAGTAGCTGGTACTTAGTAACAGATAACTTATTTTTATAAATATTATACAACCATGAATTTTTCCTTCGGAGTTTTTATTAAGTTTAGAGTATTTCATTCTATGAGATGGAATTGTATTTGCTCATTTTATAAATTAGTTGGGCTTTCTTTGGCCTCCTTTCTGCTTTGCTGATCAGGCTTTTTGCAGTTTTCTGCCTCACTGCCAGGGTAACCTAGGATTCCTCACGGTTGAGAGCCAAGAAGCCAGCAGGCTGCCTTTATTCCAGCAGGAGGTGTTTGCAAGTGAGACTTTGGTCTAAGTAGGTCAGATATGAGTGGAGCTTGCTCTTTGGATCAAACTAAAGTGGTAATTCTAGGGAGAACTTTCTCACATGGAGGAACTGGATGATGGTTTGAGGTAAAGTGACCCATGAGGATGCTTTCATTCTTTGCCAGATTTCAAAATTCCAGTCAATTAAAAATGATATCAGAGCATTGAAAAGAATAAAATAGAAATATGTTTAACAAGGAGGTGAAAGATTTGTACACTGAAACTACAAGTATTTGATGAAAGAAATTGAAGAAACCACAAATAAAATGGGGAAAAAATCCTATATTCCATGTTCACAGATAAGAAAAATTAATATTGTTAAAATGTCCATTATTATGTCCATTATAAATGTCCAAAATTAATATTGTTAAAATGTCCATATTACCCAAAGCAATTAACAGATGCAATCCCCATCACAATTCCAATGTCATTTTCACAGAAATATAAAAAAAAATCCTAAAATTTATGGAACCATAATAGACCCCAAATAGCCAAAAAAATCTTGAGAAAGAAGAACAAAACTAGAGGCATCACACTTCTTGATTTCCAACCATATTTCAAAGCTATAGTAATCAAACAGTATGGTATTGGCATAAAAACAGACATATAGATCTATGGAACAGAATCAAGGGCCCAGAAATAAGCCCATGCATATATATATTCAACTGATTTTCAACAAAGGAGCCAAGAATATACAATGGGGAAAGGATGGTCTCCTTCCATAAAAGGCCTTGGGGAAACCGGGCAGTCATTTGCCAAACAATTAAATTGGACCCTTATCTTACACCATACAGGCAAGTCGACTCAAAACTGATTAAGGACTTGAATGTAAGACCTGAACCCAGGACTTCCCATTGTGGCTCAGCAGTAATAAACCCAAGTAGTATCCATGAGGACATGGATTTGATCCCTGGCCCTGCTCAGTGGGCCAAGGATCTGGCACTGCTGTGAGCTGTGGTGTAGGTCACAGACTCAGCTCGGATCCTGTGTTGCTGTGGCTGTGGTGTAGGCTGGCAGCCGCAGCTCCAATTAGACACCTAGCCTGGGAACTTCCATATGCCGTGGGTGTGGCCCTAAAAAGACCTGAAGCCATAGAACTCCTAGAAGAAGACACAGAGGGTAAGCTCCTTGACTTCAATCTTGGCAATGATTTTTTGCATTTGATACCAAATTTATGTTGCACAGGCAGCAAAAAATAAAGCAAAAATAAATGTGACTACATCAAATTAAAAAGCTTCTATACATCAAAGGAAACCATCATCAAAATGAAAAGACAACCTACAGAATGGAAGAAACTATTTGCAAACCACATATTGAATAAGGGGCTAATATCCAAATTATATAAGGAGCTCATACAACACAGTAGTTAAAAAAAAAAATCGAGTGAAAAGATAGGCAAAGAACCCAAATATACATTTTTCCAAAGAAGACAATGGCCTACAGGTACATGAAAATGTGCTCAACATCACTGATGGTCAGGGAAATGCAAATCACATGCACATATCACTTCATAGCTGTTAGGATGACTATTAACAAAAAGATAAGAGATAACATATGCTGATGAGAATGTGGAGGAAAGGGAACACTTGTCTACTGTTGACGGGAGTGTAAATTGATGCAGCTACTACGGAAAAATAGTATGATGGCCCCTTAAGAAATTAAAAATAAAACTACTAGCAATCTTACTTCTAGGTATATATCTAAAGAAAATGAAACCATTATCTCTAAAAGATATCTGTACCTGCCATGTTCTCTGCAACATTATTCACAATAGCCAAGGTATGAAAACAACCTGTCATCAATGGATGAATGCGTAAAGAAAACGTAGAAGATGTATACACTAGAATATTATTCAGCTTTTCAAAAAAAGGAAATCCTGCTATCTGCAATAGCATGAGCCTGGAAGGCATCACTCATATATGGAGTCCTAAGGGGGAAAAAAAAAAGAAGTCAAACTCATAGAAACAGAATGTAGAAAAATGGTTTCAGGAAGTGGGAGGTGGTGGGGAAAGTTTGATGAAAGGGTAAAAATTTTCAGTTATGAGTAAGATGTGAGAACATTGATGACACTGTATTGTGTGATTGGAATTTCTAAGAGAGTAGAACCGAGTGTTCTCTCCAAAAAAGAAAAGTATATATTTGAGATAATGGATGTGTTAATTACCTATATGATGGTCATCCTTTCACAATGTGTATGTGTAGCAAATCATCAAGTGTATACTTTAAATATCTTACAATTTTATTTGCCAATCATACCTCAGTACATCTGGGAAAAAACACAAAAATGCTATAAAGGACCAGTGAGCATTTGCCACGCAGGACACTGGCCCACCCCAACCCCATCTTTCCCCTGGTTTGATCTATTCAAGGGCACATTGAGATGAAGAGTCTGGGACTGAAAATTAAAGTAGAGATCAATCTAACAGCAAAGACCTCGGAAGATCAATACTATCTTAGGGTGGTTCTTTCATGCTCACAGTCTGAAACGGAAGCTGCCCTCTGTGGCTTGTAAATATAAGATTCCAACAGAGGGCACAGCAAGTGTCAGGGCAAGCAGGGGGCCGTGTGTGCAGAGAGCAGTCTGGGGTTCCCCCCTGGGAAGAAGGGGGCTGCTCCTGCACAGGATGTGGAGGTTAAGTGAAAAACAGAGGGGGCTGGAGCAGGTGTGAAGGATGAAACCAGCTCTGAAAAGAATCAGAGAAGTTAGAAGACAAGAAAGAAGAGGCTGTGGATCCAGGGTACAGGACTGAGAACTGATAGCTGGTGAATGAACTGGTGTGCGGTGTGGGAGCCATGAGAAGAGGCCAGCACTGAGAAAGGTGGCTGTGCTGGATAGTGTGGCTCTGCTCACGCACCCAAACCGCCCATGCCCAGTGATGAGCTGTCCGTCCTCCTGTCCACTGTCACTGAGTAACATTGACCTCCAGATACTCTCTGATGACTGATAAGTCACTTCGATTCCCAGACTGGAAAAGATCTGTCAGTGTTAATCACAGCCTAGTGTATGTTTCTTGGAGAGATTTTCCTATGACAAATGAATACCTTTCTACATTTTCCTAGCTGTTGATGGGAAAGGATTTTCTGCCCATATGCCTTACTATTAAATCTTCAGATCCTTGAGTGAAACATTTAAAATAAGTTCCTTTGGAAATAAAACTATGAAACACTTTAAATTATATGTCTAAGATGTCAACATTCTTGAACTCTTCAGAATAAAATGAAAAAAATGTGTTTACTACAGGATACAGAATCATGGATATTAAACATCAAAAACAGGTTGTAAAGGGAGTTCCTTGGTGACTCTGTGGGCTAAGGATCCTGTTGTCAGTGCTGTGGCTTGGGTCGCTGCTGTGGTGCAAGTTTGATCCCTGGCCCGGGAACCTCTGCATGCTGCAGGCCTAGCTGAAAAAGAATAGGTTGTGGAAATATCTCCTTTTCTTGTTACTGCATATTAGTTATGTGTTATTAACCTCTCACTGCACCTTTTATTCTTTTAAACTTCAAGTCACTGAAGAAATTAAATATTCAACCACCAGAAAAGCATCCCATCTCCTCTCAACTTTATCGGTTGTCTTATGATGTTACAGGTGTTCTGCTGTCCTGGTTGTGTTCACATTTGCTACCGGAAACATCATTGGTATTGAAATGCATTCAGGGTTCTGACTGCTGCCTCTGCTTCAACAGCTTCTCTCCCGGCTCTTTGAAATCACTGACTAGTCCTGTCTCACTAGTAGATACTAGCTTTTTTTTCTCCTAGAAACTGACATATGGGACACCTTAAAAATGTTAATTATTCTGCGTTTCCTGAAGTGTTCATATTTGTCTCTGCTTTTACACGTCTGCCTCCCCTCCAGCCAGAGTTCATTACTGTATTACAGAAACTCCAAACATCCTTATCTCTGTGACAGTTAAGGTCTCTTTAACAAAGATTCCAGCATAGTTTTAACTTAGCCTATAAAATGAGCTAAAAATCCACTATCTCAGTACCTGACCTACCAAGTTCTCTGCACATACGGTTTATACACAGACACACCCACATCTCAATCTGTAACTTCAGATTGCTACACCCACCATGAGAGATTTTGCTGCAATCCTACAAAATGTTTTATGTACTTTCCAAAGAATATTCACTTATAAAACTATGTCATTGTTTTTCTCTTTTGGCCACACTGGAGGTATATACAAGTTGAGATGTCAAATCCAAGCTGGAGCTGTGACTTATACCATAGCTGCATCAATGCTGGATCCTTAACCCACTGTGCAGGACCAGGGATATAACCAGTGTCTCCACAGAGCCAAGCTAGATGGTTAACCTACTGTGTCACAGCGAGAACTCCCTAGAACTGTGTCTTAACTCATGCTTCAGCTTTCATCAAATGGAAAATTTTCAGGGCATATATGAAACATTGCTGTGCGGTTGCTCTGTTTTTCTGTTGTTAATGTTTTAAAAGCTTCCAGTAAGCCTCTCCCCACATCAAATTAGGAACCAGTTGAGAAATGAGCCACTGGAGTCAGATGGAACTCAAACCTTTATCATTTTAAGGTCGATCAGGTAAAATCAGAGATCATGGCATGGATTTAGGCCACAGTCAAGACAGCACTTGCAGCCCCCACATCCACTCAGGATCCTGGGGCAACTTGCCAGCAGAAAGTTGGAGCCTCTTCTCTCCTGGAGGACAAGCACACTTACCCTGAAACCCCACAGCCATTTGGCCTCTTCTTAGGGACATTGAGAGGATTTCAGGCCTAGCCTTAGCTTTTTTTTTTCTTAATTTTATACCCTGTAAGTTTGCTGTATTCATTCTTTAGTTCTGAAAGGTTTTTTGTTTTTTGCTTTTTGGGTTTTTTTGTTTTGTTTTGTTTTGTTTTTTGTTTTGTTTTGTTTTGCTTTTAGGGCCACATCCACAGCATATGGAGGTTCCCAGGCTAGGCTTGAATGGGAGCTGTGGCTGCCGGCCTACACCACAGCCACAGCAACGCCAGATTGGAGTTGTGTCTGCCACCTATACCATAGCTCATGGCAATACTGGGTCTTTAACCCACTGAGAGAGCTTAGGGATCAGACCTGCATCCTCATGAATACAAGTTGGGTTTGTTACCACTGAGCCACAAAGGGAACCCCCTAAAGTGTGTGTGTGTGTGTGTGTGTGTGTGTGTGTGGAATATTCAGGGGATTTTTGTTTTGTTCTTTTTCCATATCATAGATCATGTCATCTACAAAGAGAGATACTTTTACTTTTTCCTTTCCAGTATGGTGTCTGTTATTTCTTTTTCTTGCCTAATTGCTCTGCTAGAACTTCCAATACTTGTGCTGAATAGAAGCGGCAAAATTTGGACGTGTCTTGTTCCTGATATTAGAAGAGTTTTCAGTCTTTCACCATTAAGTATGATGTTTTTGTGGCCTTTATTATGTTGAGGTAGTTTACTTCTATTTCTAGCTTGTTGAAGTGTTCTTGTCATGGAAAGCTGTTTGTTTTTTCATTTAAAAAGTTTATTGAAATATAGTTGATCTACAATGTTGTGTTATTTTCAGGTGTACAGCAGAGTGATTCAGTTGTACATTTATACATATCCATTCTTTTTCATATTCTTTTCCCATATACTTAGAACAGAATTTTGAGTAGAATTCCCTGTGCTGAACAGCAGGTTCCCGTTGACTATCCATTCCATATACAATAGTGTGCATATGCCAATCCCAACTCTCAATCCATCCCTCTCTGCCACCTTTTTCCTTTGGTAGCCATAAATTTGTTTTCAAAGTGTGTAAGTTTGTTTCTGTTTTGTAAATAAGTTTATTTGTATCATTTTTTAAAGATTCCACGTAAAAGTGCTATCATACGATGTTTGTTTTTCTCTGACTTCACTTAGTATGATAATCTCTAGGTCCATCCATGTATAAAAGGGTATTTAATTTTTTCAAATGCGTTCTGTGCATCAACTGAGTTGGCCATGCAGTTTATATCTTTCATTCTGTTAATATGATGTATTACATTGATTGATTTTAGTATGTTGAACCATTCTTACATGTCAGGAATAAATCCCACTTGGTCATGCATATAATCCTTTTAATATGCTACTGAATTTGGCTTGCTAGTATTTTGTTGAGAAGCTTTTCATCAATGTTTGTAAGGAATATATGTCTCTATTTTTCCTTTCTTGTAGTGTTCTTATTCTGGTTTTGGTAACCTGGCAATGTTGGCCTCATAGAATGAGTGAGAAAATATTCTTTCCTCTTCAATTTATTGTAATTGTTTGAGAAGGACTTATGTTAGTTCTTTCAATATTTGGGAGAATTCTTCATGATGCCATCAATTCAGGGCTTTTCTTTGTCAAAGTTTTAAATTTCTGATTTAATCTCTTTCCTAGGTATAAAGGTCTAGTCATTGTTTCAGTTGGTAGATTTTTTTGCCTCTAAGAATTTGCCCATTTCATCTGTGCTGTCCAATTTGTTTGGTGTACAGTTGTTCATTATTCTCTCTTATGATCTTTTTATTACTATAGAAGCAGTAGTAATGAACCTATTTCACTTCTGATTTTAGTTATTTG
Source organism: Phacochoerus africanus (assembly GCF_016906955.1). Taxonomy (NCBI): domain Eukaryota; kingdom Metazoa; phylum Chordata; class Mammalia; order Artiodactyla; family Suidae; genus Phacochoerus; species Phacochoerus africanus. The sequence goes on from NC_062546.1 coordinate 81,190,368, forward strand.
AGTCTCCTCTCTTTCATTCTTAGTCCATCTAGCTAAAGTTTGTCAATTCTTTTGATGTTTTCAAACAACCATGTCTTGGTCTTACTGATTTTCTCTATTAGTTTTCTGTATCATTTATTTTATCTCTGCTCTAATATTCATTATTTCTTTCTTACTGCTAGCCTTGGGTTTAGATTATTGTTCCTTTTCTATTTCCTTAAGCTATTAAGTTAGGTTTTGATTTGAATAACTTCTTCCTTTTTTATGTAAGACTTTATAGCTATAAACTTCCTTCTTAGCACTGTTTTTGCTGTGTCTCATAAGCTTTGGTATTATTTTGGTTGTATTTTTATATTTATTCTTCTCTAAGTATTTTCTAATTATCATTGTAATTTCTTCTTTGATCTTTTGGCTGTTTTACAATGTGCTATTTAATTTCCACAGTTTTGTGAATTTTCCAGCTTTCTTTCTATTAGTAATTTCCAATTTCATCCCATTATGGTCAGAGAAGACACTTTGTAGGATTATCTATCTTTTTAAATCTATCAAGATTTAATTTGTAGCCTAATAGATGGAGGATCCTAGAGAATGTCCCATATGCATTTAAGAAGTATGTATATTCTATCGTTGTTGTTTAAGATATTCTGTATATTTATGTTAGGTCTAGTTGGTTTATTTTGTTTTCTTTCTCCTAACAAAGAAAACAAGTACTCTATTTTTGTACTTTTCTTCCATCTGGCTGTTCTATCCACTGTAGAGAAGATATTCAAGTTTCCAACTATTTTTTTAGGACTGTCTGTTTTACCCTTCTCTCATTTTTTTTTTTTGCTTCATATATTTTGATGTCTTATTAGATATATTAATGTTTGTAATTGTTCTATCCTCTTGGTCTACTGAATATTTTTATTAATATATAATATCCTTCATTGTCTCTTTTTGGGTTTTGGGTTTTTTGGCTGTGCCTGTGGCATGTAGAAGTTCCTGGGCCAGGGATTTGAACCCAGGCCACAGCAGCAATCTAAGTCGCTGCAGTGACATCAGATCCTTAACCTGCTGTGGCACAAGAGTACTCCCACTGTCTCTTTTTTCATCTAAATAACTCTATTTTGATGTAAGTAATTCCATTTTGTCTGATATTACTATACTCACCTCTGCTTGCTGTAGTTACTATTTGCATGGAATATCCTTTTCAGTTCTTTTCACTTTTAACCTATTTCTGTCTTTGGTTCTAAAATGAGTCTCTTATAAATAGTATCTAGTTGGATCATGTTTTTTCCCTCATCCTTCCTGCCAATCTCTATCTTTTGTTTGAAGAGTTCGATTCACTTACACTTAAACTAATGACTCATAGTAATGTCAGCAACATGGTGGCATGAGTCATTCCTTTGTTCTCTCCTCTTTGATTTGCTATTAAGACCTCCCTAACCAAAGAGGAAGTACCTCTGCATAGCATAAAAAGACATCCAAGAGATCATCCATCTGTGAACACAAAAGTGAGTGGATTGGACCACAGAGGAAGCTGCAGAGTGAGGTGTGTTGCAGCAAAACCAGCAGCAGCACAGAGACAGCAGCAGGTCCAGGGGTGAGCCAGCACACCCTTTCTGGAAGAGTAAGTGGAAGGTGAAGGGAATGAGTGGGGGTCTGTCCAGGCACACATCTATAGCTGGAGGGAAGTTGCACAAAGAAAGACAAATGCCATATGATATCACTTATTTGTGGAATCTAAAAAATGATACAAATGAACTTATTTACAAAATAGAAATAGACTCAGACATAAAAAAAAAAAGTACAGTTACCAAAGGATATAGAGGAGATAGTGGGGGGTGAGGGAAGAGATAAATTAGGAATTTGGGATTAACATTTACACACTATTCTATATAATGTAGCTAAACAACAAGGATCTACTATATATCACAGGGAATTACTGTCAATATCTTCTAATTACTTGTAATGGAAAATAATATGTATTTGAAATATATATGTCTGAATCACTTTGCCGTACACTTGAAACTAACATCAGATATTAAGGGAGAAATAGATTAATACAGTACTCATGGGGGACTTCAGTTCCTCTCTATCAACAATGGTTATATCATCCACGCAGAAAATCAAGAATAAAATGTTGGAATTGAACATTTCAGAACAAATGGACTTAATTGATATACAGAACATTCTATCTAATAGCAGTAGAATACACATTCTCTCAAGTGCACATGGAACATTCTCCAGGACAGATCATATGGTAAACCACATTAAAAAAATCTTAGCAAATTTTTTTTGTCTTTTTTTTTTTTAGGGCCACATCCACAACATGTGGCGTTTCAAAGGCTAGGGGTCTAATCAGAGCTGTAGCTGCTGGCCTACACCACAGCCACAGCAACATCATATCTGAGTCTGCAACCTACACACAGCTCACAGCAATGCCAGATCCTTAACCCACTGAGCGAGGCCAGGGAGCAAACCTGTGTCCTCATGGATGCTAATCAGATTCATTTCTGCTGAGCCATGATGGGAACTCCAAAAATCTTAGCAAATTTTAAGAAGATCAGGATCATTCAGCTATCTTTTTGGACCACAATGATATGAAACTAGAAATCAATGAGAAAAGTGAGAATTTCTACAAATATGTGGAAACTAAAAAACATGTTTCTAAACAACACTTGGGTCAGAGAAAACCAAACTATAAATGAAAAATTATTTCAATACAAATGAAATTGGAAATTAACATATCAAATATTGTAGCATGCAGCAAAAGCCGTCCTCAGAGGCAAGTTATTAGAAATAAATGCATATAGTAAGAAATTAGAAATACTCAAATAAACAACCTAACCTTACACATGAAGGAATTAGAAAAAGAACAAATTAAGCCCAAAATTAGCAGAAGAAAGGAAATATAAAAAATCAGAAGCAATATAAATGAAAGAGACCAGAAAAAAACAGTAGAAAGGATCAACAAAACTAAGTGTGGTTTTTGAAAACATAAAACTGATTAAGAAAAAAATACTAATTAAGAAAAAAGAGAAAAGACTAAAATTAGACATGAAAGAGGAGATATTAAAACACTTCAGAAACACTGAGAATCTTGAGACACTATATGAATAATTACATACTTACAGATTACATAATGTAGAAAAAAATGGATATATTTCTAGAAATATACACACTGCCAAGACTGAATTGGGAAGAAATAGAAAATCTGAACAGGACAATAATGAGTAATGAGACAGAAGTCAGTAATCAAGAATCTCCCAACACAGAAAATTCCAGATCCAAACAGCTTCACTAGAAAAGCTTATTTACCAAAAATTTAAAGAATTAACACCAATCCTACTCAAAGTCTTCTGAAGTAATAAGAAGGGAACACTTCCAAACTCATCCTACAAAGCCAGCATTATGATACCAAAACCAGGTAAGTTCCCACCAAAAAAACCCACAAAAAACAAAGCCACAGAACTATAGACCAATATCCCTAATGTATATTGATGCATAAATTCTAAGCAAAATATTAGCAAACCAAATTTAAGAACATCTTAAAAGGATTATACATCATGACCAAGTGGTATTCATCCCTGGTATGCAAGGATGGTTCAACATATGCAAATCAATAAATGTAACACATCATATCAAAAAGATGAAAGATAAAAATCATGTAATCATCTCAGTAGGCACAGAAAAAGTATTTGACAAAATACTACATCCTTTCATGATAAAAACCCTTACCATTTTACATAGAAAAGGAACATACCTGGGAATTCCCATTGTGGTGCAGCAGAAATGAATCCAACTAGTATCCATGAGGATACAGGTTTGACCCCTGGCCTCACTCGGAGGGTCAGGGACCTAGTGTTGCTATGAGCTGTGGTGTAGGTCACAGACCTGGCTCAGATCCTGCATTGCTCTGGCTGTGGCATAGCCGATAGATATAGCTCCAATTTAACCCCTAGCCTGGAAACTTACATATGCTGCAGGTGTGGCCCTAAAAAGAACATACCTTGGAGTTCCCATTGTGGTTAAGTGGGTTAAGAACCTGACATAGTCTCCATGAGGATACAGGTTTGATCCCTGGCTTCACTCAGTAAGATAAGGACCTGGCATTGCCACAAGCTGTGGTGCTGGTCACAGATGTGGCTTAGATATGATGTCGCCATTGCTGTGGCATAGGCCAGCAACTGCAGCTATGATTTGAGCACTAAGCCAGGAACGTCCATATGACACAGGTACAGCTGTAAAAAGAAAAAGAAGAGAGAGAGGGAACATACTTCAACATAATACAGGCCAAATATGACAAGCCCACAGCCAACATTATACTGGAGAAAAATTGAAAGTGTTCTAAAATCAAGAACAAGACAAAGATGCCCACTCTCACCACTCCTATTCAAAATAGTACTGGAAGTCCTAGCTAGAGCAAATAGTCAAGACAAAGAAATTAAAGGTACCCAAATCAGAAAGGAGGAAGTAAAATTGTCATTATGTGATGATGATATAATCTTATATATAAAAAGTCCTAAGGAGTCCATTAAAAAACTATTAGAATCAACCAGCAATTGTATTAAAGTCACAGAATAAAAAAAAAGCAATGTACAGAAATCAGTTGCATTCCTTGACAGTAACGATGAGACATCTGAAAAAGAAATAAAACTATCCCACTCACAGTAACATCAAGAACAATGAAATACTTCTGAATAAATTTAACCAAGAAAGTAAAAGACCTGTACAATGAAAACTACAAGACTTTGCTGAAACAAATTGAAGAAGATACAGATAAATAGAATGACATCCTGTGTTCATGAATTGAAAGAATTAATATTGTTAAAATGGCCACAGTGCTCAAAGCCATCTACAAATTCATTGTAATCTCCAGCAAAATACCAAAGGCCTTTCACGGAAATAGAAAAAAACAATCCTAAAATTATATGGAACCACAAAAGGTCCCAAATAGCCAGAGCATTCCTGAGAAAAAAGAACAGTCAGAGGTCTCACATTTCCAGGTTTCAAATTAAACTACAAAGCCATAATAATAAAAACAATACAGTAGTGGTACCAAAAATAGACACATTGGCCAGTGGAACAAAAAAGTGCCAAAAATTAAATCCTCAACCAATATTCAACATGGGAGACAAGAATATCAAATGGTTAAAAGATAATCTCTTCAAATAATGGTGCTGGGAAAAATGGAGAAACACGTTGCAGAACAGTGAAATTGGTCCCCTGTCTCACAGTACTCACAAAAATTAACTCAAAACAGATCAAAGACTTAAACATAAGACCTGATAGCATAAAAATCCTAGAAGAAAACATTAGGAAGTAGTTCATCAATACTGGTCTTGGCAATCTTTTTTTTTTTAACATGATGCCAAAAGAACTACGAAAGCAAAAATCAACGAATAGAATTACATCAAGTGCAAAATCTTCTGCATAGCAAAAGAAACAGTTAACAAAATGAAAAAAAAAAAACGTACAGAATGGGTATAAATTTTTGCAAATCGTATATCTGATAAGAGGTTAATATTCAAAATATACAAAGAACTCAACTGAATAACACTCCAATTTTTTAAATAGGCATAAGACATTTAACTAGACATTTTTTCCAAAGAGGACATACAAATGACCAACAAACACATGGAAAGGTATTTACTAATTACCAGAGAAATACAAATCAGAATGATTATGAAATATCGTCTCCCACCTGTTAGAATGGCTATTATCAAGACAAGAGACAACAGGTTCTGATGAAGATGTAGTGAATTCCCACTGTTAGTGAGAATGTAAATTGGGACAAACATTATGAAAAGCAATATGGAGGTTCCTCAAAAAATTCAAAATAAAAGAAGAACAGAGCTAGAATTTTCACACTCCCTGACTTCCAACTATACTACAAAGCTATAGTAATCAAACAGTATAGTCCTAGCGCAAAAACAGAACACATAGAACAATGGAACAGAATGGAGGGCTCAGATATAAACCCACACACTTATGTTCAATTAATCTATGACAAAGGAGGTGAGAATATACATTGGAGAAAAGATAGTCTTCTCAATAAATGGTGCTGAGAAAGCTGGACAGCTTCATATAAAAGAATCAAATTAGAACATTTTCTAACACCGTATTTAAAAACCAACTCAAAATGGATTAAAGACCCAAAAAATTTAGGACTGGAAACCATAAAACTTTTAAAAGAAAACACAGGCAGGACACACTTTGACATAAATTGCAGCAATATATATATTTTCTGATCTATCTCATAAGGCAAAGGAAACAAAAGCAAATATAAACAATTGGGACCTAATTAAATTTATAAGCTTTTGCACAGCCAAAAAGGACAAGACAACATACTGAGTGGGAAAAAATATTTGCAACTGACATGAATGATAAGGGGTTAATATCCAAAATACATAAATAGATCATACAACTCAACATCAAAAACCAAACAGGAGTTCCCGTCGTGGCGCAGTGGTTGATGAATCTGACTAGGAACCATGAGGTTGCAGGTTCGGTCCCTGCCCTTGCTCAGTGGTCGGGTTGCCGTGAGCTGTGGTGTAGGTTGCAGACGCGGCTCGGATCCCGAGTTGCTGTGGCTCTGGCATAGGCCGGTGGCTACAGCTCCAATTCAACCCCTAGCCTAGGAACCTCCATATGCCGTGGGAGCGGCCCAAGAAATAGCAACAACAACAACAACAACAACAAAAAAGACAAAAGACAAAAAAAAAAAACAAACAGCCCAGTTTTTAAATGGGCAGAAGACCTGAATAGACAGACATTTTTCCAAAGAAGACATAAAAATGGCCAACAGGCATATGAAAAGATGCTCAATATCATTAATTATCAGAGACATCCAAATCAAAAACACAATAAGATATCATCTCACACGTGTTAGAATGGCTATCCCAAAGACCACAGAAACAAATGTTGGCAAGAATATGGAGAACAGGGAACCCTCCTTCACTATTAGTGGGAATGTAAGTTGATGCAATCATTATGGAGAATGGAGGTTCCTTAAAAAACTAAATACAGAGCTAGCATATGATTCAGCAACCTCACTTCTGGGCATATATTTGGAGAAAACCATAATTCCAAAAGACACGTGCACCCCAATATTCATAGCTCTACTTTTTTTCAACAGTCAGGATGTAGAAGCAACCTAAATGTCCATCAACAGGAAAATGGTAAGAAGGTGTGGTATGTAAACACAGTGGAATACTACTCAGTCATAAAAAGGAACAAAATCGTGCTATTTGCAGCAACATGTATGGACCCAGAGATTATCACACTAAGTAAAGTAAGTCAAAGACAAATGTCATATGACATTACTCATATGTGGAATCTAAGACATGATATAAATGAACTTATTTACAAAACAGAAACAGACTCAGATTTCAAAACCAAGCTTACTGTTACTGATGGCCAATATGCACATGAAAAAATGCTTGACATCACTAATTATTAGAGAAGTGAAAATCAAAACTACAATGAAGTACCACCTCACACCAATTAGAATGGCTACCATTAACAAGTCAACAAATAACAAATGCTGGAGAGGATGTGGAGAAAAGGGAACCCTTCTACACTGTTGGTGGGAATGTAAATTGCTACAACCACTGTGGAAAACTGTATGGAGGTACCTCAGAAAACTAAACATAAATCTACCATGTGACCCAGCAATCCCACTTTTGGGCATATATCCAGACAGAACTTTCATTTAAAAAGATACATGCACCCCTATGTTCACTGCAGCATGATTCACAATAGCCAAGACATGGAAACGACCTAAATGTCCATTGTCAAATGAATGGATTAAGAAGTTGTGGTACATATACACAATGGAATATTAGCCATTAAAAGGAACAAAATAATGGCATTTTTGGCAACATGGATGTACCTAGAAATTATCATGCTAAGTGAAGTCAGTCAGACAATGAGACACCAACAACAAATGCTATCACTTACATGTGGAATCTGAAAAAAGGACACAATGAAGGAGTTCCTGTCATGGCTCAGTGGTTAATGAATCTGACTAGGAACCATGAGGTTTCGGGTTTGATCCCTGGCCTTGCTCAGTGGGTTAAGGATCTGGTGTTGCCATGAGCTGTGGTGTAGGTTGCAGACACGGCTCAGATCTGGCATTGCTGTGGCTCCGGCATAGGCTGGTGGCTGCAGCTCTGATTAGACCCCTACTCTGGGAACCTCCATATGCCACAGGAGCGGCCCTGGAAAAAGGCAAAAACAAAACAAAACAAAACAAAAAACAAAAAGGACACAATGAACTTCTTTGCAGAACAGATACTGACTCACAGACTTTGGAAAAACTTATGGTTTCCAAAGGAGAAGGGTGGGGGATGGGCTGGGGGTTTGGGATGGAAATGCTATAAAATTTGGTTGTAATGATCACTGTACAACTATAAATGTAATAAATTCATTGAGTAATAAAAAAAAGAAGTTGTGGTACATATACACAATGGAATACTACTCAGCCATAAAAAAGAACAAGATAATACCATTTGCAGCAACATGGATGGAACATGAGAGTCTCATACGAAGTGAATTAAGTCAGGAGAAAGACAGATACCATATGACATCACTTACATGTGGAATCTAATATATGGCACAAATGAACTTTTCCACAAAAAGGAAATCATGGATATGGAGAACAGACTTGTGGTTGCCAAAGAGGAGGGGGAGGGACTGGGAATTTGGGGTTAGTAGATGCAAACTATTGCATCTGGAGTGGATAAGCAATGAGATTCTGCCATGTAGCATAGGGAACTATATCTAGTCACTTGTGATGGAACATGATGGAGGATAATGTGAGAAAAAGAATGAATGTATATATATATATATGAATGGGTTTCTTTGCTGTACAGTAGAAATTGAAATAACACTATAAATCAAGTATAATAGAAAAAATAAACCTCTTAAAAAAAGCTGTTACCAAAACGCAAGAGAGCAAGAGGGATAAATTAGGCGTTTGGGATTAACAGATACACATGACTATGTATAAAATAGATAACCAACAAGAATCTACTGTACAGGACAGTGAACTATACTGAGTTTTTTTGTAATAACCTATAAAGGAAAGGAATCTGAAAAATAATTATATATGTATATATGAATAACTGAATCATTCTCCTGACCATCTGAAAGTAACACAACATTGTAAATCAACTATACTTCAATTAAAAAATTAAAAAAAAAATCTTACTAGCTTCTTTACATTTTCATACAATAGAAAGGTATTTCTCTGTCATTAATCCTCACCCCTGGGTTTTTTCTTTATTCTTTAATGTCTTTTGTGGTTTTATTTTTTATTGACATAACGTTGGTTAATAATATTGTATAAGTTTTATGTGTAAATAACTTTATACATTTGACCCTTGAACAACTCATGGGTTAGGCGTACTGACCCTCCATGCAGTCCAAAGTCCATATACATCTATAGTCATCCCGTAGTGTCCACAGTTCCACGTCCTCTGATTCAACCAAGGGTAGACCATGTAGTACCACAATATACATTTAGTGAAAAAAATCTGCATGTAAATGGACTTACACAGTCCAAACCCATGTTACTCCAGGGCCAACTGTAGTTTGACTTCTGTATACACTACAGCATTGAGCACGTGGATCTCATTAGGAAGCTAATGAAGAAACTGAAGATCAAGGGAGTTCCCATTGTGGCTCAATGGTAACGAACCCAAGTAGTATCCATGAGGACATGGGTTTGATCCCTACTCTCACTCAGTGGGTTAAGGATCTGACGTTTCCATGAGCTTCGTAAGTTGCAGACTCGGCTGGGATCCTGCACTGCTGTGGCTGTGGTGAAGGCTGGCATCTACAGCTACGATTCCACCCCAGACTGGGAACTTCCATATGTTGCAGGTATAGCCCTAAAAAGACCAAAAAAAAAAAAAAAAAAAAAGAAAAGAAAAAGAAAAAAAACTTGAAGATCAAAATACCACTTCCAGTGCTCAGCCAATGCCATTTATAAAATTCATTCTAAAATGTTTGCTGTGTGGACTTTCACATCGATCTGAATTAACAGCAATCACATGCATCATCACAGTTCACTGACATGATTGCTGTCTTCCCTGGTTATTTTTCTGGATGTCTTAATTATTTTCCTGGGTGTCCTGCTTCTTTCCTGACTCAATCCCAGGTCTGTGGTCACGCAACGTACAAACCACATTCCCGCTTTTCCATGTGACCCTTCTGTGAAGACTGACATTTCCCTGAGAAGCCTCTCCCTGCCTCAGTGCCTCACTTGTACTGAGACACTGAGACCTGCCACCAGCTCTGTGACAGACTCTCTGGAAAAGGCCTCTAGTGAGGAGCTGGTCAAGTTCTCAGGTGGTCCAGCCCAATCCTCATATAGAGATGCCCTTTAGACATTGTCCCTGAAGCATGGACGTACCTGGAAGGAGGGCCACCCCTCCAAGAGCTCCGGGAGACCTCAGCTCTTTTACAGACTTCCTCACTTTAACCTAAGCTACTAGCAGTCTAACTTTTTCCGGGAGAAACAAGCCAAGGCACTGTGATTTGTTTGCAGCCCTTACTTACCCATGACTCTCAGAGGTGGGTAGCATCGCCCTGCCTGCTCTCCCCACCTCTCCATGGCCACTGAGTGGAGATCAGTGGGATCAGTTCCCTGTTCTCCACTGTTCATCACCTTAGGATACAAATACTGGCTTCTACACCAAAAAACAAAACAAAATACAATTCTCAGTAGCCTAACAAAGGAAGGTTTATTCCTCACTTACGGAAAGCCCAGAGTGGGTCAGGCAGCCTTCTGACACTTCTACCCTCACCATTGGAATGCGACCCTCCTCAGCTGGGCTGTCCTGCAGGGGAAGAAAGGAGGTGGCCTGGGCTCCCACTTTGGCTCACAGGCCATTGGCCTAAACATCTAATCACCAGGGGAAATGTCGGCAAGTTCTAAATCCCTGCCTTGTTCATGAAGTATTTTGCAAACTTTTCTACCCAATACAGTACCCCTCGTGGCAGAGCAAGCAGACAGTTTACTTCCAGAGAATCTGAGGGAAAAGCCCTAAGAAGGCCCCAAATAGGGGGCACTTTCTTTAAAGTGTTAAAAAAAAATCATGCAAATTTGCACTCTGGTCCTTGCTACATCCATGTGTGTTCCCATGTGGAAGTCTCTTCTGACTGTTGGGAAAATACTACCCAACCCGCTGGCTGAAGGGAGGACTCTTCCCCTGGTTATTGGTTATGAGATTCAGCACATGGGGCTGGGGGTGGGAGGCCGGCAGGACACGGCAGGTGCCAAATCCGGGCTGTCTCCCTTCTCTGCCTGGAGGCATCGTATGTGTTTTAAGAACTCAAACTAAGCTAAGCATGTGGTTACAAATAGCAAGTTTTCTCTCTGCTCAAGGATCTATCCCAGGAGAATTACTGAGATGGACTTCAAATTCACTAACGAGGTGGCTGTGATGTTTTCAGGTTCTGTCTGGAAGACATTCCCATAGGTGGGTCTTATTGCTAAGAGGTTAAATCTTCTCTGTCATGTGGCTGAATGACCTACTGACCTACCTACATTTCTCATTATTTTAGGGAAATATTTGTTACAATGGTGTTTTTTGCTTTCAGTTTTTTTTTTTTAAGATAGATAACCTTTCTAAATGTCTCATGTAAATGAGATATGTCAATGTAAATGAACAGAGAGGCTTTAAAAATTACTGTTTACCATCATAAAACTTACTGTATAATACATATAAAAAGGTGCATAGGATTCCTGCTGTGATGCAATGGGATTGGCAGCATCTCTGGAGCACTGCAACACAGGTTTGATCCCTGGCCCAGCACAGTGGGTTAAGGATCCAGCATTGCTGCACCTGTGGTGTAGGTCACAGCTGCAGCTCAGATCTGATCCTTGGCCTAGGATCTCCATATGCCATTGTGTTGCAAAAAAAAAAAAAAAAAAACCGTATAAGACATCACCATTGGCTTCCATAGGTCTCATCTATGTGAGAGAAGAGGAGACAGAGAGGAAAGGGTGAGGTCAAGTAGCAGAATAGCAGACAGGCCTGACTCCTGATGGGTGTCTGAATTTCAGAATCCGCCCTACTAATCACTTTGAAGTCCTGTCCAGCCATAAGATTCAGAACTGTCCTTGTCCACATTAAGCCAGGGTGGATATATTAGCCTCACAGACCAGACAAGTTTGCTATTTTTTTAGGGCTACACCCAAGGCATATGGAGATTCCTGGGCCAGGGGTCATCGAATCAGAGCCGTAGCTGCTGGCCTCCACCACAGCCACAGCACCGCCAAGTCTGAGCTGACTCTGCAACCTACACCACAGCTCATGGTAACGCCAGATCCTTAACCCACTGAGCAAAACCAGGGCTTGAAACTGCATCCTCATGGATACTAGTCAGATTCATTTCCACTGCACCATGATGGAAACTTCAGAACAGACAGGTTTGGATCTCACAGCCAGATGTCCAGAACTGGCTGCAAGCTGGGCAGCATTGCTTGTTGTTTCACTTACCTCCCAATCATGCAGTCCTTCATCTTACATGATTGAAACTTTGAGTTCCCACTGAATATACTGCTTGTTAAAATGGTAAAATGAACAGCCATTAAGCCCACCATCTAGCTTTAAAAACATAGGATATCCCAGTACCTTTAACGCTTGTATGCTGCTCCCCAGTACCATCTGCTGCCCTTCCCTACAAACAGAACCTTTGTCCCCAGCCCCAGCGTCTGGCTCAGCAGGTCTGGTTGGCTGGAGAATGTGCGGCTCCGACAAGCTCCCAGGAGATGCTGATGCTGCTGGTCTGGGGATTACACTTTGAGAACCACTCCCTACCATACACACCCAGGAACAGGTTTCTGGGTTGTAAGGTTATGTACTTGTTGAAATTTTATGAGGGACTGCCAGCCTATATTCCAAGCTGTATTAACCGACACTCTTATCAGCAGTGGATAAGAGTGCCTCTTGCTAGAAATACTTGTCAACACCTGAATATTGTCTTACTTTAAAATTTGCGCCCATCTGGTAAGTGTGAAATGTATCTCATTGTGACAAATATCTTTTTCCAGTCTGTAGTTTGTCTCTCATTCCTTATGGTGTTTGTGGAACAAAAGTCCTTAATATTACTGTAGCCAAGTTTATCCTTTTCCTTTATAGGTCATATTATTTATGTTTTATTTAAGAAGACCTTCCCATTCTAAAAAAAAAAAAATTTTTTTTTTTTTGTCTTTTCTAGGGCTGCACCCTAGAAAAGGGTGCATATGGAGGTCCCAGGCTAGGGGCCTAATTGGAGCTGTAGTTGCTGGCCTACACCACAGTCACAGCAACGCAGGATCTGAGCTGCGTCTGCGACCTACATCACAGCTCACAGCAACTCCGGATCCTTAACCCACTGAGCGAGGCCAGGGATCGAACCCGCAACCTCATGGTTCCTAGTCGGATTAGTTAACCACTGAGTACAACGGGAACTCCCACCTATTCTAAAAATTTAAATGTACTTTCTCATACAGTATTCTAAACATTTTCTGTGTTTTCCTTTTTACGTAAGCATCTTTAATCTGCCAGGAATTGATTTTTGAGTGTGGAGTGATATAACGGTCCCATTTCATTTCTTTTCCCTCTTGAGATACAACGATAACCTCTTTTGCTGTGGCTGTGGTGTAGGCCAGCAGCTGCAGCTCCGATTCCACCCCTAGCCTAGGAACTTCCATATGCTATGGGTGAGGCACTAAAAAAGACCAAAAAAAAAAAAAGATAACCTCTTGCCTGAGCATTATTTATTGAATATCCCATCAATTCCCCACTGATCTGCCTTACTATCTCTGACAGAACTTAAGTTTTCTTTTCTTTTTTTTTTTGTCTTTTGTCTTTTTTGTTGTTGTTGCTATTTCTTGGGCCGCTCCCACGGCATATGGAGGTTCCCAGGCTAGGGGTTGAATCGGAGCTGTAGCCACCGGCCTATGCCAGAGCCACAGCAACTCGGGATCCGAGCCGCGTCTGCAACCTACACCACAGCAACGCCGGATCGTTAACCCACTGTGCAAGGGCAGGGACCGAACCCACAACCTCATGGTTCCTAGTTGGATTCGTTAACAACTGCGCCACGACGGGAACTCCAGAACTTAAGTTTTCTTACATGTCTGATCTACCTCTGGGTCTCTATCTGTTCTATTGAATTTTGAGTCAGCGCCTTCCTTTAAATACTATAACATTATAATAAGTCTTACCACCTCTAAAGACCCCCTAATTTGTTGATTTTCTCCTTTAAAAAGATTGCATTATCTTCTGGCAAATTTACTGCTAGGCAAATAATATTTTATTGCTATTGTAAATTATGTCTTTTTAAAATATTAAAATTTGCATAGTATACATTTTAAAAGTACACGTTTAAAATACATTTAATATTTATTCAGGATTTCAGTTGCTATGGGTATGGTTTTTTTGGAGTATCTAAAATGCCATTTTCTTTATCTTTTCTTAAACTTTAATTGCATTGACTTTGTCATGTGCATTAAAAATACCACTAGATTGGTGTTCCCACTGTGGTGCAGCAGAAACAAATCCAACTAGTATCCATAAGGATGAGAGTTCAATCCCTGGCCTCACTCAGTGGGCTAAGGATCCAGGGCTGCCTTGAGCTGTGGTGTAGGTCACAGATGTGGTTCGGATCTGGTGTTGCTGTGGCTGTGGTGTAGGCCAGCAGCCACAGCTCTGATCCAACCCCTAGCCTGGGAACTTCCATATGCTTCAGGTGCAACCCTAAAAAAGACAAAAAGAAATTGCTAGATCACTACAACGTCTAATAAAGAGGGCTGGAATTTGAAAATGCATTTCCTACAACAGCTCCATGACTTTTCTGACAAGTTCTTTCCTGAGAATCCACCCATCATAGCTTCTGTCATTTCTTTTCATCAAAACATGGTGGGGGGAGGGGATAGAAAAAGTTAGGGTGGGCAGAAGGGGGATGAGGGATTCCTAATTTATACCTAATACAAATTTATTAAAAACTTGGCCTAGAAAACCAAAATGGCAAAATATTGACAATGGGTGAATCTGGATAAAGGATTTACAGGATTTCTTTTTACTATTCTTGCAACATCCTAAGTTTCCAAATAAAAAAATTAAATAGAAAACTTCAGGAATAACGAAAGTCATGAACATGACCATGGTGGAGGTACAGCCACACCACCTTTGAAAGGATTCTTTCCTGTCCATGACCCTCCTAAGGGGTAATGAGCATGTCACGTCCATGAACACTTCTCACCACAGTTGAAGGGACAACCCACACTTGGCTGGGAGCCCACAAATTATGCCCAACAAGCTGGACGAAAGGATAAACTGGGCTGCTCTACAGAACAGAAAAAGTTAAGGACCAAGCCAGGTAGCAACAGAAACTGTTATTGAGAGATGGTCATATAGGAGGCCTGAGAAGCCACTGTGGACCCTGAGCAAGCTCAGAGTCAGAGGAATCAAGTCAAGAGGAATCAGAGGACAAGAGGAGGAAGTCAGCTGGTACTGGGTCAGAAAGACAGTCACTCAGAGCCGAGTCACACTGACAATCACACACTAGGGTGAGGAGTGTGAATTCCTGCACTAAGCTTCTCTAGAGCTGACCCCAATCCAAAACCCTCCTCCAGACTCTAGACGCCATGGGGTCAGGCCTGTGATGGCTCAGTTTCATTTCATGGCCTTCACTGCTGCCCACGAATCCTTACTTCTGGTCTTTACCCCTTACAGCCCAAGGAACCCAACCGCATCCTCTAATCTGTACTTTTCATATGTAACTTTTAATGATTTTGTAAATATAAGCCTAAAGTCATTTATGAAGTTCTACCATGAATGCTGTATTACATTCATCGTGTTTAACTAACTAACCCAAAATTTAAAAACCACTCTTTAACTTAAAGCCAGCCTGTCTTAACTCAGGCTGCTGTAACAAAATACCATAAACTGGGTGTCTTATCCACACAGAAATCTACTTCCCATGGTCCTGGAGGCTGGAAATCTGAAGTCATGGTGCCAGCATGACCAGGTTCTAGCGAAGGCTCTGTTTCGGGGATACCATCGGTTGACTTCTCGCTGTGTCCTCACGTGGCAGGAGGAGTGAGAGAGTACTTGAGGGGGGATCTCTTTTATAAGAACACTAATCCCATTCATTGGGCATCCGCACTCACCTCCTAATGCCATCACACTGAGTGTGGGGGGATGGATTTCAATATATGAATTCTAGGGGGACGTAAACATGAAGTCACCCTTTTATTAAATTTCTTCTTTTCCCTCTCTAGCTTTTTTTTCTTTACAGGGCTGGTTTTTCACATGGGACTTGTGTAAATGCAGCAGGAGAGACAGATGCTGGATAGTCAGCTAGAGTCAATCACCAGCCTTCTTGCCTCCAGGCAAGATTCAAACCTGTGTCAGTCAAGTGACCACTTGTCATGGCTGCCCTGTGCTGCACCCGAGACGGGCATGTGGACCAGCCTCTGACCTGCCCGTGCACCTGGCATGGCCTTCCTGTGCTTCCATCTTGCCCACTGCCTCCCCATCACTAACCCTGAGAGTGTGTGTGATGGTCAGAGACAAACCTAGAACGGTCCCCTCCACAGAGGTGGGGGAGGAACCCCGGCATCCACAGGCCAGGAGCATTTCTTCAGGGCAGGGAGCATCTCTCTGGAGGGCAGTAACCCACAGAGAGGCTGCGTAGCTTCAGCTGGGTGTTGCTCACTTTTCACAGGACTGAGTATTAAGCTGGGAATGTCTTTCTTCCACAGCTCACAGGTTTCACAGAGCTTTCTTCCACCTCAGGGTCTCAGGATGTAGTCTCTGGGGTTTTTGACTTCTCTGACCTTTTTAAAGTGTGGTGGTGTTTGTTTGGGTTTTTTCCCACTTCAGTGATAATCTAAGTCATGACTTCCAGCCATCCTGGCTCATCTGAAGATTGGGTGCTGCCAAGTGAGCCCCAGACAAACACAAGGGTCTGCAAGAAGCCCTTCCTTTAAGAGGCACAACATGTTGCTCATGTTTGAGAAACTCTGGTTTAGCTTATTTAACTACGAGGAAGCAATCTGCTCTAAGACGGTATAGAATGTGGTTATGTGCAAAGATTTCAGATGACTTCAGCGATGAGGGTCCCCTGTCTCCTGACTCTCCCAGTGGACTTTCTGGGTTTAACTGTTCCCATTACAACCCAGCTAAGTCTTTCTCAGACCCCTCCAGATGTACCCCTGCCTGGAGGTGGGTCAGCCTTCCTTACAGGTAGCTGTACACCAGCTTCTGGAAGTGGTTTTCAACCAGGTCACTTGGGAAATCCCATCAACACAGAAGGAAACCTGTCTGCTTCTCTAGCCAGATGGCAAGACCTAAAACTCCCAGGCCTTCAGACAGATTTATTCTTATAGACGCTCAGTGGCTCAGTGGAGCCGCATCCTGTTGGGACTGTGCTCCCTCCACACCCACTTCAGGGAAGCTGCGTTCTTATGCTACAGTCGGTTAAGCTACACAAGCCTCCTGAGGGCCAGCTTTTCAAGCTTAATTCAAAGTGCGTTTGCTCTTCTGGTTTGACACTGCTCCCCCTACAGGGGATTCAGCCTGTCACTTGAGGGTTTAAGAAGAGGGGCTCAGGAGTTCCCGTCGTGGCGCAGTGGTTAACGAATCCAACTAGGAACCATGAGGTTGTGGGTTCGATCCCTGGCCTTGCTCAGTGGGTTAACGATCCGGCGCTGCCGTGAGCTGTGGTGTAGGTTGCAGACACAGCTCAGATCCCGCGTTGCTGTGGCTCTGGTGTAGGCCGGTGGCTACAGCTCCGATTAGACCCCTAGCCTTGGAATCTCCATATGCTGCGGAAGCGGCCCTAGAAAAGGCAAAATGACAAAAAAAAAAAAAAAAAGAGGGGCTCAATGCTTGTAGTTGTTCCCCCAACCCCTGGGTTTTTTGGGGGCCACTCCCACAGCATGTGGAAATCCCCAGGCTGAGGATCAAACCCCTGCCACAGCAGTGACCCAAGCAGCTGCAGTGACAATGCTGGATCCTTAATCCACTGCACCACAGAACTCCTCCCCCTAAACTTTTGAATATCCTGAAACAACAGAAATGAAGATCAATGAAGAGTATTCCCAGGCTCCTGAATGAGCTGCTGATCATGTAAAACCCTGTGCAAAGAGGAGCCTCCTCCACTTGGCTGGGGTTGGGACAGGAAGGCAGGCAGGGTCACCCAGCTTCCAGGGTCAGCCCCGGACAAAGAGAAGGCTGGGCCCTCTCCCCACGCCATCCTCCCTCCATGACGTTATGCCTTCAGTCCTAGAATAGTTGAGAACGTTTGGGAAAGTCACACTCTAAAAATATATATTTCTTTTTTTCATGTAGGCAAGATAACACAGGAGTGACAGTGGGTTACTAAGAATGCCATTCCCTCGTTATATAACACGGACAAAAATAAAGAGTGTTCTGGGCCAAAAATAGGGCTGAGAAAGAGGAATGCGAATAAATAGCACTGACAAGTCATTATTTACTCAAACTATCAAATGGCTGAAGGACTTAGGAAAAGTTTGGGTCTGTGTCCCATCACTGATTAGTCAGATCTGACTGGCCCCTGGAGGGAGCCTGGGTCACCTTCCCGAGAAGCCTTTGACCAAAGTGAGCTGAGTGCAGCAGAGGCCGCTCATGGAAGGGAAAGTTGGAGCGCCTGTCACCAGCTGGCAGTAAGCCTGGGGCTCCTGCCCGCTCTGAGTACTGGCTGGGACACCTGCCCCTTATGGTCACATGACAGAGTGCAGATTGCACTGCAGTGCCCAAAGTGGTACCCTTGCTGGGAGGCTGTTTGTGGTTGAGCCTCAAATCCCTCTCCTGACAGAGCAGCTGGCCCCTCTGGGATCCAAGGAGGGCATCCAGACTCACCCCGACCGACCTTCAGTGCCCACCTCTCAGGCTTCTCCAAGCCCTGCTGCTGTCACTTGCTGAACCTCTCACCACATCACCACCACCATTGTCAGAGTGACTGCTGTCTAGTGCGGGGTTCCTTGTGGTCCCTCATGGGTCCGAGTCTAGGCTTGTCCTGTTCCTACACTGAAAACCTTCCAGAGCTTCTCCACTTTCACTCAACAAGCTCCCAACTCAACAGGGCACATGAGGCTTATGAACCAGCCACTGCTTCCCTCTCTCCTTGCTCTGCTCCAGCCATCCTGGCAAGAATTTGGGAGTCTCTGCAGATTAGGCCTGACTTCCTGCCCAGCCCTCTGCCTTGACAAAGTTGACTCAGCCTTTAAACCCAATTTCCTACCTGGAGCCTGTGAGCCAAAGAGGGAAAAAGGGACATTTTACAAGATGTCAGGAGACTTCGAAGCCACTCCTCTTGTTATGGGGCTGTTGGGTCACCATCTCTGAACACTGGTTGCTGGATGTGTCTTCATGAGACCAGAGCTCACATCCACAGCCGGCCACTTAGCACACTTAAACAATGCATCTTTATTACACGACAGCCCTGGACCGTGTTGGCCACTGCTCAGATATCATCCTGTTTAATTTCTCTAACAACCTGTTGGGTACTTACTTTCATCTCCCGTGGCAGAAGCAGGGGTTCGGTGGCAGCCTGGCATCCTGTGGCTGAGGAATAAGACTGTAGTCGGAACTGATCTCAACTGGGTGGGCACCCGTGCCTCTGGATGGCTTTTGAACAACGCTGTCATGGGTTGAACTGTGATCCCAGCATTCTTCCAAAAAAGTAAGACATGTTGAAATCCTAACCCTAGTACCTCAGACTGTGACCTTGATTGGAGATAAAGTCACTGCAGATGCAATTAGTTCTGATTAGTTCATACTGAAGCAGGGTGGCTGGTGTCACAAAAGAGACCCAGACCCACACACACGGGGGAACTTACTCTGCCACGAGACAAGAGGCAGAGACTCAAGTGCTGCAGCTGGAGCCCAGGATGCCAGCAACCACTAGACACCAGAAAAGGCAGGGAAGTTTCTTCCCCATGGGCTTCAGAGAGAGCACGGTCCTGCCAACACCCTGATTTCCAACTTGCGGCCTCTAGAACTGTGACACAATACATTTCTGCCATTTTATGCCACCCACTTGGGTGATGCTTTGTCACCAAAGCTTTAGGAAACAAATACAGTGGCGAATTCTCTTTTTTCTCCTGGGAAATACTTCTCATGGGCCTGCCAAGTACTGCAGACAGTCAACTCACTAGCTTTGAAGCCAACTAACAGCTTCTCCAGCACGAGCCGGCCCAGCCTGAACTCATCTCCCTCACAAGCTTTTCGTCTACCTAATTACGGGTCAAACCTGCAAACTTAAACAAGAAACAAACATTCTATCATGGATTTGCATTAAAAAAACATCTTTTTTCTAACCTGATAGGCCAGAAACATACCTTCCTTAGGCTCCCTCAGCTGGAAGGCAGCAGAGGGAAGAGTGCTCTGAGCCAGCATCAAGATCTCCGCCTAGGAGTTCCCGTTGTGGCGCAGTGGTCAACGAGTCCAACTAGGAACCACGAGGTTGTGGGGTTAGATCCCTGGCCTTGCTCAGTGGGTTAAGGATCTAGTGTTGCTGTGAGCTGTGGTGTAGGTTGCAGACGACGCTCGGATCCCAAGTTGCTGTGGCTGTGGTGTAGGCTGGCGGCTACAGCTCCAATTAGACCCCTAGCCTGGGAATATCCATATGCCAAGGGAGCGGCCCTAGAAAAGGCAAAAAAAAAAAAAAAAAGATCTCCACCCGGAGCTGCCAAGGTTGTCCTTGGGGAGTGGACCAGCGGGGCATGTCTGCAGAGGCCCAGTCAGAGACTGGGCCACATTCCTGTCCTCTTCAGGGAGGGGCTCCAAAACCCTCCTCCTCCCCTGGTGGATGAGTTCACCCCAGAGGTGATCCCTGCAGCAGGTGAGACTATTCATTTGGGGAATTTAATCATGACCACCCATCAGGCATCACAAGCTGCCACGGGAAAAACTGCTGGCAAAGAAGTCTTGCTAATGTGAACTAGCTGTATTTTGTATTTTAAGAATTAGGCAAGTCCGCTTTCACAGGCTGATGCCAAACTCCTTCTCAGAGCTAGAGACACGGTGTCTTCCTGTGTCCTCCTGTATCAGTGAATTTTTGCTCCCTAACAAACCAACCCCAACCCTCTTCCTTCTGCACGCTTCTCTGCAGGTCCCAGGGTGCCCAGGAGGAGGAGAAGGCAAGCCTCAAAGTGAAAATACTTTTAAGTCTCTGCCTGTGTCAACACTTGCTAACACTCCATTGACCAAAAGAAGACCTGGCTAAGTTCAGACTGAAGGGCTGATAGCAAAATAAACTCCACTTCATGGGAGCAGCGGCACAACCACACTAAAGAAGGGGCAGGCATACAGGGATGAGGAGAACACTGCAGTTCTTCTCTGCGTGCAATTCAACATACTTCCCCACCTCAGCTCCTCCTCACCTTCTGGTCTCTACCTAGCAATCATCTCCTCTAGAGAGATTTTCCTGATCCCTAAAGCCTGACTGAAAAACCTCCTCCACAACACTTCACTACTTATCTTCACTACTACAGCATGTATTAGTCTGCCAATGAATGAATGAACGAACGACTGCAATAAACACTGGACCTCTAGTTCTTACTGTTGAGTTGACTGCACTCTTCATTTTAGGGCAACATAATATCAGCCTTCCCTGCCCAACAGGAAGGTCACTGAAAGGAGGGGTGTGTTCTGGCTTCTGCTTTATCTCCACTGCCAGGAACAGCACATGATATTAAGTAGGTATTTAAAAATACTTGTAAAATTAACAAACACATAACTATAATAAAAGTAAAATGGGATAACCGCTATTTTAAAAAAGCATAAATTTGTTCCTGAGATTCATATAAGACTCAGCAGGCTGCAGATATGCAGGAAAATCTGAGACAACACAAAACTAACTGAAATAATAACAAAATGCCCTGCCCATTACAGGGGAGAAAAGAAGAGAAAATTAGCCAGAGAAACTGACACTTTCCCTTTTATTAGATTCACAACACCTTTTTAAAACCTCTCTTTGAAAACCGTTTCTTTTTATTAACTGCCTCATTAGAGAGTAGACAAACTCTGCCCTTGGAAGGCCTCTACCTGCACAGCGCTCTGTCCTCAGACCTGCAGCACTAAAGTCCAGCATCTCAGAAGAAAGTGCTGTGAAGGTCCTCCCATACTTCACATATCCATATATATCCATATATATATACACATATAGGTACACACACATTCACATTTCTTAATGAAAATAATATAACAGGGTTTACACAGTTCTATTAGTTCTTTAAAGTCACACAGGCAAGATCTATGCTTCAGTATAACCATTTTTTACTCTGGATTAAAGTGGGAATTTTAGGCCTAAAAATAGATTTAAGGTTATTGAATAGAGGCTATACAGCAACACAGACTTGATAAATCTTGATGATCATGTAACTAGAAATACGTTGCTGTTATCCTTAGGCTGGGCACTACACATCCCCATCAACTGTTTTCATTTTAACTGAAATACAAAAGCAGTAGTTCACCGAAGTAATCCCCTATTCATAACATTAGCACATATACCAAATTATACTAACTGCATGATAGTCTCCATGTACGGAGGCTATATTTTTAGCATGTGCTGATCTCTACTTCATTAGACACAGTCTCCAGCCAGCAACCACCAAAAAAGGAATGCATGCTGTACAGCAAGGAAGAGAACGACAATCTGCAGGTGCCTCTCACAAGGCAGCTGAGACAACACAAGGCAGAGAAACAAATCTTACAAGAGATGTTAAACTAATTTGCAGTGACATTTAATATATAGGTTTTATCAGAAAGAATACATTTAGGTCACAGTGACATGGAAAAACATACAGACTATGTGAAATTCCAGGCTTTCTCCTAGAATATCCAAAGTGCTCATCAAAAGTTGAATAGTACAATAAAGATGGCCACCAGGTGACTGGGATCAACAGAACATCATTTAGCATTTTAAAAACACAGATTCTGGGAATAGAAGCTACCACCAAAATATCCAGAAATCTGAGTTAACAGGTACTCCACTTTGCATATTTGATACTAATAAATATAATAAGTGTTTATAGGGACTATGAATGCCAGCCAAGAGCCTAAGGGATAGTCACAGAAAAGACGAATGAACACAGTCCCACTTGGAGTATTGAGAACTGCTGCTGTTTCAGTCTTCCCCTCCCTCGAAACACGGGCCATCTCCTTGGGGAAGAAGCCATTCAAGAGCTAAGGCCCATTTCCTCTGCCCCCACCACGACACAACAGAGCCCACTGGAAAGTCTCTCGGATGCTGGTATGATTCTTGATCACTGAATTGGACAGGTCCTCTTCATGGCCTCCTAGTTCTGACTGGCACAATCTGCTTCACACAGAAGGGGTCAGCACTGTCTCTGAAACCACAAAGGAGGTGACTCTAGGAGAATTAGAAGAAGGAGGTATCTGATGAAAAGGCACCTGCAAGTCTGAAATCCTCCTTGGTGAGAACACTGTACATGCGCTGAGGCAAAGCTCGGGAATAGGGGGCAGGGCGGGGCACGGTCGTGCGCAAAATGAGCTCCCGGCCGGCAGGGGGTGGGAAGTCTGATGCCAAGTTCTGCCTCCTCTCTTCCGGGGAGCCCATTCTCTTCAATTCCTCCTCCGGTGGAGCCATGGCTGCAGCCTTGAAGAGAAGCAAATGCTAAATTCAATAGCGAGTCAACTCGGATCATTCTGAAGGACAGATGAATCAGCATGAAAATATATAAAAATGTTCTACATTACTCAGTTAGGCAGTCAATTATGTTATGATTGCTCAAACATCACAACACAGAAAATGCGAGAAGCCCGAAACATTGCATGATCAGCCAGAGATTACAAACAAATTGGTGACAGAGACAGAGGGTAGTGACTGCCAAGCAATCAGTTTTGGAAAGTGAGGGCCACATTCAGACATCTGATGAAGAAGGACAATGGAGCTGTAGAGGTCTACACATTTCTTCTAGCAATGACCCAAGTCCAAGTCTGATGTCCTCCGTCCAGTAAGGAGCTGCTGCTCTCCAGAGCCTGGGGAGATGTTTTTTATCTCAATTCTTTCAATTCTTAAGGTTCATTTACCAAATTAAAACTGGGAACATTGGTTTTGTTTGCTGGGTGACTAATGTAATACAGAAGTGATAGAGGTCCATGAAATGTAGCAGTGGCCACAAAAGAGAGGTTCTCAAGATTAAAGGCATCTATTTTCATTATAATTGCATAAAATACATATTCAACTAGAGCGTTCATTTTAACTCTGATCACTGTATTTCTTTCATGATACCATCACTTTGGGAAAAAACTGCTGTGGCCATGGAAATATGAAGTCATGTTATGCTAAACATCAGCAAGAAAAGAATGCTCAACCCAGACCGTCAAAAGAGGTGGTTGGTTAGTTTAATGACCTTATGAAGTTAGAGGGATGGGAAGGAACAAGGAACCATGAGAGACAAAGGCGATTTTGTTACCTCATCAGAAGATTCAGTCAGCTTGAGAAAGGGTGGGAAAAGAAACAGTGATGAAAGGGAAACAAGCTATAAGGTTTAAAAAGAGCTAGACAAGAGATTTCAAGATTATTTCAGAGACAGCATGCATTATAGTAAGGAACATGGTTCTATCAAAAGAATATCAAGACAAAACACATCACATACTACACAGCTCACTTTCAAACTGAGCAGACAAATCCCTCTACTCATGCTTCTGATGGCTCCACAGGCAACATACAGAGTGTCACTTAATGGGGAAATGATTCAGCAAAATTTAGCTCCTTTACTGAAGATTAAGACACTAAAAAAAGTGCTCAGGGCTTGAAAAATAGATAACTCAGTGAATTTAAGACTCGATGTCTGAGTTATTCAATTTAGCAAGACTGACGCAAAATCCAATCAGTGGTTTGCTGAATTCTATTTAAATATGGATATAAGACTGACACACATAATCAAGATGAAGTTTATTAAAATATATTATTTTAAGGAAAAGTTCTCAATATGTAAAATTACTGTATGCTGTAAACAATTCTCAGTGAAATTTTACAACTTTTTTTAATTTTAATTTTTTTTATTTTTAGGGCCACACCTGTAGCACATGGAAGTTCCCAGGCTAGGAGCTGAATGAGAGCTGCAGATGTCGGCCTATGCCACAGCCACAGCAATGCCAGATTTGAGCCACATTTGCACCATAGCTTGTGGCAACACTAGATCCTTTAACCCACTGAGTGAGGCCAGGAATGGAACAGCATCCTCATGGATACAAGTCGGGTTCTTAATCCACTAAGTCATAACAGGAACTCCCTTTATAACTTTAAAAGAAGTTAAAACTTTGATTTATTAGTAGAAATGATATAAAGTATCAGTTCATTAAGAAAAATTACATGAATAAACTTGAATGGTTTCTATTAGCCAGATATTTAAAAACCGAATTTAAAAACATACCAACCAGGTGCTTGTTATATGGATTACAGCCTGCCAATTCCCCAAAAACATTCACCACAATGTTTGAAAATTTGAAATATTTTAAAATTACATAATATGAGATGAATGCACAATTTCAGTATCTGTAAAGGGGTTTAGCTATACAGTGAGGCCAGTGAAAGATGAAACACTCCTGTATTTATTGATGTAGAAAGGTAATTACATCAAGTGGAAAATAAGGACAAATTATATAATTCTAGTTTGTAAAATTTACATATATCTGTATATATCATATATCTGTATATATTAGATGTTAAATGTTAACAGTGATCAGCAGTAGGTAGTGAGATTAATGTGATAATTTTTTAAAAATTTTAGGGCTGCACCTGCAGCATATGGAAGTTCCTTGGGCAGGGGCTGGATCTGAGCTACCGCTGCTTCAATGCAGGATCCTTTAACCCACTGTGTCAGACCAAGGATCAAAGAACAGTGACCAGAGCCACTGCAGTTGGAGTCTTTTTTTTTTTTTGTCTTTTTGTCTTTTTGCCATTTCTTGGGCTGCTCCCGCGACATATGGAGGTTCCCAGGCTAGGGGTCGAATCGGAGCTATAGCTGCCAGCCTATGCCAGAGCCACAGAAACGTGGGATCTGAGCCGCGTCTGCGACCTACACCACAGCTCACGGATTCTACTGCGCCACAATGGGAACTCCTGCAGTTGGATTCTTAATCCACTGTGCCACAGCAGGAACTCCATGACTAATTTTTTAAGTGTGATTAATTTTTCTTTATAATTCTCTGCGTTATCCAAATTTTTTACGTAAGACTTTATTTACAGACTGGGGGAAAAAGTTATTTCCACACTGGGAAAAATAATTTGGCTTAACTATTTAGAACAATGAGTGTGTTCTACTCTCAGCATTAAAAATATAAATACTTTAGATTTTAAATCCTCTTTACACACAAGCTTTTAAAAAATGAGGAAAGAATTTTTGTAGTATAGTAAGAGGAAAATTCATACTGGTGTTAACAAGGAAATGGGCTTGTAAGCTGCTGGCTAGTAAACTGGTGAATATACCATAGGGCATGAAAACAATTTTTTTTTTGTCTTTTGTCTTTTTGTTGTTGTTGTTGTTGCTATTTCTTGGGCCGCTCCCGCGGCATATGGAGGTTCCCAGGCTAGGGGTTGAATCGGAGCTGTAGCCACCGGCCTACACCAGAGCCACAGCAACGCAGGATCCGAGCCACGTCTGCAACCTACACCACAGCTCACGGCAACGCTGGATCGTTAACCCACTGAGCAAGGGCAGGGACCGAACCCACAACCTCATGGTTCCTAGTCGGATTTGTTAACCACTGCGCCACGACGGGAACTCCTTTTTGTTTTCACAAAAAAAAAAAAAAAAAAAAATTTGGTTCTTGGTTGCATACCAGAGACAAAAACAAAATATATCAAAGAGCAGTGACCCGAGCTGATACAGTGACAACACAGGATCATTAACCCGCTGTGCCACAAGAGAACTCCAAGAACTTTAATTTATAAGGAAATAAAACACTTGGTTTTTTAACTTGAAATCCTTAATTTTAGTGGGTCATCCCATAAATAATCTCAGGTTTTAGTTCTTGGTAAAAATTTAGATCAGTATATTTAACTATGATTTTGAATATATTAACCAGATGACTCCAGATCAACTCACAGGACATTATCAAGTTTTTATTGCATGTGTGTAAACCCACAAAAATTCTTTTTCTTATTTGTCTGTGAGAATTACACCTTCAAAATTGGGACATTCTAGTGTCATCACAGTGCCAACATAAGGAGCACTCTGTATTTGGTAAACTTCTAATTCTTTTATCAGAATTTTTAATATTAATGAGCCCTGGTGTGAGAATCATCTGTGGAATGCCAGCACCTCTTAACCAGTAAACGAGATCAGTACAGAGAATCAGCACAATATGTAACTAGTACCATCCTTGTAAAGCACCAAATCTTAATAATTCTAAAGTATCAGAAGGTATTATGTATTTTTAAAATCTTTACTTTCATCAGTAGAGATAATGACAAAGAAAAGGTTTCAAACTGAGTTCTTTCTGTGCTGAAGACTGTTTCCACGGTCCTAAAAATCTGAATCTTGCTCTTCCTTTCTAGGAAACCTCTACAGTTAGACCTCTTCACCATTGCAAAATAGATTTATTAACTTCATTTGCAGTATATGGAGTTTAAAATTGGTAAAACTAAACTCTATTCTAATTTGAAAGAAGTAAACATGTTTTCCCACAGCACAGGTCATTGCTAACCAAGTCCCTATCAGATTCTTTTGTTTTAAATTTTTAAATTTTTGTCTATTTAGGGCCACACCCAAGGCATATGGATGTTTCCAGGCTAGGGGTTGAATTGGAGCTGCAGCTACCACCGGCCTTCACCACAGCCACAGCAACATGAGATCACGATCGGAGCCTTGTCTGTGATTTACACCACAGCTCAGGGCAATGCTGGATCCTTAACCCACTAAGCAAGGCCAGGGATGGAACCTGCATCCTCATGGATCCTAGTTGGGTTCCTAACCCACTGAGCCAGAAGCGGAACTCCCCATCAGATTTTTTTAACAAGGGATTTCGTACCATTTAACTTATGAAATTTAGAAACTGAAATAAACCTATCATTTTACCTTAACGTGTAAGAAAGCAGACAGATTTCAAAGACTAACAAGTTAGTGGTGAGAGTCATTATTTCCTTAATGTTCAAACCCTATGCTTGGTTAGCAGTTGTATAATCAGCTAAGTGTGGGAATCAACAGCCCCTCCACAAGTAGAGGCCTGGAGAGATCATGATATAGTAAGGAATGTCACATACCCTCTGTGCATTCACAAACAGCTTGTGAATGATTCTGCCAGCGTGTCCTCTTCCTGCACCAGCGACTAACACCTCAGGTTGCTCCAAAAGGCAACTCACAAACCTGGGAGAGAGATGCGAAAGGACAGAAAACTGAGCTGCTCAGTTGACACTGGGTCAGTCCTCCTAATCAGGTTTTGTGGACAAATCATGCCAAGGCTGGAGTGGAAATTTTATAACAGGATAGATTTGAAATTAAAATCAATTCAAATGACAATCTTACTGCCCTTCAACTGTTTTCATAAAATTTAAAAAATTTCGAAATATCAAACTGTCTGTCAAAGTGTAAGAAAAATATTCAGTCTCTTTCAGACTAGAAGTTTAGAAGATGCCACACTAAATAAAAGATCCAAAAAATGTTTTTAACAATAGAAACCAAGTTTAATCTATACAGCAATGATCCTATTTATTTTTTGTTCTTTTAAGGTATATGACAATGAGTGCAAGTGTGTATTTGTGTGTGAATGTGTATATATATATATGCACGTGCTTAAAATATGTTTTGTAAACTGTGCCATTATGTGCTGGAAACACTCTACTTCCAAGTATATCATAGACAACGTATGGTGGAGCTAAGACAGTCGAAGGCACAAAGCCACCAAGCCTGCACCACCTGCTCACTAATTTATACTGCTATTTTAGAAACAATTCCTTTGATTAGATTGTATTCTTCTCATTTAAAAGGAAGGAATTTTCAAGGACAATGAAGGCTGGGAAAAAATTTTACTCAACAAAAGATAAAATATTCAAACAAGAACCTGTTAAAAGCTATAGCAAATGCCTTGTCATATTAATTATTTGGCATCAATATCACCATTTCTCATCGAAAGGCTAATGAATATTTTAGTTATAACAAATTCAATCTGTTGAAGTAGCTAACTTGGAAACACTTTATCACATATTAAAACAACACTGGGTAAAAAATGGACAGAGACACTCACTGACAGACTCTCCTTGAAATGGTCCAAATCTCAAAAGGAGGAAAAGACTGACCCAGTCATGGGCCTCATTCTGGAGAGGCCATCTGGCCACTTTCAGAACACATTCACCAAGTACAGAAGATATGCACATCTGCTATCACAAATCTTGTTTAGGCTTAGTAGCTAGGAATATTGAGCAGAAATACAGTTTCAGAACACCTCTTCCTATAGTTAAGGAACAGTGAGAACAGAAAGCAAAGCTCTGGGGCACTTTAAGTAACAGAGAGTGAATAGCTAGTTCCTCTATTTTCAGCTGCTCCAAGAGCAAACAAGGACAGTCCTAGAAAGAGACCTGGAAGACTTGGTAATAAAAGTGGGAGGAGCGGCAGCCCATGGCAAATACTCAGAAATATAGAAGTCAAATTCTATGATAAATAAATATTTCTCTGTCTTTAGACAGTACTTGTTACACATAATATAACAGCACCACAGAAGAATCTCAATATTCTATAAAAATTTTCTAAAGACAGTGATGGCTTTTCTTACTGCAGACAAAAATGAGTTAGTCAGATAGCAATTACCTTTCAAGATCGTCTTTCTCTTCCTCCTGTTCACATTTCTCAGTTCCAAATTTGGCTTTCAGTGAGCGGGCTCTAGCAATTACAGCTTCTACATTAGTAATTTGATGGATGATTTCCTAACAGTGCAAAAGGGGAGAGGCATACATTGGAAGATAGCAAAAAAAGAAAAGCCTTTTAAAAATATATCTTTAAAATAATTATTGCCAACTGGGGAGAACACTTAGCAAAATCAGACTTACTTCTAATTTTTTGTCTTCTGGATTAGAGAAGTGCAAAACTTTACTGGAATGGGATATTATCTGCTTTATAATCTTCTTAACTGAAGAAATATTTTCCAGACTTTCTATTTTTAAAAAGATAAAAGCCATCATTAGATAAGTTAGGCAAAAATTTACTTTCATTTTGGAAATGAACCAATGATTAATCAAGACATTTACCTTCTTCCTTTACTTTGAGTACGGCTGCATGAATTACACAAGGTAACAGGTGCCGAGCAAGGTCTGCAGGTTTCTGTACTGCCAGATAGTGCAGCACCTGAAGGAGACCAAAATTAGACAAATAATCAATGCAGTTGTCAAACAATTAGGCAGCCATTTACAAAGTAAAAACTGTACCACTGTACAGTTACCGTATCTGTAACAAGAGTAGAAAAGAGCTTTCTTCTCTTAGTACCCACTCCTACTCACTCCAGCTACTAATTCCAAAGGTCAGAATAATGTTACTGAAAACAACTAATAACTTCAGTCATTAATTGTAGTTAACACTCTTAGTGTTTTTTTCCTGTTTCCATATGTAATAAATCCAAATTAGGAAAACACAAAGAAAATTAAAACCATCTGCAAATTATACCATCCAGAGATAACAACTGTTAGTGATGGAACATTTTCATTCCAGAGTTTAAGGTTCTGAATACACATCATATATTAAGTGAACTAATATTAAGCATGTAAAATACTGTTTTTTAACTTTTATTCCTCACTTAAGATTTTTAAACATTTCTAGTGACTTTCTTGCTAATTTTTTTGGTTTTAGTTGTTTTGAATTATTGTTTTTTTCCAAAATGGAAACTTTTATTATTTCTCTGATTTAAAAAACACACGGAGAAGTATGTGTTAACACAGAGACCCTACCTTTAAGCTCCATATTCAACAGCAATAAAGACAAGAGAAATAAAATCTCATAGTGTAAGCCTTGCTGATAAATGCTCACAGATCTCAAAAGTAAACACAAAGTATAATGCAAAAGTTCTCTAGAAATCCTACTTCCTAACAACACATTTTTGTGTTTATCTTCCCAGACTTATTTCTATGCACATTTAAACACAAAGATTTAGATGCATGTGTAATTTCTCACAATATATACAATTTCATAACTTGCTTTGTTCAATTAATGACATAATTTTTATTATTTGGCTTGGAAGGTTTTGTGTGTTTGGAAATGTTTTTAAAATTAATATACATTTAAAAAATACACATACCAAAGTATTTTATAAAAAAAGAAAACACCAACCAGCTTACAAAACAGAAGATCACCAGTACTTTCCAAGGCCCCCATATCCCTCCCTGAGCAAGTCTCCCTCCTTCACACCACTCGCCCCTCACAGGTAACTAATAATCATTCTTTTGCTTATCTTCATAGTTGTTTCACTTATGTAAGTAGCCTTAAAAATTGTGTTGCTTAGTTTTGTCTGGTTTTAATATTTATATATGAAGAATGTTTCTGAGGAGCTCCTGTCGTGGCACAGCGGAAACAAATCCAACTAGGAACCAGGAAGTTGCCAGTTCGATCCATGGCCTCGCTCACTGGGTTAAGGATCCAGCGATGCCATGAGCTGTCCTGTAGGTCACAGATGCGGCTCGGATCTGGTGTTGCTGTGGCTGTGGTGTAGGCTGGCAGCTACAGCTCCGACTGGACCCCTAGCTTGGGAACCTCCCTATGCTGCAGGTGCGGCTCTTAAAAAAAAAACAAAAACAAAAAGAATGTTTCTGCTTGTGCACCTTGGTGACTTGTTTTTCATTTAGCATTGTTTCTGAAATGCATAGATGCTGTAGTTTATTCATTTTCACTGCTTTATAAAAGTGTCCCTCCCCTCCCCCTTTTTTGGCTATTAAAATAATGCCTCTGTCACATTATTTCATGATTGCTGGTGTACATGTACAGGAATTTCTTCAGGGTATCTATATAAAAATAGAATTAGTATATGTACAAGAAAATACCAAATTATTATTTTTTAAATACTTTAATCATATTTAATGTTTCAACAGATTTACATTCCTATCTAGAGTATTAAGAGTTCCCACTGCTGTATATCCTTGTTAACTCTATTCCAAATTTTGTTTTCCTTAACTTACAGAAAAACAAATTTGCAAGAATACAAAATACTTGTATACTCTTGGCGTGGATTTATTTGCTGGCCTTTTACTTCATTTCTTTCATCATTATCTACCTCTCCTCCTCTATATGTGCATATAATATACATACCCACACATTTTTCTCAATAATTTGAGATCAAGTTCCATATATGATGTCCCTTTACCCTCAAATATCTAAATATCTAAGTGTGTATTTCCTAAAATAAAGAATGTAACTAATGTAAAGTGAACGAACACTGATCAAATACTTTTAATCTCATTTTTTATTCTTAGTACAACTTTGCCAATTGACCAAGTAATGTCTTTTATAACCTTCCACCATCATGATACAGGATCCAGTTAAGGACCATGCACTGGCTTAGTTATTACATCTCTTTAGTCTCAGTGACTCTAGACGTTTTCCAGCCTATCTTTTATAACACTGACTTTTTTTTTCCCCCCTCTTTTTTGGCTGCCCTGCAGCATAGGGAGTTCCTGGGCCAGGGATCAGATCTGAGCCACAGTTCTGATCTACACAGCTGCAGCAATGTGGAATCCCTAAACCACTGTGCCAGGCCAGGGTTTGAACCCATGTCCCAGTGCTCCAGAGATGCTGTAAATCCAGTTGCGCCACAGTGGGAACTCCAACACTGACATTTTGAGTGTAGTCATTCTCCTGTTTTTTGGCTAAATTCCATACTTTATTCATATTTCTTCAGTTTAAAAAAACTGAGATATAATTTATATACCATAAAATTGACCAGTTTAAAAATTACATTTCAATGGTTTTTAGCTTATGTACAAGACTATGCAACCATCACCACTACCTAAGTCCAGAACATTTTCATTACTCCACAAAGAAATCCAGTACCCAACAGTAGTCACTCCCACTCCCCCAATCCCTTGACAGCTACTAAGCTAGCTTTTTTTTTTTTTACCATAGATTTGTCTATTCTGGATGTCATATAAGAGGAATCATGTAATCATGGCTTTCTGTTTCTGGCTTCTTTCACTGAGCATAATGCTTTCAAGACTCATCTGAGTTGTAACATATATGAGAACTTCACTCATTTTTATGGCTGAATAAGACTCCACTGTATGGATATACTACATTTTGTGTATCCATTCATCAACTGATAGACACTTGGACTGGTTCTACTCTTTGGCTACTGTGAATAATGAGATTGTCAATAGTTGTGTACTCAGTTTCCTAAGTTTTTTTTAATCTAATGTTCCTCTCCTCTTCCAGGATCTGATCCAGGATATCACATTACATTTAGCCATGTTTCCAAACTCCCCTTGGATGTGACTAGTTTCTCGACTTTTTTGTTTTTACTGGCCTTGACAGTTCTGAGGAATTCTAGTCTGATATTTGTAAAAAGTCCCTCAATTAGGATTTATTTGATGTTTTTCTGATAATTAAACTAGGATTATATATTTTGGGGAGGAAGACCAGAGAGATAAAGCACCATTTTCATCATTTATCAAGATGTGACTTGCCCCCTTGTCAACCTTGCTCACCTGGCTAAGGCAGTGTGCATCAGGTTTCTGCTCTACAGTGAACTCATTTTTCCCGCTCTGCACACCGTACTATGGGAGGAAGATCCTGTGTAAAGTCCACACCTATGGAGTTGGGAGTTACGCTTCACCTCGAGGGCAGAGTAGATTTAGAGTTCTTCTGCTCTTCTCTCCAATTTATTCCATCATTTATTTATGTCACTTATAGATTCCAGGATATTTATTTTATATTTTGACTATAATCCAATACCACTTTATTTACTGTCATTCAAATTATTCCAGTGTTCGCCACTGGGAAATATTTCAGCTGGTTCCAGCTGCCATAGGTTTGTTTTTTTTGTTTTGTTTTGTTTTTAGCTCTTTTTGAAGAGATGGAGGTTATGCACTCTGAGACCAAACAGTACATTTGTGATGCTGGACCCTTCAATTATCGTATCTCAATGCAGATAATCTGCCCGTTATTGCTGATATTCATTTTGATTATCCAGTCAAGGTATTGTTCCATTTCTCCACTGTGTTATTGTTATTTCCTTGCAATTCAAAAGTAATCCACAGATAGACACTTCTAAAATCCTCCAAGTGTGACACTCTACCCAAATTTCCATCTAGACCTAATATGTATTGATTCTTGCCTGAACCAATCTTTACTATGAATATGGTTGTAAAATGAAGAGTTTCCAAGTCCAACATATCCTCCATATTTACCATTCATCTGTGTGCTGAAATGCCCTCCCTTCTCTCCCATTTGTTAATTTTTCTACATATTGTCAATGTGGACTCATGAGTTACAATTTTTTTCCTCATTATTCCCTGCTTTTATCTTCATTACTATTTTTTATTTTCTTCCGATTTTGTTGTTCTTTTTCTAGGTTTTTGAATTAGGAATTTATTAACCCCATTAACTTCATTCTTTTGTTTTTTCTTGATGTAGGTATTTAGGGCTATGGATTTTCCTTTGATCATTTCTAAAACATATCCTAAAGCTCTGATATGTAATATTTTCACCATCATTTTTCAGGAATTTTATAGTTTCTCTTTGTATTTCCCCTTTTACCCAAGTACTGTTTAAATTTGCAGGTGGAAGGCCTAGGGTTTGTTTCTTTCATTTTTAATTACTATGCAGAGATCAGAGCATTGGTTTTATTTCCATTATGAAACACACTGGTGTTTTCTTCGTGCCCTTAATATACTATCGATTTTTGTGAATGTTCCATGTGAAAAGAAGGTACAGTTTCTATTATCAAGGTACGGTGCTTGAGATATATCTATAAGATTGACCTTATTGATTATCTTCTTTAGATCTTTTCTTAATTTTGTCTACTTGACTGTCTTGTATTGAGAGTGTGTTAAAAGTTCCCTATTATTAGTGTTTTGACCTATTTCTCCTTGCATCTCCTGTGTTTTCTATTTTATATAAATGATTACTGTGTTACCTACTGCCTAAACATTAACAGCTATATATCTTCATTGTGAAATATCATTTTTTAGACTATAAAGCATCCTTATTAATCACATTTAATATTTTTCTACTTTAATTTTACTTTGGCATCAGGATCACAAGCCCTGCTTTCTTAATGTTTTCATTTACCTGGTACGTCTTTGTCCATTGTTTATTCTGTAGCCTTTCTGAATCATAGAATCCCTTATTTAGAGCAGACAGTTGGGTTTTATATGTCTGTATTGTAATTACTCTGTATATGATATGACCTTTATTATGTACGCTTCTCTATTTGGTGTGTGTTCTTTGCTTCTGAAAAATTCTTCCGTTGTACTTAGGAAGGTTTGCATTTTTATTCTAGTAGATATCCTTGCACTACTAACTCTTATGCTGCCCTTGATTCTCTTATATCATTAACTATTTTATGAACTGGTCTAGTAATTTTAAAGGTATTCTCTGAGTACCACCTATTATCTGTGTAACAGTCAATGATTTCATTTCACTTTCCTCCTTTGCTTTTTCCATTCCAACTTTTTTAGTTACATTCTTTCTACTTTATCATAATATACAATTTTTACATATTCTTTTTCTACCCATGTCCCCATCTAGTATTAGTCTTAGCCAGAAAATTAAATGAAGTCTTACCATAGTCATCTTTTGGTTGGCTAAGTTCATCCTCCTATTGTATGCTGTTCAATAAAGTAGCCACCAGCCATATGCAGCCTAAAAATCCAGTTCCTATGTTATACTAGCCACATTTCAAGTGCTTATTAAAGCTACATGTGGCCATGGGCTACTATTTTGGACAGCATTAGCTGTGGAACATTCTGAACACTGCACAGAGTTCCAATGGACAAGGCAGTCTTAATAGAGTCCTCAGGGAGGGCTCACGTATACAGCTGTATGTACAAAAACTCTCAGAGAAAAGTTTTTATAGCCTTGACTACTTGCCCATCTTGGTGGAATATAAAATCTTTATAGTTTGTATTTCTTTTCTTACATTTCTTGAAAACACTGCTCCACACTACTGTGCTTTGAGAAATCTGACAACTCTCTAATTTTTTCCCTTGTAAATTATTTTCATGTTTTTTGCCTACAGAGTCTAAGAATTAAAAAAAAAAATTAAGATCTAGTAGTATTATAATACATAGTTTGGCATTCACTACACCTAGTCAATTTTCCGCTATACTCAGCCCTCTCAATATGTAAATTCAGGTTTTATTTCCAGAAAGTTTTCTTATATTGCAGTTTTAAGTTTTAGTGTTTTGATTTTTCTTTTTCAAGGACTCTGATAAAATGAATATTATTTCTACTTTTCTATCTTTCATTTCTACTACTTTCTCTCCAATCGCTTTCACTCCTTTAATCCCAATTTTTTTCTCTTGGCTGTTTTGCTGCTTTTCTTTCCTCAATGCCTTTTATTAAATTTAAATATAAACCTATTCTCCCATAAGTCTTTTTTTTTTTTGATAGGGTTGTCTTTTTCTTCTACTTGTATCCTGAGTTTAATCAGCAGTAGTTTCATTTCTTTGTGGGGTTTTTTGGGTTCATTTGTGCTCTTGTTTTCAGTATTTCTGATATCTCCCATGCTTATTTGAGAATACCTGATTCAGTTTGGACTAATAATTTTCTTCTGACCTGTCAGTTTTCTGGGAAATGTTTTTATTAGCTGAAATGATCTAATTTCCAATTTGTTTCTTTATAGTAGTTTGCTCTGTACTATAATTGGTCATGTCACAGTTTGAAAGGGCTCTCTTCTGCACATTTCTTTAATAGATGACAAGAGATGAAGGAGGTTAATATGCCTTATTTCTCTTTCATTTCTATAGGATCTTTAATTTTCTCCTTATTTCCTTCTTTCCTATCACTGCTTTAAGGGGGATATCATTCCTATTTCTATATCTGGTTCTTCCTAAGGCAGTCTCTCTCTTAGTGCCCATTTCTAGTCCTGCTTACTTTCAAGCCACTTCCTGGTGGCCTGTGCCATTAACGCTCAGGTTCTACCTATGCTGAGTTTTTTGGCACTCAGCGTTAGGAGCAATCTTTCTGAGTGACTGTGTTCCTCCCAGGTCTTCCCTCAGCTCTTCTTCCTAAGACTCCCTGTCCTCACTCTCTATATCCACAAGCTTACAACAATGGGAACTCCACTGGAATTTGGCTTATTTCTCTACTTAGTTAACTCAAAGATCACTGTAATCTTTAACTTATAGTAATGCTGAAGCCATGGGTTTATTTACTTATTAATTTCATGGGGTTTGGGGGGAGGTGGATAGGTGGGAGGGTATGCATGGCAACTTGCTATCAGGTGGCTGCCACTATTCTCCACAACTCCAAATGTTTTTTAGTAACTGCAAAGTAGTCTACTAAATGATTAAACCATACTTTATTGAACAAAAGTGTCATTTTTGGAAACTCTGGGTGTATATATTTTTTCACTAAAAAGCTTTGTTGAACATCATTCTTGCACATTGATTTTTATGTACCTCTCATTATTTCCTTGATAACATTTTTTTGGTAGTGGAAGTGTGAAGTCAAAGAACATGATCATTAAGCTTTTGACATATGCTGTGAGATGGTCTAAAGATAAGCATGCTACATAAAATATGCATGGTTAATTCTCTGGCCTATTTGTAACCAGTTCTAAAATCTTGAATGTAAATATTAGATAGATAAAACGTTCATTACGTTTCAATGCTCTCCTTCTCAAGTATGTTCAAAGCTCTTACATTCATCATAGTGAGTTTTTAAAATGCTGGAACAATAATTAGCAGTCTAGTATTAGACACCCAAACTCAGTTACCTTTTCTGCTTCCCGTGTATCATCAAAGAGTCTCCTCTGCCTTCTAGCAGGAATGGGCTTAGCTGTTTCCCAGGCTTCTACCCACATATTACTTGGAATCTTCATTCGGGCACTTAGTTCTCCTTTCAGAACCATATTGCCCTTTTCATCAATCACTTCCTCTTCAATATAATCACGAGGTGAGTACCACCTCACAAAATCTTCCAGAAAACAACCTGGATTAGCGGCCTAAAATAGCCAAAAGAAAGAAAAAAAAATCAACAGAATCAAATAAAAATCAAGTTACTGATAAACTTGCTTTCAAAATTATACTTTCACTTTCATAAAAATGATCTTTACAAAATCTAGTACTGTGACTTCAGTTTGGGTGTCAGCTTTAAAATAGGTCAGATATTAAAGCACCAAAATTATTTTATTTTTGCTATCTCCATTTTTTTTTGGGGGGGGAGTCTTTTTATTGGTGCATTTGTGGCTTATGTAAGTTCCCAGGCTAGGGGTCGAATCAGAGCTACAGCTTCTGGCCTATGCCACAGCCACAGCAACACAGTACCCGAGCCACATCTGTGACCTACACCTCAGCTCAGGGCAACACTGGCTCTCTAACCCACTGAGCAAGGTGAGGGATCCAAACCTCATCGTCATGGATGCTAGTCGGGCTTGTTACTGCTGAGCCACTATGGGAACTCCCTGCTGTCTCCATTTTATAGAAAAAGAAGATGTTTTCATTTGATGAATTTGGAAATAAAATTTTGATATAAAGTGAAAATAATTCTCTAAGACTACAAGTTATATAAGTTAGTTTAAAATTATAGTATAATAACTACTCAATACTCTGAAAAGTATCAAATAGGCTCAAGTCAAGTAAATTAAATAATACACAACATGATCTGAATAAAAACGCAATAATGGAAAAGTTCTGCTCTTTCTTCCCCTCAATAAATCAATACTGGTACTGCAATAAATACCAACTAATCTCAAAAATGTTCTATTCAGCCATCAAATTCTTATGCTTTGAATAATAAATTACCATCGCATAAATTGCTTTTGTGCTATTAAGGAATTGGAATTCAAATTATTGCTTTTCAGGCTTCTGAAACCAAACTAATTAAAGTTTTATTTAGTGGATAATTCTATAGAATTAACAATGATGCATGCCAAAATCCTTTAAGTAAGGATTCATGCCTCTACATTCATGCCTGAGAAAAAAGGGAGGCTTCACAGTTTTAGTGGTAAGGCATGGAGGTCTTTTCGCAAGTGCCCAGTAATTTATCAATACACTACTAAGGATGGGCATATATATCATCCCCTTAATACTCAAAGGAAATGTGTAAACACATACCTTTTTGGTTATAATTTTCTATAACATATTCTTTCTGCTATGAGTACAGTATTTAATTGCCTGAAATAATAAGTGATGTAAGCACTACTAAAAAGTACTAAGCAGAAGTTCATTTTCTTTCTTTTTAAATTAAATTAACCTCAGGCCAAAATTAAAACCAACACAACAAGAATGGTTAGTCTTAAATTTGAAAAGCAAAACTGCCAATTTCTCCTTACTGCACTCACTACCAGCATAACTGGTCCCACCAATTTAGGAAATCCCCAAAAGGATAAGGAATCAGAGGGGAGTCCTTAACTGACAGTCAATAACACAAACTTCTAAGGGCTATGTCATCATGGCAACAAAAAAACTGTTATGAAATGCAGTGGATCAAGATCGCTGCATGACCTGGGATTCATATAAAAAGCTTGGATATTAACCAGGCAACACCACATACAGATGAAAATATCTCAGGAAACTACAGAGGTAGGCCTTGAGTGAAGAGAGTGAACCTGAAAAAGAAAACAGTATTGAGCTCCTGCACTACAGAATGTGTTAAAGAAGGACATATCATACCAGAATTCTTCCTTCTGGTTGTCCTTACTATACCAGGCAGATCAAAGTGCTACCAGGAGAGGCTCAAGGGTCACTTCAGCTATGGTTTATCTTCTTTCTACCCTTCCAGGTATGTACTCCAAGAGCATGTGGGAGAACAGGGCCTGTCCTCCTGGAATTGTGAAGGGTAGGTACCTTAGGAATATACCAGCATTTATCCATAGCTCTGGGGGCTCTCCCATGTACAGCAAATACCAAGTCATCCCCTACACAAAAAGGGAAAGGCAACTATACCTATTTTAGAGTGACTTCATATTTCCTTAAATATATTATCTGATTCCCACATAGGGGCAGATATATAAATTGGTTATTTGAAATACAATTTATTTTATGGCTAAAACAATGTTACTGAAAGACATCTGTTCATTACTCAGGTTAGTTCAAAGACATCTAATGAACCACAGTTCTGAAGCAGTGTTAAAGGAATTATATAGCACCTTACCATGAGGGGCAGATATGTTTCTATGGAGTAAAGCTTTTACACTTCCAATTTGGAATTTCCTCCTGTATATGCCCTCTAAAAGGACAGTGTAGCAGGACAGAGACAGATGAATATGAAGGCGGCCAGAGGTCAAGTAAAAAAACAGCTACTGTATTGGCCAGTACCTCCTACTGTGCACACACACCCTAAGCCAAGTCCTTTCTCTACCTTTTTGATTTAACACATGCCCTGAGAGCCGACTGGCTTCTCTTTATCCACTGTACCAAATATCTGTTTTAAAACAACACATTTCACTTTCTTGTCTCACAGCAGAATAGAACTCAAAAAATTTCTGTATCTTTCTCATCTCTAAGGAAAACATGCAGCTCTTAAGAGATGTACTAAAGGTTTCTTCTTTTAGGAAAGATGGGGGAACACCAGTAGGGAATAAAAAGCTCCCTTTTATTGTCACTTAACTCTGCTAGCAAGGAAGATGAAAGTGGCACAGGTTTTCATGGGGTGTTTACGTTGAAATATCAAACTCAGGTTGGCCTACATAGCACGAAAGCAGGACTGAGTAGGGGCTATGGAATGGAGAGATGGAGGCTATCACAGGAAGCAGCAGGTTAAGGAGGCAAGTCTGGGCATTGGGGACAGGTCAGAGTATGAGTAGTAGGAGACGGAAGCCCCGTGGGCCAATAAGCTACCCATTTTCCTTTTTACTGTAGATGGACTTGCCTTTGCTTTCAAGAATAGGCAATTCAGGAGTTCCCGTAGTGGCGCAGTGGTTAACGAATCCGACTAGGAACCATGAGGTTGCGGGTTCGGTCCCTGCCCTTGCTCAGTGGGTTAACGATCCAGCGTTGCCGTGAGCTGTGGTGTAGGTTGCAGATGCGGCTGGGATCCTGTGTTGCTGTGGCTCTGGTGTAGGCCGGTGGCTACAGTTCCGATTGGACCCCTAGCCTGGGAACCTCCATATGCCGTGGGAGCGGCCCAAGAAATAGCAAAAAAAGACAAAAAAAAAGAATAGGTAATTAAAAAAAAAAATTCTTCATCCCTGTGTTTTTACTAATAAGCCAAATGCCACCATTTTCTGAACACTTTGTGTTCTACATACAGGCCTATATCCAAGCCTAAAATATTCTTCTCCAGGTATCAAATGCCTACTCAGCCTAAACTGTGACTCTTGTGAGAAACTCTCCATGACCCTACTCAGTAGAGTCAGTCACCTTTTTGACCTTGCTTCCATAAGAGAATGCATCACATAATAATTATTTACATATTCCCCTCCCACAACCTCAATCGGCTGTTAAGTGAGGATAAACACTGTATTTCTTTCTTTTTTTTTTTTTTTCTTGTCTTTTGTCCTTTTAGGGCTGCAGCAGTGGCATATGGAGGTTCCCAGGCTAGGGGGGTCTAATCAGAGCTGTTGCTGCCGGCCTACACCAGAGCCACAGCAATGCCAGGTCCAAGCCACGTCTGCAAAGTACACCACAGCTCACGGCAACACCAGATCCTCAACCCACTGAGTGAGGCCAGGGATTGAACCTGCAACCTCATGGCTGCTGGTCGGATTTGTTTCTGCTGCACCACAATGAGAACTCCAACACTATACTTCTTAATCATCAAAGTGCCAGGCACAACATAGACAACCAAAGGTTTGTTCAATGAAGCAGCCTAGGTTAAATCCTAAGAGTTTCCTAAAAGCCCTGCATTAAGTTGACTGTACACACACAAAGGAAGAAAATATACCAATAAACATATAGAAATGATTCAACTCTTAACTTTCAACTATTATTCAAAGATTCTTGACTTTCCTTTTTTAAACTTAAGAAGTAAGTTTGACTATGACCTTTAGGGGCAGAGGCAGGGTGTTGTAAGTGCTAATGAAATCGAAACATTTAATAAAAAAGACATCCAGGCCTTTACACCGCTTTATAAAGTGACTTTCACAGTTTTATCTCAGAATAGCTCAAAATAGACTCCTGAGCTCTGAGAGTGTGACCCACCTTAAAAGACTCCATATCTGAGAGCAGACAGGCACTCTGCATGCGTGCTCGGAGGTGAGCCCCTTCTGCCGATGTACCTAATTTAGCCAGAACCTCCGACTGCTCTTCTAGCAAATCTTCTGTCATAGGTGCTGGTTCCTGTGAAGCAGAAAATGACAAAACTCATGAAGAGCTTTTTTTAGACAAAGCAGAACTATAAAAATAGACTAAAGGCAACATTTCAGCTCTAGTAGTCACAAGATAAGTGTTTAAAAGAATTCAGAAAATTCACAAGTTTTTTGGAACCTACACGAAAAGGTAACAATAAGAATAACTATGACTTTCAGCAACCTCCCTCCAACAGATAAGATTATCATGTTTCTTACTGATGAGAGCTGAGAGGAATCTGGATGCACTGAACATTTTCCTGACTATTAATGTAAAGAAATGATATCCTAAGACATTTTTATGAATATCATTATAGTTACAATGGGTTTTATTGGAACTACTCTAAGAGAAGAAAATTGATATACATATATATAAATAAAAATGAAAGCAGATGAACTGAACCCCAACTAAAAGCCCCCAAATAATTATAATAA
The DNA here is from genome assembly GCF_016906955.1 of Phacochoerus africanus. Lineage (NCBI taxonomy): Eukaryota > Metazoa > Chordata > Mammalia > Artiodactyla > Suidae > Phacochoerus > Phacochoerus africanus. The sequence continues at coordinate 81,233,186 of NC_062546.1, forward strand.
CTGTTATCCTATGTTGGAGGAGATGCTTTGAGTTTAGGTTCCAATTCAAATTACTAATTCCCACAAGAAGCTGGGTATTGTTTTGGGAATCAGAAACATTATATATTTTAATGATAATCCCAAATAAAACAGCAGCTATGGTAAACCTAAAGGAAGACACGACTGTAGAGTCATTAAGAGAGTTAACAGAAAACATTTTCAACCTGTTAAAGGGACTTAGGGAAGTTCTCTGAGAATTGACTCCATGAGACTTTGTATTTGAAATATGAAGAACTCTACAATCCAGAGACTAACCAAACAAATCTTCCCTGCTTTGTTGTTAAAACCAGAAAAACACGAACTCTTCTATTCCTTGGTAACAGCATAAGACCTAGCAGGAGTAAGTGTCTTGTCAATAAATAGATTCTTTCTAGATTTCAGGAGCTTACTATAATGCAAGTTTTCTTAGCCTCCGACTGGATAATTCTCTGTCATGGGACCTGTTCTATATGTTGTATGATGTTTAGCAGGCCTCTCTGGCCTCTGCCTCCTGCAGTAGTACCACTACTCTGCCTCATGAAGATCAAAACTGTTTCCAGACATTGATTTGGGGTGGGAGGTGGAGAGTGGGCACAAAACACACTCCCCAGGTAAAAGCCACTGTCACATCGGTAAATGATTTTCACAGGTATCTGTGAGGAATAAAGCAGAGCCAGGATAAAGGTATGGCATTCAAAACATAGCAACAAACTAAACTTTTTTCCTTTTTCATCCTCATTTTTGAAACAAACCTGAAGGAGCACTTTCAAACACTGCTGAAGATAATATAAATCTTCCCAGACAACAATCTGGCAATTGATACATGGCAAGCATTTACGATCATTCCCATTGACCCAATAATTCCCCTTCTAGAAATATCACTGCGGCGTTATTTATAATAGTGTGAAAATTGGAAAGAATCTCAATATACAACAGAAGGAAAAAATGGGAGAGAACTACTCTAACAGTGATTAGCCCTGGATTATAGAATTATGATTTGTTTTCTTTTGTTTTCTCTACAATGAACAGGCATTACTTTTAAAGTTTCACACTGATACTTAGGGTTGAATAATAATTGGTAAGGAATTAATAGTTTACAATCTAGAGACAACATGCCTGTATTTGAATCCCAGCTCTATGACCTTGGGTAATTTACTCAAGCTTTCTGTGACTCACTGTTATAAAGAATAGATCCCTGCAATTAGAGACAAAATACTTAGGCTGTATTATACTCGACTTTCCCTATGATATCAAAATACCTCATTCAAATTAAAAAAATTATATTAATTTCCAATGAAGCAATATACTAAAGAACAGAGGCCCCCATTATTTCCATTAAGTAGGAACCACTTTCATTGTCCTTTAGCCTCCTCCTGAGAAAAGGGAGGGGCTTGTGAAAGGCTTTTGGGAACTCAGGCCAACCATAAATGAAGAACACAATCGAGAAGAATATTAGCAGCAAGTAGCATGAGGACTACTTCTGAGTATGACCAAAGCTTTCTCATACAAATGATCTCATCACTGAGAAGCGATCAGGGGATTTTACATGTGGTAAAACTGAGTGCAGAGATGAAGTGCTTTGTTCAGTACCCTCAAAGTAGCAAAACTCTCTAGGGCAATGTGAAGAGAATCTAGAACAGCCATCTGATGCTAACTGTGAGAACTATTTATTAGTTTGCCTCTAATCCACTATCTAAGAGTTCTTGCTCTAACAGATTCTCCCAAATTTTTCTTCTAGCCCTGGCTCTAAAATACTGGGTAAAAATTTTAAACTTTTCCTAGGCATAAACTGTAGGTTGACCTAAGGCTACACTGAAGGAATAAGGGAGTGTGTTTTAAATTCTTGTGAGGCAAGACCTATATAAGCCTTATTACTTTTTTTTGTTGAAGTACCAACTGATTAATGGCACATTTTAAGCTAACTTCTAAATTTTGAAATCATAATGATTTCAACTGCGATCATTTTGAATTCCAAACATTTTCAATAAGTACATACAAAACAGTTATAATTTAAAGAAGATTAACTTTAAAGAAAGTAAAACAGACTAAAAACTTGCCCTGATTTATCTAAAGATAAAAATTTCTACATACATAAAACATATGCTGAGAGAAAAATAATTTAAATTTATATTATTTCAGATTTAAATTACAAAGCTGAATATGTAAACTAAAGCATCTGAAATAAATGAAGGGAACACAACATTTCGAAGAAAAATAAAGCTTGAGCTTACAGGACAACTTTCTTTGACTCTTTATTAACCTGATCAAACCAAGACAACATATATGCAATGAGTTCATTAAAAATAAGAAGAAATGAAGTTTCCAATGTGGCACAACGGCATCAGTGGTGTCTCTGGAGCACCAGGACACAGGTTCAATCTGCAGCCCGGCACAGGGGGTTGAGGATCTGCTTTGCTGCACTTGCAGCGTAGGTCACTGCTGTGGCTAGAATCTGACCCTGGCTAGGAACTCCATATGCTGCAGGGTGGCCCCCAAAAAAGGAAAGAAAAAAAATTATTGAAACTTGCAAAGAAAAAGAACATAAAAAATTAACCTTTGCGGAACACTTACATCCAAATATGTAATTTAAATATGTAATTTAACCTTCAACAACCAGAGTAGTACAAACTGCTACTGACTTAACTTAGTATTTAGTATTTATTTATTAAATAAATAGGTAGGGTTTTAAACTGAAGATATGTTAGAACAAGATAGCAATAATTTCATTCTTCTTTCTTGTCAATCACTGATCACATGACAATTTTTAAACAGTTTTTCTGAAGTGTAATTGACATATAATAATTTAAAGGATATACCTGCATATACCCATGAAATCATATCAAGATAATGAATTTATCCATCACCCTGCAAAGTTTCCTTAGGCCCATTTTTGGAATGCCTATCAAAAGGTGAATGGATTAAAAAAAAAACATGATATATCTATGCTATGGAACACTACTAAGCAATAAAAATGAATGAACTACTGATACACAAAACAATATACATAAATCTCAAAATAATTATGCTAAAAGAATTCCAACACACAAAAAACCCAACTCTAGTTATGTAAGATTTATAGAAAATTCTAGAAAATGCAAACATTTGCTTAGAGAGAGAGAGAGAGAGAGAGAAAACAAAGCTCAGAAAGGAAACACAGAATGTACTATCAACATTAGTAATAGCAAGTAGTGGTGCAAGATATAAATCTAGTTCTGCTAGATCCAAAAATCCAAATCTATATCATAAGACCTCAATACCAACTGCACAATGCTTAAAATTAGAAAAAATACACACTTGGTTCCTAGCATTAGAAACCAACTCTATATTTGTAATGAAGCAAAAAGACAAGGCCTGTTAAACAAAAATATCTAATCTCATCAATGATGGCCACCTGGTAAAGAAACAATATAAGCAAAGAAATATGTTAACAGAATTCATGTCTAAAATTATCAAGCAAACATCCCAGCATCCCACTGTATAATCATTACAACTCATCAACCCATTTCAGAATACGAAAACTAATTTTCAAAAACTTTTAAGTAAATCCCTACATCCTGGGAAGAAATGCTAGCTTATACTTTAGTCGTGTATAAGAAAAAGTCTTTAGGAGTTCCTGTCACGGCACAGTGGAAACAAATCCAACTAGGAATCATGAGGTTGCGGGTTCAATCCCTGGCCTTGCTCAGTGGGTTATGGATCTGGCTTTGCTGTGAGCTGTGGTGAAGGTTGCAGACGCAGCTCAGATCTGGCATAGTTGTGGCTGTGGCATAGGCTGGCAGCTGTGGCTCCAATTAGACCCCTAGCCTGGGAACCTCCATATGCCTCAGGTGCAGCCCTAAAAAGCAAAAAAAAAGAAAAAGAAAAAGTCTTCAGAAAAATAATAGCTAAAAACTGAGTGCTTATTTTGGATTAGACAGTCTTTTTCACTTATATACTATTTCACTTAAAACTCAATTATCTTATGGATTACCTCAATATTCAGGTAAAAATATATTTAAGTAAAAAAATATTTGATAAAATACACCTGTTCATGATAAAAACTCTCAGAAACTAAGAAGAGAATTTCTTTAATATGATAAATGATAACTCCACTGGATACCCTCAATGATTATCATATGCTTTCCTTCTGAACTGGGAACAAGAGGGGGATGCTCACTATTTCAATACTGTAGTAGGGTCCTAGCCATTGCATAATGCGTGAAAAAGAATTACTAACATGTAACATGACTATGTATATACAAAACGACAATCTACCAACTACTAGAAATAATAAGTGAATCTAGTAAGATTGCTAGATTCAAGGTCAGTATACAAAAATTTCCATAAATCTGTGAAAAACTGTTTAATGAAAATTTAAAATTCCAATATAATATTTGAGAAATTATCAATACTTTGAGATAAATCTAATAAAAGATACACAAAACCTCTATATTAAAAACTAAAAGACACTGATAAGGCCAAGTAAAAGAAACATTAAATAAAATAAAAGCCATTTCATGGTCATGTGACTCAATACTGTTAAGATGTAAATTTTCTTTAATTCAATTCAATGCAAGTTTAATTCTAATTCAGTACAGTATGAATTAAAATTCCAGCAGGATTATTCTGTATGTGGCAACTGATAAGCAGAATCTCAAATTTACGTAAAAATGCAAGAACAGACAAGATAATCTTAAAGAACAAGTTACAATATTTATACTATAAGATGGGAAGACTTACAAAGCTATAGTAATAAGGACAGTACATTATTGGCACAAGGATAGACAAAGAAACTTACAGAACAAAATAAATAGTCCAAAAAGAGGAGTTCCCTTTGTGGTTCAGTGGAAACGAATCCAACTAGGAACCATGAGGTTGCGGGTTCGATCCCTGACTTCACTCAGTGGCGTTGCTGTGAGCCGTGGTGTAGGTCACAGATGTGGCTTGAATCTGGCATTGCTGAGGCTGTGGTGTAAGGCTGGCAGCTATAGCTCTAATTTGACCCCTAGCCTGGGAACCACCACGTGCCATGGGTGTAGCCCTAAAAAGACTGAAGACAAAAAAAAAAAAAACATTAGTCCAGAAAGAGAGCAACACACATATAGCACCTGATTTACAACAAAGATGTGCATGCCACTCTGTAGGAAAAGGCAGGTCTTTTGAACAATGGTGTTAGAACACAACTGTATATCCTTACAGAAAAAAGAGAATCTTAACTTATTCCTCATACCAGTCAATGTGAGGTGGACCGCAAACAAATACAACAGGTAAAAAAATAAAACTTCCAGAAAAAAACATGAACGAATACCACCAGGACCATGAGTAGTTAAAGATTTCCTAATGGGAGACAAAAGCGCTATCTACATAAGAAAAACATTGGTAGATCAGACTTTATTAAAACTAAGAACATCTATTCAACAAAACGCATCATTAAGAAAGTGAACGGGCCAGCCACAGGTTAGGAGAAATTATTTATGGACTCATATTCCAGAAACAGATGAAGAATTCCTATAAACCAATAAGAAAAGACAACTAACTTGAGAAAAAGTCAGCAAAGGTCTTCAACAGGCACTTCACCAAGAAAATATCCAAATGGGCAATAAATATATGAAAATGTGTTCAGTGTCATTGTTCATCAGGGAAATGTTAAAACATGAGAAACTAATACATACCCACTAGAAAGGCAAAAATTAAAATGCTTAAAATTATCAAATGTAAAAAGAAGAGTTAGAGTTGGCTTCAGACTACTCAGAAAGGTCTGTTTGCAAAGCTGGCCCTTGGCTGGCTTCTGGGAACTTGGATATTGGCAAAGTCTCACCATACTCAGCACTGATAAAAATGGTGCCCTGTGCTTAAACTATCTGTGCAAACAATATGGTTCATGCTGAACACCTGTTTTCCTTCTAGGATTTTGGCACATGCTATGCAGAGGGTGCCATGTGATCAGTCTCTAACAAAAACCTGAGCACTGAGCCTCTGACAAGTTTCCCTGGTAGACAACATTTCACATGTGTGGTCATGTGCTGGTGTTAAGTGCATCCTGTGTGGCTATTCTGCAAGTAGACTCTTGGAAGCTTGTGCTTGACATCTTTTGAACTTTGTCCCACGTGCCATCTCTTTTTGCTGATTTTGCTTTATATCCTTTGGCTGTATTAAATTATGGCTGTGAGCAAGACTATATGTTGAGTCCTAAGAGTAGTCCTAGCAAATCATCAAATCTGGGAGTGGTACTTGGATTCCTAAGACATCAAATGTAAGAGATTATGTGGAATAAACTACAATTATTATGTATTGTTGGACGGAAGGTAAACTAAAATAAGTTCATCCACTTGGGAGACTGTTTAGCAATATTTGCTAAAGCTAAAACACATTTCTACACATGGCCCAACAATTCTACTCTTAGGAATATATCCAAAAGAAAATGAGTGTCTATGTTCACCAAAAGACATTTATAAGAATGTTCATGTGTTTATAACAGCTCAAACTTTAAACAACTCAAATTCCATCAATAGGTAAATGGATAAGCAATATAAAAACTGGCATGTTCATTTAACAGAATACTATAAAGTAATAAAACATGCACAAATACTGACTCACACAATGACGTGGATGGATTTCCACAGCTGGTAGTTGAATACAAAAGCACAACATAGGGGCACATAATTCCATTTATATACAAAAGAGTAAGCAAATTATAATTGCATTTATGAAATTTAAAAACTGATAAAACTAACATATGGTGACTAAAGTGAGAAAAAGAGTTACCTGGAGGGGAGTACTAGGGTATGGTATCCAATACATCTGGCTATTTAAATATAAATAAATTAAATAAAAAATTCAGTTCTTCAGTTGCATAAGCCATATTTCATGCACTCAATAGCTACACATATAAAATAGCTGTAGTACTGGAGAGCAGAAATAGAAAATATATTATGCCCATCTTCACAGGAAAGTTCTAGGATGATGGGAATTTTCTGTATCTTGATTTGAGCGGTAGTTACATGTTTTTAAATATGAAAAAAACTCACCAAGCAGCATATTTAAGATCGTGCACTTCAGTTATTATTTTATAACTCAATAAACAAATAATTTTTAAATAACTAGGAGAAAACATACACAATGTATATTGCAGAGGATTTACATCTAAAATATGGACTCATATAAATCAATAAGAACAGGACAGGGAGTTCCCGTCGTGGCGCAGTGGTTAACGAATCCAACTAGGAACCATGAGGTTGCGGGTTCAGTCCCTGCCCTTGCTCAGTGGGTTAATGATCTGGTGTTGCCGTGAGCTGTGGTGTAGGTCACAGACGCGGCTTGGATCCCGCATTGCTGTGCCTCTGGAGTAGGCTGGCAGCTACAGCTCCGATTAGACCCCTAGCCTGGGAACCTCCATATGCTGCGGGAGCGGCCCAAGAAATGGCAAAAAGACAAAAAAAAAAAAAAAAAAAGAACAGGACAGCAACCTAAAAGAAAAATAGAACCTAATTCATAGGAAAAGATGGCCATAAACATATTAAAAGTTGCTTAGGTTCATCAAAAATCAGGGAAATACAGTCTAGAACATTGAGATAGTAGTTTTGCCAATCTTACTGGCAAAATTTTTACGACTGGTAATGTCAACTTTTTATTTAAAAATTAAATAAAATATGAATACAAGTACCATGAATGGCAAGAACCTTACTTTGTAGTTTGCTATTAAAAATCCCAAGACTGAAGTTCGCTGGTGGCTCAGTGAGTTAAGCATTCAGCATTGCCAATGCTGTGGCATGGGTTTGATCCCGGGTCTGGGAATTTCTGCATGCTGCAAAAACAAACAACAACAACAACAAAACCCCAAGACATAGGACTGGTTGGCATATATTAGGCACTCAATATATTACTGTGGAAGGAAGAAAGTCAGAAAGGAAAGTTAGGGAGAGAGTGATACTGTCTCACTCCTATATTCATCAATGACGGCATAAGGTAGGTCATTCCCCTTCTGAAGGGGAATTTTAAAGCTTATACATCTGTTTATCTAGAAATTCCATTTTTATTTCCTCCTTAGAGAAACACTCATATGTAAACACATAAGAAAAACTACAAGAATTTGTGCTGTAGTACTGCAATAGCATTAAGCTGCAAACTACATATAGTGTGCATTAAAAGGTGAATAGTTAAATAAGCTATGGCTCATCTATCTCATGGAATATTATGCAGCAATTCAAAAGAGATAAAGAAGATCTACATGTAGGGACATGGAAAGATCTTCAAGATATATTAGGTTAAAAATCTACACATCAATGCACACATTAACTCCGCAAAATTATGTATGATATGTAAATACAAATGTACATCAATGCATAGAAACAGGCATTTATAAACCAAATCAATAATAGTGGTTACTTCCAGGGATGAGAGTTAGAATTAACTGGTGGTAGCTTTCACTTTTTCTGGATTTAATTTTTCACAATAAAATGTATTCTATGCAAAACAAAAAAACGACAAAAACTACTGCTCTTCCTTAGGTTTTGAGTTGCTGCTATTCTACCTTCCTAACAAATTCAAACAACTATTAGAACAGATAAAAACTAACTATATAATTAAAGGACTTTTACTTTTGTTCGTCCCCTCAATATTTTTGGATTTTGTTTTCTAAACATCTGAGTACCACTAAGTTTAAGAACTAAAAGGTCTTCTTATACATTATGAGCTACTATGTACTGAAACTTCAAAACATTTCTCAGCTCCAGAAACGGCAGACCTAGAGCCCCAACGGTTTATTTAAATTTCAAATTTATAGATCTCCAAACACAGATTGTTTAAAGAAGTGCCCATACTCAAAGCAATCACCTCCACTAGGATAAAGTTATATCAACAACAACAAACCTTAAAGAACCAGTCCATGCCTTACCTGGGTCACTGGAATGTAGAGAGGTTCTCCATTATGTAGCAGTCTAAGTTTCCCATGCTGATAGAGTCGTCCTTCTGGCTTTAAACTTGCCATCTCCTTAGGTCCTCCTTTCTTGCCACCCTCTTGTCCATTTCCCTTAAGTTCTTCAGTATCACTTAGGCATTCAAAAAATTCTTCTTCACTGTCACTCCAAGAATCCCATGATTTTCCCACTTCTCCCTTTTCCTTATCCATATCTTTAAGATTGTCTGGGCCCAGCTGGTCTCTGGCTTTTCCAGCATCCCCTGAATATGTGTTAGTCACATTATCTGAAGGACTTGTCTTTCTCCCCTCATCACGTGCCTTCTTTCTTTCAATACAACAATTTAACATCTTAAGAAAACAGAAATAACATTTATATTTGAATTAATTACAGTAAAATAAAAATATATTCACTGCTTGAATATTTAACTTTCATTCTCCACCTTTTCCCTGGACCTTACTGACCGTGAATGACAGTGACTTTATATAACCTACAGCAGCACAAAGAGAATAGCCTATAATCCATTATTACATTTAATACTAGAATATGCTTGATTGAACCAAGACCACATTTACATACTGTCACTAGGCAATCTTTACCTGTAATTTCTGATGAAGTAAGCAACATCTTAGATCTGGGGGTCCACTTGCTAATCTATTGAATAAAGTAGCGGGAAAAGAAACTTATTAAAATTCCTTCAGATATTCATATTATTTATACTACCATACATTGATAAGAAATCAACACTATGTATGGGTAAGGTAACTGAGATGGAGCAATTTTTTTTTTGTCTTTTAGTCTTTTTCTTTTTTTAGGGCCACACCTGAGGCACATGGAGGTTCCCAGGCTAGGGGTCTAATTGGAGCTGTAGCTGCCGGCCTACGCCAGAGCCACAGCAACGTCAGATCTGAGCCGCATCTGCGACCTACACAACAGCTCAAGGCAACGCCAGATCCTTAACTCACTGAGCAAGGTCAGGGATCAAACCTGCAACCTCATGGTTCCTAGTCAGATTCGTTTCCACTGTGCCATGACAGGAACTCCGAGATGGAGAAATACAATTAAAAGATCAATTTAACTCTATCCTCCTAGTCCATAATTCACCAACATCAAGTATAACAGACATTTCAAAACACAACAGCAAACTAATGATAGCTCTCAAGCTTACAGAAACTTGACATTTTTGAAAAGGCCTCTAAATCCAGCCTAGTAGGTTGCTAACATGCAGTATTTTACATCAAACTAAAGAGATATACTATATATTCAGTTCTCAATCATTACAGTGGATCCTCAATATAAAAATCATTGATCTCCACCTCTCATTTGCTAAAGGGACTGCCTCTAATCTAAATCACTAGGTTCCTAGTAACCAGAGAGAACCTAGCTAAGCAGAAGCTGACAAATGACCTAAGAGTAAACATTTTTGGATCAATCACCATTTTATATTACTCAAATCATGATTCTCCTTAGTTTGGGTAACAAGGGTAAACAAGCAATAATCTAGGTAACATATATGCTAGTTAAACTCTTTAAATGAAATGTCAATATAAATTATAAGTAATGTCTAATATCTGAACTTAAAAACTCTAAAGATATTTTCACTTCAACAATAAAAACATATGTTCATTACAGAAGATTTATAATACACAAATGTATAAAGAACAAAATAAATATATAATTTCACACTCAGGAAAACTACTGTTAACATTTGGTTGTATTTCTTTCCAATTATTTTTCCATATATATATATATATATCTATTCTGTGTATTTTTCAACACTCTCTATTAGCACAACTGAAAGCACTCTGTACAGCTAACCCTATCTTCTACTTCACTACAAATATTATGATCATTTTTCTATGTTATTAGAGGTTCATAGAAAAAAACCTTTCCATTGTAGAGATATATCACAATTTGTTCAACCATTCTTTAATGTTTAATACTTAGGTTAACTTTTTTTCCTATTATAAATTTGCAGCAGTGAACACCCCTGAACATATTGTGTCCTAACTTTCTTACCACTTCATCAGGGCAAGTTTCCTGGGACAGGAGAGTTAATGGGTCAAAAGTCAAATTTTGCCAATGAAAATCCTCTCTACAACTGGAAATTGAAATTATTACCCTGGAATCAGAAAGTTGTTTTCCCATCTGAAACGCATTTCAAGAACAAATTCCTGCCAGAGATGTGCCACTCCTTTTAGTCCTCCGTGGTAGAAATTGATCATACAAAGACATAACGCCAATTTGTACGTTAAACTATCAGATGGTGCAGATTTGAACTGATTGTAGAGATTCTAAATTTAACAAAATAGAAACAAAGCAAAACTTTTTAACAACATAGTTACATGCATAATCAAAAACTGTGTGGGTATGTACTTAAAAACTAAAATTAGTCTATTCTACCCAAACTAGCTTTTATCAAATGTCTAATACATTACTGACTAAATTGTTCTTAGGCAGCTCTATATTTTCAAGATTTCTACAAGGATCAAAAAGTGAGGCTACAATTTAGTAAGGTTAAAGTTACAGCTTTCCATTTTGTCTGTGGAATCCTTAAAATATACTCCAAATTTCATGTGTAGTTAAACAAATCTTTTAATTACAAATGAGTACACAACTTGTCAAAATCAAGAACATATATAATAAAACCAGAACTGTATAAACTGAAAATGTAAAGCCTCTGCTTTCCTTCTTACTTCATGAAATCACTTCTGGGCAGTAATCACTGTTAACAATTTGATAAATCTGTCCACTGGTCATGTATTGTTTCTTCTTCTTCTTCTTTTTTTTTTAATGGCTGCACCTGAGGCATATGGAAGCTCCCAGGGTAGGGGTCGAACTGGAGCCAGAGCTGCAGCCAGAGCCACTGCAACACTGATCAGAGCCGCATCTGCAACTTACCCCACAGGTTGCAGTAATGCCAGATCCTTAACCCACTGAGTAAGAGCAGAGACTGAACCCACATCCTCATGAAGACAACACTGTATCCTTAACCTGCTTAGCCACAATGGGAACTCCCTCTATACCTATTATTTAAACTCTCAATTCTCAAAGACTTGAAAATTTATCAATGACTTGAAAAAAAAAAGAAAATTTTACTTCATCTTACACATTATTTCATTAAAGAATTTTCCACTCTCTGCCCAGTTTTGAAATACCCAAAATAAACTGTTGCAAAACATAAATTTGATGCTTTTGTGAAAAGTCTAAAATGAAGGAAATCTCATAACCAGATACAGTATATTTGGTTGTTTTTTTGTTTCCAGAAAAGTTCTTGCTATCCAAATTATGTATCCATGCCTAATGTTCTATAGTAGGTCATTGTCTGAATGGGGGTCATAAACTTCATTCAAGTTTTCCTAAGGTGATTTTTTTTAAAAAAAGATTCTCATTTCACAGTGGTCCAAAGAAAGCTTTACAGGGACTACTAGAAAATTTTTCATATTTTCCTTATCCAAGTCTTTGATAAATTGAGAAATGACAGGGTTTTCTTTTGGGTTTTTTTTTTTTGCTTTTTCGGGCCACACTTGAGGCACATGGAAATTCCCAGGCTAGGGGTCAAATCAGAGCTAGAGCTGCCAGCCTATGTCACAGCCACAGCAATGTGGGATCTTTGCCACGTCTGCAAACTTCACCCCAGCTCACAGCAATGGTGGATCCCTGACCCACTGAGCAAGGCCAGGGATTGAACCACATCCTCATGGATGCTAGTTGGATTCATTTCTACTGCAACACGATGGAATTCCCAGAAATGAGAGTTTAAATGATAGGTGTAGAGATACATTACACTGTTTATAAAAGTCATGTTGTGAAGTAGATTTCATGTCTGTTGCTAGAAATATAGCAAAACTCCTAGAAATTCAATGCCTTTTTTTTTTGCTTTTTTGGGGCTGCATCCACAGCATAATAGAAGTTCCCAGGCTAGGGTTGAATGGGAGCTATAGCTGCTGGCCACAGCCAAATGGGATCCAAGCCATGTCTGTGACCTATACCACAGCTCAGGCAACACCGGATCCTTAACCCACTGAGTGAGGCCAGGGATCAAACCTGCATCCTCATGGATACTAGTCAGGTTTGTAACCCACTGAACCATAACAGGAACTCCTTTGATGAATTTTAAATATTTTTAATATTGATTAACTTACATATTCTTCACTTTCTGATAAAGGATTATTGTTATCTGTTGAAGAAGTCCCATCTAGTGGTTTCTCAGAAGTAGCATCAGGGAATAAGAACTTATGGACAAAAAAGAAAATAATCACATTTTTCAATCAAATTTCCTATTTTGTTGATTTTTCCAACTTAACATAAGAATACATAGAGTTTCAGTGACTAGTCAGTTTTCTTAAACGTAAGCACCTGCTTCTGTGAACTAAACACAATACAGAATCAAAATCTCTTCACTATGATTTCAGGCTCATCCAAGGTTATTAAGTCTTTTTTAAGTTTTATTATTAAAAAGATAAAAAAATCAAAGAAAAATTTTAAACACATATATTCATGAGCTCACAGGGATATATTAAAGGTTTTCATATGCGAAATGCAAAAGTATGGCATTAAAGACTCATATTTTTTTTAATCTAGAAGATATTTATTCTGTATTTTTTATACTAGTAGAAAATTGAAAGCAAACAAAACCATACTCAAATATCTAACAAGAGGGAAATGGTGATATATTTTGAAAAACTATAAATGGAATACTAGACAGATATTAAACTTTTTTAAGTGGATAGGAGAATTATTATCATTAATGATGCTTATAATACAATTTTAGTTGAAAAAAGTCAGATGCAGGAGATGAGAGAATAGTGAAAGTTAAAATGTGGAATTGACGGATTTTGCTTTGGAGCCAGACATTTCTACTTGCTAGCTATGACCTTGATCTTCAATACCTCTGTTATATAATTGAGTTGATGTTATTTACCTCATAGTGTTACTATTCTTAATTTTTTATTCTTTTTTAAATTGAAATATAGTTGATTTACAATGTTGTGTTAGTTTTAGGTGTATGGCACAGTGATCAGATATATATATACACACACACACATATATAATTTTTCAGATTCTTTTCCATTGCAGGTTATTACAAAATATTAAGTAGAGTTCCCTGTGCTATACAATAGGTCCTTGTTGGTTATCTATTTTATATATAGTAGTGTGTATATGTTAATCCCAAACTCTTAATTTATCTTTATCCCCACCTTTCCCTTTTGGCAAGCATAAGTTTGATTTCTATGTCTGTGGGCCTATCTCTGTATTGTAAATAAGTTCATTTTTATCTTTTTGGTTTTTTTTTAGATTATACATATATATGATATTTGTAAAGACCCACAATTTTATCTTAGGAGATACCCATAGAGAATGGAAAGCAGTCTTAACCTGTAACAACCAGTGTCTTTTTTCCACATGGTTTCTGTTAACATGTGTGAGTGTACATATGTGTGTGTGTGTGTGAGAGAGGGAGAGAATGTGTGCGGCATATGGAGGTTCCCAGGCTAGGGGTCTAATCGGAGCTGTAGCCACCAGCCTATGCCAGAGCCATAGCAACTCGGGATCCAAGCTGCATCTGCGACCTATACCACAGCTCACGGCAACATCGGATCCTTAACCCACTGAGCGAAGCCAGGGATCGAACCGGCAAACTTATGGTTCCTAGTTGGATTCATTAACCACTGAACCACAATGGGAAGTCCACGAACAGACTTTATTAAATGAGAGAAGCTACCATGTGCCAATTCCTAACTAGGAAATTTACAAACAGTACACTAGTCTCATACCAATGTGTAAGCTATATATTACTGCCCAAGTCTTATGAACACACAAACCAAAACTCTGGTTAAAAGTCTTATTCAGATAAACAGCAGGGTTAAGATTAACATCAAGTTTTTAAGCCTTATATTCTTTTCATTGCAATAGTCTTGAAGGTTTTTCCCAAGAATATCTTAATGCACAAACTGCTAGAAGTATAACTATAATTATACTAAGAATAGTTATCGTTTAGCAAAAGCCTATCATATGCCTGTGTAATATAAGGTCCTTTAATCCTCACAACAATCTCACAAGGTTTTATTAGACGCATTTTTAAATGAGGAAACTGAACTTAAATGGCTTCTTCAAAGCTGTACAGGAAGACAGGATTAAACCCCAGTGTGTAAGGCTCTTAGGCAGGGCCCATTCCACTACATTGTACCTAGGAGACATGCTAGGCCCTTCTAGTACTCGCTAGAAAGCTTTCCCTGGACTGCTGTGAAACAAAGTTTTCAAAAATACCATTCTGATCCTATCCATCTTCTGCTTAAAATGGCATTAAACAGTAAGATAAAGTCCAGTGCTTCAGCATGGCAGGGTATGTGCTACTCGACAGCCTCATCCCTGGCCACTCTCTAGGAAGTACCCTACAATGTACCAAACTTTTCAACACACTCTGCAATTCCTCTGCTTCTAAAGCCTTCTTCTCTTTAAGACTTAGCTTAAGTGTCCCTCTTTACAAAGCCTTCCCTGATTGCTAGAGCTAAGAGACAGATGTACCTCTGCTGTGTTCTCACAGCCCCCCCCCCTTTTTTTTGTCTTTTTGTCTTTTTTTTTTTTGCCATTTCTTGGACCGCTCCTGCGGCATATGGAGGTTCCCAAGCTAGGGGTCCAATCGGAGCTGCAGTCTCCAGCCTACGCCAGAGCCACAGCAACGCGGGATCCAAGCCGCGTCTGCGACCTACACCACAGCTCACGGCAACGCCGGATCATTAACCCACTGAGCAAGGGAAGGGACCGAACCCGCAACCTCATGGTTCCCAGTCAGATTCGTTAACCACTGCGCCACAACGGGAACTCCTCACAGCCCCTTTGCCAGAATTCTCACATGCAACATGGTCTTATAACTATTGTTTACTTTTTTCCTCCTACTATAATAGCGGTGACTCAGAATGTGGAGACTTTTACTCATTTTATATCCTCAATCCAGTGCCTGCCACATAGGTGGGACTGAACATATAATGAATAAACGAATGTGCATATAAACATATAAAGACATTACAGTTAGTTACCAAGAGAATGGTATTGAGAACATCATTATTTAGTGGTGATTCTTCTACACCTCTGTGTTTTCGTATTTTCTTCTTCGCAGTGTGTACCATGTTTGAAACTGATAATTTATGAATTGGAACCGGTGCAGGCTCTGTCAACTTTGACAAAGCATGAGATATATCAGCAATTTCTAGAAAAAGAATAGAAATGAATATAAATTACATCACTAACCTTAGCAGGTTAAAATGATGAGCAAACCAATCACTGGATATTTTAGTCACTCTTCCCAGTAGTGTCAAATAGTCTCAGAATTATAAAATTTTAATAGACACATTCAGCTCTATTTGGATGCATGACTGACAAAGATGTAATAAAATTTCCACCCAGGGAACTTCAAAAATAAACCTCTAAAACCCTGTTTTTCAAAATATCTTACATTTTCAGTGGGAAGAACTTATTAATCACACTTAATGTTTTAAGCTCAGGGTATAGCCTGGAGAAAATGGTAGCTTCCCAACATAATTCAAATGAGAAATAGAGAAAAGTTGCCAGAAAATATGCCAAAGAGACATTTGAAATTAACTTTTTAAAAAGAAAAAAGTAGGTCACCTCTCCCTTCTTCCTCAAATGTGGATCGTCCAAGAATCTCATCAGTTGACTCCTTTCGACGGCAAATTTTAAAAAATTCAGTGACAAAATCACCTGCATATAAAAATTATTACTCATTTTTGAAACTTAATTGAAAGAAAACAGTCCTATAAATAAAAGTACATGTCTTTTCACAAAAGCTGTTAACTAAGATATACTAGAAAAAGAATCATTCAGTTTTTCAACCCAAGACGAAAATTAATCCTATTTCAAACGTAGCCTTGCTCTTACTTTCTCTCCATGTCCCAGGATATTAAAATAGTTTTTTCCCTAGATACTCATGTTGCAACAGAACAAAGGGTGGGGGAAAAAAAATGTAACTGTAATGTATACATGTAAGGATAACTTGATTCCCTTGCTGTACAGTGGGAAAATAAAATAAGAAAAAATAGTTTTTCCTTAGAATTCCTTCTAGAATGAAAAGAAAAAGGATCTAATAAAGATTAAGGACTTACTAATTTGCCTGAATAACACAAATAGTATCTATTCACATTAAGGTGTATTGTTAATAAGAATATTTCTCTCATATATATATATATGCCTTTTTTCCCCAGAATATTAAAAGTTTTTTCCCAAGATATTAAAATAGTTTTTCCTTAGAATTCTTTCTAGAATGAAAGGAAAAAGGACCTAATAAAGATTAAGGACTTACTAATTTGCCTAAATAACACAAATAGTATCTATTCACATTAAGGTGTATTGTTAACAAGAATATTTGTCTCATATATATATATATATCCTTTTTTTCCCCAGATGTCATCCTACTATAATTCTGAATCCATTAAATAAGTAAAAATTAAAAATAATTTCTAATGATACATTTCTACAGGATTAAAAAATCATGTAGGATGAGGTTCTTTCAGCTTCAATTATTTTAATGGTATGCTACGTATTATTATTATAAGAATGGGGGAAGTTTCATAACCTCTGAGGAGCTTCTATGAGATATGTTTGCATAAAGAAATTAAAGCTTAACAAGAACCATAAGTACCAAAATTATTAGACAATACAATATACTAATTACATCTAAGTTTTAGAACTCACCAACTAGCTCTGAATAAACCTAGAACATTTTATAGAGTTCTTCATCAAAGTTGGAAAATACTATACTCTAGTCATATAAACTATATGACAATAACTTATGATATATGACCATATAATCCTATAATTTAGTTATATAAACACATAAAATTAAAGAAGTAGGGTGAGGAGTTCCCGTTGTGGCTCAGTGGTTAACGAATCCGACTAGGAACCAAGAGGTTGCGGGTTTGATCCCTGGCCTTGCCATGAGCTGTGGTGTAGGCTGCAGATGAGGCTTGGATCCTGCGTTGCTGTGGCTGTGGTGTAGGCCAGCAGCTGCAGCTCCGATTCGACCCCTGGCCTGGGAACCTCCATATGCCACAGAAGCCGCCCAAGAAATGGCAAAAAGACAAAAAAATAAATAAATAAATAAAGAAGTAGGGTGAGATTATGGAATAGTAACTTAAAATAAGAATCCTTTCAGGAGTTGTCATCAAGGCTTAATGGTAACAAGCCCAACTAGTATCCATGAGGATGAAGATTTAATCCCTGGCCTTACTTAGTGAGTTAAAGATCTAGTATTGCCATGAGCTATGGAGTAGGTTCCAGATGCAGCTCGGATCCCACATTGCTATGGTGTAGGCTAGAAGCAGCATCTGTGATTCAACCCCTATCCCAGGAACTTCCATATGCCACAGATGTAGCCCTGGGGGAAAAAAAAAAAAGAGTATTTTCAATTCTAAGGTCCTCTATAATTATTAGAAAAGTCAGTGGCTAAGAAATAATAAAGGAACTAAGAAACAATGTAGTGAGTAAAGTAAATAATTTAGTAAATCAATGATTAAACAACAGAAACTATTTATTAAGTATTTACCATATATATATGTACATAATCTTATTTGATCCTTTCAATAACACTATGAAGTATGTACTATTGTTTTCTCCATGTTACCAACACTTAAAGAGATTATGAAACTTGCTCAGACTGGTGTATCTAAGATTGAAAACAAGGTCTATTTAACTCTAAAACTCTTGGTATTAACCCTCTACTCTCTCCCTATACCCCAAGACAAATATACCAATGGCAGGAATTTTACCTTATATACCTCTTCGTATTCACTATTACGTAGTTAGCACAAATGGCAAGGGCTAATTAGCATTTAATGAACAGTATGTGATGAATGATAAAGAGCCCAAGAAAATAATGCCTTAGAGAAATGCACCAATACTGTTAACCAATAAATATTTAGTAACTCCATCCATTTAACAGTAATTTATCAGGTTGTATCAATTAAAGGTGGCATGAATGAACAAAAATGGAGAAAATACTTTCTTGTGCACTAAATAAAAGAGATAAAAAGATGGATAGAGTAGACGGGTTCAGAAGACTTTATGAAAGAGACATTATCTACAAAAATGGGAAGGGAAAGATAATTCTAGACATGGGATATAATAACATGGTGAATAGCAACTGATATTTTTCAAAGTATTCTCATTTACATTATTTCACTTGATTCTTCAAATATACCTATGAATGTATAAGATTATTTACACATCTTTTCCTCTATGAGAAAACAGATCTGCAAATGTAGTACAACTCTACAGAAGGACTCAGATAAGATCTTCGAATTCAGTGATCTTCCCATCACAGAGCATAGGTGCAGAGGGAAGGGAAAAGACAAAAAGGGTGCAACTAACTAGAATGGAAGACGCAGAGTACTCCACAGAAGGAAAAAAAGGACTGACATAAAAGCATTAGGAGAATACAACTAGATCATGGGAAAATATAAGAGAATTTTGAGATATAGACTGGTTAAAACTAAAGGACAAGAAAGAAAGTCTGCTGGGACTATTTAAGAGTAAATGGAAGGATTCACTGCTGTTGGCAAAGATTTTCTTTTTTTTAATAGTGTTAAAAGAGGAGGTTATAATGTAAAAAACATATAAAAATGCTTTTTGGATAGGTAAAATAAAATATAAAGAATGCATTCAGTGTTCCTGATCGGGACAAAAGACAGATTTGTGGTATTTGAGGAAAAGAACATAAACATCTTACCTAGCAAACACTGAGGATTATCAGCTTTTCGAACTCTAACAGACCAATGGGGAGCCTGAAGAGGATCCAAATCACTAAAATGCAAAACGAAGACAAGATCCTAATTATAGCAAACTAGAAGACTCACAGGAGTTCCCGCCGTGGTGCAGTGGTTGACGAATCTGACTAGGAACCATGAGGTTGCGGGTTCGATCCTTGCCCTTGCTCAGTGGGTTAACGATCCAGCGTTGCCGTGAGCTGTGGTGTGGGCCACAGACTCGGCTCGGATCCCATGTTGCTGTGGCTCTGACGTAAGCTGGCAGCTACAGCTCCGATTGGACCCCTAGCCTGGGAACCTCCATATGCTGCAGGAGCGGCCCAAGAAATGGCAAAAAAGACAAAAAAAAAAAAAAAGACTCATAAATTACCAAGATGCAGTCTAATAAAACAATATATAGAAGGACAAGCAATCCATCTTGCCTCCATTAAACTTACTGTTATTCAGATACATAAGACCATTTGGATAAGTTAAAAAAAAAAAAAGAAATCAAAGTTCTTAGAAAAAAGCACAAAAGAAAAAACCAATATCAAAACAAACTAATCAAAAAATAAATAAAACCAATTTTCAACAGGTAATATACATTGATAATCTAATGAGAGAATTACATTTTAGAAATAAGGGAAAAGAAATGAGAAACAAAATTATATAATAATCTTAATCTGTTTTTTTACTCTGCTATTTACTAATAAAAAAAGGAACTAAAAAAATTTGCACAAGATCAAAAGCACCTGATTTTCTCAAATAAACAGATTATAGTGCATTCATCTAATGGAATATTATACAACTTAAAAGTTGACAACACATCTACATTTATTAAATAATATATTAAATAAATAATGCAAATTATAAATATATAAACTTAAATTTTAAAAAGACATACCCTCAAAAACAACTGGCTTTATTTTTTTAAATTTTATGGCTACACCTGAGACATATGGAAATTCCTGAGCCAGGGATTGAATCCAAGGCACAGCTGTGACCTATGCCACAGCTGTAGCAATGCCAGATCCTTTTAACTCACTGCACCAGTTCAGAGATTGAACCCGAGCCTCTGCAGCAATCCGAGTCACTGCAGTTAGATTCTTAACCCATTGCGCCACAGCAGGAACTTCTGTCTATTTTTTAAAGTAATGGAATTGTAGATGGTAGTCTTTACTTTCTTAATAGCCATCTAAGTTATCAGATTAAGAAAGCTTATGTTACTTTTACCATCAGAAAATACAACACATTTACTTTAATTATGAAAAAAAGTGTCCTATTTCTCACTGTTCTGCATCAAGCATGAGAAGGTATTAAAACCTCTTTCTCTACATTCTTCCAGGATACTGATCACAGTAATTTACTTTTTTCCCTGAGCAATTTTCCACTGCACAGGAGTATATGACACAGATGTTTTGTTACCTGTGACATTTAATAATCAAACATTATTCCCACATATTTTAATGACCATCATTTCTTCAAAGCCCTTCATTAAATACTTCTTACCAGACAGAAAAGTTCAACAGAATTATGCACTGCATTCCAAACTGGCTTAAAGACATTTTTGCTAAAACCAAGTAAGATTCAGATTGCTCATTATCCCTGAACTAGGGATCATATCCCCAAAGTCCAGAGCTTAAAACTCATCTCTAATACATATTAGTCTAAAAAATGATCTTTAAAAATAGAAAAAAAAGAAACCAAACCAACAACAATGCTAGCTTCAGCAGCACACATACTAAAACTGGAACAATACAGAGATTACAGCATGGTACCTACACAAGGAGGACATGCAAATTCATGAAGTGTTCTATATTTAAAAAAAAAAAAAAGAAGAAAAAAATAACCAACCTCATCAGAAACTGATACAAAGAAAAAGAAAAATTGCTAACCACTTGGAAGTTAGTTTATTCTACTGAAATTTGTGAATCTCAAATCTTAACATACTTACGAATAAACATCATTGTCCACAATGATACCTTCAGTCAAGTGAGGCCATGTAGTTGCTAAATGGAGTTCACTAAAAAATAGAAAACATAAAATATATCCATAAGCCCTCTTTTTTTTTTTTTTGGTCCCCTGGTTAGGGGTCCAGTGGAAGCTGTAGCCGCCGACCTATGGCAGAGGCATAGCAATGCCAAATCCGAGCTGCGTCTATGACCTACACCATAGCTCATGGCAATGCCGGATCCTTAACCCACTGACGGGGCCAGGGATAGAACCCTTGTCCTCATGGATGCCAGTCGGGTTTGCTAACTGCTGAGCCATGACAGGAACTCCCCATAAGCTTTATTTAATACTGTATATATGCTCTCTGACTTAATTCTACTTCTAGAATTGTATCCTAACTAAACACCCAGAGATGTACATAAAAATATGTTAAAAGTGGACATTTATAATATGACAAAACTGTAAACACCTGGCATAGTAAATGGTAGCACATTCATATAAAGTTATTGCCTGCAAGAAAAACCATGCTATACCTAATAGCCAAAAAGTATAAGTATACCAGCTGATGAATGGATAAATAAAATGTGGTAATACCCCACACAATGGCATATTATACAGCCCTAAGAAGTAATGGAGTCCTGACTCATGCTACAATAGGGATGAATCTCTAAAACATGCCAAGTGAAAGACATCAGACACAAAAGGTCATGTATGGTATAACCCAATCTATATGAAATGTCCAGAACAGGCAAATCCATAGAGGCAAAAAGTAGATTAGTACTTATCTAGAGCTAGAGGGCCTGGTAAGACTTGGGCAGGGGATAATAGCTAAGAGGTAAGGGGTTTCTTTTGGGAGTAAGTAAAGTGTTTTGGAATTAAATACTGATGATGGTGGCACAACTCTGTAAACACTAAAAAACATGGAACTGTATACTTTAAAACTGTCAATTATTATATAACTTGTATCTCAATTTTGAAAATATCATGTTATAGATCAGGGGTTGGCATACATGTTCTACAAAGGACCAGAGAGTATTTTAGGCTTCTTATGGGTCATGTAGTTTCTGTCATATTCTTGTTTTTTTCTTTAAAGTCCTTAAAAATGTAAAAACCATTTTTAGCTCATCAGCTATACAACAGGAAACTGGCTAGATTTGGTCCATAGGTCATAGTTTGCTGACCTCTCATTACAGATGAATATTAAATTTCAGAAAGTTTTCATGTAAAATTATAAAATAAACAAGTCACAAAAAATTTATAGGATGACAAATTTGTAAAATATACAAAAGTATTATGCAAAAAAGAGAAAACATAGCAGGTTTGATATCTAGAAAGGACTACTTGCAAAGTTGGTCACTGGCTTGGCACCTGGGAATGTGAATTTTGTGAGGGTTCCTACCATTCCCTGATAAGAGTGGCACACTGTGCCTAAATTACCTGTGCAAAGAATATGGCTTATGCAAACATCTGGTTTCCTTCTGATAGATGCCAGGCAGAGGGTACCTACATGAACGGTCTCTAATTAAAACCCCCAAGCGCTGAGCCTCTTAACGAACTTTCAGGGTGGATAGCCTTTTACACATGTTGTCACAGTTTATTGCTGGGAAAACTACATGTGTCCTGTGTGACTACAGTGGGAGAGGAAGCTTGTCTGTACTTTGCCCTGTACCTTAACTCTGTGTACCTTCGCTGATTTTTGCATTGTATCCTTTTGCTATAATAAATCATACCCACAGGAGCAACTATATGCTGAGTTCTGTGAGACTCTGAATCTGTAAGTATTATTTAGAATTCAGTGTGATAGCAGGGCGAGCACTTCACAACAGGGCAGTGTAACCTTGGTTATAACCGGTCAAATAGCCACCCTTGGCACAAGCCTGTTTTCTAAGACAAGTTCTACAATGGTCTCAATTAAACCTTTGAGTTTGAGTTACCAAATACCTTTCCAATATACTGATTTTTTGCTTGAATTAGTCAGAGTTGAATACTATTACAATTTGCAACAAAACAATCTCACTAAACATATTATTTTTGCCCTTTTACATGTTTTCTAAATTTTCTCCACTGAGCATGATTATTCACAATAAAGCTAAAGTTTTAATGACTATGTCCTCTCCTCTCCCTCTAACTACAGAACAATTAACAATTTCTTTGATAAAGGACAGAAGACACTGAAACAAAAGCCTCTTCATTTCCTCTTCTATTATCTAAGATGCCTTTTCAAAGGCAGAGTTCCCACAACATTTGCTAATCACTGTTTGATTTAAACAGTCTTCCATGTGCACCATATTTATTTATTTATTTGTACTTATTATTATTATTTTTTTTTTTGCTTTTTAGAGCTGCATCCCCATCATATGGAGGTGCCCAGGTTAAGAGTCGGCCTATGTCACAGCCACAGCAACAAGGGATCCAAGTCACGTCTGTGACCTATACCATGGCTCACGGCAACGCCAGATCCTTAACCCACTGAGCAAGGCCAGGGATTGAACTTGCAACTTCATGGTTCCTAGTTGGATTTGTTTCTACTGTGCCACGACAGGAACTCCTATGTGCGCCATTTTTAACCCCAACTTATATTTGTGTTCTTCTTTAATCACTTTTCCTTTACTAACTGACACTTCATCATGATATGAATTAGGAAGAAATATTTAATAATTAAAACCTTCTTGGAGTTCCCATCGTGGCTCAGTGGTTAACGAATCCGACAAGGAACCATGAGGTTTCAGGTTCCATCCCTGGCCTCACTCTGGGGGTTTCGGATCCAGCGCTGCCGTAAGCTGTGGTGAAGGTTGCAGACGCAGCTCGGATCCCGAGTTGCTGTGGCCCTGGTGTAGACCGGTGGCTACAGCTCTGTTTAGACCCCTAGCCTGGGAACCTCCACATGCCGTAGGAGCGGCCCCAGAAATGGCAAAAAGACCAATAAAATAAAATAAAATCTTCTTGCTGTGTAGCACTGGGAACTATGTCTGGTCACTTATGATGGAGCATGATAATGTGAGAAAAACGAATGTACATATGTATGTGTAACAGGGTCACCATGCTGTACAGTAGAAAATTGATAGAACACTGTAAACCAGCTACAACGGAAAAAATAAAAAAAAACCATTATATATATTAAAAAAACCTTCGAAGTTCCATACTGTTTTCCGTAGCGGTTGTACCAATTTACATTCCCACCAACAGTGGAAGAGGGTACTCTTTTCTCCACACTCTCTCCAGCGTTGGTTATTTGTTGAATTGTTTTTTTTTTTTTGTCTTTTTGCTATTTCTTTGGGCCACTTCCGCGGCATATGGAGGTTCCCAGGCTAGGGGTCGAATCGAAGCTGCAGCCACCGGCCTACGCCAGAGCCACAGCAACGCGGGATCTGAGCCGCGTCTGCAACCTACACCACAGCTCACGGCAACCCGGATCATTAACCCACTGAGCAAGGGCAGGGACCGAACCCGCAACCTCATGGTTCCTAGTCGGATTCGTTAACCACTGCGCCACAACGGGAACTCCAATTTGTTGAATTGTTAATGATGCCATTCTGACCTGTATGAGGTGGTACCTCATTATAGTTTTGATTTGCATTTATCTAATAATTAGCAATGTCGAGCATATTTTCATGTGCCTGTTGGACATCTGTATGTCTTCTCTGGAGAACTGTCTATTTAGGTCTTCTGGCCATTTTTTGTTGGGTTGTTTGGTTTTTTTTGCTGTTGAGTTGTATGAGTGGTTTGCATATTTTGGAGTTAAGCCTTTGTCAGTTGTGTCATTTGCAACTATTTTCTCCCATTCTGTAGGTTGTCTTTTTATTTTTTAATTTTTTTATGGTTTCCTTTGCTGTGCAAAAGCTGGTAGGTCCCATTGGTTTATTTTTATTTCTACTGCCTTCAGAGACAGAACTAACAAAACATTTGTATGACTGATGCCAGAAAACGTTTTGCCTATATTCTCTTCTAGGAGTTTTATGGTATTTTTTTGTCTTATGTTTAAGTCTTTAAGCCGTTTTGAGTTTATCTGGAAAACAGTATGGAGGTACCTCAGAAAACTAAATATAGAATTACCCTATGACCCAGCAATCCCACTCCTGGGCATATATCCACACAAAATTTTCATTCAAAAAGATACATGCACCCCTATGTTCAATGCAGCACTATTCACAATAGCCAAGACATGCAAACAACCTAAATGTCCATTGACAGATGAATGGATTAACAAGATGTACATATACACAATGGAATACTACTCAGCCATAAAAAAAACAAAACAATACCATTAGCAGCAACATAGATGCAACTAGAGATTCTCGTACAAAGTGAACTAAGTTAGAAAGACAAATACCACATGATGTCACTTATATCTAGAATCTAATACATGGCACAAATGAACCTATTTACAGAAAAGAAACAAACTCAAGGACATGGAGAACAGACTTGTGGTTGCCAAGGAGGAGGGGGAGGGAGTAGGAAGGACTGGGAGTTTGGGGTTAGTAGATGCAAACTATTGCATTCAGAGTGGAAAAGCAATGAGATTCCAATGTATAGCACAGGGAACTATATCTAATCACTTGTGATGGAACATGATAGAGGATAATGTGAGAAAAAGAATGTATACATATATGTATAACTGGGTCACTATGTTCTACAGCAGAAAGTGATAGAACATTGTAAATCAACAATAAAAAATTTTTTTAAAGAAACGATGATCCTTTTTAAAAAACTTTTTTCAGTCTGTTAATATGGTGATTTATATAGATTGATTTATTTAAATGTTCAAAGAGAATTTCTGGAATCCCCACTTGATCATGATGCATTATCCCTTTTATATTGTTTTTGGATTCAGCTTGCTAAAATTCCACTAAGAATTTTTGCATATATACTGAAAACAAACAAACATACAAAAAACCCTTCAAATTTCTACCAAGTCAATTTATTTCTCTCCCTTTAAAATTTCCTCTAAGTAAAACACTCAGGCTCATCCACCTGTAATCCTCACTCTTTATCTGGCTAAGTCTTCCCAAAATTGAGACTCAGAATAAATATCACTTCCTTTGACGACAACTTTGTTGACAGCATACCAATCTAAACTAGTTCCTCATTTTACTGTCTTTACTTCCTGTATTTTCCCTTCAAATTATCCCACAATTTATAACTGTGTTTTTTAGGTGATTGCTTTTTCTACTTCCTTTAGTTAGACTGTAAATGCCAAGAAGACAAAAACTGTTCATTTTATTTACTTCAATATCTTCCTTATTTAGTATTGTGCCTGGCATAGATAATAAATATCTATTTAAAAAGATACTTACTTTTTCATCTTTCAAGTGATTTTAAGTTTATTAAAGTATTATTACTTCTACCTCTGCATGAGAGTACTAAAGATAGATGTATATATGTGAATATATTAAAAAAAAAAAACAAAGAGTTAACAAGTGAGACAGTGTATCAGCACTGTTTGTATCTTCCAAATATTTTGCTATGGGTTACTAAATTCTCCAATGCTTACATTTTCTTGTCAAACAACTTTTTTTGTTTGAATTCAGTAGTTCTTCCAGAAGAGAAATTCAGTATACTATGAGGTCACCCTTGCATCTCTTACTTAAGTCTTAATTTATGTATTTTGAAAAAGCGGCCAGGAAAAATACCAACAATTGTTAATTCTGGGTCACAGACCCATATGATACTATCTGTGCTTTTCGGTATTTAAAATGTTTTCCCCAAAGTAGACCAAGAATCACTTCTATAAGGAATAATCAATAAATGTTATTATATATATCTTATGTCTACTTTAAACCCTCTTTTACTTCTTAAGTTACAGAGAAAAAAAGATCGATAGACTGCTAGATGTAGGTCTCCATTTCCAGTACTATATTCATTCTAGGAGGCTGCAGTATTATAAGCACAGTAAAATCACTATTAACATAATTTAAAAAGTAAAGTCCCATAATTCAAATGATATACTGAAATTTTCACCTAATAGGATCTTCACAGGCACCAAACGGTAACTTGCCAAACTCCAGGCCTCCAACTTCTCCTCCTACAAGGGCATCTATATCTAAACAAAACAAAGCAAAAATACAGTATTTTCATCTAGTTAGGTTAGCCCTTTGGGAGATTATAGATTTAAAAGCATCTAAATTAAGACACATAAAACAAGTAAGAGAGCAAGACATTAGGTATTAAAGACTTCCTCTGAGAATGTTATAGCAAAAGGACACAGTTCACATTTAATTCCTACTTGTAAAGTGCTGCACTCTAAATTCTACCTTTGTAGAGTTCCCATCATGGCTCAGCAGTTAACAAATCCAACTTGGAACCATGAGGTTGCGGGTGCGACCTTTGGCCTCACTCAGTGGGTTACGGATTTGGCTCTATGATGAGCTGTGGTGTAGGTCGCATACTCGGCTCAGATCCCAAGTTGCTGTGGCATAGGCCAGCAGCTACAGCTCTGATTAGACCCCCTAGCCTGGGAACCTCCATATGCTGTGGGTGCAGCCCTGGAAAAAAAATAAAATAAAAATAAGTAAATAAGTAAATTCTACCTTTCTGAAAAGTCCTTAAATATTATTAAAGAGAACATTATTTCTGTATTTTTTTCATTTTCAAATAATGTGATTAGTATCATCTAAAAGAAAGATTATCTGAGCATTAAAAATTTAATCATTAACCTACATTCATCAGTTTTGCTGTCAATAATTTCTGAAAAGCCCAAATTAGCTATCAATAATAAACTTATTTCAGCTGACAGTACATGGAAATATTTAAAGTCCAGAAAAGAATTTCCTTTCCATTACGAATGGTATTTGAGATTAGAGAAGAATTTAGAGGGTAAATCATCCCCTTCATTCCATCTATCTTGAAGAAGTAATAAACACCTCTAAAAGACATCAAAAAGATTTATTTCTCTTTGAAATAATACAGATGGTTGTTTTTAATTATTCACACTACACTGGGAACTCCTAAAATTAAAGTCTACTGTTGAGTTATGAACACTCACAGATTTGCTAAAATGTTTGACAATTATCTACACCCTAAGTTATTACATTAGTCATTAAACATGGTTCAACTACTTCATTCAGTAAATTTTCTTAAGTCATTCCATTCTTCCAACTGATGAATGTTTACAATAAAAATCACAATGACTAGCTTTATTATAAGATGTGAATTAAGAGCTTCAAAATTTATAATAAACACATTTTGTAAATTAGCAAGTGAAAAATAATTATTAGACTATAACTTTTAGTTGAATTAAAAGTTGAAAAGCAACACTGTAGAATGAAAGGATGACAGGACTTGGAATTTGACAGTACTTAAAAATTCGAACTGGAGTTCCTGTTGTGGCTCAGTGGAAACAAATCTGAGTAGTATCCATGGGGAAGCGGGTTTGATTCCTGTTCTCACTCAGTGGGCTAGGGATCCAGCGTTGCCATGAGCTGTGGTATAGTTTGCAGACGTTGCTTGGATCCTGCATTGCTGTGGCTATGGTGTAGGCTGGCAGTTGTGTTCCAATTCTACCCCTAGCCTGGGAACTTCCACATGCCACTAGCACGGTCCTTAAAAAAAAAAAAAAAAAGCAAACTTGCTGATCATGTGACCTTGGATCAGTTACTTTTTTGTCTTTTTTTGTCTTTTGTCTTTTTAGGGCCGTACCTGCGGTATATGGAGGTTCCCAGGCTAGGGGTCCAGTTGGAGATGTAGCTGCCGACCTACGCCACAGCCACAGCAATGCAGGATACAAACTGAGTCTGCAACCTACACCACAGCTCACAGCAACGCCGGATCCTTAGCCCACTGAGTGAGGCCAGGGATCGAACCTGAAACCCTGTAGTTCCTAGTCGGATTCATTTCTACTGTGCCATGATAGGAACTCCTCCAGTTACTTTTGATCTCTAAGAAAGGTAAACAAGAATTACATGAAATAGTATATAAAAGGTAAAGAGAATTACATGAAATTGTATATAAAATGCCAAGCACAATGTCTGACCCATATTACATGTTCAGTCACTTCCCTCTAAAAGAAAAAAATACTGGAGTTCCTTGGTGGCCTAGCACTTAAGCATTTGGCATTGTCACTATTGTGGCTCAGGTTTGATCTATGGCTCAGGAACTTATGCAAACCATGGGCATGACCAAAAAAAGAAAAGAAAAGCATTAAAAATGTATATGGCCTTCAACCACTGAGGAAGAAGGTTAATATTTTGATACCCATTTTAAAAAACTGGCAAAAGAACATTAACAAAGACTTTTTTGGCAATCAGAATTACAATGTTAAGATTCTGGCTCTTGAATTTCTTAGATAATTAAAAGGCCATACCATCTTTGGAAATCTTTAAAATAATAGGGTGGCCTTTGAAAAAGGGAGATGGAGGGTAGGAATTGCAACTCAAAACAGGATGCTAACTATAAATATGTCTAGTGGGTACTGTTGTCTAGGAACTAAAATTACCAAAAGGAACATCTGAGTCTTCTAATATAAATTTCAGTTTAGCTTTTATTTCCCTCTGCTGTAATTCAGATGCAGTTCTTTTATTGCACATTAGAGTTTCACATTATTCAGTAGTACATAAAATAATAGCAGTGTATATAATCACCAAAAGCTAGATGCACTACATTAATTTTAGTATCATCCCAAGACTATTAATTTATTATTCTCAATCTTATAAACAAACCAACCATTTGGAACAAAAATAAACACCAAAAAATATTTTATTCTAATTTATTTTTCATTGAGGAAGATAGACTAAAAAAACTTTCAGGGTAGTAAT
The DNA here is from genome assembly GCF_016906955.1 of Phacochoerus africanus. Lineage (NCBI taxonomy): Eukaryota > Metazoa > Chordata > Mammalia > Artiodactyla > Suidae > Phacochoerus > Phacochoerus africanus. The sequence goes on from NC_062546.1 coordinate 81,263,561, forward strand.
ATTCTTATACTATATTTATAAGTTTATATTAAATCTCTTATTAGATATACTTGAATATGCTTATATGTGAGAGAAACTCACAGGAACCAAAACCTCACTTTATTAGGCTAAATGTCCACCAGGCTGAGCTTCAATAGGACTTAGATAATGTCTGTTCATACTTATGTCTGTGACAGAGACTGGTCCCATTATAGGTTAATATTTATTGACTGTTAAATGAATCAGTGTATCAATGGCTAAGTAGGTAAAATGATTTTAATTATATTTTTATAACATTAGTGAATGTTAAAGTAAAATATTCTATAGCTCTTCCCATTGTGTTTGTGTATAAACACATTTCTTTTCTTTTCTGCTTTTCTTATTTAGTCCTCTTCTTCAAACTCCACTCTATAAGGTTCTATGCATGTCTGTTCTCAGCCTATGAGAGTGGCTTCTCTTACATTCTGAAACCAGACACTTTAATCATTCATTACATACTAATTTATAACACATGACGTTTCACAGCAGGGGGATGCTTTCCAAATAATATTAGCTTTCAATGACAGTGTCAAATACAGAGCAATGTTGTCTCTAGAACAACTGACAGAGCTTTTCCAAGAAAAGAAATGATAAGGGCAATGAAATCAGCAATATAACATTTAAAGTGAGTTACTGATACTTCAAATTTAAAACACTTGAAATACACTATTAAATATATTTTATTTCTGAATATACTTTTTCTCCATTTATATTCAGTAAGTTAAATATAGTTCGAATATCTTACCTGGAGGTTGCTGAGGCCAAAAATACTGCTGCCAATCCTGAAGTACATAGGTAAACCTTATAGCAATACTAACTGGAGGCAATGGAGTTAAAGGACAGCCCTAGGAAATAAATGCAAAGACAATACCATGTAAATATTAGTACCTTTGCTATAATAAACACCATGTCCAAATTTCAGACTACTGGAATAGATAAATTACTACCTTTATAAAATATGGATTTTCAGATTATAGTGTTAGTATCCATATTCTAGCCATAAAAAACATGATACTCTAGCTGTTAAAGAGGAAAACTACTTCCCTGAAATCAACAAAGGTTCAGAATTTAGGAAACCATTTTCATGGGAGAAATTTTTACAGCACAAAAGCTCAAGAAATGAATCAATACCAGACAACAAATTACTTTAAAATAAAGGTATTTAAACTGGAGTTCCCATTGTGCATCAGCAGGTTAAGAACCCAATGTATTCTCTATAAGGATATGGTTCGATCCCTGGTCTCATTCAGTGGGTTAAGGATCTGGCATTGCCACAAGCTGTGGTGTAGGTCACAGATGCAACTCAGATCTGGTGTTGCCATCGCTGTGGCACAGGCCTTCACTGCAGCTCTCATTCCACCCCTAAGCCTGGGAATTTCCATATGCTGCACGTGCAGCCATAGAAAGAAAAAAGAAAAAAGCTGTTTACCACCTGGAAAAGATATTAAATTCTATTAAGCAAAATGTTCTTTCAAAATATCCTATACAATTTCAGTTACACAAATGTAATTTCTTACTATTCTCTTCAGCCATATGAATGTGAAAAAAATGTGATTCACTCTTAAAATAAGGTAAAACTATTACATAAAATGTAAGACTAGGTTTGGGAATATCTTTTCTTTCTTTTAAATGGAAATAAACTCAAATTAAGGTCAGTCTTAAATATTTAACTGGAATTTTAGACTATGACAAATGGTCACTCATGCAAAATAGTTTATATTAATGAATCAGAAAATTTAGATCCATTTTTATATTCATTAAAAATCATAAAAATTAATATCATCCAAACATCTCACAATCTCAGCTTCCCTTAATAGGTAACATACATTAATGTGCTATAGAACTTAAACATGCATAGGAATGACCTAATGAGCTTGTGAAAATTCAGATTCAGAAGTATAATGAATATACATAACTACTTCCCATGTGTTACTGATACTACTGGTTAGCAGGAATCTAACCAGCAGTAAGATTAGGACACTTAGCTCAGCAGCAGCATTTACAAGTGTCATTTGAAACTTTAACTAAATAGAAACTCAATCTAAAGTCACAAAATAAGGCGGCCAACAACAACAACAACAAAAAAGCTAATTTAGTTTTGGGTTGCTGTGTCCTAGACAAGCAAGGTATGGTCCTGGCTGATCAGCAATAATTACTTTTGACTCAGGTCTAAATATCAAATGAGCGCTCACCTGCAATAGGGGGTAAATTATCTAGAAATCATAACACAGTCAATCTGACACATAACCTCTGCTCCAGTCACATATCAATGTAGACAAGCATAGAAAGAGATGACCAAAAAGAAATAGCTAGGACCAAACATGACATAAATATCTTTGTGGATCCTAGAAAAAGTAGCTAAAACTCAAAAGTGTTAAGTGGGGCTCAAGGCACAAGCTTGCTGAGTTCCACATGCAGGAGACAGTGACAGCCCAGGATTACAGACTGCCTTAAATGGAACCAAAAGTACTCAGACCAGAGCGAGGGTACTATAAGACTCTGCTTAAGGCAGACACTGGGGCAGCACACTCCTGCTTGCAATAATGGCTTTGTTGGAAGGTATAGGGCTAGGGAAGGTTGTTGTGTGTGTGTGGGGGAAATCCCACTCTCAAGACATGAACAAGCAATTCAGTAATTCCAAGACTCAATACGCAATATGTCAATACCACCACTGAGCAACGGACTCCAAACACCGTTTTAAGACCAGCTTCTGAAATCTCCTGCAGGTAGTAGGGAGCAACCACAAAATTACAAAACCACTAGAGAGATGGCAGAGAAAGTTAAAAACTATAAATACAGCCTTTATTCAAAATGAACCTACAAAATTTCCCCAAAACATGAAGAAATGTAGTTCTAAAAAAGACAAATATCCAAATCAACAATCATAATATAAAACCATGAAATTAAAAAGAATGTCTAAACTGAAAAAGGAAAGACCAGAGCATGAGAGAGTTTTCAAATATTTAGAGCATTATGGCAGAAGAGGATTTAAACTTAAATTTTATGTGATTCTAAAGGGCAACCACCCCCTGTTGCTATCCTGCCAAGGAAGACTTTTCTAATAATTAGATGCGTGCAAAAATGAAATACTGCCAGTTAAGGGTAAGTATCTTACAACACTTCCAGTAGATGTTAAAAAGTAATATTTACAACTTTAAAAAGACAGGACAGTCACATATTGGGTAGCCTTAATGTAAAACCACTCAAATACACAAACCAGGTCTCAATTATTTTAAGTTCAACTCTTAACCAAATCAACTTTGAGAGAATTTCATAACTAGACAAGTGAGGTTTGTTAAATTTCTGACAGATGATGTGATAAACTGACTAGGAACCCCCCTTTTTTAAAGTACAATTAGCAAATAGTCATAATTTAAGTCAGATTCCACAGATCAAAGCAGTCCTTGGTTTCAGTAAAGAGAAGTTAACTTACGTAGAAGAGAGACTTTAAAGATCCATGAAAATAATGTTCACTAATGTCTTTTAAGATAAGGAATAAAGCATTAATATTTACATCTGACTAGAACTCGTCTAAAATAATTTAACATAATTGAAGATTTATGGTGAGAGCAAAGAAAAACCAATGGGGAAGAAAACAACACATAATTTTTCAAAAATTTCTCAAAGCAATATACATAGAACTTAGCAGTACTTAAACATTTCAAAGCCCAAGAATGGCCTGAAAAAATAAATTACATAAGGGCATGGAACTTTCTAAAAGACATGCTTCTATAATTTTTTTAATAAAGAAAATCACAAGATAAAGCTAACAATAGTTATTTTGAGGAGAGCAACTAAAGGGTAAAAAGTTTTTACTTAAATTTCTTAACCGGATATACATACTTTAAAAAAAAAAAAGTCAGATGGTGGAGTTCCCGTTGTGGCACAGTGGTTAACGAATCCTACTAGGAACCATGAGGTTGCGGGTTCGATCTCTGGCCTCGCTCAGTGGGTTAAGGATCCGGCGTTGCCCGTGAGCTGTGGTGTAGGTCACAGACGCAGCTTGGACCCCGAGCTGCTGTGGCTCTGGCGTAGGCTGGTGTCTCCGATTAGACCCCTAGCCTGGGAACCTCCATATGCCGCGGGAGTAGCCCTAGAAAAGGCAAAAGACAAAAAAAAAAGTCAGATGGATTTATCTGGGTGATGATAATCCTGCCATTAGACTATTTAGGGACTCAACATTAAAAAACATTTTTTTGAAATTAAGTGCTATCCTAAATATTTTTCTATAAACAAAATATGTTGAAGAAATTTCAGCATTTTTTCTTATATTTTTCTTCCTTTTCAAAATTTGCAAATCTTCAGAAAACTTGCAAAGCTAGCTCAATTAATATCCATATGACTTTCATCAAGTTTACAATTAAAGTTTTGACATACACACATATATATATTTACATAAATTTTTGGCTGAATTTTTAAAAGTAAGTTGTAGGCATCATGACATTTCACTCCTAAATACTTCAGCTGGTAATTCCGATAAACAAGAACATTATCCTTTGCAAACATAACACTTTACCACACTGAAGAAGTTTAGCATTGATACTATTTTCTAATATATGGTTCATATTAAAATTGTCCCAACTATCTCAATTGTACCCTTTAAGGCTAGTTTGTTTGGATCAAAGATCATGCATTGCATTTAGCTGTTATATCACTTTAGTCTCCTTTAAGCTCAACAGCTTCCAACCTTTGTTTTGCCTATCATGATAATGACATTTCTAAAGTATCTAGGCCAGCTACTTAGTAAAATATGGCTCATTTTCAAAATATGTGATTATTTCCTCATGTTTTGATTCATGTTAAACATTTTTAGCAAGAATGTAACACAGATGATGGACTATCCTATTCAATGTCTCATACCAGGAGATATCTAATATTGTTTATCAATTTTGATCACTTGTAGTGAAATGGGTGCCAACTTAAGGACAACTTCTCTAAGTGGAGAATCCTCTTCACCACTTTCTTATCTGGCTTTGCTCTTTTTTCTAGAGGTATTCATTCACAAAAGGCTCCTCAATCTAGACCCAATCTTTTTCCCTCAGAGAGCACAGGCAAGTTCTCCATTTCTCTGTGAGAGTTTTTTTAGATAACAACAAGGTTATACTGAGCACATCCAATTTAGCCTTACTGCTCTTAGTCATAGACTATAAATCAGAATAATCTTAAACATCAAATTAAATGGACCCCAGAAGTTCCCATTGTGGCTCAGCAGTAAAGAGCCCAACTAGTATCCAAGGGGATATGGGCTTGATCCCAAGCCTCACTCAGTGAGTTAAGGATTCAGCATTGCCATAAGCTGTGGTGTAGGTTGCAGATGCAGCTCAGATCCCGAGTTGCTGTGGATGTGGCATAGGGTGGCAGCTGTAGCTCTGATTAGACCCCTAGCCAGGCAACTTCCATATGCTGCAGGTGCAGCCCTAAAAAGCAAAAAAGAAAAAAAAGTATTAAATGGACCCTTGGGGGAAAAAAAAAACAAAAAACAATTCAGAACCCAAAGAGTTAACATCCCAATTGCTCATAGAGCCCTGAACGACAAGCAGCTACCTGAAGCCAATTCGTGTGAGGAGGCTGGCAATATTACTATTAGAGGAAAAGAAGTTCACATGGTAGATAAATGTTAACTAACCAAAAAACAATCAGCTTTAGTCTTAGTAAGCTAAAAATCTAACTGGATACTTTGTTTCTTTAAACATATACAATAATTTATGTTATTACTTATATCTTTCTTCTAAGTAATTACATTATCAATATTAGAGAAAAATATTTCCACATAATCAATAAAATTACCAAATTACTTTTATCTATATTCCAGATAAAACCAAAAACATCAATACCAACTCACAATCTTTGATTTGAAGATATCCAGCAGACCTGATAAATGAGTGTACTGATTTGGCACTTTTCGAAGGTGAACCATTTCAAAATCAGTTCGGACACCAGGACCCTGACATTCCCCCACATACATTCTTCGCCATTTATGATGAATTTGCACAAAGAGTGGCACCTGGCTGTAGGACATAATTAAACAGGAATAGACTGTAAGTCTATTAAACTGGCTGTAGGACATAATTAAACAGGAATAGACTGTAAATCTATTAAACATTCAATGACTCCTAGTTTTTCCACTATTACATTATTTTAATCTCAATTATTTAAAAGCACTAAACAAGGAACACTTCGCAGATTTAATTTATAACAAAGATACTCAGTTCCTTTTCATCTTACATGAATAAAATGAAGAAATCATCCTAATGGCACTTCACAGTCAGAAAATTACTTTAAAATGGCTCAAAGTCATAAAAAAGCAGAATGAAAATTTCACTGAATAAAAGTTATCCTACCATATTAGGCTTTCCAATCAATAAAACTTGGTTCACAAGTATTAATACAAATTAAACTCATATTAGTGGTGAATTATTTTTTAGTTTATCATTTGAAGACACACTTAATCCTCCCTATTCAAAGTTTTCCATACCCACAAATTAATGCACTCACTAAAATGTATTTGTAACCTCAATATCAATACTAATAGCGCTTTCACAGGTGTGTGCAGAGAAACAAAAAATCTGAGTTACCTGAGTGCATATTCTTAGCTGGGGTAGAACAAGGTGATGAACTGCCATCAAGTTTTAAAATTACATTCAGCATCAAAATTTAAATTAACTAAACATTTGGAAGTGAAATACACAAACAGTGTAATTTATTCTTCATTTTAAATGTTTATATAATATTTCAGTAATTTTCCCTTTAGAACTGCCTCCCTTAAAAGGTTTTGAGTTTGTCCTTATAGACCATGTTGCAATATAATAATGCATTAGTACTAATCCTAATTATAATCAAAATCCTAACATTTTGTATTTATTAACCATTTTCCTTCATAAATTATAATTTAAAATAGTTCTTAAAACTTGCTATGTAGGTCTTTTGAAATGTCCACCTACCAGCCAGTGTTACCCAAAGCAATAGACACAGAACTCAGAAGAAGATTGCACTTAGATTCACTGAGAACAGCATCATTGTTTGCAGCAGGGGCAATCACCACGAACTCTCGAAGTCCATACCTAAAAAACAAACAAACAAACAAACAAAAGCAAACAAAAGATCACTGCCATTCAACAGGGAAAAAGTCAGAATACAAGTATCCATTACTTGAGAAACATGAAAAAACTAACCTGAAGGAAAGTCAGGTTTAAACTGCAGGTATTTCTTCCTTTCTTTCTTTTTTCAAATGACAACTGAACTTATAACTACCTGGACTTTAGTAAAACCTTTTCAACATTCATCTACTATTTTCTCTCTATTCTTTATAAATTTAGGAGCAATTTACCAAAACCACAAAGAAAAGAAATTAAACAACAGTTGTGTCTTAAAAGTTAGGTTTCAAATTAAAACATGAAAGCCAGCACTGACATATTGCATTACTTAACTGATAGCATTAAGTCCACCAGTGTGGAAAGAGAAAGTTTAACAGATTCCCCAAATATCAGGAAAACAATTATCAGCCATGTTGCACTTGTGCTAAGTGCCTAAGGTTTACCCTAGAATCCTAATTAAGCAATTGGGGTGGGATCAAGATGACAGAGTGAGATGTGGCATTCACCTCTCACAAACACATCAAAAAAAAAATCATCTACATATAGAATGATTCATGCAGAACATCTACTGAAAGCTGGCAAGATCTTAAACCTCTAAAAAGGGCAAGAAACCATCCACGTAACTGGGTAGAACATAAAGGGAAAAAAGAGAGAGAGAAAAGGAATTAGGACTGAACTAGCACTCCTGAGAGGGAGCTGTGAAAGAGGAAAGGATCCCATGGCCTGGGAAGCCACCTAACTGACGGGGAAATCAGCCTAGAGGGAGGGACCTCACAGCCTCAGAGAAAAGCGCAGCAGCTGGACACAGCAGTTGGACTGAGGAGGGCAAAGCTGCACAGCCCTCCACATCCTGGAACACCACAGCATGAGATGCTTGGAGGAGGACTAGGCACTAAGACTCAGGCTCTGTAGGTCAGTTCCAGGGGAGAGGACTAGGGTTGGCTGTGTGGAGACAGCTTGAGGGGCTAGGGATCAATGTGGCAAGGGCTGGGGAGTGGAGCACCACAGTTGAGGGAACCGAAGGAGGTCTGGGCCTGCAGGAAAAGCAAGGCGCCATTGCTAGGGAGGGCAAGAGGAGGAGGAGTGGACTGCCAGAGGAATATCTTTCCCTGCACATATGTGGACTCTTGGAGGTCAAGGCTACCAACAGCGAGGTGCCCCTTGCCCAGGCTATGGGCGACAGGCCCCTGTTGCATGGGCAAAGGGTGGCAGTGCCTCCTGCACAAGATAGGTGGGATGGGGTGCCTCTTGCATGGTCTACAGATGGCAGGGGCAAACTTAGTCATATCAGACTCCAGAGGTGGGCAGAGTCCACCACTCCTAGGGGTCTATGAACAGGCAGTACCTATGGCCCCAGTAACCTAGAGGTCAGCAAACACAGAAGGGTGCTGCAACCAAGCACCACCCATTGTAGCTCTCACTCCTCTAGGAATGCACAGGCCCTGCTGCTGCCACTGCCAAATGCTCTGGGTACCACGTACACCTGCCTGAGGGTCGCTGCCAATTCTCAGGGTCCTGAACCTAGGAAGCAGTCTGCACCACCTTCCCATGGGTCTTTGCCACTGTCAAGGGACCAGCAAACCAGGTACTAGCTACCAGCCCTAACCATTGCCTCCTTCTCCCTGGACACATGCATAGCATCCTACCTAGGGGATAACAGCTTGCACATATTGAGGAAAAAGACAGCAAGAATCCAAACCAAAAGCCATCCCACCAAAAACAACTAGTAAAGCCTCACAAAATATCCAGGGGCACTCTCACATATAAATAGCCCTCTAAGACTACAGTATTTGTTTTCCCTAAACTCACAGAATAAGAAAAATATAAGCAAAAGGAAGAAGCCCAGGAACCTTTCACAGTTAAAAGAACAGGAGAATTCACCCAAAGAAGCAAACAGGGAAACAGACCTCTGCAGTTAAAAGACACTGAGTTCAAAAAGTAGATAATGAAAATACTGAAAAAATTAAGAGTGAATATGAAGGAATTAAGAGCAGGTATGAATATCAACACATATTACACTAGAAAGAAGCTAGAAAATATAAGGAACTAAGAAAAATTAGTAAATTCATTTGCAGAGATGCAAGCTGAGTTAAAGGCACTGAAGAGCAGAATGAATAATGCAGAGGAACAAATTAGTGACTTGGAAGACAGAATAATGGAAAGCATTCAATCAGGACAGCAGACGGAAAATCAAATGAAAAAACATGAAAGCAATATGAGAGATTGATGGGATAATACAAAGTGGGCCCACCTATGCATAATAGGGATCCCAGAAGGAGAAGAAAAGAAAAGGAGATTGAAAATATATTTGAAGAAATTATTGCTGAAAACTTTCCAAATCTAAAGGAAACAGCTATCAAGATACAGGAAGCACAGAGGGCCCCAAACAAGTTGAACCCAAACAGGCCAACACCAAGACATTTTATAATAAGAATGGGAAAAGTTAAAGAGAGGATTCTAAAGGTGGCAAGACAAAGACTTAATTATAAGGGAACCCCCATAAAGCTATCAGCTGACTTCTCGACAGAAACACTGCAGACTAGAAATGAGTGGCAAGATGTATTCAAAGCTCTAAAATATGCAGCCTGTAACACTGAACCCAGAAAGAATATCATTTAAAAGAGAAGGATAAATAAAGAATTTCACCAACAAACAACAACTGAAAGAGTACAGCAATACCAAACCTATTCTAAAAGAAATAGTGAAAGGGCTTCTCTAAATAAAAAAGAAGTAAGAAGAAAGAGGATAGAGGAAATTGCACTTGGAAAATATTCAAATAAGCCAGTATACAGTTCAAAAAGAAAAACAAAAAAGATTGTAAAAGAAACAATAAACAAAAGAATAAACATGATGTTAAATAAGACATCAAAGTCATAAAATATGGGGAAGGAAAGTTAAGAAAATCTAGAGTCTCTTTTTTTTAGAATGTGTTTGAGCCTCTATGACTAATCAGGCTAAAGCTAGCAGATACAGGAAGAGATTAATACACTTGAAAAACAGGGCAACCACAAATCAAAACCAAACAGTACATTCACAAAAACTAAAAAGAATACATAAGCATAATATAAAAGGAAATCATACATCCAAAAAAAATGAACAAAAGAGAAACAGAATCAACTGGAAAACAAAGATTAAAATGGCAATAAATACATATTTATCAATAATTACCTTAAATGTCAATGGACTGAATGAGCCAATCAAAAGACATAGAGTGGCAGACTGGATAAAAAAACAGGAGCTATAATCTGCTGCCTACAAGAGACTCACCTTAGGACAAAGGACATATATAAACTCAAAGTGAGGGGATAGAAAAACATATTTCATGAGAATGAAAAAGACAGGTAAGCAGGATGTGCAATACTTACATAAGACAAAACAGACTTTAAAATGAAGGCCATAAAGAAAGATAAAGAAGGACAATATTTAATGATAAAAGGATCAATCAAGAAGAGGATGTTACACTCATCAATATATATGCCCCCAATACAGAAGCACCCAAATAAGTACAACAAATACTAACAGATGTAAAAGGAGAAATTGATGGGAATCAATAATAGTAGCAAAGTTTAACACCCCACTCACATCAACAGACAGATCCTCTAGACAGAAAATCAATAAGGTAACAGAGGTCCTAAATGACACAATAGGAAAGTTAAACTTAATTGATAATTTCAGGACATTACATCCAAAAAATCAACATATGCATTTTTTTTTTTAAGTTCACATGCAACATTCTCAAGGACTGACCACATACTGGGGCACAACACTAAACGTGACAAATTTCAAGTATCCTCTCTGACCACAACGGCATGAAACTAGTAATCAAACATAGAAAAAGAGCATGAGACTAAACAACATGCTACTAAAAAACCAAAGGGTCAACAAGAAAATCAAAAGTGAAATTAAAAAATACCTCAAGACAGGAGTTCCCGTTGTGGCGCAGTGGTTAACGAATCCAACTAGGAACCATGAGGTTGCGGGTTCGGTCCCTGCCCTTGCTCAGTGGCGTTGCCGTGAGCTGTGGTATAGGTTGCAGACGCGGCTCGGATCCCGAGTTGCTGTGGCTCTGGCATAGGCCAGTGGCTACAGCTCCGATTCAACCCCTAGCCTGGGAACCTCCACATGCCAAGGGAGCGGCCCAAGAAATAGCAACAACAACAACAACAACAAAAAGACAAAAAAAAAAAAAAACCTCAAGACAAATGATAAAGAAAACACAAAATCTATGGGATGCCACAAAAGCAGTGCTTAGAGGCAAGTTCACAGTGATATAGACAGGCCTTCCTCAAAAAAGAAGAAAAACCTCAAAACAACAACTTAATCCACCACCTAAATGAATTAGAAAAAGAGGAACAAACAAAACCTAAAGTCAGCAGAAGGAAAGAAATTATAAAGATCAGAGAGGAAATCAAAAAATAGAGATTCAAAAAACAAGAGAAAAATCAATAAAACCAAGAGCTGGTTCTTTGAAAGGGTAAACAAAACTGACAAACCTCTGGCCAGACTCACCAAGAGTAGAAGAAGAACTCAAATAAATAAAATAAGAAATGAAAAAGGAAAAATCTCAACAGATACTGCAGAAATACAAAAAAAAAAAAAACCATAATAGAATACTACGAGCAATTATATGCCAACGAATTTGACAACCTAAAAGAAATGGACAACTTTCTAGAGACATACAGCCCACCAAAACTGAATCAAGAAGAAATAGATCAATTGAACAGATTGATCACTAGAAATGAAATAGAATATGTAATAAAAACACTCCCCACAAACAGAAGTCCAGGACCAGATGGCTTCACAGGAGAATTCTACCAAACATACAGAGAAGAACTTACACCCACCCTTCTTAAACTTTTCCAAAAGGCTGAAGTAGGAACATTCCCAAACACATTCTATGAAGCCACCATCATCCTAATACCAAAACGAGATAAAGATACTACCAAAAAAGAAAATTAGGCCAGTATCTTTGATGAATATAGAGGAAAAAATTCTCAAGAAAATTTTAGCCAACCAAATCCAGTAACAGATAAAAAGAGATTATACACCATGACCAAGTGGGATTCATCCCAAGTTCACGAGGATGGTTCAACATACACAAAATCAAACATCATATGCGCATTAACAAAAGAAAAGTCAAAAACCACATGATCATGCAACAGATGCAGAAAAAGAACTTTACAAACTCCAACATCCATTCATGATAAAAACTCTTACCAAAGTGGGTATAGAGGGAACATACCTTAATATAATAAAAGCCATTTATGACAAATACACAGCCAATATAATACTCAATGGAGACAAGCTGAAAGACTTCCCACTAAAATCTGGAATAAGACAAGGATGCCCACTCTCACCACTTTTAGTAAACATAGTATTGGAAGTCCTAGCCACAACAATCAGACAAACAAATGAAATAAAAAGTATCCAGACTGGAAGAGAAGAGGTAAAATTGTCACTCTATGCAGATGACATGATACTATTGATATACAAAAATCCTAAGAACTCCACATAAAAACTACTTGAACTGATCAACAAATACAGCAAAGTAGCAGAATACAAGATTACCATTCAGAAATCAGTTGCATTTCTGTACACTAACAATATTAGAAAAGGAATACAAAAATACCTTTTAAAATTGCACCCCCAAAAATTAAATACCTAGGAGTAACCCTGACCAAGAAGGTGAAACATATATGCTGAGAACTGTAACACATTAATCAAGGAAATTAAAGAGGATTCAAAGAAATTGAAAGATATTCCATGCTCCTGGATTGGAAGAATTAGTATTGTTAAAATGGCCATACTACCCAAAGCAATATACAGATTCAATGCAATCCTTATCAAATGACCCATGAAATTTTTCACAGAGTTAGAACTATCCAAAAATTTACATGGAACCATAAAAGACCCAGAATTACCAAAGCAATGCTGAGGAACAAAAACCAAGCAGGAGGCCTAACTCTCCCAGACTTCAGGCAATCTTACAAAGCTACAGTAAGCAAGACAGTGTGGTACTGGTGGAAAAAAACAAAAAACAAAGCAGACATAAAGATCAATAGAACAGAATAGAGAAACCAATAAATAAACTCAGATACCTACAGTCAATTAATCTTCAACAAAGGAAGCAAGAATATAAAATGGGAAAAAGATAGTCTCTTTATCAAGTGACGTTGGGAAAAGTGAACAGCTGAACGTAAGTCAATGAAACTAGAACACATCCTCACACCATGCACACAAATTAACTCAAAATAGCTTTAAAACTTAAACACAAGACAAGACACCATCAAACTCCTAGAAGAGAACATGAAGGCAAAACATTCTCTGACATCAACCATACAAATGTTTTCTTAGGTCAGTCTCCCAAAGCAATAGAAATAAAAACAAAAATAAACCAGTGGGACCTAGTTAAACTTAGAAGCTTTTGCACAGCAAAAGAAACCATAAATAAAACCAAAAAGAAAGCCTATGGAATGGGAGAAATCAGTTGCGAACAATGCAACCAACAAAGGCAACCAAAATATACAAACAACTCATATAAGTGAACAGCAAAAAGAAAACTAAACAACCCAATTGAAAAATGGGCAAAAGAACTAAACAGACAATTCTCCAAAGACATACAGATAGCCAACAGGCACATGAAAAAATGTTCAACATGACTAATTATTAGAGAAATGCAAATCAAAACTACAATGAGGTACCACTTCACATCAGTCAGAATGTCCATCATTAGTAAGTCTACAAATAACAAATGCTGAAAAGAGTGTGGAGAAAAGTGTACCCTCCTACTGTTGGTAGGAATGCACATTGGTACAACCACTATTGAGAACAGTACGGAGGAACCTCAGAAAACTAAATATAGAACTATCATATGACCCAGAAATCCCACTCCTGGGCATATATCCAGACAAAACTTTCATTGAAAAAGATATGTGTGGGAATTCCCAACTTGGCTCAGCAGTAGCAAACCCAACTAACATCCATGAGGAGGTGGGTTTGATCCCTGGCCTTGCTCAGTGGGTTAAGGATCTGGCATTGCTATGAGCTACGGTGTAGGCCAGCAATTCCAGCTCCAATTTGACCCCTAGCCTAGGAACTTCCATATGTCCTGGGTGTGGCCCTAAGAAGACAAAAAGCAGCAGTTCCCTTTGTGGCTCAGTGGTAATGAATCTGACTGGCATCCAATGAGGAGGCAAGTTCCATCACCAGCCTTACTCAGTGGATTAAGGATCTTGCATTGCTGTGAACTGTGGTGTAGTTCGCAGATGTGGCTCAGATCCTGTGCTGCTGTGGCTCTGTGTAGGCCAGCAGCTACAGCTCCGTTTCAACCCCTAGCCTGGGAACCTCCATGTGCTGCAGGTATGGCCCTAAAAAGCAAAAAAAAGAGAAAAAGATACATGTACCCTTATGTTCAACGCAGAACTATTCACAATAGCCAAGACATGGAAACAACCTAAATGTCCATCAACAGATGAATGGATTAACAAGATGTGGTACATATACACAATGGAATACTACTCAGCCATAAAAAGAACAAAATAATGCCATTTGCAGCAACATGATGGAACTAGAGACTCTCATACTAAGTGAAGTTAGAAAGAGAAAAAATACCATATGTTTTATCTCTTATATCCGGAATCTAATATATGGAGCAAATGAACCTATCTACAGAAAAGAAACAAACTCATGGATATGGAGAACAAACTTGTGGTTGCCAAGAGCAGGGAGAGAGAGTGGGATGGATGGGGAGTTTGGGGTTAGTAGATGCAAACTATTGCATCTGGAGTATGTAAGCAATGAGATCCTAATGTATAGTACAGGGAACTATATCTAATCACTTGTGATGGAACATGATGGAGGATAATGTGAGAAAAAGTATGTGCATATAACTGGGTCACTTTGCTGTACAGCAGAAATTGACAGAACATTGTAAATCAACTATGATAAAAAATTTTTTAAAAGGAATCATGTTATTTCACTCAATAACACATAATAGACAGGAATCACAAATTATCAGAAAATGGCTTACCCTTGCTATGGTGTCATACAATAATGAAAGCTCATTTTGTTAACAAGTCCTTTAAAAACATCAAATTTGAAGTCAAGATTTACAAAAATGTTAAGGTCAAAGTGATGACTTTGCATCCTGAGAATTCCTGTCCTATTCATTCCCTAATGCATTTTTATTTAATAATTTTTTTTTGTCTTTTTTTTGCTATTTCTTGGGCCGCTCCCGCAGCATGTGGAGGTTCCCAGGCTAGGGGTCGAATTGGAGCTGTAGCCACCGGCCTACGCCAGAGCCACAGCAACGCGGAATCCAAGCCGCATCTGCAACCTACACCACAGCTCACGGCAACGCCGGATCGTTAACCCACTGAGCAAGGGCAGGGATCGAACCCGCAACCTCATGGTTCCTAGTTGGATTAGTTAACCACTGCGCCACAACGGGAACTCCCTAATAATATTTTAAAATAAAGTAATTTATAAAAGCCATTACTCATTTGCCTAATTTAACTCCATGTATACAGTTATGAATGCTTATTTTTATGAAAATTCTCAAGAAATTGGAAAAAGATTTAAAATTTTTTAAAGTCTAAACCATAATCTGTTTACTGTTTAGAGGATAAAAATTTATTTCATCTTCTCACCTTGCTTCCACCCTCCTATCCTCGAAATCTAGATTAATTATGCTGAAATAGCGTCATACACTAGAAGGAACCCAGGGCTGTGAATTTTAAACTTTAAAGGTCTTTAAATAAAGTTTTCTTCTTTCTTCCAAGGATGTTAAGAAAACAAAACAAGTGAATATTTGGCCAAAGTATGCCCCTGCACTAGAGTGAAACCATCGTCAACAGTTTCTTACTCATTCTTCCAGAACTATTTTATTCATCCATCCTCAAAAAGGTCATTATAAAGAAAAAGAAAAAAAAAACCCTCAAAAAGGGAGTTCCTGTCATGGCTCAGCGGTAACAAACCCAAATGGGATCCTTGAGGAGGCAGGTTTGATCCTTGGTCTCGCTCAGTGGGTTAAGAATCTGGAATTGCCATAAGCTGTGGTGTATATCACAGAGGCAGCTCGGATCCAGCATTGCTGCTGGCTGTGGGTGTGGTGTAAGCCCGCAGCTGCAGCTCCGATTTGACCCCTAGCCTAGGAACTTCCATATGCCATAGGTGCAGCTATAAAAAGACAACAAGAAAAAAGAAAAAGAAAAAATCCTTTAAAAAAGAATAAACTATACTTTCTGTACCTTCCTTTCAAAAACTCATCTCCCCTAGAGTCCTTTGTTTACAGTTTTATGCTTCGCAAAAATACTGCAATTATATACCTGTAAAGATATAAAAAAAAAAAAGCAGAACACTTAAGTATGACTGATGGGAATGTATAATCGCTGTGGAAAACAGTATAGTGGTTCTTCAAACATTTAAACATAGGATGATCAGGAATTTCACATTTTGGTAAATACCCAAAAGTATTAAAAGCAAGGATTCAAACAGATTGAACACTCATGTTCAGAGCAGCATTATCCATAACAGCCAAATGGTGGAAACCAAGTATCTATTGACAGGTGAATAAACACAATGTGGGACATAAATACAATGAAATATTATTTTGCCTTAGAAAGAGAAGACATTCTGGTACATGCTACAAAATAGGTGAAACGTGAAGATATTATGCTAAGTGAAATAAGCCAGTCACAGGAGGATGAATATTTTATGATTCTAATTATATGAGGTACTATAACTCAAACTCAAAGAGGCAGAAAGTGGAATGGTCCTTACCAGGGGCTGGATTAGGAGGGAATGAAGAGTTATCATTTAATGGGTATAGAGTTTTAATATGTGAAGATGAAAAAGTTCTGAAAGTGGATGGTGGTGATGGTTGCACAAAAATGTGAATGTACTTAATGCCACTGAACCGTACGCTTAAAAATGGTTAAAATGGCCAACAATACATTACAAGGATCATACACCATGATGAAGTGGGATTTACCCAGGGATGCAAGTATTCATCGATATATGTACATCAATCAATGTGATACACCACATTAACAAATTGAAGAATAAAAAACATATGATCCTCTCAATAGATGCAGAAAAAGCTTTTGACAAAGTTCAACATCCGAATTTGATAAAAATTCTCCATAAAGTGGGCATAGAGGGAACCTACATCAACATAATAAAGGACATATATGACAAATCCACAGCTAACATCATTCTCAATGAAATTTTGAAAGCCTTCCTGCTAAGATCAGAAAGAAGACAAGGATGTCCACTCTCACCACTGTTATTCAACACAGTTTTGGAAGTCCTAGCTATAACGATCAAAGAAGAAAAAGAAATAAAAGGAATCCAAATTGGAAAGTAAGTGGTAAGACTGCATTGTGTGCAGATGACATGATACTATACATAGAAAATCCTAAAGATACTACCAGCAAACTACTAGAGCACATCAATAAATACCGTAAAGTTTCAGGATACAAAATTAATACACAGAAATCTCTTACATTCCTTTACACCACCAACAAAAGACCCAAAAGAGAAATTAAGGAAACAATCCCACTTACCATCTCACCAAAGAGAATAAAATACCTAGGAATAAATCTACCTAAAGAGAGAAAATATTTGTACTCTGAAAACTATAAGAAACTGATGAAGGAAATTGAAGATGCTACAAACAAATGGAAAGATATACCATGTTCTATAAGTTAGAAGAATCAACACTGTCAAAATGACTATTCTATCCAAGATAGTATACAGAACAATGCAATCCCCATCAAATTACCAATGACATTTTTTGCAGAACTAGAACAAAAAAAAGTTTTAACTTGTACGGAAACACAAAAAGACCACAATGGCCAAAGCAATCCTGAGAAGGAAAAATGGAGCTGGAGGAATCAGGCTCCCCAATCTCAGACTTTACTACAAAGTTACAGTCATCAAAATAGTATGGTACTGGCACAAAAAAGACATATAGATCAGTGGGTCAGACAGAAAGCCCAAAAATAAACCCACACACACCTATGATCAATTAATCTTTGACAAAGGAGGCAAGAATATACAACAGAGAAAAGATAATCTCTTTGATAGGTGGTGCTAGGAGAACTAGATGGCTATAATGTAAAAGGAAGAAATTAGAACACTCTCTAACACCATACACAAAAATAAACTCAAAATGGATTAAAGACCTAAACATAAGACCAGATAATATAAAACCCTTAGAGGAAAACATAGGCAGAAAACTCTTTGACATAAATTGCAATATCTTTCTTGACCCACCTCATAGAGTAATGAAAATAAAAACAAATAAATGGGCCCTAATTAAAATTAAAAGCTTTTGCACAGCAAAGGAAACCATAAACAAAATAAAAAGACAACCCACAGATGTGAGAAAATCTCTGCAAATGAAGCAACAGACAAAGGATTAATCTCCAAAATATACAAATATCTCATACATCTTAATACCAAAATAACAAACAACCCAATTAAAAAATGGTCAGAAGATCTAAACAGACATTTTTCCAAAAAGAGAGATGGCCAAGAAGAATATGAAAAGATTCTCAGTATCACTAATTATTAGATAAATGCAAACCAAAACTACTATGAGGTGCCACCTTACTCTAGCCAGAATGGCCACTGTCAAAAAGTCACAAACAATAAAGGCTGGAAAGGGTATGGAGAAACTGGAACACCCTTCCACTATTGGTGGGAATTTAAGCTGTTGCATCTACTATGAAGAACAGTATGGAGGTTCCTTAAAAACTATAGAACTACCATATGATCTAGCAATCTCACTCCTGGGCATCCATCCAGAAAAAAAAAAAACATAATTTGAAATGGTACATGTACTTCAAGGTTTATCATGGCACTATTTATAATAGCCAAGACATGGAAGCAACCTAAAGGTCCTTCAACAGAGCATTGGATAAAGAAGATGTGGTACATATATACAATGGAATATTACTCAGCCATAAAAAATGAAATAATGGCATTTATAGCAACATGGATGGACATGAAATTAAGTAAATCAGAGAAAGTAAATTAAAGTGAAGTAAATCAGAGAAAGACAACATCACATGAGTTCACTAATATGTGGTATCTAACAAAAAATAATACAAAAGAACTTAAAAAACATAAACAGACTCAAAGATTTTGAAGCTAAATTTATGATTACCAAAGTGGAAACATAGGTGGGAGGAGAGGGATAAATCTGCGGGTTGGGATTGTCATATACACACTACTATAAATAAAATAGATAGGTAACAAGGACCTACTGTATAGCACGGTGTAATCTACTCAATACTGTATAATAACCTATATGGGAAAGGAATCTGAAAAGGAATGGATATATGTATAACAGAGTTACTTTGCTATACACCTGAAACTAACACATTTTTAAGACAACTATATTTCAAAAGATTTATTTTAAAAAATGGTTAAAATGGGAGTTCCTGTCGTGGCCGAGGAGTAACAACCCAACTAGGATCCATGAGGATATAAGGTTCGATTCCTGGCCTTGCTCAGTGGGTTAAGGATCTAGCATTGCAGTGAGCTGCACTGCAGTGAGCTCTGGTGTAGGTCACAGATGTAGCCTGGATCTTGTGTTGCTATGGCTGTGGCATAGGCCTGCAGCTGCAGCTCCAGTTTGACCCCTGGCCTGGTAACTTCCATATACCACAGCTGTGGCTCAAAAAAAAAAAAAAAAGGTTAAAATGGTAAATTTTGTTGTTTTATCACAATAAAAAATTAAGCATAATAAATGATCAAAACTAATATATATTTTCATAATAAATGTAAATGTCTAATAATTTTATTAAAAGATGTTCAACCTCAATAGTGATTATATAAATAAAAAATAAGATATTGCAACCTATCAAATTGGCAAAAATATAAAATACTGGTAAGATCCAATGTTGGCAAGAGTTTGGTATATTCCATAGGTGGTGGTATCAACTTTTAAAACATTTCTGGAGGGCAAAAAAGCAAAATATATCACTACTTAAAATTCACAAACTTTGACCTAAGTATATCTCTTTATGCTACAAAAACATTTATACTGATGCAAAAAGATATACATATAATGATCTTCATTATAACAGTTTAATTGTGCAAAAGTACAAACAAAAATCGTTCAATAGAGAAATGGGTAAATAATTATAGTACTGCCTATACTATGGAATACTTAACAGTCAATTAAAAATAATAATGACATAAAGCTATATGAAATGCTGAGAGGAAAAAATGTATAACACTGATAGTAAAATCCATATAAAAAATGCCCATATCAAAACCACAAAAAATACATAACACTCACATACTCATAAATATCACACATTTCTCATGGTCTCCTGCTTAAATTATACAAAATTAAGAAGAATGAGATGTTTCAGTCCCCCTTTTTGTGTATGTGGAAACAGGAGGGACGCGGGGAGGGAGTGGGAAAAGTGAAGCAGAAATGAGAATGAATTTCATCCCATTAATCTATTTCCTACAACTTCTAATCTAGCGATTTAAATTTATTAGGAGCTCAAATGTATCAACATAAAAAAAAAAATCCCACTATGGCAATATTATTAGAGCTGCTTTATCTAACAAACTACGTACATATACTAAATACTAAATTTAAATATCAATGTGCTTTAACATCCGATCCTCCAACTGAGAAAGACAGGACAATCTATACTCCTTTTTGTTTCTTTTAAGATGAATTTTTCTGGAGTTCCCATCATGGCTCAGTGGTTAACAAATCCGACTAGGAACCATGAGGTTGAGGGTTCGATCTCTGGCCTTGCTCAGTGGGTTAACGATCCGGTGTTGCCGTGAGCTGTGGTGTAGGTTGCAGACATGGCTCGGATCCTGCGTTGCTGTGGCTGTGGCATAGGCCAGTGGCTACGGCTCCGATTAGACCCCTAGCCTGGGAACCTCCATATGCCACCGGAGCAGCTCAAGAAACGGCGCAAAAAAAAAGATGAATTTTTCTTCCTTGCTCCAATTAAGACTGA
Organism: Phacochoerus africanus; assembly: GCF_016906955.1. NCBI lineage: Eukaryota > Metazoa > Chordata > Mammalia > Artiodactyla > Suidae > Phacochoerus > Phacochoerus africanus. The sequence goes on from NC_062546.1 coordinate 81,284,673, forward strand.
AAGCAAGAGCAAATAGTTAACCAATATTTATTAATCTCACACAAGAAAATCATAGGGAGTTCCCATTATAGCTCAGCAGGTAATGAACTCGAATAGTATTCATGGGGATGTGGGTTTGATCACTGGCCTCACTCAGTAGGTTAAAGATCTGGTGTTGCTGTGTAGTTGTGGTATAGGTCACAGACACAGCCAGGATCTGGTGTGGCTGTGGCTGTGGCTCCGGCCTGCAGCTGTAGCTCTAATTCAACCCCTAGCCTGGGAACTTCCATATGCCACAGGTATGCCCCTAAAAAGGAAAAAAAAAAAAAGGAAAGAAAAGAAAATCAAAGCCATATAACCTACTTTGAATGCTACAATTTAAAAACCTTCTATACATTACTTCAGAAAGAAACACATTGGGAGCCTCTTTAAACAGTATAAAGAATATGTGCATACTATTCACAATAGCCAGGACATGGAAACAACCCAAATGTCCATTGACAGAGAATTGGATTCGGAAGATGTGGTATATATACACAATGGAATACTACTCAGCCATAAAAAAGAATGACATAATGCCATTTGCAGCAACATGGATGGAACTAGAGACTCATCCTGAGTGAAATGAGCCAGAAAGACAAAGACAAATACCATATGATATATCACTTACAACTGGAATCTAATATCCAGCACAAATGAACATCTCCACAGAAAAGAAAATCATGGACTTGGAAAACAGACTTGCGGCTGCCTGATGGGAGAGGGAGGGAGGGAGTGGGAGGGATTGGGAGTTTGGGGTTATCAGACACAATTTAGAATAGACTTACAAGGAGATCCTGCTGAGTAGCATTGAGAACTTTGTCTAGATACTCATGTTGCAACAGAACAAAGGGTGGGGAAAAAAATGTAATGTATACATGTAAGGATAACTTGATCCCCTTGCTGTACAGTGGGAAAATAAAATAAAATTTAAAAAAAAGGGGAGTTCCCGTCGTGGCACAGTGGTTAATGAATCTGACTAGGAACCATGAGGTTGTGGGTTCGGTCCCTGCCCTTGCTCAGTGGGTTAACGATCCAGCGTTGCCTTGAGCTGTGGTGTAGGTCGCAGATGCGGCTCGGATCCCGCGTTGCTGTGGCTCTGGCGTAGGCCAGTGGCTACAGCTCTGATTCAACCCTAGCCTGGGAACCTCCATATGCCGCGGGAGTGGCCCAAAGAAATAGCAAAAAGACAAAAAAAAAAAAAAAATATGTGCATAAAATACTGGATCACCAAAAATGGTGATTAAAAAACGAAAAAAAAAAAAAAAAGTTTCTTGGACATACTTAAATACACACGAAAAAACTGAGAAAATGGAATTGTTGAACAAATAACTATGCTTTTCAATGTTTTTTCCCCCAATATTTCTTGGACAATGCAATTTATCTTAAATTTATAATCTACTAGGTTACTTTGCTAAAATCTAGCAATTTTATACAATAATAATTCCATTTCCTCCCCTCATCCTTTGTGCAACATTGTCATGTATATTACATGTTACAAACCCAACAATACAGTGTTATCATCATTGCTTAAGCAATCATGATTTAAAAAAAAGAGAGAGAGAGAACTCATCTTTTGTATTAGAGAATTTCCAATGTGCAGCATTCCTTCCTGTGGTTCTAAGTTAGTTTCCTTTAATACTGCCTGTAAGGCAGGTTGGCCTACAATGAATGGTTACTCTAGTCTCTGTTTACATGACAATGTTGTTATCTCACCTTTACTCAGAAAGTTAGTTTGCAGCAATGTAGAAGTCCTGGTTGATAGTTTGTTTCAGCACTCAGAATATGCCACTGTACTGTCCCTTGGCCTCCACTGCTTTTGAGGAGAAGTCAATCAGCAGTGTTGTCTTCCTGTTCATGATGAGTTATATTTCTCTTGTTGTTTTCAAGATTCGCTTTGTCTTTGTCTCTTAGCAAATTGACTAAGATGTATCCAAGTGTGGTTCCCTTTTGTGTTTATCCTACTTAGAGTTCAGTGAGATTCCTGGATCCCTCAGGAAATTTTTTTTTTTTTCATTAAATCTGGCAAGTTTTCAACCATTACTTTTTCAGCCCTTTTCTTTCCCTTCATCTTGGATTCCCATTACAAGTATGCTTTGGAACAATGATTACTGATCCACACATCTCTAAAGTTCTGTTTATTTTTCTCTAATCTTTTTTCTTTTATTCTTTAGACAATTTCCATTAAACTTTCAAATCTACAAACTCTTTACTCTGCTAGCTTCAAAAAGATCCATTTTTGAACTCACCTGGTGAAAGTTTGTATTAGCCGTCATTTTTGTTCTCCATTATATTTTCTATTTATTGAGAGTTCCTATTTGACTCATTGTTAGTCTATTTTTAACTCCTTGAATATAATTCCTGTAATTCTTTGAACACACTTATAACTGCTTTCAAGTCATTGCTAAATACAACCTCTAGGCCAACTAAGAGTCCATTCCTATTGACAGTTTTCAACTTGCATATGGGTCACACTTCCCTGTGTGACCTTGCTATATCTATTAATTTGTGGTTGAAAACTCCATTTAGATAAAACCAGATGCTATTTAACTTTCTGAGGTTGTTAGTTTCTTTTTTGTTTGTACTTAGTAAAATGCATACTGAAACTGTGCAATCTGTATTCCCCGAAGTGTTCAATTACTTTTGTCTCTATTCAGTAATTTTATTGTGAATTTTTAACCTGGCTCCCTGGGGACTATCCTTTGTCTGTATAGCTTGGTGGTAAATCAATAATTTGAGCAAAGATTCTCAAATAGCTGAGACCATTAGGCTTTCCTTCTGCAACTGATGTTTGTGTGGGGTTAGGGAATGCACTCAAAGTTGCAAAAAGTTCTCAGGTTAGGGCTCCCTTAGGTCTGCCCAGGCACACAAGGAGATTCCCTATCATAAAGGGATGTTTACAGAGTGTATCCACTTTTTGTATGACTTTCAAACAGGATCTCTCTGCTAAATTTCCAAATAATCTATCATTTGCTTTTGGACTAGGGCTGCAACTTTGGCCTAGCAAAGGTATAGGTTTTCCCTATCTGTCCTCAATCAAGTCTGCTAGTTTTGGTTGGCAAAGGCAGAGGCTTCTGCCCTCCAACCCAGAATCAAGTCTGCCCACCTGGCAACAGAGCTGATGGTTTTCATGACCATCCTAGACCGGAAAGCTACAGTCCTCATTAGCACAGATTGGGAAAAAAGAGGGGGAGGTGACCGAAACAGCCACAAGCACAAGGGCCAGAGGATCCCTCTGTTCTTACCTGAGCTCTAGTAGTTTCTCAAGAATAAATGCTCCTGAATTTATCTGCCCTTAGGCAATTCCCAGTGCCGTGAAATGGTTGTTTTGATGTTTTTTCCCTTTTCAATTTCATATTTTTTTCCATAAAGGAAATGCACTACTTCATGTCATCATTATCAGAAGTCCCCTAAACATTTGCTTTTGCAGAAATAAGAATATTTTACAGGCCCTTAGGGCTATTCTGTAAATTTTTCTATAACCAGCAAAATAAACACATTAAAATTACAAAAATGAGGAGTTCTCTTCGTTGCTCAGCAGTTAATGAACTGACTAGGATCCATAAGGATGTGGGTTCGATCCCTGGCCTCACTCAGTGGGTTAAGGATCTGGCGTTGCTGTGAGCTGTGGTGTAAGTCTCAGACATGGCTTGGAACCTATGTTGCCGTGCCTGTGGTGTAGGCCGGCAGCTGTAGCCCTGATTTGACCCCTAGCCTGGGAACTTCCATATGCTGCAAAAAAAAATTACAAAAATGAGTCTTTTTTTAAAAGTCATCATAATTATTCAACTACACAGCTGATAAGATTTCTTGTGAACTTTTTCTTTGTGTAACCAATAAAATGTGATTGAAGCAGAAGGCCCAAAGACCAGGCTAGACAAAAGCAAAAGCACACAGACAAAAAATCTGACCTCAGGTAAAACCAGCTGTACTTTCGGTACTCTTTTCTAATCTCAGTAGAGTCTCATCAGGCATATAACATTCATGCTCTAACTATTTATACTATTTTCATATGGATGCTGTAACAAATTACCACAAACCTGGCAGCTTAACACAATTTTTTTTTCTTTTTTTGTCTTTTTAGGGCTGTGCCTGTGGTATATGGAAGTTCCAGGCTAGGGGTCAAATCCAAGTTGTAGCTGCTGGCCTACACCACAGCCGCAGCAATGCAGGATCCGAGCCACGTCTGCAACCTATACCATGGTTCACAGCAATGCCTGATCCTTAACTCACTGAGTAAGGCCAGGGACTGAACCTGCGTCCTCATGGGTACCAGCCAGGTTCATTACCGCTGAGCCAGAATGGGAGAACTCCCCACAACACAAATTTATTATTTTACAGTTCTCTAAGTTAGAAGTCTGACACAAGTCTCACCAGAGTTAAGCAAGGTGTCAGCAAGGCTATGTTCGTTTTGGAGGATCTAAGGGGAATCTATTCCTTGCCTTTACCATTTTCTAGAGATACCCTCATTTTCTGGCTCAAGACCTTCTTCTACTTACAAATTCAAGAATAGCAGGCTAACTTATTCTCACATCATATCACTTTGAGACTATCTCCTGCCTCCTTCTTCTACTTTAAAGAACTCTTATGATTACACTGGGCCCACAAGGTAATTCAAGAAAAGCATCTCAATCTTAAGGTTAGTTGATTAGCAACCCTAACTTCATCTGCTCTCTGAATTCTTTCTTGCCATGTAACGTACATTTACAGGTTCTAGGATGCAGACATCTTTAAGAAGTAGAGGTTGGAGTTCCCATCGTGGCGCAGCGGTTAACAAATCTGACTAGGAACCATGAGGTTGCGGGTTCGATCCCTGCCCTTGCTCAGTGGGTTAAGGACCCAGCGTTGACGTGAGCTGTGGTAGGTCACAGACTCGGCTTGTATCCCAGATTGCTGTGGCTGCGGCATAGACCGGTGGCTACAGCTCCGATTAGACCCCTAGCCTGGGAGCCTACATGTGCCACGGGAAGCAGCCCTAGAAAAGGCAAAAAGTCAAAAAAAAAAAGAAAAGAAAAAGAAGTAGAGGTTCTGCCTACCACACCACCTTCTTATTAAAATCTCTGCTCAAAAAAGCTCTCATAAATTTACATTTGGACATAAATGTCTACTAAGGCTAATGTCTGTGTCATTTCTAAGGCTATTTTATTATAAAGAATAATTAATCAAGAGATTAAATCTCTAATGATAGCTTCAGGATCAGCCATTAGAAAGTATTTAAAGGTCAGGTACATAAGAGGCAGAGAGAAGCAGCCAAGAAATCACATCACTAATTACCTTTCTTATACTATAAAACTTGGTCATGAAACTGTACACATAAAGTCCCCATCTTCCTGACTTTTTTTTTTTTGTCTTTTTGCTATTTCTTTGGGCCGCTCCTGCGGCATATGGAGGTTCCCAGGCTAGGGGTCTAATTGGAGCTGTAGCCACTGGCCTACGCCATAGCCACAGCAACGCGGGATCCAAGCCGAGTCTGCAACCTACACCACAGCTCATGGCAACGCCGGATCGTTAACCCACTGAGCAAGGGCAGGGATCGAACCCGCAACCTCATGGTTCCTAGTCGGATTCGTTAACCACTGCGCCACAACGGGAACTCCCTTCCTGACTTTTGAAGTAAAAGGCTTTTGCTTTAGTCTCCCAGAACTCTGCTGAGTCTCAAATGTCTGGCCCAAGAGTTAATTACTAAGAAATGTCAAGATGTACCAAAAAAAGAACAGCTATTGGCTCAGGAAACTGGTAACAATTTAAAATCAGCCACATAGCAGAATCATCAAACTCCCAGTTCCCTGAAAGATACAAAGGGCTGACACACCATCTTTTTTTCTTTCTTTCTTTCTTTTTTTTTTTTTTGTCTTTTCTGGGGCTGCACCTGTGGCATATGGAGGTTCCCAGGCTAGGGGTCGAATCGGTGCTACAGCTGTCAGCCTATGCCACAGCCACAGCAACGTGGGATCCAAGCCGAGTCTGTGACCTACACTATAGCTCACAGCAACGCCAGATCCTTAACTCATGAGCGAGGCCAGGGATAGAACCCACCACCTCATGGTTCCTAGTCAGATTCGTTAACCACTGAGCCACGACGGGAACTCCAATCTTAAGCTGTTTTTAAGAAAGCAAACCCAACCATATGAAAACTGCTGACTGCAAGCACAAAACCCTCAAACTTATTGGGTCCAGAAGACTGATGATGCATGAAACTTCACCCTGATGCCAACCAATCCAAGTGAGCACAAGTCAAAAACAGACCCTGTGGCTCCTTTTACAGTGCTTTTAAAAACTCTTCCCCGAAAGCCATCAGGGAGTTGGGTCTTCTTTTGAGCATGAGCTGCCCATTCTCCTCGCTTGGTGCCCTGCAATAAACAGTCCTTCCCTCATCACAATTCAGTGTCAGCAGATTGGCTTTGCTGCGTCAGCCCAAGCACAAGTTCAGTAACAATCATGCCCATGTATGTTTTTAAGAACTGTTTCATCAAATGCACTTAAAAATGTAACAGGCAGGTGCTTGATATAAAAACTGAAACTAAGAGATATCAAAACAGATCATAGATTGGGAGTTCCCATTGTGGTTCAGCAGGTTATGAACTTGACCAGTATCCATGAAGATATGGGTTTGATCCCTGGCCTTGCTCAGTCAGTTAAGGGTCTGGCTTTACTGTGAGCTGTGGTGTGAGTCTCAGACACAGCTCAGATCTGGCATTGCTGTAGCTGTGAAGTAGGCCAGAAGCTGCAGCTCCATTTCGACCCCTAGGGTGGGAACTTCCAAATGTAGCAGATACAACCCTAAACAAACAAACAAAAGAGATGTAGACTAACTTGGACCATCAATATTAAGTAGTTGACATAAATGTTCTATTTTCTAAAATTTGATTAATCATAATTTGTTTCACTCTGACAGGGTCAATTTTTACTGTGTATGTATGATGTAAAAATATTTTGCATAACGCTTTTCAAAATTCCGCTGTCTGCTTTATTATAAACTTTAGTTCCATTAAAAAAAAAGGAAATGTTTGGAGTTCCCTGGTGAAACATCAGGTTAAGGATCCAGTTGGATTTCCCGTAGTGGCTCAGTGATTAACGAATCTGACTAGGAACCATGAAGTTTCTAGTTCGATCCCTGGCCTTGCTCAGTGGGTTAAGGATTTGGCATTGCCGTGAGGTGTGGTGTAGGTTGCAGGTGCAGCTCCGATCCTGAGTTGCTGTGACTCTGGCGGCCCAAGAAATAGCAAAAAGACAAAAAAAAAAAAAAAAAGATCCAGTGTTGTTACTGCAGTGGCTCAGGTCACTGCTATGGCATGAGTTTGATCCCTGGCCCAGGAATTTCCACAGGCCACAGGTGCAGCCCAAGAAAAAAAAGTAAATGTTTAAAATGTTTACAGGTGATGTGTATGTTATTCCTCAGTTGCTAAGAAACACGATGAGTAATTTTTATCAGTGAAAATTTTAAGAATTTTTATATTTAACAATTATAATTTTAAAATTCTGTTTTAAAAAAGCAGAAGTATGAGAACATTATGAAATCTTCTTAAGATGCCCTGTTCACATTAGGCCCCAAATACAAAGACACCATCCCATCTTTTGCCATTCTCAACCATCTGTTGCTATACCCCAGACTTACCAAACTACTTTCAGGTTTCAAGTTCATTTAGGCATCATCACCTCTAATGCTCTTCTTCTGTCCTGAATATCTTTTTCCTTTATTTTCTTCATATTTTAAAATATTTTTACTTGAATATATTTTTATCTAACTTCATCTGGTTTATTCTTACTTGCCTTGAAGGAGTCAGGTAAGGTACCATGTCCTCTGGAAACATTTTCCAACTTGATCTGTCTAGAAAGGGGGTAGTTCATATGATTTTGCACCAAGTCCTACGCTGCCTTCTATGAGAACAGTTATCAACAGTGTTGCCACTTGTTCCCTTATCTCTATGCCCCGCTTCTAATCCCAAAGCTAACTGAAGCAAAGACCACATTTTATCCTTGATATCCTAGAATCTGCTTCAAAGTAAATATTTAAAAGTAATGTTTGCTGAATAAAAAGAAAACACACATACTTTTTTCTTTTCTTTTTTCTTTCTTTTGTCTTTTTGGGTCCGCACCTGCAGCATTTGGAGGCTCCCAGGCTAGGGGTTGAATTGGAGCTACAGCTGCTGGCCTACGCTACAGCCACAGCAGAGCCAGTTCTGAGCCTCATCTGTGACCTACATCACAGCTCATGGCAACACCAGATCCTTAACCCACTGAGCGAGGCCAGGGATGAGGCCTGTGCCCTCAGGGTTATTAATCAGATTCATTTTCACGAGCCACAATAGGAACTCCAACACACACATTTTTAATATGTTTAATTTTTAAATAATTGTCAATTATTTCTAACCTTCTAATATTTAAGAAAAATAAATGAAATAAATGGAAGTGATATGGCAGATCGATATGACACAGATCCCTCCTCCCCCACAGACACACCAAAATATCTGATAAAATGTTTTTTAAATACATAGCTGAACTTGAAAGAATAACAAGGAGATTCCTGAGTGATAGAAACAAAAAGGAAACTGAAAGGCAGAAGTAAGCATGCAAGGTGATTCTGAAGAAAACCAGGAGATTATCAGCTCTGCACAGAGGCCCTAACAGCTATGGACTAGAGACTGGGATTTTACAGGGTAAGTCTTTAAGATGTTAAAAGCCCGTTAGTATAACTCACAGAAGTATCTGCAAAATCGACCGATCTTTCAAAGACTAGAGAGACTGATAATGATGGAAGAAAATTTTATTTATGTCTGAGAATACCACGTATTTAGCTTAGCAATGATAATGTAAATTATATAACTCTGAGATTATATAATTAGCCCAGGGGAAGTGGTCTCTAGCACGGATCCAGGCTAGGCTATGTCCAAGAACACCCCAACCTCATAATAAATATAAATAAGGCTAGGACTGAAAATGATGATTCCAGAAGTGTAATATTCAGATATTAGCATCTCTCGCTTATGAGGCACTGGGAGTAGGAATGCCTGTATTTTTTCCAATGATGTTACGAATCTCCCTAGAAAGTAACCTAAACACATCAATTTCCTCCTGTATCCTTTACATTTATTCAAGTATTGTCTGTGCTTGAACCCTCCATCAATCCAAATCAATACAAAGGTTGTATAAGATTTTGAATGGCCTCTCAAGAATATGGCGGTACTTGAGGCAAGGAACTGTAACTGAGACTTCTATACAAAGCCTGGATATTAGAACAGCCACCTCAATAAAATAACAATTCAAGGCTCAGATGGTTTCAATGGCAAATTCTATCAAGCATTTAAAGAAGACATCATCAGTTTTACACAATCTCTTCCAGGGAAAAGAACAAAATACTTTGCAACTTATGAGGCCAGCATTTCTCTGATATCAAAACGAAAGTATAACAAAACTACAGACCAATATTTCTCATTAACACAGACACTAAGGTCCTCAACAAAATATTAGCATAACAAATTCAGCAATATATCTAAGTACTAATAAATAGTATACCATGAAGAAGTGGAGCTCATCTGGGGAATGCAAAACTAATGAGATTATCTAAAAGTCAACCAATGTAATCACCATAATAAAAAATCTAAAGAAGAAACAAGCAATCATATCAATTTAAGCAGAAAACGTGTTTGACAAAATTCAACATCCATTCATACAAAAACTCTCAGCAACCTAGGAACAGAATTTCTCAACCTAATAAAAAGCATCTATGAAAAAACTATACCTAACATCATATTTAATGATAAAAGACTAAATGCTTCCCTCTGAGATTAAAAACAAGACAAAGACATACACTCTCACCATTCCTATTCAGTATTTTACTACAGCCTTAGACAGTTATAAAAGACAAGGAAAAATGGAGTGCTCATTGCAGCCCAGAGGGTTACAAACCCAGTTAGTATCCATGAGGAAGTGGGTTCAATCCCTGGCCTCGCTCAGTGGGTTAAGGATCCAGCACTGCTGTGAGCTGTGGTGATGCCGCAGGTGTGGCTGGGATCTGGCATTGCTGTGGCTGTGGGGTAGGCCAGCAGCTGCAGCTCCAATTCTACCCCTAGGCTAGGAACCTCCATATGCTGCCAATGCAGCCCTAAAAAAGCAAAAAAAAAAAGAAAAAGGCAAAGAAAAAAGAGCAAACATGGAGATTGTAAAGGAAGAGATAAGACTACCTCTATTCACATACAACATGACTGTTAACACAAAAAATGCAAAAGGTACTGCAAAATTTCTCCTAGAATAATTGAATTAGTAAGGTCACAGGATATAAGGTCAATGAACAAAAATCAGTCATATTCCTAGATACTAACAGCAAAGAGCTAGATATGAAAAATTTTTAATAATATCATTAAAATACATAATTTAAAAAAGCAGTAATTAGATATAAATCTAACAAAATGTATACAGTTTCTGTATGGTGAAATCAAAGAAGACAAATAATTGGAGACACCAACTATGATCATAAAATAGAAAACTTATTAGCATAATAAACATAACAATTCTCCCCCAAGGCAATTCCAATCAAAACTCCAGCAGAACTTTTGGTAGACATAGACAAACTAATTCCAAAATGTAAACAGGAAAGCAAAGGAGCTAGAAGAGCCAAAACAAACTGAAAAGAAAGGAAAAGGTTGAGGAATCACACTACCTAATTTAAAGATTTATTCTAAAACTATAGAAACCAAGAGTATTTGGACATAAACCTACACAAATATGGCCAAATAATATTTGATAAAAGTGAAAAAGTCAACAAAGAAAATTCTTTTCAACAAATGGTGATGGAACAACTAAACATCCACATGCAAAAACGTCATATAAAAATCAACTTGAAATGGACAATAGCTCTAAATATAAAGTTATAAAACTCTTAGAATAAAACACACATGTAATCCAAGTTAATGTCACTTGTGACTAAGTCACAATGACAACACGACTCTCTGATATATGATGCAAAAGGCACTTCATCTCTATGGAATTCTTTCCAAAAGACATAAAAGAATAATTATAAAAGAACTAAGAATAATCATAAATTTTTTACTTAAAAAAATTTTTTTAAAGAGGTAAGTGAAATTATAAAGGAGATTCTACAAAATACCTGACTAGTATCCCTAAAAAGTTCAATGTGATAAAAAAATGAGGCCAGACTGAGAAATTTTCACAGAATAGAGGTTAAAGAAACTAAGAAGACATGATGACTAAATTCAATGTGTAATCCCAGATTAGATCTTAGAACAGAAAATGGAATTAGTGGAAAAACTTGTTAAATTAAGTTTAATAACAATTAATCAATATTGGTTTCTCCATTTTGTCATATGATCATGGTAATATAAGTTGTTAACAGTAGGGGACACTGGGTAAAGGGTATCCTGGAATAGCCTGTACGATCTTCACAAATTTTCTATAAATTAAAAATAAGCCAGGAGTTTGCATTGTGGCACAGCAAAAACGAATCCAACTAGGAACCATGACGTTGCAGTTTCGATCCCTGGCCTTGCTCAGTGGGTTAAGGATTTTGGTGTTGTGAGCTGTGGTGTAGGTCACAGACTTGGCTCGGATCTGGCATTGCTGTGGCTGTGGTATAGGCCAGCAGCTGTAGCTCCGACTGGACCCCTATGCCACAGGTGCAGCACTAAAAAGCCAAAAAAAAAAAAAAAAACAAAAAAAAGGCCACATTCTTTTTAAGTTTATAATTTTTGTAAATAGGAGAAAGCTTTGTGACCTTGTGCAAAGCATTCTTAAACATGGCACCACAAGTACAATCCATAAAATAAAAAATTGATAAACTGAACTTCATCAAAATAAAAACATTTTATTCTGGAAAAAACACAATTAAGAGAATGAAAAGCTATATCTAGGAGTTCCCCTGCGGCACAGAGGGTTAAGGAACCAGCACTGTCACCACAGAAGCTTGAGTTGCTGCTGTGGCGCAGTTTTGATTACTGGCCTAGGAACTTTTGCATGCCAAAAGTAAGGCCAAAAAAAAGAGGAAAGAAAAGCTATGTCTAGAGAAAACATTTGGATTCAGAATATATAAAGAACTTTCAAAACTCAATAGTAAAAAAACAACCTAATTAAAAAGTCAATAAGGCACTCCCATTGTGGCTCAGTGGGTTAAAAACCTGACATAGTCTCCATGAGGATGTGAGTATAATCCCTGGCCTTGCTCAATGGCTCAAGGATTTAGCGTTGCATAGATCCCAAATGTGGCTAGGATCTGCTGTTGCTGTGGCTGTGGTATAGGCCTCAGCTGCAGTTCCAATTCAACCCCTCACCTGGGAACTTCCATATGCCACAGGTGCAGCCATAAAAACAAAAAAAAAAGTAAACAAAAGACTTGGACACTTCACCACTGAGTATATATGATGGCCAATAAATACATGAAAGAAACTCAAAATTCAAATTAAAACTAGGATGAGATATCACAACACACCTATTAGAATGGCTAAACCTAAAAAACCTGACACCAAGTGCTGCTGAGGATGTACAGCAACTGGAACTCTCATTCACTGGTGGTGGGAATGCAAAATGGTACCATCGCTCTGGAAATCAGTTTCGCTGTTTCCAGCTGAGTGAAAGAAGTCAGTCTCATATGGTTACTATCTGATCCTACCTCTATGACACTCCTGAAAGGACAAAACTCTAGTGACTGAGAATACATCAGTGACTGCCAGACATTATAAAGGAGAATAAGAGTTTGGAGGAGGTTATAGAACTATTCTATATCTTGATTGTGATGGAAATTTAAAAAAACCTATATGTGGAGTTCCCACTGTGGCTTAGCAGGCTACAAAGCTGACTAGTATCCATGAGGACACAGGTTTGATCCCTGGCCTCATTCAGTGGTTTGAGGAGCTGGCATTGCCATGAGCTGTGCCGTAAATCACAAACGCGGCTCAGATCCTGCTGTTGCTGTGGCTGTGGTGTAGGCTGGCAGCTACAGCTCAATTTCAACCCCTAGGCGGGGAACTTCCATATGCCGAAGGTGCGGCCTTAAAAAGAAGCAAAACAAACAAACAAAAAAACGAAAAAAAAAACACAAAGAAAACAAACCAACAAAAAAAAAAACCCTATACCTGTTTTAAAGTTTAGTGAACCACTCATCCAAAAAAAAGGTCACCTTACTATATGCTAATTTTAAAAGTAAAGTTTTAAAAAAGTAAATGGGAAGGTTAAAAAAACTACTAAAAAGTGATTTTCATTAATATATAAATAAATCACCAACAAGTGATTCATTAAAACAAAGAATGGTTATTTTATTCATTCAATGAATATTTAACTATGGATATGTGTAAAATACAGTTTTTTTGAAATTTATATTAAAAAGCTGAGCAGAAGTTATGCAACAGCACTTAGATTTTGATAAATGTACTACGTGTTACTATCTAATAAATTCTCACAATAACCCTCAAAGGTACATATTATATATTATTTTGATTTTACCAATGTAAACACCAGCTCAGAGAAATTAAATAACCTGCCCAAAGTTGCTGAGATAATAAGTACTTTACCTAGAAATTAAATATTAGTTTGTCTAATTCAGTGTCTGGCCAAAGAGTAGATGTTCAATTAATGTTGAATGACTGAATGCATGCAAATGCATGCTCTATGATACCAAGCTGCCTTCTGATATATTTTGTCATATTAAATACATGTATTCACATAAAAATAAGATCGAAAGAGAAGCTGGATGGATTATATTAAATGGGTAATTTATTTATTAAATTCCTTATATAGTTCAGTTTTCAAAAGCTCACATTAAAATAATAGGAATATTTATGAACCATGCAGTTATTGCAACACAAATAATTTTTATTTTTTTTAACATGTGACACAATCTACTTGATATAGTAATCACAGTGAAATGAAGAAAAAAGAAACAGATATCATTTCCTTCCTTAGAAATTCTTAATAAAAAAAATTAAAAGACCAACTCACACCAACAGAATAATTTTAAACCAGTATATAAATTTCCTTTAACTAGGTCTCCTTTCTTGACCATGTACTCATACTTGGGCCATTTTGGTGGTAGTATGTTTTAATACCAACTTCTCCAAAATAAAGAAATGCTGCAAATAACTGAAAAAATATTAAAAGACCCTTAAAACAATTTAATGTGATAAATGTTTTATATGAATGTATCACATTTAAACTTAGATACTGATGAGTTTTGATGTTATTGCTTAATTGAGAATCAACATTTTATGTCAATTCAATTTTCAACAATATACATTTAGTTTTCTATGATATTTGAGTGTTCTATGCTAATCATCAGAATTATAGCTAGGTACAAACTAAATTATGACAAACTGTGCAGCAAAGACTTAACTGCAGGCCTATGGCTGCTATCTCAGAAAGGCTTACTTGCAAGGCTGACCTTTGGCTGGCACTTGGGAACTCGGATTTGGGGAGAGGTCTCACCATTTTCTTAACTAATAAGAGTTATCATGCCTACACTATTGGTACAAGCAACATGGTTTAAGCTGAACACACGCTTTCCTTCCAGGTGCCTGAAATTTTGTTATATAGCAGTCAGAGGGTGCCTATATGACTAGTCTCTAATTAAAAAACTGAGAGCTGTCCCTCTAACAAGCTTGTCTAGTAGACAACATTTCATATGTGTCGTCAACTTGTGGCTAAAGGAAATGAGTATATTCATCAGGAAAAGACTCTTAAACACTTGCACTTCCTCCTAACTTGGCCTCAGACACATTTTCCCTTTGCAGATTTTGCTCTGAATGCTGCCACTTTAAGAAATCATAGCAGGAGTTCCCGTGTGCTTTAGCATTAACAAAACTGACTAGTACCCATGAGGACGCAGGTTCAATCCCTGACCTTGCTCAGTGGGTTGAGGATCCGGCATAGCCATGAGCTGTGGTATAAGTCACAGACATGGTTCAGATCCCACGTTGCTGTGGCTATGGCACAGGCCAACACTGCAGCTATGTTTTGACTTAGCCTGAGAAATTCCATATACTGCAGGTGCAGACCTAAAAAGACCAAAAAAAAAAAAAAAAGAAAGAAATCATAGCAGTAAAATCAGTTACACGCTGAGTTCTGTGTATCCTCCCAGCAAATCATCAAATCTGAGAGAGGTCTTGGGGCCTCCCTGACATATATACACACTAAAGTAAAATATATACTTACCATCTTACCAGGCAATGTGCTCTTGGAGGAAAGTCGTTATTCATACACAGCAAATCTTGCATAGATTGTGGAATAACATCTACAGAAGCATTTGATAATGAAAAAGTCAGTATGTTCACTCTAATGCAGAATTTTATCATACGATTTAAAGAAATCATCTATAACCTATCTTGCTAATCCATGTAGTTTTGCCATTGCTTAAAAATTTATATCTAAGGCTAACTCTTAAGGAGGGGAAACCAATGTCTCTCTCCTGCTCTTTTCTTCAAAAAAAAAAAAAAAAAAAAAGTCAACCTACAAAATATATGTGTGTTTATCATTCCTATGTTTATATTTTCCATTGTTCTAAATCATGACTCAAACAATTCTGTAATAGAAAGGCTTGTTGTATTTCTTCTTCTTGGCCTGACCCTGCATCCACTTTTTTTCAAAATTAGAATTAAAATTTTTTCAACTCTACCTCCGATGGCTAGCCTTTACTCATCCCTGGCCATCTTAAATATTCTTGTAAAACCACTAAGCAGCTTCCCATTTATAACCAATCTATCTGTAAATACTTACACTACTATCCATAATAAGACACTAACATCAATTATCTTATTTATACTCATAAGTGGATGATAAATTCAAAGTATAAAGAATAACATTTGTTCATAAAAATATTTTCTTTTGCTATATAGCTATAATTGCCTAGCAAACTTATGGTTTCTTAATTTGGAAAAAGAATAAATAGGAGAACACTAAGGACTTCATGCTCTACTTAACAAAAGCAATAAGCAAATCCAACATAAAAGATCATTGCTCACATCTTCAGACCTGATAATATAGTTTTAATCATTTATCTCCAAATTAACTGGGCTGATGGTTTTCCTGTAACTTCGACCATTAAGTTACAGTTTCAATCACAACCAAATTAAAACAGCAAAATACATACACACATGAAACAAAAATACTTTTACTATCTTATTTTTTATATAATAATTTTTATTTTTTTCCATTATAGGTGGTTTACAGTGTTCTGTCAGTTTTCTACTGTACAACAAGGTGACCCAGTCACCCATACATTCTTTATTCTCACATTATCATCCTCCATCATAAGTGACTAGATAATAGTTTCCAATGCTATACAGCAGGATCTCATTGCTTATCCATTCTAAAGGCAATAGTTTGCATCTATTAAACCCAAATTCCCAGTCCTTCCCAGTCCCTCCTCCTCCGTCTTGGCAACCACAAGTCTGTTCTCCATGCCCATGATTTTCTTTTCTGTGGAAAGGTTCATTTGTGCCATATATTAGATTCCAGATATGAGTGAAATCATATGGTATTTGTCTTTCTCTTTCTGACTTCACTTAGTATGAGAGTCTCTAGTTCCATGTTGCTGCAAATGGCATTATTTTGTTCTTTTTCATAGCTAAGTAGTATTCCATTGTGTGTATATACCACATCTTCTTAATCGAGTCATCTGTCGATGGACATTTAGGTTGTCTTCCATGTCTTGGCTATTGTGAATAGTGCTGCAGTGAACATGCGGGTGTATGGGTCTTTTCCAAGGAAAGTTTTGTCCGGAATATACCCAAGAGTGGGATTGCTGGGTCATACGGTAGTTCTATGTATAGTTTTCTGAGGTACCTCCATACTGTTTTCCATAGTGGTTGTACCAATTTACATGCCCAGCAACAGTGCAGGAGGGTTCCCTTTTCTCCACACCCTCTCCAGCATTTGTTATTTGTGGACTTATTAACAATGGCCATTCTGACCGGTGTGAGGTGGTACTTCATAGTAGTTTTGATTTGCGTTTCTCTAATAATCAGTGATGTTGAGCATTTTTTCATGTGCTTGTTGGCCATCTGTCTATCTCCTTTGGAGAAATGTCTATTCAGGTCTTTTGCCCATTTTTCCATTGGGTTGTTGGGTTTTTTGCTGTTGAGTTGTAGAAGTTGTTTGTATATTTTAGAGATTAAGTGCTTGCCAGTTGCATCATTTGAAACTATTTTCTCCCATTCTGTAAGTTATCTTTTTTGGGTTTTTTTTATGGTTTCCTTTGCTGTGCAAAAGCTTGTCAGTTTGATTAGGTCCCACTGGTTTATTTTTGCTTTTATTTCTGTTGCCTTGGGAGACTGACTTGAGAAAACATTTGTAAGACTGATATCAGAGAATGTTTGCCTATGTTCTCTTGCAGGAGTTTGATGGTGTCTTGTCTTATATTTAAGTCTATAAGCCATTTTGAGTTTATTTTTGTGCATGGGGTGAGAGTGTGTTCCAGTTTCATTGATTTACATGCGGCTGTCCAGTTTTCCTAGCAACACTTGCTGAAAAGACTGTCTTTTTCCCATTTTATGTTCTTGCCTCCTTTGTCAAAGATTAATTGACCGTAGGTGTCTAGGTTTACTTCTGGGTTCTCTATTCTGTTCCATTGGTCTGTGTGTCTGTTTTGGTGTCAGTACCACACTGTCTTAATTATTCAGGCTTTGTAGTATTGCCTGAAGTCTGGGAGAGTTATGCCTCCTGCTTGGTTTTTGTTCCTCAGCATTGCTTTGGCAATTCTGGGTCTTTAGTGGTTCCATATAAATTTTTGGATTGTGTGTTCTAGTTCCTTGAAAAATGCCAGGGGTAACTTTTACTATCTTAAATTCATTCATTTTCTCTCATATCTGTCTCTTTTATCTATTCATCTCAGAAACACTGATTCTAAGCCCCCCTACTATCACAGTTTTTCTGTGATATATGATCTTTCTGTAAATTAAAAGCATTTTAAGATTTCTCTACCTTGAACAGTTTCCTTCAGTAATTAGTGGAATATTAGACTCATAAAGCTCTGTGCTATTATCAGACTTCCCACCAGTTGCATTTATTTCCCTCCTCCTATTTCAAAAATATGCATGTTCATATTCTGGTTTAATTATTTTACTTTACTATATAACAGTCCTGTATATGTGTATACATGGTCAAACATCTGCCCTAGTTTACGTATCTAAATGCAAATGCTATCAAATTGCTTTGTTTGTGAAAATACAATAGAAAAGATATTGTAATTTTATTCCTATATAAGACACATATATTTCAGGCCTACACTTAGAAATGATAATCTGTTTTGACAAGTAAAACTTAACTGTATGTTATTTTTGAGTCAATTAAGAAGAATATTTCATCAACAGATGCAAATTTCATGTTTTTTTAAAATACCTTGTTCACTCACTGTTTTGCACTAGCATACCTCAAAATAAAGATTTTGGATGATATGACCTATTAACAACTATAAGCACTATTTACTGAATGCCTAATATGAGCCAGTACTGAGATAGGTACTTTATAAAATTTAATTAAAATATTAATTCAGAATTAGAAGTTACAGCATTTCAAGTCAGCAATATATTATGAGAATATCATATTTAAAAACTATTCTTTTAAAATGAATCTTTCTCTAAAAATTATAATATAAACTCAAGGTCCTATTGCAAGTTAGTAAATTACTCCTAGGAAATAAAATATATGCTTTTTTGAGGAAGAAACTAACTCTTCAAATCTTTTATTATGCTGCAAAGGATGTTTGCTAACTTGAATACTAATTGCAATGTTTGTACAAGAGCCTGGTAACATTAGGAATCATGATATTGGTACTCATGTACAGTGTCTCATGAAATCTTCCCATTTAACCCCCCAGGTAGTATTACTTCATTTTACAAATATGATCAGTGACGTTTAGAAAGGTCAAGTAACTAGTAAATAGAAAAACCAGAATCTTAATCTATTTTATCTGACCCCAAAGTCTGAGATATATCCAAAAAATTACATTGACTAATCTGTAAGTGACTCTTTTTTAAAATTCTTCAAAGCCCAGCTTAGTTACTTAATTCTCCATGACATCTTCTCCAATCGCTCTGGATTAAAAGTGATCCTTTCTCCTCTGAACTCCAGTGGAACTTTGTGTCTTGGGATGGCACTTTCACTTTTTTCGTTCCATCATCGTTACTGATTTAAAAACTTTATCTCCCCTACTGGAAAGTAAATTTCTTTTATCAATTGTGCTTAGCAAAGTACCTAGCACATATTAGGCATTTGATAAAAATTTGCTTATTTAATTAATTTTTATTTTATTTTTATTTAAGAATTTTATTTTTTCTATTAGTTGATTTACAATATTCTGCCAATTTCTGCTGTACAGCAAAGTGACCCAGTCATTCATATACATACATTCTTTTTCTCACATTATCCTCCATCATGTTCCATCATAAGTGACTAGATATAGTTCCCTGTGCTATACTGCAGGATCTTACTGCTTATCCATTCCAAATGCAATAGTTTACATCTACTAACCCCCACCCCAGTCCATCCCACTCCATCCCTAATTTAATTAATTTTTAAATGAATGATGCTGTGATTTTTCCTCTATAAGGATCATACTCTACTTCAGATATGGTAATACAACTGTACATATAAAAATCATCTCCAGATGGTGCTACTTAATTAAGAGAAACAGGAGTTCCTGCCATGGCTCAGTGGTTAACAAACCCAACTAGTATCCATGAGGACAAAGGTTTGATCTCTGGCCTCACTCAGTGGGTTAAGGATCCAGCATTGCAGTCAGCTGTGGTGTAGGTTGCGGACATGGCTTGAATCTGGTTTTGCTGCGGCTACGGTGTAGGCCAGCAGCTACAGCTCCGATTCGACCCCTAGCCTGGGAACCTCCATAAGCTGCATGTGCGGCCCTAGAAAGACAAAACACATATACATACAAAGAAATAAAATAACAAATTGGAGTTATAATCACTCTCACTAGTGAAGAGTTTGAAACATATAGTATAAACTTACCTTCTAATACTTCATCCTTTCCTTCTTTATCAGTGGATTCTTGTACAAGATAATGATGAGTGACTGAGAACTTGAAGTCAGCAAAGGAAATTTCATCTGATTTCTCTTCCCACGTGCCAGAGGTAAATATACCCTGTATTTAACAACCAAAAACACACACAAAAAAACAAAAAACACAAAAAAAGGAAAAAGGAAAAACATCCTTAAGGTAATCCATAGTAACCATTAGGTTTATTAACCAAAGATTTTTTTCCCCTTTTTCTGCCAATTAATTTAAAAGTTCCATCCTACATTTAACCTCCCCATAATGAATGGGAAAGGAAAAATACATGTGAATAAACCAAGAGGAAGGTATTTTATAAATGATTTATCAAAATGTTTCCTTTAAAAAGACAATTCCCCTAGAATATCAATGACCAAGTAACTTACAAAATTATACTTTCAAGTAATTCTTCTAAGATGAGTCTCTATATAATCATGAATATACAGTAAATCCCATGTCTCTGCGCACAGACACACACACACACACACACACACACACACACACACACACACCCCCAACACCTTTTCTACCAAGAGCAGAATCTCTACCATTACTTTTTAAACTGGTTAAACTTCATAAATTTTGAAAATCAGAAAAAAATACACAGCAACAAAATACAGTTTATTATAAATAAACTCAAATATAAAAACATCACTATGTAGTACACAGCATTACTGGACATCAGAAACTGCTTTAAAAAAAGCAATTTGTAAAATCAATTTAAGTGACACGACATCTGAAGCACTTATTTAACAGCTTCTGCAAGCTTCTTTACAAAGATTTGGCATTCAAATATTTTCATTAAACAACAACTTGACTGGCAAACATTTAGTTAAACATTCCAAAACACCCCCTTACTTACACAACTTAACTATAAAGAAGGATTTTCCCCCACAGAGCCTCTAATCTTCCATAGCTATTCTTTCCACCAGAGGATTATACAGTCATTACAGCATAGCATCACTACAGGGCCAAAATACCAACCCAGCAACTTTCAAGTACAGACAGCCCGAACTACAAAGTAAAAAATGTAAGGAATGACTCTGTAAGGGGTGTGCCACAACCCAGTGAGTGCTGGGGGGAGGCCTGAGCTCACCAGAGAAGTAAGGCACCATTTTGGGGTGGTGGGCAGGACCACCATAGGGACTTCCTTCTCTGCACATGAGTAGGCTCTCAAGCAGCAGGGCACCTCTTGAGCAGACTACAAGGATGGGTAGAAACCATCCAAGACTTCTTGGACTCCAGAGGTAGGCACAGCCTGCCACCACTGAGGGTCCTCCCATGACCAAGCACTGCCTGCCACCCCAGTCATCCCAGGGGTCACTGCCGTGGAGGGTCTTGCAACCAAGCACCAACTACTGCCCACACCTCCCTGGGAACAAACACACCCTCCAATGCCACTGACAAGAGCCCTGGGTATCACCCTCACATCCCTGGGGGTCACTGCCCCTGTTGAGGGCCCTGCAACCAGGCAGGGCCTGCAGTCTGCACCTTCCCATGGGTCACCACCACTGCCATGGACCCAGTGACCAGGCACCACCTGCAAGTGCTGCACACTGCCACCACCACCCCATAAGCATGGGCAGGCCATGCACTTGCACACTCCTTACCAAGGGGACAACAGCACACACTGAGGAAAGAGACGGCAAGCATTCAAACCAAAAGCAGTCCTCACACCAAAAAAAAACAAAACAAAACAAAACAGGAAACCCACATAAAATACCCAGGGATGCTTCCACATATATGTAGCCCTCCAAGATTATAGTAGATAACTGTTTTCCCTAAACTCATGAGTAAGAACAACATAAGCAAAATGAAGATGCACAGGAACCATTCCCAGTTAAAAGAACAGGAGAATTCCCATGAAGAAGCAAACAATGAGATGGACCTCTGCAGTCTAATAGACATCAAGTTCAAAAAGGAAGTAATGAAAATACTTAAAGAATTAAGAATAGCTATCAAGAGTAATGCAGATTACTTTAAAAAAAGAACTAGAAATTATGAGGAGCCAAGAAAAATTAGACAATTCATTTGCCAAGACGAAAGCTGAGCAAAAGGCATCAAACAGTAGAATGAATAATGCAAAGAAACAAATAAGTGACTTGAAAGATAGAAAAATGGCCATCACCGAGTCAGGAAATCACCCAGATAGAAAGCCAAATGAAAAAAGAAAAGAGAAAGAAAGCAAGCAAGCAAGCAATAAGAGATCTATGGGGTAACATATACTGGCATGATATATTACACCAATAGGGATCCCCAGAAGAAGAAGCAAGAGGAAGAGGAATTGAAAATGTATTTGAGGAGTTCTTATCATGTCTCAGAGAAAACGAATCTGACTAGCATCCATTAGGACACAAGTTCAATCCTTGGCCTTGTTCAGTGGGTTAAGGATCCAGCATTGCTGTGAGCTGTGGTGAAGGCCACAGACACCACTCGGAGCTGCTATTGCTGTGGCTATGGTGTAGGCTACAGCTCCAATTCGACCCCTAGCCTGGGAACATCCATATGACTCACCTGTGGCACTAAAAAGACCAAAAAAAAAAAAAATGAAGAAAAGAAAATGTATTTGAAGAAATTATGGTTGAAAATTCCCCATATCTAAAGAAGTAAACAGATATCCAAATACAGGAAGTACAGAGGGTCCCAAACAAGATGAATCGAAATAGGCCTACGCCAAGACATATTGTAATAAAAATGGCAGAAGTTAAAGGAGAGGAATTTAAAGACAGCAAGAGAAAAACAAAGAGTAATTTACAAAGGACCACCCCCCCAACCAATAAGGCTAATGACTGATTTCTCCACAGAAACACTACAGGCCAGAAGGGAGTGGCAAGATATATTCAAAGTTCTAAAAGGGAAAAATTTACAACCTAGAATACTTTACCTATCAAGATTATCATTTAAAATAGGAGAAATAAGAATTTCTCAGACAAGCAAAAACTAAAAGAATACAGCAATACTATACCTATCCTGAAAGAAATATTCAAATATTCAAAATTTCCTCTAAATAGGAAAGAAATAAGAAGATACAGGTTGGAAGAAATGACAATTGGAAAGTAATCACTTAAATAAGCCAGTATACAGATCACACACACACAAAAAACCTATATATGAAATCAGTGATAAACACAAGGAACAGCAAAAAGATAAACATAAAGATGTTAAAAAGGACATTAAAATTATAAAATGAAGGGAAGAAGAGTAAGAAAATCTAGACTCTTTTTTTAAAATGTGTCTGAGCCTGTATGACTATCATCAGTCTAAGGCAAACAGATACAAGAAGGGGCTAACAGACTTAAAACACAGGCCACCACAGAAGTTCCTGTCATGGCTCAGCAGTAACGAACCCAACTAGGATCCATGAAGATGCGAGTTAGATCCCTGACCTTGTTCAGTGGGTTAAGGACCCAGCACAGCCATTAGCTGTGTTGTAGGTCACAGATGCAGCTCGGATCCCATGTTGCTGTGCCTGTGGCTGGCAGCTATAGCTCTGATTCGATCCCTAGCCTGAGAACTTCCATATGCTATGGGTACAGCCCTAAACAGCAAAAAAAAAAAAAAAAAAAAAAAACCCAAAAACCAAAAAAAAAAAAAACAACAACAAGCAGGCAACCACAAATCAAAAACAAACAATACATTCACAAAACAAATAAGCATAAAATAAAAGGAAAACATTAATCCACAAAAAGAAAAAGGAACAAAAAGAAACACAGAATCAACTGGAAAGAAAGGTTTAAAATGGCAATAAATACATATTTATCAGTAGTTACCTTAAATGTCAATTGACTTAATGCTCCAGTCACAAGACATAGAGTGGCAGAATGGATTAAAAAAACAAGAGCTTACAATATGCTGCCTACAAGAGACCCATCTTAGGGCAAAGGACACCCATAGTTAAAAGTGAGGGGATTAAAAAAACATTTCGGGAGTTCCCATTGTGGTGCAGTAGGTTAAGAATCCAACAAGTATCCATGAGGATGCAGGTACAAGCCCTGGCCTCACTCAGTGGGTTAAAGGGCCCAGCACTGCCACAGATCATGGATACAGCTAGGATCTGGCATTGCTGTGGTATAGGCTGGTGGTTATGGCTCCAATTCGACCCCTAGCCTAAAAACCTCCATATGCTGCAGGTGTGGCCCTAAAAAAGCAAAGAAAGAGAGAAAGAAAAAACAAAAAAAGAAAAGAATTTCATGCAAAAGAAAATGACAAGAAAGTGGAAGTGGTAATACTCATACTGGACAAAATAGGCTATAAAACAAAGGCCATAAACAAAGATAAAGAAGGACACTATTTAATAAAAGGGTCAATTCAAGGATAGGATATCACATTTGTCAATATATATGCCCATAATATAGGAGCACCCAAATATGTAAAACAAACAATAACAGACATAAAAGGGGAAGTTGCCAGGAATACAATAACAGTAGGAGACTTTAATGCCTCACTCACATTAATGGACAGATCCTCTAGACAGAAAAATCAACAAGGGAACAGAGATCTTATATGACATAATAGAACAGTTAGACTTAATATTTTCAGGACATTACATTCTACCCAAAAAACAAAAACAAACAAACAAAACCCAGAATATACATTCTTTTCAAGTGCATATGGAACACCCTCTAGAACTGATCACACACTGGGGCACAAAACTAACTTCAACAAGTTTCAGAGTGCAGAAATCATTTCAAGCATCCTCTCTGACCACAATGGCATAAAACTAGAATCAATCATAGGAAAAGAGAGGCAGAAAAAACTGACTACATGGAGATTAAATAACATGCTACTAAAAAAAACCCCAATGAGTAACAAGGAAATCAAAAAAGAAATTTAAAAATACCTTGAGGAGTTCCCGTTATGGCGCAGCAGAAACAAATCTGACTAGGAACCATGAGGTTGTGGGTTAGATCCCTGGCCTCGCTCCGTGAGTTAAGGATCTGGATTTGCTGTGAGCTGTGGTATAGGTTGGAGATATGGCTTGGATGTGGCGTTGCTGTGGTGTAGGCCGGCAGCTGTAGCTCCCTAACCTGGGAACCTCTATATGCTGTGCAGGTGCAGTCCTTAAAAAAAAAAAAAAAAAAAAACCACACCTTGAGATAAACAGCAATGAAAACACAACCATACAAAATCTATGGGATACTGCAAAAGGAGTTCTTAGAGGCAAGTTCATAATGATGCAGGCCTTCCTCAAAAAACAAGAAAAATCTCAAATCAACAACGAAACCTACCACCTAAAAGAATTAGAAAAAGAACAAACAAAACCTAAAGTCAGAAGAAAGAAGGAAATAATAAAGATCAGAGAGGAAATAAATAAAACAGATTAATAAAAAAAAAAAAAAAGGAGTTCTCTCTGTGGCACACTGGGTTAATGATCTGGCTTTTCTCTGTGATGGAGCCAGTTTGATCCCTGGCCTGGCACAGTGGGTTAAGGATCCAGCATTGTCACAGCTATGGTGAAGTCTACAGCTGCGACTTGAGTTCAATCCATGGCCCAGGAACTTGCATATACCATAGGTGTGACTAAAAAACTAAAAACAATAGAAAAAAATCAAGGTAACCAAAAACTCATCAAGAATAAAAGAGAGAGAACACAAATAAACAAAGTAAGAAATGAAAAAGGAAAAATCTCAATTGATACCGCAGAAATACAAAAAAAAAAAATAAGAGAATAGTATGAAAATTATATGCAACAAATTTGTCAACCTAGAAGAAATGGATAACTTTCTAGAAACATAGAGCCTACCAAAACTGGATCAAGAAGAAATCATTTGAACAGACAGATCACTAGAAATGAAATTTAATATACAATTAAAATAAAAAAAAACTCCCTACAAAAGTCCAGCACCAGATGGCTTCACAGGTGGATGCTACCAAACATACAAGGAAGAATTTATACTGATCCTTCCCAAACTCTTCCAAAATACTTTCAAAGACATTCTATGAAGTAACCATCAGCCTAATACCAAAACCTGACAAAGATACTACCAAAAAAGAAATTATAGGCCAGTATCTTTGATAAATATACATGCAAAAATTCTCAACATTTTAGCAAATCAAATCCAACAACACACAAAGAAAGATCATATACCAGGACCAAGTGGGATTCATTCCAAGTTCACAAGGATGGTCCAACATACACAAATCAATGTGACAGACCACATTAAAAAGAAAAGTAAAAAACCACATGATCATCTCAATAGATGCAGAAAAAGCACTATACAAAATTCAACTCCATTCATATACCAAAGTGGGTATAGAAGGAATATATCTCAACATAATAAAAGCCATTTATAACAAACCCACAGCTAATTGAATGCTCAACAAAGAAAAGCCAAAAGCCTTCCCACTAAAATCTGGAACAACACAGACAAGGATATCCACGCTCATCACTTTTATTCAGCATATTGGAAATACTAGCCAGAGCAAACAGACAAAAAAAGAAAAAAAGAAAGAAAAAGGAAAGAAAAGGTATCCAAATTAGAAGAGGTAAAATTGTCACTCTATGCAGATGACATGATACAGAAAACTCCAAGATGCAGATGACATGATACAGAAAACTCCAAGGACTCTATACAAAACTACTTGATCTGATAAACAATTTCAGCAAAGTAGCAGAATACAAGATTTACATTTAGAAATCGGTTGCATTTCTATATACTAACAATGAAATATTAGAAAAGGAATATTAAAAAATAATACCTCTGAAAATGACACCAAAAAAATACCTAGGAATAAATCTACTAAGGAGGTGAAAGACTTATAGGCTAAGAACATTAATAAAGGAAATTAAACAAAATTCAAAGAAACAGAAAGATATCCCACTCTCCTGGAATGCAGAATATTGTTAAAATGACCATACTACCCAAAGCAATCTATAGATTTAATGTGATCCCTATCAAATTATTCATGACATTTTTCACATAATTAGCACAAAAAATCCAAAAACGTATAGAGAACCATAAAAGATCCAGAATTTCCAAAGCAATTCTGAGGGGGGAAAAAACATAACTGAAGGCATAATTCTCCCAGACTTCAGCCCATATTACAAAGCTACAGTAATCAGGACAATGTGGTTTAGGTACAAAAATAGACACATGGATTAATGGAACAGAACAGAAAGTTCTGAAATAAACCCACACACCTATGGGCTTAGTTTCCAAAATATACAAACTCACACAACTCAACAACAAAAAAAAACAAGCAACCTGATGAAAAAATAGGCAGAAGATCTAAATAGACATGCAACTGATTTCTCAATGTTAAAATGTTGGTAGTTTGCACCTATCAATCTTTGGGCTTGGTAGGTGTGCAAACTATTACGTTTATAACAGGTAGACAATAAAGTCCTGCTTAATAGCACAGGGAACTGTATACAATATACATATATATATATGCACAGACACATATAAAGAGAGTGTGTCACTTTGCTTATAGAAGTAATTGGTACAAAATTATAAATCAACTAAATTTAAAAAAATACAAGGGAGATCAATTGATGGAGTGGGAGGATGCTGAACTCATCTTCACAAAGGAACACATCGCAGTACAGCTACATATGAAGCAATTCATACTGAAAACAAGTTGGAGACTGATAGACTCTTCTACAATCAAGGCTATGAAGAAAGATCTATATGAAGTCAGGCAGAATGTGAGCAGAAGCAAGCAGGACCCAAAGCACTATAAGGGGACATAGAAGAGAGGGACATCATAGGCTCAGAGATCCTACCTGGGGAGTGAGTGGTCCAAGTTACATAATGGGCACACCAGCCCTGGGATCTGACACCAGAAAGATAAGATGTGTCCACTTAGTTGGTATGAAAACCCACGCTCACACTTCAGATCCAGTTTACCCACCAAAGATACCAGACACACACAGAATACATAAGGATGCTCCCACCCAATGACATCTGTTCAAGACCATGATAGGTAACTTTAACCTAATTTCATAGAGACACAGAAAGTTAAACAAAATGAGAAGACGAAGGAATTTATTTCAAACACAAAACTGAAAAAAAACTAATGAAACAAAGATAAATAAATGAACAGATACAGAGTTCAAGTAATTAGAAATAAGAATGCAAACTGAACATCAGAAGAAAATAGATGAACACAGTGAGATTTTTAACAAGGAACTAAAAAACATAAAACCCAGTCAGAGCTGAAGAATGCAGTAATGGAAATAAAAAACAAACTAAAAAAAATTGGCAGAGAGACTGAGGGTAGTGGGGCAAGTAAGTGTTTATTAAGAGAAAAGATGTTCAACATCACTATTAGAGAAATGCAAATCAAAACCACTATGAGGTACCACCTTCCACCAGCCAGAATGACCATCATAAAAAGTCTACAAACAAGAAGTGCTGGAGAGGGTGTGGAGAAAAAGGAACCCTAGTACACTGTTGGTGGGATTGTAAATTGGTGCAACCACTGTGGAAAGCAGTATGGAGATTCCTCAGAAAACTAAACATAGAACTACCATTTGATCCAGCAATCCCACCCCTAGGCATCTATCCAGAGAAAACCATGACTCGCAAAGACACATGCACTCTGATGTTCATTGCAGCACTCTTTGCAATAGCCAAGACACGGAAACAACCTAAATGTCCATCGACAGAGGAGTGGATCAAGAAGATGTGGTACATATACACAATGGAATATTACTCAGCCATTAAAAGGAACGAAATACCAGCATTTTTAGCAACATGGATGGAATAGAAAGTATCGTGGTAAGTGAAGTTAGCCATACGATGAGACACCAACATCAAATGCTTTCACTGACATGTGGAATCTGAAAAAAGGACAGACTGAGCTTCTTTGCAGAACAGATGCTGACTCACAGACATTGAAAAACTTAGGGTCTCCAGAGGAGACAGTTAAGGGGGTGGGGGGAATGTGCTTGGGCTGTGGGATGGAAATCCTGTGAAACTGGATTGTGATGATCATTATACAACTACAGATGTGATAAATTCATTGAATAATAAAAAAAATAAAAATAAATTAAAAAAAAACTAGAAAAAACTAACAGCAGACTAGGTAATACAGAAGAGCATGTAAGTGACCTGAAAGACAGAATAATGAAAATTACCCATGAAAACAGCAAAAAGAAAAAAAAAATTAAATGAGAACATCTTGAAGGACCTCTGGACCTCAAGCACGTTAACATGCACATTATAGGGATCCCGGAAGGAGTCAAAAATGTACTTCAAGTTATGGCTGAAAACTTTCCAAATCAGAAGAAGGAAACAGATATTCTGGTACAGGTACAGGTACTCTGGTAGAGTCCCAAACGAGATGAACCCAAAGAGACCCATACCAAGACATACCATAATTAAAATGGCAAAGTTAAATAGAAGATACCAAAAGCAGCAAGTGGAAAATAGAGACTCATGTACAAGGGAAACTACATAAGACTAGCAGCTGATTTTTCTGTAGAAACGTTGCAGGCCGAAATGGAGTGGCATGACATATTTTAAGTGCTCAAAGGGTAAAACCTGCAACCTAGGATAAACTTCCCTGCAAGATTATCATTCAGAATTGAAGAGGGAAAAAAGAACTTCTCCAATAAGCAAAAACAAAGAGTTCATCAATACTAAACCAACTGTGGGAGTTCACCAGTGGCCCAGCAGATACAGCATTGTCACTGCTGTGGCTCACTGTCATTACTGTAGCAATCCCTGGCCCAGGAACTTTTGCATGCTATGGGTATGGTCAAAAAAATACTAAACGAACCTAACAAGAAGTGTTTAAGGATCTTCTCTAGGTGGAAAAGACTACAATAAAAAGAATTTACAGGAAAGGGAAGATTCCACTCATAAAGGCAAATATATAGTAAAGGCTGTGGATCAATACCTTAAATAAGCTAGTACAAAGATTAAAACCCAATAAAAGATAAAATCAACTATAACTAAAATACAGAGACAGGATTAAGATGCCAGAGTAAAAGGACTGGAGCTCACTTTCTCTCATAAAAGTAACAAAATTACAACCAACTGCTGAGCAACTTTCAACCAAATAGACTACAAACTATCAAAAAAAAAAAAAAATCCTACTCCAGAAGACAAAGAGGAGGCCATATCAAGACGGTAGAAGGGGAGACTACATGATATAAGAAACCCCATACCCACTGGGTGGGTAGTCCACAGACTGGAAAATAACTATCACAAAGACTCACCTACAGGATAAAGAGTTCTGAGCCCCACGTCAGGTCCCCATGCCTGGGGATCTGGCTTTGGGAGAAGGAGCCCCTGAAGCATTTGGCATTGAAGGCCAATGGGGCTTGTGTATGGGAGCTCCACAGGAATGGGGGGAAAAAGACCCCATTCTTCAAAGGTGCACAAGGCTTTCAAGTGCACTGGGTTTCAGGGCAAAGCAGAGA
Source organism: Phacochoerus africanus (assembly GCF_016906955.1). Lineage (NCBI taxonomy): Eukaryota > Metazoa > Chordata > Mammalia > Artiodactyla > Suidae > Phacochoerus > Phacochoerus africanus. The sequence goes on from NC_062546.1 coordinate 81,315,068, forward strand.
CTCCATAGGATCTCAATCAGACCTGACTGCAGTTCTTGGAGTATCTCTTGGGCAAAGAGGGGGTGAATATGGCTCGCTGTCAGGGAAGGGTATTAGAAGCAAAGGTCTCAGGAATAATTATCAGCATGTGCTCCTGTAGAGGTGGCCATTTTGGAAAAATCCGGCCCTACCCATCAGGGCTGAGAAGCCCTAGGCCAAACAATAATCCAAGGGGGAACACAGCCCTACCCATCAGCAAAAAGGTTGCCTAAAGAACCCCAAGGCAACCTCTAACCTCACAGAGACAAAGCCCCACCCACCAGAGGGATAAGAATCAGCTCTATCTAGCAGAGGGCAAGCACCAGTCCCTCCCATCAAGAAGCCTACAGTAATCCCCTGTATTGACTTTAGCCACAAGGAGGGGTGGACATCAGAAGCAAGAGAGGCATCTCTATTATCTGCAAAAAGGAGACCACACCATAAACCTATAAAAATGAAAAGGCAGGAGTTCCTATTGTGGCTCAGTGGGTTAAGAACTTGACATAGTGTCCATGAGGATGCAGGTTCAATCCCTGGCCCCAGTCAGTGGGTTAAGGATCTGGTGTTGTCATGACTATGGCGCAGGTTGCAGATGCAGGTCAGATTTGGCGAATTGCCGTAGCTGTGGTGTAGGCTGGCAGCTGTAGCTCCGATTAGACCCCTAGCCTGGGAACCTCCGTATGCCAAGGGTGTGGCCCTAAAAGAAAAAAAAAATGAAAAGGCAGAGAATTATGACCCAGATACAGGAGCAAGAAAAAAAACCATAAAAAACACCTAAGTGATCTGGAGATTATCAACTTCCATGAAAAAAACTTTAGACTGATGATAGTGAAGTTGATTCAAGACCTTGGAAGTAAGCTGGAGGCAAAGAATGATAAATTACAAGAAACAGTGAGCAAATAGAAGATTTAAGGATTAAGCAAGCAGAGAAGCAAAAATACAAAAAATAGAGAATTCATTAGAAGCAATCAACATCAGAATACAGGAAGCAGAAGAACGAATAAGTGAGGTGGAGGACAGACTAGTGGAAATCACTGATGTGGAAGAGAAAAGAGAAAAAAGATTGAAAAGAAATGAAGACAGTCTAAGAGAACTCTTAGACAATGTTAAACGCACCAACACCCATATTATAAGGGTGCCAAAAGGAGAAGAGAGTGATAAAGGGCCATAGAAAATATTTCAAGATATAATAGCTAAAAACTTCATTAACATGGGAAAGGAATCACTCACTCACATCCAGGAAGCACAACGAGTACCATACAAAATAAACCCAAGGAGGAGCACCCCAAGATACATATTAATCAAACTGACCAAAATTAAAGACGAAGAGAAAATACTGAAAGCACTTAGGTAAAAGAAAGAAATAAAATACAAGGGAACCCTGACTATTGGCAGATTTTTAGGAGAAACTCTGCAGGCCAGAAGGGAGTAGAATAATATACTTAAAGTGATGAAAGGAAAAAAACCTCCAACCAAGATTACTCTACCCAGCAAGGTTCTCATTCAGATTTGAAGGAGAAATCAAAAGATTTATAGACAAGCAAAAGCTAAGGGAATACAGCACCACTAAACCAGCTTTACAACAAATACTAAAGCAACTTTTAGTATTGCAAAAGGCCACAACAAGAAACAAATATATTACAAATGACAAGGCTTACCAGTAAAGGCATACATATAATAAAGATAGGAAATCATCCACAAACATTTTACCAAAATCAAAAATCCATGACAAGAGGAGGGTACACATACAGAACACTGGAGATGCACTTGCAATTAAGAGACCAAAAACTTAAAAACAATCGTGTGTGTGTGTGTGTGTGTGTGTGTGTGTGTGTGTGTGTGTACACTCCTATATCAGGGTAACTGCAAACCTAAAATCTACAATAGATAAATAAGAAAAAGCAATCCAAACACAACACTAAAGATAATCATCAAACCACAAGAGGAGAGAACAAGAGAAGAAGGGAAGAAAAAGAACAAGACAAATCCAAAACAGTTAATAAAATGGCAATAAGAACATACATATCAATAATTACCTTAAATGTTAATAGACTAAATGCCCCACCAAAAGACATAGACTGGCTGAATGGATACAAAAACAAGATCCATATATATGCTGTCTTCAAGAGACCCACTTCACTCCTAGGGACACATACAAATTGAAAGTGAAAGGATGGAAGAAAATACTCCATGCAAACTGGAATCAAAAGAAAGCTGGAATAGCACTACTCATATCAGACAAAATGACCTTAAAAGAAAGAATACTGTAAGAGACAAAGGACATTACATAATCATCAAAGGATCAATCCAAGAAAAAGATATAACAATTGTAAATATATATGCACCCAACACAGGATCATCTCAATATATAAGGCAACTGCTAACAACCTTAAAAGGAGAAATTGACAATAACACAATAATAGTGGGAGACTTTAACACCTCACTTACGGCAATGGACAGATCATCCAGACAGAAAATCAACAAAGAAACATAAGCCCTTAAATGAGCCATTAGACCAGATGGGCTTAATAAATATTTGTAGGACATTCTATCCAGAAGAAATAGAATACACATTCTTCTCAAGTGCACGTGGAACATCCTCTAGGATTGATTACCTTCTGGGCCAAAAATGAAGCCTCAACAAATTTAAGAAAATTGAAATCATATCAAGTATCTTTTCCAACCACAACACTATATGACTGGAAATCAACAAGAAAAAAACTGCAAAAAAAAAAAAAAAAAACCCACAAACACGTGGAGACTAAACAAAGCTCACTGAAGAAATCAAAGAGGAAATTTAAAAAAATACCTAGAAGCAAATGACAACAAAGATACGACACTCCAAAACCTATGGGATGCAGCAAAAGCAGTTCTAAGAGAGAAGTTTATAGCAATACAAGCCCACCTCAGGAAACAAGAAAAACCTCAAATGAACCACCTAACATTATGCATAAAGCAACTAGAGAGAAGAACAGACAAGACCTAAAATTAGCAGAAGGAAATAAATCATGAAGATCAGAGCAGAAATCAATGAAATAGGAACGAAGAAAACCACAGAAAAGAACAACGAAACTGAAAGCTGGTTATTTGAAAAGACCAACAAAATTGATATACCTTTAGCCACTCTCATCCAGAAAAAAAAGAGAGGACTCAAAACAATAAAATTAGAAATGAAAAGGATAAGTTACAACAGACATCACAGAAATACAAAGAATCTTAAGAGATGGGTACAAGCAACTATATACCAATAAAATGGACAACCTAGAAGAAATGGACAAATCTTGGAAAACCACAATCTTGGAAGTTCCCATAGTGGTTCAGCTGAAACGAATTCAACTAGTAACCATGAGGTTGCAGGTTAGAGCCCTGGCCTCACGCAGTGGGTAAAGGATCTGGTGTTGTTGCAGCTGTGGCATAAGTGGGGGCAGCTACACTTCTGATTCTACCGCTAGCCTGGGAACTTCCATATGCCCCAGGTGCGGCCCTAAAAAGCAAGAAGGCAAGCAAGAAAGAAAAGTACAATCTTCCAAGACTAAATCAAAACAAATTAGAAAGGATGAACAGACCAATCACAAGTATTGAAATTGAAACCATGATTTAAAAACTTCCAACAGGAGTTCCCATCGTGGCTCAGTGGAAATGAATGTGATTAGCATCCATGAGGCCACAGGTCTGATCCCTGGCCTCACTCAATGGGTTAAGGATCTGGCGTTGCTGTGAACTGTGGTGAAAGTCACAAACACAGATCTGGCGTTACTGTGGCTGTGGCACAGGCCAGCAGCTACAGCTCCAATTTGACCCCTAGCCTGGGAACCTCCATCTGTTGTGGGTACGGCTCTAAAAACAGACAAAAAAAAAAAAAAAAGAAACAAACAAAAAAACCTTCCAACAAACAAAAGTCCAGGACCAGATGGCTTCACAGGCAAATTCTATCAAATATTTAGAGAAGAGCTAACATCTATCCTTGTGAAACTATTCCAAAAAATTACAGAGGAAGGAACATTCCCTAACTCATTCTATGAAGCCACCATCACCCTGATACCAAAACCAGACAAAGACACCATAAAAAAAGAAAATTACAGGCCAATATTACTAATGAATATAGATACAAAAATCTTCGACAAGATACTAGCAAACCGAATCCAACAATACATTAAAAGAATTGTAGACCATGATCAAGTGGGATTTAGCCCAGGGGTACAAGGATTCTTCAATAACTGCAAATCAACCAGTGTGATACACCACATTAACAAACTGAAGAATAAAAACCATATGATCCTCTCAATAGATGCAGAAAAGCCTTTGACAAAATCCAACACCCATTTCTGATAAAAACCCTTCAGAAAGTGGGCATAGAGGGAAGCTACTTCAACATAATAAATGCCATATTTGACAAAACCACAGCTAACATCATTCTCAATGGTGAAAAAAATCAAAGAATTCCTGCTAAGATCAGGAACAAGACAAGAATGTTTGCTCTCCCCACTACTATTCAACATAATTTTGGAAGTCCTAGGAACAACAATCAAAGAAAAAGAAATTAAAGGAATCCAAATTGGAAAGAAATAAGTAAAACTATCACTGTTTTCAAATGACATGATACTACTATACTTAGAAAATCCTAAAGATAACCAGAAAACTGTTAGAGCTCATCCATGAATTTGGTAAAGTTGCAGGATACAAAATTAATACACAGAAATTGGTGGCATTTCTATATGCTAACAGTGAAAGATCAGAAAGAGAAATTAGGGAAACAATCCCATTTACCATCACATCCAAAAGAATAAAATACCTAGTAAACCTATCTAAAGAGACAAAACACCTGTACTCTGAAAGCTATAAGACACTGATTAAAGAAATCAAAAACGACACAAACAGATGGAAAGACATACCATGCTCTTGGAAGAGTCAATATGATCAAAATGACTATACTACCTAAGGCAATCTGCAGATTCAATGCAATCCCTATCAAATTACCAAGGACATTTTTCACAGAACTCGAACAAAATATTTTAAAGTTTGTTTGGAAGCACAGAAGACCCAGAATAGCACAGACATCCTGAAAAAGAAAAATGGAGCTGGAGGAATCAGGCTCCCAGACTTCAGGCTATACTACAAAGCTACAGTCATCAAAACTGTATGGTACTGGCACAAAAACAGAAATACAGATCAGTGGAACAGGATATAAACCTGAGAATTAAACCCATGCATCTACAGTCAACTCATCTATGAGAAAGGAGGCATGAATATACAATGGAGAAAAGACAGTCCCTTCAATAAGTGGTGCTGGGAAAATTGGACAGCTATATGTAAAAGAATGAAATGAGAACATTTCCTAACACCATACACACACAAAAAAAATCTCAAAATGGATTAAAGACCTAAAGACAGGATACCATAGAACTCTTAGAGGAAAACGTAGGCCAAACACTGTCTGACATAAACCACAGCAATTATCTTCTCAGATCTACCTCCTACAGTAATGACAGTAAAAACAAAAATAAATAAATGAGACCTAATTACACTTAAAAGTTTCTACAAAGCAAACTCTAAACAAAATGAAAAGACAACCCACAGAATGGGAGAAAATATTTGTAAATGAAGCAACTGACATGGGATTAATCTCCAAAGTTTATAAACACCTCTTGCAGCTCAATACCAAAAAAAGACAAAAAAAAATCCATCAAAAAATGGGCAGAAGATCTAAACAATTCTCCATAGAAGATATACTGATGGTCAAAAAACACATAAAAAGATGTTCAACATCTCTAATTATTACAGACATGCAAATCAAAACTACTATGAGGTACCATCTTACACCAGCCAGAATGCCCATCATCAAAAAGTCTACAAACAATAAATGCCAAAAAGGGTGTGAAAAAAGGGAACCCTATTACACTGCTGGTGGGAATGCAAATTGGTGCAACATCTATGGAAAACAGTATGGAGATTCCTCAAAAAACTAAAAACAGAATTATCATTTGATCCAGCAACCCACTCCTGGGCATCTATCCAGAGAAAACCATGATGTGCAAAGATACATGTATGTCAATCTTCATTAAAGCACTATATACAATAGCCAAGACATGGAAGCAACCTAAATGTCCATTGACAGAGGAGTGGATAAAGAAAATGTGGTACATATACACAATGGAATATTACCTAGCCATAAAAAGGAAAGAAAAATGGCATTTGCAGCCACATGAACAGACCTAGAAATTATCATGCTAAGTGAAGTTAGTCAACAGTGAAACACTAAGGTCATGTGCTATCACTTATACATGGAATCTAAAAAATGGATAAAATGAACTTCTTTGCAGAACAGATACTGACTCACAAATTTTGAAAAACTTATGTGTTCCAAAGGAGACGGGTTGGGGGTTGAAGGGGGTGGGCCAGGGGTTTGGGATGGAAATACTACAATACTAGGTTATGATGATCATTGTACAACTATAAATGTAGTAAATTTTATTGAGTTTTTTTAAAAAAACTACAATTATAAGTTAAGGGATAAACATGAAGATGTAAAATTTAATATCAAAAACACACAACATGGGGAGAAGAATACAAAAAAGTATATCCTTTAAGATGAGTTTAAACTTAAATGACTTAGTTTAAAACAAGTAGGTTCAAGAATTCCTGTGGTGGTGCAGTGCTAACAAACCTGACTAGTATCCGTGAAGACATGCATTGGATCCCTGGCCTTGCTCAGTGGGTTAAGGAGCTGGCACAGTCGTGAGCTGCGGTGTAGATTGCCAATGTGGCTTGGATCTGGTGTTGCTGTGGCTATAGCGTAGGCCAGTAGCTGTAGCTCTGATTCGACCCCTAGCCTGGAAACTTCCATATGCAGCAGGTGCAGCCCTTACAGAACAAAACAAAAAAAAGTGGTATAGTTACAGGTATATGAACCACCTGGTAACTGCAAATCAAAAACCTGTAATAGATACATAGATATAAATGGAGAGAAAAGAACCCAAGTAATTCCACTAAAGAAAAAAAATCATCAGATCATAAGGGAAAAACCAAAAAAAGAAAATAATGGAGAACTACAAAAACAACCAGAAAACCAGTAACAAAATGGCAGTAAGTACATACTTACCAACAATCACTTTAACTGCCAGTGGACTAAATATTCCAATCAAAGGACATAGGGTGGCTGATAGGACAAAAACCACTGCAAGACCTACCTAAATCCTAATTACAAGTAACTCACTTCAAAGCTAAAACACACATACTGAAGGTTAGGAGATGCAAGAAGACATTTCATGCAAATGGAAATGACAACAAGGGTGGGAGACAAAACTCATACCAGACACAGCTGACTTTAACACAATACTAATAGAGGAGTTTAACACCCCTCTTACATCAATGGACAGATGATCCAGAAAGAAAATCAGTAAGGAAACAGTAGTCTTAAAGGACACGTTAGACCAGTTGGACTTAATACAGATTTATTGAACATTCCATCCAAAAACAGCACAATAAACATTCTTTTCAAGAGCACATGGAATGTTCTTCAGGATAGGTCACATAGTAGGCCACAAAACAAGTCTAAACAAATTTAAGAGGATAGTAATTATAACAAGTATTTTTTCCAACTACAGCAGTATAAAACTAGAAATCAATTACAGGAAGGAAAATGGTAAAATAAAATAAACAAACAAAAATCCCACAAACATGAGGAGACTGAACATGGTATTAAAAGAAAAAAAAAAAAACAAAAACAATGGGTCAATGAAGAAATCAAAGAGGAAATTAGAAAATACCTCAAGAGAAATGAAAACCAAAACACAAAAAGCACAAAAGTAGAAGGGAATGCTATTAAGGCTTAAATCCAGACACTCTTCTCCATGTAACTTTCATTTCAAAGAGTTATAAAAACACCCTAACCAGGGGAACTTGAAAGCAAAAGGGCAATTTGAAATTATTCCCTCTCAAATCAATGAAGAACCACAATTCATCCGGAGAACATTCTACTATCTAAGACTTTAACAGTAAGAGATCCTGGAATGAAGGGACATAGCAAACAACTAGTGGACTGCACCAAAAAAATGACAGGCTATAGGGGCAGGGGAGGCAGTGAGAGGGACTGGGAGTCTGAGATTTATAGATGCAAACTTTTGCATTTGGAGTGGATAAGCAATGAAATCCTGCTGTATAGCACAGGGAACTATATCTAGTCAGTTACATTGGATCATGAAGGAGGATAATGTGAGAAAAAGAATGTCTATGTATGTGTGACTGGGTCACTTTGTTGTATAGTAGAAGGTGACAGAACACTGTAAACCAACTGAATGGAAAAAATAATAATCATTAAAAAAATGATAGGCTAATCCTCAAGGAAAAGAACAAGCCAAGCAGTTTAAAGTAGGAACAAGATACAATGGTTGACACAAATAAGTCATCTTTAAAAGCAACGAGTACTCATTAGCACTACTCGGACACTCAGCTCTAACAGGAGCTTGGGCCTACCTCAGCGGCCAGGATTTATACTCCTTACTAAGTCAACCTGGCTTCCAATTTAAGCCCCAAATGTTTTATCTCTTGATCTGACCTTCCTCATTTTTATAGATGACCATCTTATTTGTTTATATATGCACCACACTTATGTATATACACCAGGAATTTTAATTAATCCAACTGGATTAGTTAATCCAAAAGCCTGAAGTTCATTACAAACATTTTTAAAAGTAAAAGAAGACTATACAGACTGCTTCCTTGCTCTTCGGCATAGAAACTAACACCCACTGAGTGTTTGCTAAGTCAAATAATGCATATGTAATTATGTGTGTATATGTATGTTTGTGTATACACATACATAAAACCTCCTAACATTGTCAAGTAAGTTTCAACCCCATTGTATAAATGAGAAAAGGTTTAGAGATTTAAAAACCTGTCCAAGGTTACCATACCACTAAGTGGTAAAGCTGGAATTGGATCCACCACAGGCTGGTTCTTTCCACTAGAAGCTAAGGCAGAGAGATAAAAACACACACAAGTACATACATAAATTAAATACTACATATGTGAACAAAATAAACAAGGAGAACAACATATGGGTCAGAATTTAAAGAGATGGTTGGATAAATGCCAGATGAGTGAGAAATGTATTTATTCAGAAAATTGGATCCCAGTTAGCCTTTAGATAAGGTAAGACTGCTAATGAACAGATAATGGTTTGGGGCAGGAAACTGGATGTCAAATTTACGGAACAAATGGTCCCAATTCAGCTGAAGTTTCCTAAAGAGAATAGAAGGAAAACAAAGGTAGAGATAGACTTGACAATGATGTCTACAAATATTAGCCCTAGGAGTCTTGACTTTACCCTGTAGGTAGTGAAGACCCTTTGAAGGCTTCCATGTAAGCTTGTAACATGATAACAATATTACTTTGGAAGAATTTCTCTGAACACCCTGCATGGAAAGACAAAATGGAAAAGAGCTAAGGTAGGGGAAGATGAAAGGAGAAGAGCAAAGAAGGGCAATCAGAAGTAATATAGACCAGTGATTATACTGGGAAGGCTGTATCTTAAGGCAGATCTCTTGGATTCACAGAATAGCTCTATTATCTACTAGCTAAATAAACTTGGGCAAGTTACTTTTCCCTCAGTGCCTAAATTTTTATCTATAAAATGGGGGTAATAAAATAGTATCTATCTCCTGGAATTGGATTTGAGGATTAAATGAGATGATATGTATAAACTGCTTAGAAATTGCCTAGCACACGGTCAGGACTCAACAAATGTTAGCTATTATGATAATATCAAAAATTCACAAGTGAAGTATGAAGTTTTAAATTACAACAGAAGCCATCCCCTTCGACAAATACTTAGAATCTAAGACACCTAAAGTCATCCAAGGTGATACTCAGTGCTTTCTGTGCCTAATTAACTGTGTCATGGATAAGAATGCTAGGGATCTAATAAACATGACCACAAATATAAAGAAAAGAGGATACTAGGTTCTGGTTTCAATTTGCAGCAATAACATTCTTGAGAAAAAAGAATGGAACTGGAGGAATCACACTCCCTGGTTTCAAACTATACTACAAAGCTATAGCAATCAAAACAGTGGTTTGGGCATAAACCAGACAGAACAGAATAGAGAGCCCAGAAATATACCCATGCATGTATAGTCAATTAATTTACGACAAAGGAGCCATAAATAAGAAATGAGGAAAGGGAAGTTGCTCAAAAAAATGATGTTAAGAAAACCAGACAAAAGTTTTCATGCCAAAGAATGAAATTGGACCCCACCATAAACCATTCAAAAATTAAACAAAAAGGGACTGAAGACTTGAATATAAGACCTGAAACCATAAAACTCCTAGAAAACATATGTAGTAAGCTCCATATCCATCTTGACAATGATTTTTTTTAATCTGACTTCAAAAGCAAAAATAAGCGGGAATATATATAAAAGCTTCTGTACAGCAAAGAAAATCATCAACAAAATTATTTTAATGAATGAGATAAAATATATGTAAATCATATACCTTGATACAGTTAATATTCAAAACATATTAAAAAAAACTTCTACAACTCAATAGCAAAAAACCCCAACAATCTGATTTTAAAAATGGGAAAAGATCTGAAAGGACATTTTTCCAAAGAAGACATACAGATGACCAATAGGCACAGTGAAAGATGCTCAACACCACTAATCATCAGGGAAATGCAAATCAAAATAACAATGAGGTATCACCTCACAGCTCTAAGAATGGCTATCATCAAAAAGAAAAGAAATATCAAGTGATGGCTGAGGGTGTGAAGAATAGGGAGCCCCTGTGCACTGTTGGTGGGAACATAAACTGGTGTGGCCAGTATGAAAAACAGTATGGAGGTATCTAAAAATATTAAAAAAGAGAACTACCATACGATTCAGCAATTCCAAATCTGGGTATTTATCCAAAGAAAATTAAAATAACAAGAGAAGATATATGCATCCCCATGTTCACTGCAGCATTATTTACAATAGCCAAGATAAAGAAACAAATGTCCATTGATGAATGAGTGGATAAAGAAAATGTGGTATGCATATACAATGGAATATTACAGCTCAAATTCGACCCCTAGCCTGGGAACCTCCACATGCCTTGGGTTCGGTGCTAGAAAAGACGAAAAAAAAAAAGAAAAGAATAGAAAACAAGTGTTGGTGGGGATGGGGAGAAACTAGAACCCTTGTGCAGTGCCTGTGGAAACATAAAATGGTACAGCTGCTGTGGAAATTAGGTGGTTCTTCAAAAAGTTAATAGAATTACTACATGATCCAGCTACTTGTGAGTATATACCCAACAGAATTAAAAGCAGGGACTCAAACAGGTACTTGTACACCCATATTCATAGCAGTGTTATTTATAATAGCTAAAGGTAGAAACAACCCAAGTTGCTCCTATGAATGAATGGATTAACAAAGTGCAGTATATACACACAATGAAATTTTATTTCAGCCTTAGAAAGGAATGAAATTCTGACACACACTACACTATTAGTGAACCTTGAAAACATTACGCTGAGAGAAACAAACCAGATATAAATACTGTAATGAGTACAGAGTTTCAGTTTGGGATGATGAAAAAGTTCTGAATATTGATGGTGGTAACCACTGCACAACAATGTAAATACACTTAATGCCACTGAACCACACACATTTAACCATGGTTAAATTGGTAAGTTTTTTTTTTTTTTTTGGCCGCATCAGCAGCATGCAGATGTGGGACCAGCAATCAAACCTGAGCCACAGCAGTAACCCAAATCACAGCAGTGACAACACAGGATCCTTATCCCACCAAGCCACAAAGAAACTCCCAAAATTGTTTGTTTTTTTGTTTTTTTTTTCTTTTTGGCCACTCTGAGGTATATGGAGTTTATAGGCTAGGGATCAGATCTGCGCTGCAGTTATGACCTACACTGCAGTTCTGGCAACACCAGATCCTTGACCCACTGTGCTGGGCCAGGGAGTGAACCTATGTCCCAGCGCTCCAGAGACACTGCCAATCCCACTGCACCACAGTGGGAACTCCAAAATTGGTAATTTTTATTTACAAGTTTTCTCATGTTCTTAACTCAAAGGAAAAACTTACAACTTTTTCTAAGTCAAAAGACATTCAAATTAAAATGGCAGACTGGGCAAAAGATTTGCAACACAGAGAATTATTAAACATAGCCCTTCATAATTCAGTTAAGATAGCAGAAAATTGGCCAAAATATATATAACAAGCAATCAAAAGGGAAATCCTAATGTTTAATAAAATGAAGGAACACTCAATCTCATCAGGACTCAGGAAAATACAAATAAAAATTAGACAGTTTTATATTTACAAAAACAAGGCGTTCTCTGGTAGCCCAACAGTTAAGGATTCAACATTGTCACTGCTGGGTTCAATCCCTGGCCCAGCAACTTCCACATAATGGGACTAAATACATATATATACACACACACACGTAAAAATATAATGAAAACAGTATTGGAGGACTGAGGGAATGGATGTTTTCATAAACCATGCATGGGAAGATACTAAGTACATTCAATCAACTTGGTGTAAAACAAGGCTCTATTTAAAAAATAAAAAACTCCCAAGGCAACAGAAATAAAAGCAAAAATAAACCAGTGGGACCTAATCAAACTGACAAGCTTTTGCACAGCAAAGGAAACCATAAAAAAAACCCAAAAAAGATAACTTACAGAATGGGAGAAAATAGTTTCAAATGATGCAACTGGCAAGCACTTAATCTCTAAAATATACAAACAACTTCTACAACTCAACAGCAAAAAACCCAACAACCCAATGGAAAAATGGGCAAAAGACCTGAATAGACATTTCTCCAAAGGAGATAGACAGATGGCCAACAAGCACATGAAAAAATGCTCAACATCACTGATTATTAGAGAAACGCAAATCAAAACTACTATGAAGTACCACCTCACACCGGTCAGAATGGCCATTGTTAATAAGTCCACAAATAACAAATGCTGGAGAGGGTGTGGAGAAAAGGGAACCCTCCTGCACTGTTGCTGGGCATGTAAATTGGTACAACCACTATGGAAAACAGTATGGAGGTACCTCAGAAAACTATACATAGAACTACCGTATGACCCAGCAATCCCACTCTTGGGTATATTCCGGACAAAACTTTCCTTGGAAAAGACCCATACACCCGCATGTTCACTGCAGCACTATTCACAATAGCCAAGACATGGAAGACAACCTAAATGTCCATCGACAGATGACTCGATTAAGAAGATGTGGTATATACACACAATGGAATACTACTTAGCTATGAAAAAGAACAAAATAATGCCATTTGCAGCAACATGGAACTAGAGACTCTCATACTAAGTGAAGTCAGAAAGAGAAAGACAAATACCATATGATTTCACTCATATCTGGAATCTAATATATGGCACAAATGAACCTTTCCACAGAAAAGAAAATCATGGGCATGGAGAACAGACTTGTGGTTGCCAAGACGGAGGAGGAGGGACTGGGAAGGACTGGGAATTTGGGTTTAATAGATGCAAACTATTGCCTTTAGAATGGATAAGCAATGAGATCCTGCTGTATAGCATTGGAAACTATTATCTAGTCACTTATGATGGAGGATGATAATGTGAGAATAAAGAATGTATGGGTGACTGGGTCACCTTGTTGTACAGTAGAAAACTGACAGAACACTGTAAATCAGCTACAATGGAAAAAATAAAAATCATTACATTAAAAAAAAGAAAAAACACATTCCCTTTGTCCTAGCAAGTCTACTTTTAGAAAACTGTTACAGAAACATTCACACAAGTTTACAAAAGTATGTACAATAATGCTTTCTACCCCACTACTACAAAAATGCAAAACTAAACATCTTTTCAATAAGAATATAAATAAACACATTATGGTACAGTCATACAAAAGACTACATTGCAAGCATTAAAATAATGAGATAAATGTCTATGACCTATTTGGGGAAAAAAACTCACAAAATATAAAGTTTTTTAAAAAGGCAGTTGTACTACAAGACAGAACACCTTTTTTAATGTGCACACATGGAATAGAATATCAAATAAACATTGTTAGCTCTGGAAAGTAGATGGGTAGAAGGGAAGTGATGAGGAAATTCACTTTTGAAACACAAACATCATTTGATTTGGTTATATTATTTTTGTAAATAAAAAGGTTTTTAATTTTTTAATAAAACTGTTCTGAACTCAAAAGCAGAAAATTGAAAGGATAGGAAAGACAATTTCAGAAAACTGACTTAAGACAACCTTCCAAATCATATGACACATATCTTGCCCCAAAATATTTCTCCCTACAATCTAAAGTTGTTTACTTACATTTCTTACATCTTCCTGAAATTCTACAAGCATTCTTTCAAAAGCATTAAAATCTTGAAGATTAAATGGTGGAAAGAAATTCAGGCTAGGAGCCCAAAAGCAGTTCCTATGAATTACTTCAGCCATTGGTTAGATAAGGAACTCTGCTTGAAAAAGTTAACAATTTCAATTTCATTTTTATTTTTCCTTCAGCATTTTAGTAAAATATGAAACCAAAACGCTTTTTATAAGGTCAGGTGATTATCATCCCTTCAAATCTTTTTAAATAAGTTAATAAAAACTGTTCTCTATTTACCCAAGTGAGATTAGCATTGTATTTTGGAGAAGGGAATAGAAAAAAGAAAGTAAGTAAAGAAGTAGGTTAATTTTGGAAGAATCAACATTTAAGGGTAAGGTGGCTGGCAAAACTTGAAGCCATGATACCAGGAATTAGTAAAGGGCTGAGGAGGAAAGAGATATATTAAAAACAAATTTCATGACTTAAAAAAATTATTAGTTGTATGTGAGGGTAAAAAAGTTCGTGGTCAGGTAAGCCTTTGGATACAAATGCCACCAAAACAAGACATTAATTTTTTAAAATAATAAATGAACACAAAATGAAACTTTAAACACTAGCTATTATTTCATCTTTTTTGAGTCACAGGTTCTTTTTAAGTATCTGATGAAAACTCTGAACCATCCATTAAATCAGGCATATTCAGGAGTTCCCATCATGGCTCAGTGGTTAACGAATCCAACTAAGAACCATGAGGTTGCGGGTTTGATCCCTGGCCTTGCTCAGTGGGTTAGGATCCGGCATTGCCATGAGCTGTGGTGTAGGTTGCAGACGTGGCTCGGATACAGAGTCGCTGTGGCTACAGCTCTGATTCGACCCCTAGTCTGGGAACCTCCATATGCCACAGGAGTGGCCCTAGAAAAAGGCAAAAAGACAAAAAAAAAATCAGGCATATTCACATTAATAATTAAGCATGTATTTTAAAAATTAAGCATGTGCACAATTTAAAGAGACCCAAGACTCTGGGCTAAGAACTCCCATTAAATATGGTGATGAAGTTTCTCTGTCCACAAAGAGCTTCATTCTTTAAATTGGCTTAACTGTAATTCCACTAACATGATAAAACCTAACTTTCATATAATTTTCTTTCTCTCCTTTTTTTTTTTTTGGTCACACTTGTGGTATGTGGCAGTTCTGGGATCAAACACACACCACAGCATCAATCTGAGCTACTGCAGGGAAAACACTGGATCCTTAACCTGTTGCACCACAAAGGAACTTCTATTATAATTTTCTTAAACAACCAAGTTCAGAGAGCTAATCTGAGTTTAACTGCTTGAACAGCTCCAAGTCATTAATTGTACACTTCATGGAGGGAGGCACAGAAAGAATGCAGTCCTCTCTTGGTGCTTGGGGGTAACTGGTTCAAGCACATCTCTCCCACAGCACCCTGATACCCAAATCCTCAGATATGTCATACATAAAATAGTACAATATCTACATATAACCTATGCACATCCTCTAGTATACTTTAAATCATTTCTAGATTATTTAGAATGCCTAATGCAATGTAGATACTATATAAATAGTAGGAAATACAATGTAAATATTATGTAAATAGTTGCCAGTGCCACAAATTCAAGTTTTGTTTTTTGGAACTTTCTGGAATATTTTTTCCCCAATACTTTTGATCCTTAGCTGAATCTGCAGGTGTGGAATCCAGAGATATGGAGGTCTGACTATACTGATAGCCAAGGAATGAATAAAATGACTAGGGAGTAAAGTGGTAAAGTATTTAACAATCTGAGGCTGAAGGAGGGCAGAGAAGTTGTTTTGATAAATAGGAAGCAGGATAACAACTGATCCACAGTAGCAACTCTATATAGATGAATGACTGAAAAATTAATAAAATGAAAGGAGTTGAAAGAGTTATTACATGGCTCTGATAATAGAGAATTTTCATATTTTTGGACACTACCCTAAAACATAATTTAAATATTTCCTTGCCTCTACAGAAAAATGCAATCAAAATTCTCATCAGCCATTTTTACAATCATTTTTAGAAAATGACTCATCATTAGACCTATCAATTGCAGTATATACAAAATTCATTAGGAGTAAATAAACCAAATAACTAAACCAAAATCCAAGGGAAAAAAGAGAAAAATTACTAGGTCCAACAACAACAAGAAAAAAAAAATCAAAATATAAAGAAAAGGGCTAGTTATTAAACTAAATGCAGAGAAATTAATCTAGTTACTCATTTTAAAATGCACCAGATCACCCAGAAAAAAGATATGATACCTTTAGTAAAATAGTTTTTTAAATGCCACCATCATCGTATTTTAACAAAACCCGGAGTAACTAAATGTGATCTATATACACCGTATCTTGTGCAAAGAGAACACAAACTCAACGGGTTAATCAAGTATTCTGAATAAATTAAATAGTATTTACTAAGTGCAAACCAGGCAACATGGTAAGTATATGTAATAAATGAATTAGCGAACTATTATTACTAATGGCACTGGGTCATACATACCCTCTGCCTGTACTCTTCAGAAAAAGAAAGATTAAGAGTCATACCAATGGGGGGAGGTTCTCCTGCGGCTCAGTGGGTTAAAAACCTGACAGAGGTCCGTGAGTTTTCAGGCTCAATCCCTGGCCTCCCTCAGTGGGTTAAGGATCCGGCACTGCTGCAAGGTACAGCATAGGTCACAGATGCAGCTCAGATCCAGTGTTGCTGTGGCTGTGGCTGCAGCTCCAATTCAACCCCTAGCCTGGGAACTTTCATATGCTGCAGGTGCAGCCATAAAAACAAAAAAGGGCCACAGCAATAGAGATGTTAACTGCCAAATATTCTATAAATGATTATGGCTTTGTTAATAGATGTTTTGCTAAAAAAAAAAAAAAAAAAACTCATATTTGTATATAACAAGCCAAGTAATTAAAATATTAAGTTAGGGCATTATTTAATAAAACTGAGTATTAATTTATGAAACCTCATATAGCAGACTTATGTTTGTTTTTTAGAATTATGTTGTGGAGAGATTTTATTACAATAAATAATGTCTAAATTAAGTGAGTAATGGTTTGTGCTAGGTGCTTTTGGTTTAGAACGATTTTTGTGTAGCTGTTTTAAGGGCATATGTCCTATACCAAATTAAAGTGAAATTCATGATGTATATTGAAAATCTGACTTCTCACACTAAAGAATGCTATGCTAAAATTAAATAACAAGCAAAAATCTTTTAAAATATACAAAAGAAAATAACAACTAGAAAAACTAGAACTAAAAGGTCTGAAGAAAGCCCTCATCTAGCTGATGACAGCTGAACTTTTTCAGCCCCAATACATTATATAAAATGTTATTTTTTTCCTAGAGAGATGCTAAGGTTTTCATTTCTAGGAGCTCTAAGAAAACAATACTTTTTATAGCAAAAAAAGTTAAAAACTTCTATCAGTTTATATTTTACTCTACTTAAAAAATATATCATTTTTAAAGCTTCTTGTGAGTACTTTTGAGAAAGAGAAAGAGAGAGGCAATACCACCAGCAGCTAAAACTGAGAGAGTCCAATGCAACAAAGGTAGTCAACAATAAAACTAGAATTCTACCACCAGAAAACTACTAGAGCTCATCAATTAATTCAGAAAAGTTACAAGATACAAAATTAATACACAGAAACCTCTTGCATTTCTATACACTAACAATGAGCTGTCGGTATTGGAAATTAAGGAAACAATCCCATGTATCACCACATCATAAAAAATTAAATACTTAAAAATAAACCTACCTAAGATTCAAGGTAAAAGACATCTACTCAGAATACTATTGGACACTGATAAAAGAAATTAAAGATGACACAAACATGATATACCGTGTTCATGAATTAGAAGAATTAACATAAAAATGACCATATACTGTGTTCATGAAATTAGAAGAATTAATATTGTTAAAAGACCATACTTCCCAAGGCAATCTACAAATTCAAAGTGATCCTTTTCAAAATACCAAGGGCATTTTTCACAGAACTAGAACAAATAATTTTAAAATTTGTATGGAAACACAAAGACCCCAAATAGAGAACAATCTTGAAAAATAAGAACAAAGCTAGAAGAATCATGGTCCCTGACTTCAGACTATACTATAAAGCTACAGTTATCAAAACAGTATGGTACTGGTGCAAAAACAGAAATATAGACCAATGAAATAAGATAGAAAGCCCAGAAATAAATCCACACACCTATGGTCAATTCATCTTTGACAAAGGAGGCAAGAATATACCATGAAGAGAAGAGAGTCTCTTCAATAAGTGGTGCAGGGAAAACTAAACAGCTACATGTCAAAGAATAAAATTAAAACACTCTCTAATACCACACACAAAAATAAACTCATAATTGATAAAAGAACTAAATGTTAAGAGTGGACACTATAAGACTCTTAGAGGAAAACATTTGGCAGAACACTTTTTGACATAAATCACAGCCATATCTTTTTGGATCCACCTCTGAGAATAATGAAAATAAAAAAAAAAAAAAACAAGCACTAATCAAGCTTAAAAGCTTTTGCACAGAAAAGGAAATCATAAATAAAACAAAAAAGGCAACCAACAGAATGGGAGAAAATAGGTGCATACAAAAAGCAACTGACAAGGGATTAATATTCAAAATACACAAACCACTCAGCTTAATGTCAAAAAAGAAAAAAAGGAAAAAACAAGCAACCCAATCAAAAAATGGGCAGAAGATCTAAAGAGACAATTTTCCAAAGAAAACATACACATGGCCAAAAAGCACATGAAAAAAGACTCAACATTGCAAATTATTAGAAAAATGCAAACCAAAACTATAATGAGGTATCATCTCACACCAGTCATAATGGCCATCATCAAAAAGTCTGCAATCAATAAATGCTGGAGAAGGTGCTGGAGAAAAGGGACCCCCCCCCCCCCCGCCCCACTGCTGATGGGAAGGTAAATTGGTACAACAGTATATAAAATGGAAAACAGTACAGAGGTTCATCAAAAAAACAAAAATAGAAGTTCCCTCATGGCTTAGTGGGTTAAGGATCTTGCATTGACACCGCTGTGACTCTGGTTACAGCTGTGGCATGGGTTTGATCCCTGGCCCAGGAAATTTTGCATGTCACAGGAGCAGCCCCCCCCCCAAAAAAAAGAGGACAAAAAAACCTGCTAAAAATAGAACTACCATATGATCCAGCAATCTCACTCCTGGGCATATATCCAGAGAAAGCCATAATTCAAAAAATATACATGCACCCCAATGTTCACTGCAAATATTTATAATAGCCAAGACATGGAAGCAACCTAAATGCCCACTGACAGAGGAATGGATAAAGAAGATGTGAATATATATATATATATATATATATATATATATATCAGCCATAAAAAAGAATGAAATGATGCCATTTGCAGAAACATGGATGGACCTAGAGATTTTCATACTGAGTGAAGTAAGTCAGACAGAGAAAGACAGGCATCACATAATATCGTTTATATTTGGAATTTTTTTTAAATGATACAAATGAACTTATTTACAAAATAGAAACAGACTCACAGACTTTGAAAACAAACACATGGTTACCAAAGGGGAAGAAGAGTGGGAGTAGGAGGGATGCACTAGGGGTTTGGGAATGGCAAGTGCATACTTTTGTATATTGGGGACCTGTTGTATACCACAGAGAAAGCTACTCAATTTTCTATGATAATCTATATGGAAATGGATATATGTATAGCTAATTTACTTTTTTATACAGCAGAAATCAAAATGTAAATCAGCTATATTTCAATAAAATTAATTCTTTTTAAAAAAGCAAAGTCTTGGCAAGGTATTTGTACACAAGTTTATAACAGCATTACTGGAAGCAGCAAAAAGATGAAAGCAACCAAATGTTCACCAACAGATGAACAGGTGAACAAAATATGGTATATACATACAATGGTAATATAAGCCTTAAAAAGGAAAAATATTTTGACACGTTCCAATATTGAAGACATTATGCTAAGTGAAATAAACCCTTCCCCAAAAGACAAATACTGTATTGCTCCCTTCATATGAGGTTTCTAGAGTAGTCAATTCATAGAAACACAAAGTAGAACAGGGGCTGCCAAAGACTGGGGTAAGGACAAATAGGAAATTACAGCTTAATGGGTTTAGAGTTTCAAGATAAACTTGTTTAGAGTTTTACAAGATAAAGTCCTGGAGATTGGTTATACAACAACGTGAAATATATATTATTGTACCGTACACTTAAAAAAGTTATAATGTAAGTTTTACATTGGTGTATTTTATCACAATTGAAAAACAAAAGGAGTTGTTCCCGTCGTGGCTCAGCGGTTAATGAACCAACTAGGAACCATGAGGTTGAGGGTTCGATCCCTAGCCTTGCTCAGTGGGTTGAAGCATCCGGCTTTGCCGTGAGCTATGGTGTAGGTCACAGACACGGCTCAGATCTGGCATTGCTGTGGCTGTGGTGTAGGCTGGCGGCTACAGCTCCGATTAGACCCCTAGCCTGGGAACCTCCCTATGCTGCAGGAGCAGTCCTAGAAAAGGCAAAAAAAAAAAAAAGGACAAAATTAAAAATTTTTTTAAAAATTAAAAACAAAATAACTTTTATCTAATATATTCAAAAATTCCATTTACAACTTCATCATACAGCATAAAATACTTAGTAATAAATTTAACAAAAGATGTAAGACCTCACCAAAAACTGCAAAATACTGCTGAGATAAAGATTTACTAAGTGGGAAAATACACCATGTTCATGATTTGAAGTTTCAATATTGCCAAAGAAAAAGTTTCTTTTCTTCAAGGTCATCTATAAATTAACACAACCCCAATTCTAGTCCCAGCACAATCATAATCTTTTTTATATAAATTGATAAACTTATTCTAAAATTCATAATGGAAACATAAAGGCCTAGAAGAGACAAAACAATTGAGGAACTAAAAGACTCTTACAACTCAATAAAAACTCAACCCAATTAAAACATGGACAAAAACTTAAAGAGATATTTCACAAAAGGTACACAAACGGCTAATAAGTACACGAAAAAAAGTGGTTATGACCAGTATTTGTCACAGAAATATAAATTAACACAGAAAGAGAAATACATATTAATTCCACAAACCACATACCTATTAGAAGGATTAAAATTTACAAGATTGGGAGTTCCTGTCGTGGGTCAGTGGAAATTAATCTGACTAGCATCCATGAGGATGCAGGTTTGACCCCTGGCCTCACTCAGTGGCTTAAGGATCTGACACTACCATGAGCTGTGGTGTACGTCACAGATGTTGCTCAGATCCTGCATAGCTGTGGCTGTGGTGGAGGCGGGTGGCTACAGCTCCAATTCAACCCCTAGTCTAGGAACCTCCTTATGCAATGGTACAGCCCTAAAAAGATTTAAATAAATAAATAAAATTTACAAAATTGAAAACAAACAATTGTTGGTGAGAGTACTACCCGAACTCACCTATTACTGGTGGGTAATACTACAACAGCTTTAGCAGTTTATCATAGAGCTAAGCATACATTTAGCCTATGAGCCAGTAAATCTACTCCCAGGTATCTAACTAAGAAATAAGAACATATTCTACTAAAGGCCTCATGTAAGAATACTCTTGCTTTATTCATAACAGTGATTACATCTGTCACAAATAACACTGTGGTATATTCATGTAACAGGCTATTACTCAGCAATAAAAATACTGATATATTCAACAACCTAGAATAATCTCAAATATTATGTAAAACAAGCCAGGCACAAAGAGTATGTACTGTATGATACCATGTATATGCAACTGTAGAGCAGGCAAAAGTAATCCATGGTTTAAAAGAGAAAAAGAACAGTAGATGCCTTCAGGGTGGGGAAGGTGGGAGAGGCATGAATGAGAAGCAAGGGGATCAAATGGAAATGTTCACTATGGACATTTCCGAGGTGACAGAAATGTCCAATATCGAGTGAAAATGAGTCTTACATGATATAAGCATGTATCAAAAGCTGTTAAGCTTGAGCATTATGTATATTTTATTTTAAAAACTATTTTGAAAAAATCCAGTGGGAGTAGGGAGTAGATAAGAAGTAATATTGACATAAGAAATGAAACAACTGAAGCTGGGTGATAGGCATAGGAGGGTTCACTATACTATTTTTGTTTATGTATGTATGATTGAAATTTTCCATAATTACAGGTATTTAAAAAAATAATTTTTCATTCTTTCGCAATGGAGGAAGAGAACTGGTAATCACTATCCTTCACCTAAATTAGAATCTCTTACTAAGGTATTCTCTAAATTTTGTTTATGCTGAATAATCCATCCTTTATACTCTCTTTAATCTTATTCATAACAGTTGTAGCTCACTTTGAAATCTGCTCATGTTTTCCATATTTGATTTATTTACTACTACCTGTAGTGAGAAAAGTGTTGGAAAGAAGTAACTCTCCATTTACCCCCTATTACCTACCTAGCAGTATGATCCCTACTTTGAAAACACTATCCAACTTAAATCTGAAAGTTGAATTTAGCATCTAGAATTTTAATCTTATTTGTTTACATATTAATTTTCTCTCTCTCATATGAGAATTCATGTGCAATAGCAAACATGGATCTTGTTCATTATTTCTTCAGGACTTGGCACACAGAATACCCAGTGAATATGTGTAACTCAGAGAACTAAGGAATATATTATCAGAGCTCACAAATAATCCAGTTTAGCTCTTTTTGATAGCACAAATCATTTTCCACCCCTGTTATATCCAGTTTGTCTTGCCTTAATCTTACTAGCATCCATCTCAATTGTTAAGTTTCAAGTAGAACAGAATGTCTGTTTGAAATGTCACATTTTCTCTTCATTCAAAAATGTAACCATAAAATACTTTAATATATCAACGTATATATTCACTGTATTAAATGACATTTCTATATATAGTATTTATTTTTCTGCTCTTATTCATATGAATAAAGAAAATCATAATGCTGTAAGAGTCTCAGATTCTGTTAACACCACTATATAGCTAAAAATGCTGGCAAACATTGAGAATTTAGTTCCTTGTAGAAGGGTAAACTGCAGTTAATAACAGATTTTTAACAAAAACAATGATCAATTTTACTGGAAAAGAATTCAGCTAACAAATGAAGCATATAAGCCTAAAATCAAATTGCTGGTTCCCTTCTGTGACCTACAGAAAATCTAGGGTTTTTTTCTCAGAGTATATACTTCAGTAAACATCTGGAGCACTGTTTATGAGCAAAATCATCAATATCTTAGATTAGGATTAGTTCCACCTCAATTTTCAATAATTTTTAAATTTTTAAATATCCTGAAAATATCCATAAAGTTAAAGGGAGGGACAAATATTATTAATGGGTATCATAAAATACAAAAACTAAGTAAAGCAACTACTGACAGAAGGTCAATTGCTTAAAAACCAAGATTTTTCCTCATTATAGTTAAGCAAAATACTCTACCCAAGAAGTCTGTAGTCACAATTTTTCTCTGACAAAAAAAAAAAAAAAATATATATATATATATATATGAAAAACCATTGTGAAATATTCTAAGGGAGAAGGCAAGAAAGAAGCAGCAAACATCAGGAGAAACAAATAAAATCACTCACAAAGAATGACATTATATAAAATTTTATTATTTAAAAAACAGTTCACAAGTATCTTACAAAGATTGTTTGCAGAGATTCAAAAACAAGTTCTTCCAGATGCCATTTTATGTTCACAGATTATACATGACTTTAAAAAACATTTACTTCAAATGTACCAAATGCAGCAAAAAGACTTAAAAATAGAAGTTTCAAAGTAAACTCATTTAGAGACAGCAGCAAATAGATCTGACCTTTTCAAGTGGCTTTCCCAAAGAGTTTCCAATCAGTTTCCAGTCGTTCAAGACTTCTTCAACTTTGGAAATAAACCTAGGTAGGAGGGAAAAACTTTCTAAATATGTAACCACATTTTTTCCTATGATTATACAATTCCTTTAAAAGATATTTTCATATTTTATCACTTTTATCAGAGAAAGTTCAAGTTTAATATTGTCAGTCTAACTTATAGATGTGGAATAAAAATGGAAATCATCTTTATCCTAAGAATTCTTAGATTTTGATTTTTTTGTCTACTGCCTAACAAAGCTGTTTGGCCTTGTATAAAATATAAAATAAGAATAGCTTCTCTATATTGAATGTAATAAATTTAGGACAGAAGTAAAAACTGAAAAACTAAAATACTATTAAAGACAATTATGAAACTAATAATCTCTTCACTACCCTCCAAATAACTAATTTAAATTAACTTTTCCTTTAAAGATATTTATAAATTCCCTGATTAGCTTCCTCCGGCCTCCCACCCCTAAAAGAAAACATCATTTGGGAGCTCTGTCCATTAAAATAAAACAAGTTTTAAGGGACAGTTGGCAAGAAACTGAAAATATATTTGTCAGCTTTAAGGAATAATCAACAGGGTTTTACACTATTCATTACCTGATCTTTAAATCTAATGATCAAGTAGACCTATTAAAGAGAATGAATTCTGACTTGCAACATGCTCAATATCAGCAAATGAAAACTGTCAAATCTCAGTAGTAGTACTAAATACATATTAAAAGACATTTTCAGAAGACTTATTATAAGAAACTGACTTTTTATACTATATGTATGATGAAATCTAACAGCAACATTGCTCTCCTAAAACACCAACATAGTATTGCTAGAGTAACAGTTAATGCTAGTCAAAATATACTCAAAAGTATCAGGTTTTTCCCTTCAATGACATTATAAGCCATTATTTACATTCTTGTTATAAAGGTAGTAATGAGAGTAATGATAAGGCAGAGTTTTTATGATTCACCTGAGCCTTTTAATTAATTTTAAGAGATATTAATACAATATTGGAGGGGGTTTAGTCAAATAGCAATTATTAGTTTTTATAACGAGTGCTCTTCAAATAAGTTAACATGTTTACAAAAAAATTAAAAATTTAAATGTATGCATATGAACATGGATCAAGGCTTTGGTTTTGTTTTTGTTCTTTGCTGTTAGTATAATTCTGAACAGACAATATTGGCTCAAAATTTAAATTTGCATGTGAAATGTACATCACATTTATAAAGGTAAAAAACTGGAAACTATCTTGAAGTCCAACTGCAGCAAACAGCTGTAAATTAATGGTATATCCATTCAACGGAATAATATGCACCCACTAAAAATCGTGTTTTGAAGACCATTTAAGGAAATAAGAAAATATCCATATGTTAAATGAGAAAATGGAAGCTACAGAAGTGTTAGTATAGTTTAATACAAAAGTTTTAACACACAGATTAGAAGGAATTTCTTAATATAGTAACTAGCTATCCCTGGTGGTAGGATTACAGGCAATTTTTCTTTTATTTTATAAGGTAGTATTATTATTATAAAAACGATTTAAATATAGTTTTCACAGTAAAAGAACATCTTAAAAATATTGTGTGAATTCTATTAGTACTAGCTAATAGACAAAAATTAGACTCTATCTTGCAAGTACTGATATTTAACTAGAAAAATATAATAACTATCCCTGAAAGCTCTCCAGATCTGACCTGAAGCATCATTGTATTAGATTCTTTTGTTACATGCTCTTAAAAGACCAGGTTTCTTTCCCTTCTTAGCTCTTATTTCAACTGTAATTAAAGAATCATTTGTACTACTAGATTCATGTCTATCTCTTCCATTTGACTGTATGTTCAACAAGAGCAGGAATGATCTGTTTACACTGACCACTACATCCCAAATGCCCTACATTGTGCTTGACACGTGGACACACTCTATTTTTTCAATGAACAAATGATAAAAGACTTATGGGCTTCTATTTAGTCCTCTCAATAAACTGTCTATATGGTTCATAACATACTGATAAGAACTTTCATTCAAACCTTAAACTGAAGGTTTAAGAGACTCCAAAGTTGGAGTTCCCACTGTGCCACAACGGGATCAGTGGTGTCTCTGCAGTGCCAGGACACAGGTTCGATCCCAAGCCAGCAAGGTTGGTTAAAAGAATCTGGGGAGTGCCCGATGTAGCACAGCAGAAACGAATCCAACTAGGTTGCAGGTTCAATCCCTGACCTCTCTCAGCAGGTTAAGGATCCGGTGTTGCCATATGGTTCTGGAGTAGGCCAGCAGCTGTAGCTTCAATTCGACCCCTAGCCTGGGAACCTCCATATGCTGCATGTGCAGTCCTAAAAAGCAAAAAAAAAAAAAGGATCTGGGGTTACCTCAGCTGCGTGTAGGTTGGAACTGCGGCTCAGATCTGATTCCTGGTCTGGGGAACTCCAAATGCTGAGGGGCAAAGAATTAAAAAAAAAAAAAAAAAAAGACTCCAAAGTCTTAACATTTTCCTACTAACTGTAAAACACTGGTTTCACTCTAGACATGAGAGCATGAAAGTCAAAAACCAAATTTCCTACTTTATGGTGGTTTTTTGGTATTTTTGTTTTTTTTTTTTTAGGGCTGCACCCGGGGCATGTGGAGGGTTCCCAGGCTAGGCGTCTAATCCGAGCTACAGCTGCCAGCCTATGCCAGAGCCACAGCAATGCCAGATCTGAGCCACGCCTGCAACCTAGACCACAGCTCATAGCAACTCCAGATCCTTAACCCATGGAGAGAGGCCAGAGATCGAACCCCGAAACTTCACTGTTCCTAGTCGGATTCATTTCCACTGCGCCATCATGGGAACTCCTTTGTGGTGGTTTTTATACCTGTGTTAACAATTACTTTCATGTAAGTCAACTATATGCAGTTTAAAAAAAAGATAAACTGAGGCATATTAAATTTTTTTAAGTTTAAAAAAAATACTTTCAAATAAGAAACTATAGGATTTAATATCCTACTTCAGAATATTTTAAGTATTTAGCTAGAGGAAAGTGATCATTTTTCAACTAAATACTGTTTCCTCATCCCATCCTCCAAGATTCAAGTTAAATTTTCTAACTACATTCAAGACATTAAGCTATTATCTCAAATTCAACAGATCTAAAACTATTCTTCTTACTTTGCCACTTTCTTCATTCTTTCATGCAAGAAACTGCAGTTTCAATCTATGAGTTTTTTCTACTCTTACATTTCATCAAGCACTATCTACTTCTTTAAAATGTCTTAAAATCTTCTATCCTTCCTCTCCAGTCTCCAAATCACCTACTTTATCAAAGTAACTCACTGACCTTAATTTTACCTCATCTCCTAAAACAACTCATGTCACTGTACCACTCTAAAATCAAGGGTCTCTCACAATTGCTCCTTAATGGTTGTATAGTGTGGTCTCCAGACCAGCGGCATCAGCATCACCTGGGAGCTTGTTAGAAATGCAAATTTTTGAAATTACCTTAGACATACAGAGCCATAAAATGTGATTCTGATGCACATTAAAGTTTGAGAATCACTGGTATTAAAGCACCAAACCTAGATTCCTTTACTTAGCTTTGGAGGCTGTCTATAACCTGGGTCCTTTCTTCCTTAATAATTTTATTTACTTCCCTTCAAAAGATAGCCCTCACTCCAGTAAAGATGTTTCATTAAATCCCAAAGGTTTTCACCTGTCTCTACTCACACTAGGCCCTTCTCATATTTAACTACTTCCTATTTTCTGGGCCCAGCACATTTCCTATCTTTTCTTATGTAAATACTTCCAACAATTATAATCCACAACAACATCATCCTTAAACTACTACTTTTATAGTTAGTACTAGCTGGCTTAAAATTTAACTATTTGCTGTTTTGTTTTTATTTTAAACACATGGATCAAGGCTTTCGTTTTGTTTTTGTTCTTTTCTGTTAGTATAGTTCCGAACACACAATACCTGCTCAATAAAGCCTTGCCAATGTGGTTATGTCTTACTGTCTTTTAAGAGGGATACCACGGATCAAACTAGTTTCCCAGCAGAGATGTTTTATATTTTCATATGTCGTTTGATGACATGACATCCACAAACTTCTCCCGACCGGCAAGATTTTAGGATTATAAAACGTTGCAACCTCATCACCCAGAAAACCTGAAGGACCTCTGCGACATCAAAACTGTTAACCTCTTGATCTAAGCTATCAGTCATCCACAAACTAGGCCTTCAACTAATTTCAGTGAGCCAACAGTTTGACTCAGCTGTTCATTGGAGTCTGAAGGCACAGGACGCCTGGGCAAAGCACCCAATGACATGGAACAATCTGAATCAAAGCGTTCCAAAACCAGACACAGACTATTTCAAAAAGCTATTCTAAAAGACAGGATGGAGAAGGTGAGTGTGTGGCAGAGCCCACCACGACTCTGAAGAAAGGCCTCCTCCTGAAAAGGATGTACCCGGGAAGGAGAAAAAAAAAAAAAAAAAGCAGCTGTGAAGTTTATTGCTTACTAGAACTTGAGTTAAACGGAAGTTATAGCCTCGACAACTGTTTCTGCAGATGGACAACAACTAGAAAACCAAAGGTCTAAGGAGAGTGGTCCTTGGGTAGAGAAAACAAAACTTCCGAGAGCCGGAGTCTCCGGGGTTTGGCTGAAGGGGGACGGGCCGGGGCTGGTCAGACAGGAGACGCGGAAGAAGCCTGCGGCTGACCCGAGAAGGGAGGAAGCGGAGACTCGGGCAGCCAAGGGTTTTACTTTTCCCGCATAAGTGGCGTCACCAGTGGGCTCTGTTAGGGGAGTGACAGGGGAGACGCCGGGGCCCAAAGTGTTGGTAACCAAACACACGACCTTACCTTTCCCATTCTGAGGCAGTGGTGAAGTCCGTGATCTCAAACACCTCGGACTCGGGCTGCGGGAAGGGGAAGAAAGAAAGGAATTGAGCGCCTGAGCGCTGACGCAGAGAATCGAACTTAAATAGAGACAAGGATAGGTATGGAACAAACACCTCACCTCACTGTCGGCCGCCATCTTGAGGAGCGCCAAGGCTGGCGCTAGGGATGCCGGGAAGAAGAGCTGGAGGACGGGGGTGGGGGAGTGCAGGGGGAGGGGGCCTCTGCGCAGTCCCACCCCCGGAGGCCCCGCCTCCTGATAGTGAGTCCTGCTTGGAAAACTCTAAATAGGTTGAAATCATCTGAAAAAAAAATTTTTTTTTTAAATGCTTTTGTTCCTGGGAAGGGAGATCTTACTCTGCCCTCAACTCCTCGTTCTCTGGATGATTTAATAAAATTTGAAAATTTCCCTTAATGAATTAGGAAGGGAACAGAACCAAGGAGACAAGACAAGGCCCTAGAAGCATTTAACTCGTTTTAAAAAACCCAACAGGAGTTCCCGTCGTGGTGCAGTGGTTAACGAATCCGACTAGGAACTATGAAGTTGAGGGTTCGGTCCCTGCTCTTGCTCAGTGGGTTAACGATCCCACCTTGCCGTAAGCTATGGTGTAAGCCGCAGACGCGGCTCGGATCCTACGTTGCTGTGGCCCTGGAGTAGGCTGGCAGCTACAGCTCCGATTGGACCCCTAGACTGGGAACCTCCATATGCCGTGGGAGCAGCCCAAGAAATGGCAAAAAGACAAAATAAATAAATAAGTAAATAAATTAAAAACCCAACACACATTTTGTTTTTCATTCAACCTCTATTGATTGATTGCAAGGCACTGAGCTAAGTGCTTTATAACCCACCTTTCCTCACCGCCCCACTCCTCAAAGAACTTAAGCAGTTTGCCTAAGTCATGAAAAAAAATCATGCTAGTTATCTGGTTTCTGGGAAGAGCAACATGCTGTTCAATGAACACTTTTAAGCCATTCAGGAACAGAATAGGTGCCAGCAGTTAGTAATTATTTCTCATACATACTCTATTATTTACAGAGAAAATCATACCATGTCCAGGGTTTGCTTCAAAATAATGGGAGGGAGAAGTGGATAAGGATAGAAATAAAACAAATCAGCCATGAGTGGGTAATTGATTAAGCCAATGATGGGTACATGTGTATTTATACTATTCTCTTTCCTTCTGTAAGGTGTGAATTTTTTCATAATTAAAAGTTTTTTAAAAATTTAAATATCATTTAAAGTTTTTTTTTTTTGTAATTCAAATGTGGGGGTAGAGGAACCATAAAAATGGCTTAAGCACTTAAAAAATTTAACCCTAAAATAAGAGAAAGAAACATCAAAAATTTGGTGATGTAGATTTTGCAATGAGGAAACTAAGGCCAGAGAATTTCAAGAATAGTTATTGCCAGTGCTAAGCCTTTAACTCCTGTCTCTTGATATTTCTTCTAGCTTTTGTTCATTATACTAGTGGGAGTTTGGGACTACTTCTGCAGCAATCTGTCCCAACTTGCACCTTCATTCATTTATAAGCATTTATTAAATACCTACCATAAGCCAATCATAGCACTAGGCTCCAGGGTAATGAAGATATAGTGCAGGTATTATCTCAGATTTCAAGGAACTCAAGATGGAGTAGGAAGAGGGGAAATCTACTGCCTATGAACAGAGGTGTTAAATGTATTAGTATCACTGTTATCAATGTGGAGGCCAATCAATGGTGATCTTAACAAGAAGAATCTTGGAGGACAAATGAAGGATAAAATGGAGACAGCCAGGATAGGGGCCGAGAAAGCCTCTAAGCAGAGAGAGAGTAGCACATCCAGAGGCTGAAAGTTAGGAAGATCTGGTCTGTCTAATGAACTGAAATCAGACACCTAGAACACAGTGGTTACAATGAAGTTAGAAAGGAAGGCATAGGCCAGGCCATATAGAGCCTTCTATATGGCCCTTATGTGAAGCAAAATAGACATCACTAAAATGTTTTAAGCAAGAGAGTAATGTGAGCCAGTTTACATTTTGCAAAAATCCAGATGTGATAGGATTGGATTGGGGTGCTGGTGGTGCAAAAGAAGAGGTAGGAACAGCTAGTGACTGTCAAAGCATCCAGGGAGTGATGGTGTGGAGGCTTTGACTAGGGTGGTCAGCAGACAAGGTGAACTGATTCGATACATATTCTGGACATACAATAGACAGGACCTGATGATGGATTAAACGAGGAATAAGGAAAAGGTAGGCATCAAAGATAATTTTCAAGATTCTGGGAGTTCCCGTCGTGGCTCAGTGGTTAACCAATCTGACAGGGAACCATGGGGTTTCGGGTTTAATCCCTGGCCTTGCTCAGTGGGTTAAGGATCCAGTGTTGCTGTGAACTGTGGTGTAGGTTGCAGATGAGGCTCGGATCCTGTGTTGCTGTGGCTCTGGCGTAGGCCAGAGGCTACAGCTCTGATTAGACCCCTAGCCTGGGAGCCTCCATATGCCGAGGGAGCGGCCCTAGAAAAGACAAAAAAAAAAAAAAGATTCTGGCCTAAGCAACTGTGTGGGGATGATGCCATTTTTCTTTTCTTTTCTTTTTATTAAAGAATAGTTGATTCACAGTGTGCCAATTTCTGCTGTACTGCAGAGTGATCCAGCCATACACATATATATATTCCCTTAATTATCTTCCATCATGTTCTATCCCAAGAGACTGCATATAGTTCTCTGTGCTATACAGTAGGCCGTCCTTGCTTATCCTTTCTAAACGTAAAAGTTTGAGGATTATGCCATTTTCTGAGACAAAGAAAATTGAAAGGAACAAGAAAGCTAGATATTTGGTTTGAGAATGTTAAGTGTGACATCCTTGTAAGGTTTTCAAGGGGAATTGTAAAGGAGAACATTCGGGTATAAGAATAGGTCTTAGAACCACCTTTCACCAGCCAGAATGGACATCATCAAAAAGTCTACAAACAAGAAGTGCTGGAGAGGGTGTGGAGAAAAAGGAACCCTAGTACACTGTTGGTGGGATTGTAAATTGGTGCAACCACTGTGGAAAACAGGATGGAGATTCTTCAGAATACTAAACATAGAACTACCATTTGATCCAGCAATCCCACTCCTGGGCATCTATCCAGAGAAAACCATGACTCGCAAAGACACATGCACTCCGATGTTCATTGCAGCACTCTTTGCAATAGCCAAGACACGGAAACAACCTAAATGTCCATCGACAGAGGAGTGGATCAAGAAGAGGTGGTACATATACACAATGGAATATTACTCAGCCATTAAGAGGAACAAAATACCAGGATTTTTAGCAACATGGGTGGAATAGAAATTATCATAAGTGAAGTTAGCCATACAATGAGACACGAACATCCAATGCTTTCACTGACATGTAGAATCTGAAAAAAGGACAGACTGAACTTTGCAGAATAGATACTGACTCACAGACATTGGAAAACTTAGGGTCTCCAGAGGAGACAGTTAGGGGGGTGGGGGGAATGTGCTTGGGCTGTGGGGTGGAAATCCTGTGAAATTGGATTGTGATGATCATTATACAGCTACAGATGTGATAAATTCATTTGTGTAATAAAAAAAAAAGAATAAGTCTTAGAGGCAAGATCTGGAGTGAAGATAGACATTTGGGAGTACTTTAAATCACAAGCATAGATGAGAGATGACTTGAGAATATAGAAAGATGAAAAGGAGCCTCATATAGAGACCTGAAGAAATTTTGGATTTGAAGAATGGATACAGGAAAGTATTCAGTGAGAGAGGAAAGGAGTGGCTAGAGAAATAGGAAAACAAGGAAAGAGTGATAGCACAGAGAAAAGAGGATGTTTCAGGATGGTAAATAGTGACTGCTACTGAAAAAGCAAGTGAAAGAGGAATATAAGCTCAAGGGTGATTGGTTAGTGGTGTTTCTTGGGTCTTTTGTTTGTCATTATGGCAGAGGATAGTGGATATGTCAGTATACTGATGCTAATAATCTAGGAGAGTGAGAGATTGATGATGAAGGAGAGAGGAGGAACTGAAGTTCTCAATAAGGTAGAGGGAGGAAATCCACAGAGCCAGTGGTCACACAGTCCCAGGAGGCACCATTCACATCTCATGCTGATGCCTTGCCTCCAGAGGTGCTACCTACAGAGAGCACCTTGTGGATAGTGCCCCCTGGAGTTGTGTAGCAAGGTAGTACCAAGAATTCAGAGAGGGAGGGAATGAAGGATATGTGGTGAGATTGGCTTTTTTTGAGAGGGAAAAAAGAGAAAAAAAAAAGATGGAGACACATAAACATTAGGACAGCTGTACATATAAAAGGAAAAGAGCTGTTCACTCAACTTTTTAAGATTGTCGCCAAGTGAAATAAGTATTTAGTCTTTAAGGTCAGACAAATCCAAGTTCAGCCACTTACTAACTATATGACTTTGGGAAAATTATATAACTCCTCTAAAACTCAGTTTTTTATTAGTAAAATAGGACTTGTAATACCTCTCACCATGTAGAATTGTGGCCAAAAAAAAATCCAATGCACATATGTAGAATGGTTGGCACAATGTTCTGGCATGTAGTAGTGATCAATTATGGTAGTAGCATTTATAATAAATGCTTTATATAATGAAAAGCCATAAAGTACCACTCACATATAATACATTACTTATTTCTTTCCCTGCTTGCTGAATCATGAAGAAGTTTCTGTCCATACCAAAATCAAAAATGAAAAAAACCTCAAAGACTTTTCTGCATGAAGTTGAATTTCAGAAACTGTATGAAACAGCCTTATCAGGTTGCTAGGTAAAGTTTTCTTCCAAGATATTTTTGGCTCCCTGTCTTCTCCCTGGAGAAACTTTTAAAATAAGTTATTTGTTAAAG
The DNA here is from genome assembly GCF_016906955.1 of Phacochoerus africanus. Classification (NCBI taxonomy): domain Eukaryota; kingdom Metazoa; phylum Chordata; class Mammalia; order Artiodactyla; family Suidae; genus Phacochoerus; species Phacochoerus africanus. The sequence continues at coordinate 81,349,045 of NC_062546.1, forward strand.
AAAAGTGTGAAGCCAGGATGCTAATGATGTAAAGCACCCAGGGGAGACATACTTTTATTAGATTTTCACTGGTTCGTGGAGCAGAAAAGAGTTTGTTTCTTCAGGATTAAGAGCTATTTTGCTACAGGTCCAAAGGCAAGGGCTTTTCCATGCAAGTGTATTCCCTCCCCAGCATAACTTTCAGTTATTTCAAGGTGTTACCAATAATGGCCACAGGGAGAATTTTGACACATAGGCAATTTAAGAGATTGGAAAAATCACCCTCAGCTTAGTCCTCAGAGGAATGTGGGAGCATCACAGTTTAATTAGGTCTTAGCAAGAGAGCAAACATTGTTTGTGAGAGGAGCAACAGCAGCGAGACTACAGCATCATCTGCCTTGACGGCCACTGTACAGGGAGAACCGGGAATTTTCTATGGTACAGCTGTGAAACCAATTCCAATAGAAGATATAGGTAGAAGAGGAAGACATGCCATAAGAACAAGAAATGCTTTAGAGAGAAATTCTCTAAATCAAAATTACAAACTTGTCCAAATTATCAGCATTTATTCCTTTATTCATTCATTCTGTAATATTTATCAAGTGTGTACTGTCATGGCATGTTGGTCAATCCTATGGAGGGATTCAAAGAATAGTAATCCCTGCCTGGAAGGTGTCTGCAGCCTGAGATTAGATATAAAGAAATATAATATGATTTAGAAAGGGGTACACTATTGCCATCCAACTTCTTAAAGCTCTCTGTAAACTCAGTGGTAAAAAAATATTCAAGCGACACTTTGAAACCCACACACACGATATCATATATCCTACATAAGTAGTCCTCTACTTCTTGAATTAGAACCAAGGTAGGAATCTCCAGAGAATTTCAAGAGAAGTGAGGCAGCCTTCCTTCACTCACCATTCACTCCTTTCTTCATTCAATAAACACCTGTTAAAAGCAGCTGTTATGTGACTGGCACTATTCTAGAAACTGGGAAACAAAAATTTTAAATTTAAAAACGTTTCCCGCCTATAGTACAGCACAGGAACATTTACTCAAAACTGTGTGATAACCTATATAGGAAAAGAATTTGAAAAGAATGGATATATGCATATGTATAAATGATTTACTTTGCTATATGCCTGAAATTAACACAACTTGTAAGTCAACTATATTCCAATAAAATTTCAAAAATAAAGAAGGTCCCTGTCCTCAAGAAGTTTCAAGTATAAATTAACTGGTCCTTCTAGATGATAATAATAAATCAAGAACAGCTAATCCTAATTTCTAAATTTGTAAATTAACTTCTTCTCCATCTGATCAAGAAAGGACAGTATTTCAAAACAACAACAATGAAGAGGGTTCCTTTGTGGCACAGTGGGTTGAGGATCCAGTATTGCTACTGCAGTGGCTTGGGTCACTACTGTGGCGTGGGTTTGATCCCTGGCCTGGAAGTTTCCACATGCTGAGGGTGCAGCCAAGAAAGAAAGAAAGAAAGAAAGAAAGAAAGAAAGAAAGAAAGAAAGAAAGAAAGAAAGAAAGAAAGAAAGAAAGAAGAAAGAAAGAAAGAAGAAAGAAAGAAAGAAAGAAAGAAAGAAAGAAAGAAAGAAAGAAAGAAAGAAAGAAAGAAAGAAAGAAAGAAAGAAAGAAAGAAAGAAAGAAAGAAAGAGAAAAAAAAAGAAAGGACGGACGGACGGACAGTACTTGCTGACAGGTTGATTTAGTTTGCCCAAGTGTATGTGTTTCTATTTAAAATATTTTAATGTTAATGTGTTTTTGAATTTAGAATGTGGAAAATAAAAGAAATAATTTAAAAGAATCATGAGGAAATGTAAGTTAGTACAACTATTATGGAACACAGTATGAAGGTTCCTCAGAAAACTATACACAGAATTACCATATGATATAGCAATCCCACTCCTGGGCATACACCGAGACAAAAGAATGATTCAAAGATATACTTGTACCCCAATGTTCATAGAAGACTTATTCACAATAGACAAGACTTAGCAGAAGAATAAATAAAGAAGATATGGTACATATACACAATGGAACACTACTCAGCCATAAAAAAGAATGAAATAATGCCATTTGCAGCAACATGGATGCAACTAGATATTCTCACACTAAGTGATATAAGTTGGAAAGATAAAGATAAATACCATATTATATCACTTACATGTGGAATCTAAAATATGACACAAATGAACCTGTCTATAAAACAGAAGTGAACCCATGGACAAGGAGAACAGGCTTGTGGTTGCCAAGGGGGAGGGAGGAGAGAGATAGACTGGGAGTTTGAGGGTAGTAGGTGCAACCTATTACATTTAGAATGGATAGACAACAAGATCCTATTGTATAGCACAGGTAAGTATATCCAATCTCCTGGGATAAACCATAATGGAAAGGGATGTTTTTAAAAAGAATGTATATATGTATATAACTAAGTCACTTTGCTATAGAACAGAAATTAGCACAATATTATAAATCAACTATACTTTAATTTTTATAAATAAATAAATAAATAATGAGAATTATGTACAAGTTTATAGAGTAACATATTCTTCTAAGAGTATAGGAGGGTGTGTAATGACAATAAATTACCATATTTTACACAGGCATATTCTTATTTAATCTCCATCTTTCCTTATTGAGGATATGAATTATTCTAACCACAGATGATGAATAAATGTGAAATATTAGTATAATGCTGGCCTTTTTATCATATTATGTTAAGTCCCACTAATTACACATTTATATCTCCAAATGTGTACTGATCTGCTCCTCATCCACTCCTCAGATCCCTTTTATTACCCACTTCAGTCTAGTTTCTAACTAGACCAGACGAACTAATGTCCATCTCAACTGTGTCTGCAATTTTGCTGCAGTGAATCTTATATCTTCCATTTATCTCTATTCTTTGCTTTTGCCCATTTATATACTGCAATGTTTCCAAGTAGGAGATACTTAAATCATTATATATGGCCAAAGGTAGAGACTGGGAATTGTTTAATTTATTTTGTTCAAATATTATACAATAGGAAGGTCTTCTCATAGTAAAAGCTTCAAACAATATGCATAAAACAAATTGGCTTCCTTGATTATGTTCTCATTTCCCGTACTCTCAAGGTAAAATCATTAATACCAGTTAAGTGTGAATAATTTAAGACTATTTCCTATGTTTTTACGTATATATTTGTTATACATAAAATATAGAGTTTTACCTTATTTTTAACCTTTATTTTTCTGCACAAGTAAGAATGTGTGCTACTTAATACATGCCAAGCATTCTCAGTTACCCTATGAGATAGATGCTATTATTATCATATATCCTTACTTTACAGATGAGGAAACTGAGGCAGAAAGAGCATAGGTAACCTGCTCAAGTCACACACCTAGTAAGTGGTATGGGTGACTCCTGAGTGTGTGCTCTGGACCTCTTTAACCTATCAGAATCATACTATAAGCATTATTTGGCAACTCGCTCTTTTTACTTAGTTGTATGATTTAGAGCCCATGTAGAACATTATATACAAAGGATATGCAACAATGTCTCTTTCCACCTTTTTTATACTGCTTCAGGCCATTCCAAAATTCAAAGTATGGATGTGCTACTTTTTATTTCATTTTCTCCCACAACTTGACATGCACTCTTTAGTACTTAAAGCTATTCATAAAACATTCTTAGATGGGTGAGAAGTGCAGGAAATTCACTATACTATAATGCTTACTTTGCATGTTTGAAACTTTCCATGATAAAAGTGTTCTAGAAAAATATACTAGGGTAAAAATTCATTATCCTACATCTTTGTGAACATGTATAAGAATTACCCTAAGGTGAATACTGAGAAATGGAAATGCTGGGTTGAAGAGAATGGAGCATTTAAAAATGTAATAGATAGCACCAGATTGCAATATCCAAAATGAGCATTACTAATTTATAGATACCCACCAACAGTGTAAAAGAGTAGGCATTTCAGAGTTCCCTGGTGGCCTGGAGGTTAAGGATCTGATGCTGTCGTTGCTGTGGCATGGGTTCAATCCCTGGCCCGGGAATTTATTTTGCAGTAGGCATGCCAAAACCAAAAAAACAAAAAAGCCATTTCCCTCACACTTTTAATATTACAAATCTCTTAAAATGTTGACAGTATTCTGAACAAAAAAATGATTTGATTTGCATTTCTCCGATCCCTGGCTAGGTTAAACAATTTTACATTTGTTTGTTGGCCATTCATATTTGTCTCCTATAAAGAGTGATTTCAAATCTTTCACTTGTTTTTCTGGGGGATTGCAAGAATCTGTGTTTTTTATCAAATCTGTCCAGATGAAGCTGACATTCAACCATCTTGGTTGCCAAGGCTTCAAGGAATGTCAAGTTTGGCTCCATCTCAGAAAGTTGATGTCCTGCTCACATTCTCTTTCTGAGCTGCAAAACAAAACATCCTAGTTAACAAAACCAATAGTACCACTCTACACCCCCCTATTCAGTGTCACAGAAAATCCTGGTCTTTCTCCATCAAGTTTCTCTTGACTGCTATGCCCATTGAACCTCAATGATCTCCTTTGTCTTTCTTCTCAGTCCACCGAAATGCCCAATTTATCTTCCTTCCTTTCCTCCACCCTGTGCCTCCCACACCCTCTACCACCTTCTAAGTGGAGAGAAGAGATTTGGGGCAAGGTCTTCCTTAAAAGCAGCAGGCCCCTCATGGTCTTCCTGAAGAAGCTTCCACCTTTTTCTACAACTGCTCTGCAGGGAACAAACAGGTCATGTTTAACATGCAGAAGACGTAGCTCACCTGCAAGCCACTGCTACCTCAGCAGAAAAGCTCTTTTTAGAATTTTACAATCCTTTAATCCTTTCCTACTTAATATATTGGGGTTGCCCAGATAGTCCAAAATTATTCATAGTGTTTTCTTACAGCTAACATTGGATTCAAAAATTTAATTGTTGGAGTTCCCGTCATGGCGCAGTGGTTAACGAATCCGACTAGGAACCATGAGGTTGAGGGTTCGGTCCCTGGCCTTGCTCAGTGGGTTAAGGATCTGGCGTTGCCGTGAGCTGTGGTGTAGGTCACAGACTCGGCTTGGATCCTGCGTTGCTATGGCTCTGGTGTAGGCCAGTGGCTACAGCTCTGATTAGACCCCTAGCCTGGGAACCTCCATATGCCGCAGGAGCGGCCCTAGAAAAGGAAAAACGCCAAAAAAAAAAAATTTTAATTGTTGTCATTTGCAAGCCCCACCTTACAGCATCTCATTTGCTACTATTGTTTACTGAAATTCTTTCTCCTTCTCCCTATCTAGTCAGAATGTAAAAAAAAAAAAAAAAAAAAAAAGCTCTACTGAGAACTTGGGCTCTTCCTTTAAGTAAGCAAAAGGCCACTGCATAAAATTCATAAAATTCTCCACTGTTTGTTTGTTTGTTTGTTTTTTGCTCTCCTGGGTATGTATTCAGTTCAGGAAATATTCACTGGAAACCATCTATGTGTAAAGCACATAAATACAATAGGAGAAACAAAGATAATTAAAACACATTTCTTGTCCTCCAGAAACCAGAATCTAATGGAGAGACCAAAATAATTCTAAAACAAGCCTGGCTCTGTCATTAGAAGTACAAAATGACAGGAGAATAGAATGGATTAGAGGGGTGCGGAGAGGCTGTGGGAGCCTAGAAGTCCCTCAGGAGTTGGCTGAATGAGGAGCTGACTTTTGAACACAGTGGCCACAAGAGGGAGGACTTAATCACCATGTTATTTCCCATTTCTTGGTTTTTCTCATGTAATGAAATTATTTTTCTTAATTTCTGTTTTGGATTCTAAGATTTTTAGAAACAGAGGGTGTTTCTGAAATCATATTACATAACACTTGCAATTTATTTTTTTTCTTTTTATTGCCCCACCTGCAGCATATGGAATTTCACATCAGAGCTGCAGCTGCTGGCCTATACCAGCAATGCCAAATCCAAGCTGCATCGACGATCTGTACCACAGCTTGCACCAATACCTGATCCTTAACCCACTGAGCAAGACCAGGGATTGAACCTGCATCTTCGTGGAAATTATGTTGGGCCCTTAACCCTGTGAGCCACAATGGGAACTCCCCTTTTCAATTTATAAGTAGGGAAATTAGGCCCACATTACATAACTAGATAACACTGAAGATGAGGGCTCAATAATCCTAACTCCGTTCCTGGGGATCCTTGCTCAAAAAAAAAAAAAAAAAAGCCTTTGCTTGCTTTTTTATCTTTTGAAATATCAGTATCCCATATCACACATATGTGGGAATTCAAAGGCATTTTTCAAAGTTAATTGCATCTGGTAGCGGAGAGAGTGTGTGTGTGTAACACAAAGGATCATATTGTCAAATCAGACTCACACAAATCTAAGATCTCTTCTAATATCAAGCTCTATGAATAATTTCAGGAATATAATCAATCACCAGGAACAGCCAAAGCAGAGAGAGGGCAACTCCCAGGTCCTTCCTTCCCATGTAAAACGTAAGGTCTCTGCAATGAAAACTTTCCATTTTATAGGCATATAGCTGAATAGTTTTTGTAACACTTTTCAGGAAACCATGCTCCTTAAATTCATAGATTCACCATAAGCAATCCTAAAGTAGGGATATCCTGTAAAGAGCATTCCATAAACAAGGACGCTCCTTCTAAGCAATAACCATGTATTTTCCAGGAGGTTCAGTTATTGCCATGTTTACATTACTGGGTCATCTACTGTCTTTCTTTGTCTGAGAATATCTTGACCTCTCCACCCCAGTAAATGAGAGAGAAATGGATGAAAGACCACCTGTCTTAACTCCTTCCTGTCCAATATTTAAATATTCAATAAACAGTAAATGGGCTGGCATTCCCAGTCTGGTGCAAGGAGAATGGCATTCTCTCCAGTGCCCCCAAGGCCCCGTGCAGTGGGTTAAAGGATCCAGTGTGGCACAGCTGTGGCATAGGTTAGAGCTATGGCTCAGATCTGATCCCTGGCCCAGGAACTTCCATATGCCAGAGTGCAGCCAAAAAGAAAAAAAAGAAAAAAGATAATGTAACAATTTTTTTATTTTGAAGTGAATGATGATAAAATTACAGCATATCAAAATCCGTGGGATATAATATAAGCAGTGCCTAGAGAGAAATGCATAACCGTAACGATATATTAGAAAAGAATAAAGGGTCCAAAGCATGGACCTTTAAAGGTGGCTTATGTCATCCATATGCAGCTAACCCTCAAATTTTTATCTCCCACTCAAACAGACTGCAGACTTCTCTAACCAGCTGCTTTACTTACATCAATTTTTAGAAGACTAACAAGTATCTCAAACCTAAGTAGGTCTTAAAAATAACTCTTGATTTTTTTTTTTTTGCTCCAAATGATGTTCCTCTCCCACTATCTGCATCTTGATAAATGACACCTCATTTTCACATTTGCTTAAGCCCCAAATTTAAGGGTTTTTCTTGATCTCTTTCTAGCCCAACAGGAGCTATTTTGTTATTTCTGGATGTGGATGCTTTGTGTCATTTGTTTTCCATAGATCAGCCGGAATGACCTTTCAAAAAAAAAAAAAAAAATGGAAATCAGGCCATGCCAATCTCCTGGTTAAAACCCACCAATGCTTTCTGTTGCCCTTGAAATAAAATTGAAACCCCACAATGTGCTCTGCATGGTCAAAGCATAATCCTGCTGTGCAAACCTCACATATTATCACTTTCTGCCTTCATTGCATCTTCCATTTAGTTTTTTGAACAGAGCTTCAAGTTCTTCCCTCTCCTAAGCTCTATGCACTGGTGACACCCTCTCTATGGAAAGATCTTCCCAGACTCTTGTATGACCTGCTCATTCTTATTTGCCAGGTTTCAGCTCCCATGTCTCTTCTGTAATAGTAAGTAAGCTAATGAACATCTTCTGTCATAAATCAAGCATCCACATATCAACTAGATGAAATAGAAAAAAAATATTTCCAGCATTCATGTGCTCCTACCAATGATAGTCCTTCCTCACCACAGACATAAGTACTATCCTGACTTTGGTGGTGATTTCTCTGTTAATCGTTGTGGTTTTACTACCTGAGATAAAATTCCATCCATAAACAATATATTTTAGTGTTGCCTGCCTTAAATGAAATCATATTATATTTTTTGTGTGTATCTTACTTTTTTATGCAATATTGTATTTGTGAGATTCATCTTAGCCACTGTGTGTAGTAGCAATTTGTTTATTCTATTGCTGCAAGGTATTACACCACATGAATGTAACACAGTTTAGTTATCTATTCAGTTACTGAAAGATATTTAGGTTGTTTTCAGATTTTGGTGAATAATGCTACTATAAATATTCCTGTACTTATGTCTTGGTATACATTTGTGAGAGATACTAGGAGTGGATTTGCTAGGTCATAAGATAAGAGCATTTTCAACATTGCTGGATAATGCCAGTGTTTCAAAGTGGTATACCAAATTATATTCCCACTAGCATTTTATGAGAGTCCTCATTGCTCTTTATAAACATCAATACTTGGAATTTTCAGATTTACTACGTTTATATAATTTCGGCAGAATTACAGAGCATCTCACTTAATTTGCAGTTCCCCATTGCTGTTGATGTTAAGCACTTTTTCATTTGCTTATTGCCATTTAGACATCCTTTATATATGTGTGAAGTGGAAAATTGAGTTTTAAAACTATTTTTATAGGGCTGTTGTCTTTATTCTATTGCCAACTAGATGTTATTTATATATTTTATATATGAACCTTATTTTGTTAATATAGGCAGCAAATAGCTTCTTCCACTCTGTGGCTTGCCTTTTAACTGTCTTTTGCAAATTGATGCTCCGAAAAGCAGACACTGAGTTGGAATAGAAAGCGAAAATGTTTTATTGTGGAGTAACACCTGTGAAGGTAAAGGAAGGAAATAGAGTTGGGCAGGGAATTCCATCAATAATTTCAATCTGAAAAAGTTTCTGCCAACCCATGGGGAGCCCTGGAGCAAAAACATTTCATTATATGAATCCTCCACTGGGTAGAAATGATGGGCCACTTGTACTGCTGCTTTGCTCAGTTAGTCATTGGCCAAGGACCTCCTCAAGAGGAGAGTGACCTTGGTTACTACAGCTTGTTCAGTTTTCACCTGGGGACCACTTCAAGAATAGCATGACCTTGGCTCAACAGGTAGGCAAATAGGTGGAGGCAGTCATCAAACCACAGTCCTTGCAGCTGGGCAGCAAGTCACTCTCAAAGGGGGCTCTGAGCAGCACATCTGTATCTGTCACACTCATTTAATTTTTTTTCATTTCCCCTGTGCCACAAAGGGAACTCTCTCAACATTCATGCTTTCATCTTTCCTCTGGATTTGCTGTTGTTTAATTTATCTACAATGTCCTTCTGTTTACCTGGTGAACTATTTACCCTTCAAGTTTCAGCTCAGATAATTAACTTTTTCTTGATGCTCCCTATGCCCTTCTGTTATGGATTGAACTGTGTTCCCCTAAAATTCATACATTGAAGCCTAAATCCCTAGTATCTCAAAATGTGACTTATACTTGATACAAGGCCTTGAAAAGAGTTAATTAAGTTAAAACGAAGTCATTAGAATGGACCCCAATCCAAGTAGATTTATAAGAAGACATTAAGACATGGAGAGGAGTTCTCATCGTGGCACAGAGGAAATGAATCACACTAGAAACCGTGAGGTTGTGGGTTTGATCCCTGGCCTCGATTAGTGGGTTAAGGATCTGGCACTGCCATGAGCTGTGGTATAGGTTGCAGGTGCAGTTTGGATCCTGCGTTGCTATGGCTGTGGCACACGCTGGCTGTTGCAGCTCAGATTCCACCCCTAGCCTGGAAACCTCCAAAAGCTGTGGGGGCAGCCCCAAAAGGGAAAAAAAAAGCCACAGGGAGAGACACCAGGGGTGCTCTTGCACCAAGAAAAGACCATATGAAGACACAGCAAGAATCAGCCAGCTGTACGCCAAGGAGAGCAAACTTAGAAGATACCAAACCCACTGACATCTTGATCTGGGACTTACAACCTCCAAAACTGTGCAAAAGTAAATTACTATTGTTTAAGCCATCCAGTCTGTGGTAGTTTGTTACAGAAGTCTTGACAAACTAATATACTCTATCTCTCCCTGCCCAGAAAGACACTCCCTTTCCACACTTCCTTAGAGCCTTTTACACAGCTCCATGGTGGCTTATCACCTAAAATTGTCCTAGTTTTTCATGTTCGTCTCATCACTGATTCTGAAAAACTGAGTTTCTGGAAAAAGAAAAACAAACCATGATTTAAATGAGTGACTATGTTTCAAAACGAGAGACAAGAGGAGGATTACTCTTTGGAAAAACAATGAAAAGTCTCATGGATTGCAGAGCAGCCTGAACCCAAGGGTTTAACCCTGCAGAAATGCTAAACATGGGAAACTACAGAACTTGTAATTTTCCCTTGATGTAAAAGTTAAGACAGAGTACTATCCCTCCTGGGAGTAGAAACAAGGTGGGATGTTGGAAGTAAAACAGAGTAACAACCTGAATGTGCTTGGATTCCTGTCAAACTGCTTCAGGCTGAATTGGGTGATGAAAGAATATATATTAACCTGGTTTTTATCCAGAAGTGTTCACTTACTGTGGAAGTGTGTATGAGGGAGTGTGTATGTGAGAATGTGTGTGTAAGTGTGTGTGAGCGGGGGTTTTAGGATGGTAAAAGTGGTGAATATTTCAACATTGTGGTCAGGCTGTTTAGAGTCGATCCCTAGCTTTACCCTTTACTAGCTTAAAATATCTAAGCCTCAGTGTCCTTATCTGTAACACTGGAAATGGAAATGATGGCTATTCTAGTATCTATTTCACAGTGTTGTTGTGAGGGTTAAGGATGAAACTAGCGAGCTTTTAATAAATGTTAACTGTTGTTATGATAAAATATATGTACGCCACTCAATTGAGTACATATACTTTAAGTATCCTTAGAAGAGAAACCCTTGTATCCTTCAGTAATTGGGAGAAAAGAAACTAGCAGCAGACAGACGCCAGGTAATCTTCCGTTTTGGAATGCCTAGTGTACTTCTTCATGAGTATGTTTTTGTACATCACAATTTAAAGTCTCTTTCAGCTGAGTTTTTTACCATGTATGACTTGGACAAAAATGCAGTCCATTTACTGAAGCTTTTGCTTGGGAATATCACAAGTCTAGAGAGGAAATACATTACCACATAAGAATTCCCATTCACTAGAACTTTCTCAAGCATGGCTCTCCGCATACCAGTTTGGAAGTAATCTATTGGATTCTTACTCTGTAACCTATATTCAGATTTGGAAAGGGGCCCTTCTGGCACATTATGGCAATTATAAATGTATAGCTTTTCTGGAAAAAAAAATCTCAGAGGGTAAGGTGACAATGGCAATTGTGCCAGCTGTGGAAGTGCATAAGGGTCCAACTCTTTTAAGCACTTAAACAGCAACTTTGAAGAGTGTACAACACTTGTTTTCCTTCCTGAATGAAACTGTCCAGCTTTCAAGTCTCCAAGCTAAATGCACAGTGGATGGTTGCCTGGGTGACAGCCCGTAAACTAAGCAGTCTCTTTGCAACTAACTGAAGGGCTTGTGCACACAGAACCAGCTTTAATTATCTTTTTTTTTTTTCAAGTACTTTGGGAAATAATCAAAGAAAAAAAATCTAAATCTATGTTGCTTTTAAATGGATCCCTTGTTAAAGTGTGGGGGTTGACAGCTGTCCCAGAAAATCAGTGCCACGGTGAATTAGGATGATGTTGACTGATGTTTGGCTTGGTGTTTCTTCCACTGTATACCAACTTCCTCGGCAAAACATATCACAGGTAAGCCAAATCTCCACTTTTCATTATACTTTAGATAATACCCTATGCTAAAACTTTTTTTTTCTCCCCAAATGATGTCCCATAGGAGGAATATGAGGTAAACTGATACAGGAAAGTGTGTCTTAATCTCAAATAATTATATCCTTAGAGTTGTTGTAATAAGGATACCTATTTACTTATGAGACAGATACTATTTTTGACTTTTCAAATATTGACATGATCCCTTCCAATATTTTATACAGACCATAGGCTAAACTGGTAAGAATGGGAAAAGTACACAAAAATACTGGTGTCCATTGAATTATATCCAGGGACAACTTTTTTTTCTGTGCAAGGACAATCTTTTATTTTAGTTTAATCGCCTATATATGTGTTAACTTAAAGTGACATAAATTTTCTTGTATCACTCAGTATTGTATGTGTTCTTGGACATATTTTCTCAATATGAAAGGAGATTCCCATTGCTTTAAGTCTTAATTACATACTATTCCAAATCAAATGTACAGTGTAATAAAAAGATTTTGTTTTACGAGTAGATTAACCAGGCATGCAATTGAGGATAAAAGAACCAGGCTCCAATAAATGCCAAACCAGAAATCCCTGAGGAATGAAATGTCACGGCTTAAAAAAAAAATCATTGATCAAAACAATCCTAAAAGAAAAATTGAGAAAATTTTTTAGGAAAAAACTTAAGACGGAAATGCACAGATTGAAGCTCAGAAGAGGAAATGGAGCTCACTAATAAAAAGCAGTGTGGGTCTATCTACATTAACCAAAAGAGCTACCTATGTATAGGGATGATGCTATATGTCAATTCAATCTTCACTGTCTCCCTCCAGTCACTAGAGTGTATGAGACAGTAGATGTCACATAATGAACACATTGCTCAATATTGTAGCGATTTGATTTGATAACTCTTGGGTTGCCGTTGGTTTAAATCTTAATTTCATTTTTTACTTATGAGATAGATACTACTTTTGAAATGCTCTCACATAAAGGTTATATTTAGAGTTAAACCACAATACATTGTCATTTCATTGCTAGGGGTAATGACCTTGGGGGAAAAATACCTTTGGGGTTTTATTTCTACTTTATAAATAAGCTGGTGCTATAAATATGTGGTTTTTTTGTCTCATTATTATTTGACTATCTGATTTGCAGCTTAATTATCCTTTATTCAGTTCATTTCTTTTAACTGAAATGATACTACAAATATTGTTTGCAATAATAAGGTGTATAAATCCAAGTTGCTGAACAATTTGCTGGGACAGACCTGTATACTGGTTTTAAATTTTAACGTGGCCTAATTTTGGAGGTATCATTTACTCCTCAGCTTTTAGTACAGTTCCAAGCACCCTGCTTAATCTAACACTCCTAATGTTAATGATTAGCATAATGATAATTTAGTGACAGCAATCAATCAAATGTCTACTTCATTTAGAAGAGCTTGAAAGAAATAGACAAGCATTGCTGGATGAAGTGTAAATTAGTAAAGCTATTCTGGAGAATAATCCAGTAATATTTAGTGAAATATTCACCTTAGAGAAACTTTTGCACAGTGCATAGCCAGGCCTGAACCAGGAGTGTTTATCACAGTGTAGTTTGTGGAGTGGGAGGATGGAGACAAAGCAGATGTCTGTCACCAAGGGAAGCGATACTGAACGTGGTGAATACATACTATTCGGCCATGAAAAGCAAACAACCAGAGGTACACATAAGCATAGGCTAAAACTTAAAAACCACATGTCAAGTTAAAAAATAAGTAACAAGCAGCAGGAATTAATACATTATAAATCAACTATACTTCAAGAAAAATAGCCATCAAAAAAACCCAAGATCTATAGTACAATATCATTTGTGCAAACTTAAAATATGCACACACATGCAGTAACACTATATGCCTAATAAATATATCTATATAAAGATATCTATATGTAGATATATATCTGAGGATATGTCTTAGAAACATTAGATTGGGTTCCTGTGAGGCAGAGAGGAGTGGGAGAAGGGATCAATCAGAGCTGAAGGGGGAAAAATATGAAGTGAAACAAGAGGAAAGTTGGACATGACCCAATACTGCTAATGAGGAGTATGATTAACCCAACCACTTTTAAAGTCCAAACAAGGAAATAAAAATAGGCCTATTTTTACAAATAGTCCTTTAAATACTAGCTGCATTAAATCTTTGGAGCACTCACACCCATATCTCTCCAGCATAAAATTTCATTTTGCCTATGCCTTATTTTCCAGACTTAGAAAATATAGATAATAATGCTACTGTTCTGATGATGTTGTTTGAAATTAAAAAATAAAATATATGTAAAGCATTCAGAATAGTGTACAGTATGTAGTAACCACTCAATAAGTGTTGGATGTTATAGCTCTTATTGTATTATTGTTACTATGTCACATCACTTGAGCAAAGGTAGAGAAAAAACTGAGGAATTCCTTCTAAAGTTCACTTTGCTATTTATTAGAAACTTGGAGGAAAAACTGATTTTCTCCTAGGAACTTTAAATCAAAAGGAATACTTGGTGATGATAAATGCCAATTAGAAAATAAAGTGAATGGCAAGAAAGGTTGTGGACCAGATTCTTTTCACTAAGGCTAAGAATCAGCTGATTGCTCAAGCAAAAAAAAAGGATACATCCTAGAGACAATAAAAAGATCAGTGGTTGTTAAGGATTGGAGGGGGCTTGAATAGGTGGAGCACAAAGGGCAGTGAAACTATATTATAATGGTGAATACATGTCATTGTACATTTGCCCAAGCTCCTAGAATGTTCAACAGCAAGACTGAACCCTAATGTAAATTCTGGACTTTGGATAATACCGATGCATCAATGCTGGTTCATCACTTGTAACAAATGTTCCGTGCTGGTGCTGAGTGTTGATAATGGAAGACTCTGTGTGTGTGTGTGTGTGTGTGTGTGTGTGTCTGTGTGTGTGTGTGTGTGTCTGTGTGTGTTGGTGGGGGCGGTTGTCAGGATGCTATGGGAACTCTCTGTACTTTCCACCAATTTTGGTGTGAGCCTAAAACTGCTCTAAAAAATAAAGTCTATTTTAAAAGATTCTATAAAATAATTTTTAATTAAAAAAAATGGAGTTCCTGTCATGGCTTAGCAGGTTAAGAATCCCACTATATCCATGGGGATGAGGGTTCAATCCCTGGCCCAACTCAGTGGGTTAAGGATCTGGCATTGCAGTGAACTGTAGTGTAGGTTGCAGACATGGCTCAGATCCTGCATTGATTGCTGTGGCTGTGGCATAGGCCAGCAGCTGCAGCTCCAATTCGATCCCTAGCCTGGGAACTTCCATATGCCATGGGTGTGGTCCTAAAACATATATATATGTATCTTCCCAGCTTCATCCCAGACCTACCAAGTCAAAAGGAGCTTGGAAATCTTTATTTATAACAAGAGGAAAACACAATTCTGGTTTGGGGAACTGCACTGAGCTAAGGCCACATTTCTTTGAAATCCATGGAGACAAGACACTCTACTTATGTTTTGGCTCTCCAGCTGACCTCATTTATTATGATTCTGTAAAAGCAAATGCCTGCCACCCCAACATCAGGTCTTCCCTAGTTTCCAGCTACATCCTTTTGGACCCATCTTTCATTTTCTATGGCCAATCAGTCACAAACCCTGTTAAGCTTTACTTTCAAATTTTTGTTTGTGCCTTCCTATTCTCAATCATTATAATCTTACTAAAGTATCATGTTCCTAGAAGGGACTACCCAAAATATTCCATGGGCTTCCCCACCTATTCAGAAGTAAAAGGATAATTCATACCTGGTCCTCTTTCTCCTCCTTGGCCCTGGGTAACTTTTGCTCATGCCCTTCTCCTAATCAAAACTGCCCTTTCTCCTTCACTCTGGCTCTCCAAATATTATTGATGCTTTTCTTTCCAGCCACATAGCCATTTCATTTCTCTGAAATCTATAAAATTCTTTGTTGTTTTACACCTTTTTTTTTTGTATTTTATCTTAACTGTTTTATGCCATGTTCTAGTGTGCAGGTCAGTGAAACTTCTGAAGGACATTTATCCTCTTAAATGAATGGATGAATTTATCAAATAGTACCCTATCTGGGTGAAGTATATATTCTCTTTGAAAAAGAAAGCTTAAGTAGTCTGGCCCATGAATGCTGAAGGCTATTAGAACGTAAGACCAATTCTAGACATTTTCTTTATTTTTCTTAGCTTTTCTCCATAAAGTTGTACTATGAAATGGCCTTTTGTTCTTTTGCTTTCAGTCAAATACCAATTCACTGCAAATGCCCATTCAAGGAAATAATAGCATGTCCCTTCAGACAGTGACTGTTGGAATATAGAGACTGACAAAGGATTTTGTACTGTTTCCAACAGTAAGAGGCTCCATGGGAGGAGGTAGTTTGGTGACTTCAAAAACTGCAATTTAGGAGATATTTCAATGATTTGGAAAACTGAGATGGGATATTTTAAAATTAGAACTTTCCTGGAAAACCTAGAATGGTCTCCACCATACTCTTTGATGACTCACACTGTACTACAATTATGGTGGACACAAAAGTACAAGACATGCGATTTTTGAAGTCGCCCATGCTATTGGGGCGTTTACAGTATTATTGGGAAGATAAGACTTTCATAAAGAAAATAATTATAGGGATTTTAATAAACAACACTAAAGAAAATAAAATCCTATAATAATTTTCACCAACAGGATGTGCCACTGTTTTGCATACAGTATTTCAGATCCTCACCAACCATTTGATGGGATATTATCATCTTCATATTGGAGATGAGAAAATGAAGCTTGGAGAAGCTGAGTGACAGGCCCAAGGCCACACAGTTGGTAATCTGTGGCGGGGGGATTTGAACCCACATTCTGTCAGGCTCCAAAGGCTGTATTCTTTCCATTCTGGTATCCATTCATCCTTTCTTATTCTGTACATAGCAGATCTGCAAAGCGATGGTAAACTTATTATTGTTCCTAATTTAAAACATCTGTATAAAGAACCAAGAGTGATGGAAGTATAAGGTTTTTCCCTCTTTTCAAAATTATCTTTAAATCTGCTATAATATTTTACATGTAAAAGAAGGAAACAGGGACACTAAAGACAGAATATGTTATGTTTGAACCACCCACTACTTTGCTGGCTCTCATTTAATTACTTTGTTTCTTTTCTCTTTCAGGTGATTACATGGAACTAAAAAGATGAATAAAAATAAACTGATTCATGATTTCCTGGAAGTAGTTTCAAGAGGTGATGTGAAACTCATCTGTGACCATATTAGTAAAGTCCATTCCATCCTCGGAAACCTTAACTTTCAGCATCCAAAGACTGGGAATACACCTCTCATTACTGCAGCAGCAGAAAATCTAACAGAGGTAACTTGTGGTGTCTGAGACCCACGGGTAGTCTTCTAAGCTAAGGATTCCAAGAATGAGATGGTTAGGAACAGCACAATCACCTACCTTCATGAAAGAATGCCTCAGGGCACAGAGCAGGGGTGTGTAGTAGGAGTGGGGTGGGGATGGTGGGATGGGGACTGGTGGGAGGGAGCACTAGGAAACCTAAATAATCCAGACATCACCATCTTTTTTCATTCCTTCACTCAGTCAAGAGACATTCCCGATATACCCAAAGAAATATATTAGACTTCATGTTGGATACGATGGTGAATCAAACACAGATGTCACTCCTGAGGATCTTGTAGTCTAGTGGGACCACATCATGGAGCCTGAGTTTTTTCCTCCTTTTCCTCCCCACCCCTAGCCCCATCAGTATTTGGAAATTCGTTCCCTGTTCTAACAGATGCACATAATCCTGAAAGTAGGGAAAGAGGAGTAAATATGTAATAAAAGACCTAAAAAGTCAAAAGATTGTCCTCTTTGTTCTAGTTATCTATCCTGCTAAAGTGCCTGACACATCTGGGTGTTGGGTGTTTGGGTTTTTTTTTTTTTTTTTGGGAGGGGGGGACTGCACCTATGGCATGCAGAAGTTCCTGGACCAAGGATTGAACCTGTGCCACAGCAGTGACAACTCCAAGTCCTTAACCACTAGGCCACTGGGGAACTCTAGGATATTTAATAAATATTTATTGGAGTTCCTATCATGGTTAATGAACATGACTAGTATCCATGAGGATGCAGGTTCAATTCCTGGCCTCGCTCAGTGGGTCAGGGATCTGGTGTTGCAGGGAGCTATGATGTAGGTTGAATATACAGCTTGGACCCCACATTGCTGTGGCTGTGGTGTAGACTGGCAGCTGTAACTCCAATTTCACCCTTAGCCTGGGAACATCCACATGCCTCGGGTTAGGCCCTAAAAAGCAAAATAAATAAATAAATATTTATGTATTTATTTTATTTATTAAATAGATAAACTAATGAATACGTACTTCATTTGGGTCTTTTGATCACTTATAGCATTTTGTGTGGGGACTTAAAGTATCCTTTTAAAGAACAGGTGAAAAAAAAGAATGCAAGTGATAGCAATATGAGCACTTGGAATTGGGAAGGAGCAGCAAAGAGGAGGCTGCAAAGGAAATAGAAAAGGGCTTAGAATGGGAAACTGGGTGAAAAACACAAATTTCACCCAAATGCATCCCTGAGTGCCTCTATAAGTTCTTAGGAGGCTGAAGGCAAGTAGACCCTCAGCCCTGATTGGCCACTTTTGCTTCCTCATTTAGCCTCTCTCTTGATTATAGTCTTAGCACTGTTTCTATTTTGACTCCTTTCTATTAACACTTTTTTTTTTGTCTTTTTAGGGCCACACTCATGGCATATGAAAGTTCCCAGGCTAGGGGTGGAATTGGAGCTGTAGCTGTTGGCCTACACCGGATGCTAGTCAGGTTCGTTATTGCTGAGCCATTATGGGAACTCCATACTAACGCTTTTTAAACAAATTATAAAACATAGCATATATGGTTTTTTTAAAGGCTCATGTGGAGTTACTGCTGTGGTGCAGTAGGTTAAGGATCCAACTGCAGTGGCTTGGGTTGCTTGCAGAAGCAAGGGTTTGATCGCCAGCCCTGCACAGTGGGTTAAATGATTCAGCATTGCCGCAGCTGTGGCATGGGTTGTAGCTGCAGCTAGGACTCATTTCCTGGCCTGGGAACTTCCATATGTCTTGGGTGCTGCCAAAAGAAAGGAAAAGAAGAGAAAAGAAAAGAAAAGAAAAGAAAAGAAAAGAAAAGAAAAGAAAAGAAAAGAAAAGAAAAGAAAAAGGATCCCATATGCATAACTCAAATAAAAATAATGACACTAGCACCTATGTATTTACCATCCAAGCCAAAAATTAGAGTATTACAGTGCTTCAAAAGCCCTCTAAAGCTCATCCTGGATTGTGTCCCCCACCCTTCATAATTATAATCTTGAATTTGGGGGATACACACTTAATACTCTTATACATTTAGAGGTAGAAGCCACAACAATAATAGTACATTGAATGGTCCAAAAGGCCAATCCCATTAGCTCTCCTTCCCCACTGTGAATCTTGCCCAAACCTCATTAGCTGAATTCAGATGACCACTTCCCCCAAGGGACTGGGCAGAGTGATGACTTGAAAAATCTGAATCCAAAGGAATCATAGAAGTTTGAATCTCTCCTCTCCCCAAAGCTCACCAACACACTCATGTGGGTGGTTACAAACTCAGTTCCCTTTGAAGATAGGGCAGCTGAGGTTGAGGTATAGGGGGAAGGGAGGGGTATATAAAAGAGAGTGATTCCAGATCAGTAAGAAAGATATGCATACATTTGGTTTCCAGAAGCATGTTGCTCAACTAAATGATCTCCCAGTGTTTTTGGTTCATACAAAGCCCTAGATGAGGTGGCCAGGTCATTATTAGTGATACCATCCATTTCGTCTTCAGGAATCCCTTGACTCAATGGCTGCAGCCACATTGCTTTCTGACTGAAGCTGGGGTTTGAAGCCTTTGGTTAACTCAGGCTTAACTTTTATAGCAGGACTTTTTTTTTCTTTTAGGATTCTTTTTTTTTTTTTTTTTTCCTATTTCTTGGGCCGCTCCCGCGGCATATGGAGGTTCCCAGGCTAGGGGTCGAATCGGAGCTGTAGCCACCGGCCTACGCCAGAGCCACAGCAACGCAGGATCCGAGCCGCGTCTGCAACCTACACCACAGCTCACGGCAACGCCGGATCATTAACCCACTGAGCAAGGGCAGGGACCGAACCCGCAACCTCATGGTTCCTAGTCGGATTCGTTAACCACTGCGCCACGACGGGAACTCCCTGAAGGAGTTCTTGTGTGGCTCAGCAGGAATGAACCCGACTAATATCCATGAGGACTTGGGTTCTATCCATGGCTTTGCTCAGTGGGTTAAGGATCCAATGTTACTGCGAGGTGCAGTTAAGGTTGCAAACTCAGCTTGGATCCCATGTTGCTGTGGCTCCGATTCAACCCCTAGCCTGGGAACTTGCAAATGCTGTGGATGTAGCCCTAAAATAAATAAATAAATAAATCCCACTGAAAAAAATCCTGAGACCATCATGGATCTAAGGTTGTCAGCAGGAAGGGCTGAGCTGTAAGGTAATTATTATCACTCTTCCTTAACAAACATGGTGCCTCCATATCCCAAATGAATAAACGAAAGTTCAAAGTTTGCCTGGTTGTTATACATATCAGTCATGAATTTTCCTCCTTTCATGTTTAGTGAAGAAATGCACCTATGTAACTGTTGTCCAAAGGCAGAAGAATCTTTTGCCTGCCTGGGACAAATCTCAGCATTTTTCTTATAGTGGCATGGACCTGAGGCTGATTGACAGATTGGGGGGGAAGATAACACCCACAGAAGAGTTATTAAAAATCAGAGAACAGTTGATTTTGAACTTATTTCCTGTACTTAGCCTTGTAATGACCTCCCAGTTTCTTTCTTTCTTTGATTTTTTTTTTTGTCTTTTTGTCTTTTTGCCTTTTCTAGGGCCGCTCTCCGAGGCATATGGAGGTTCCCAAGCTAGGGGTTCAATCAGAGCTGTGGCCGCCGACCTACACCAGAGCAACAGCAATGCCAGATCCGAGCCGCATCTGCGACCTACAACCACAGCTCATGGCAATGCTGGATACTTAACCCACTGAGCAAGGCCAGGGATCGAACCCTCAACCTCATGTTTCCTAGTTGGATTTGTTAACCACCACACCACCATGGGAATTCCCTTCCCAGTTTCTTAAATTGCCATTTGTAGTCAATTAAGTGGAGGATCATTTATTGCTCAATTGATCAGGCATTTGGTCAACATATTGATAACATTTCCCATGACATTTCCTTGAATCCCATTAATTCATCTTTGAAGCCCTCATTCTTCCTCTCTCATTCACTCATCATCTAATCTTTTGCAAAAATTCTCAACTGTGAAGCATCTCAGATTTTTCCTTACTTGCAAGCTAATAAGTTAGCCTGCCACAGTTTCAGAGTCTAGCAGAAGACACAAGATTCCTGGGTCAGAGAAAATGGCAGTTTGTTATTCACAATAGTTATAGCCAAGGCATCATCATTTACTTTGTTTCCCTGATCTCCAGTTTCCACAGGGCAACATGCAGGGATGATACTTGCACTGAGCTTAGCAAATGTGAATCTTTTATCATGGACAGTAAGTATGTCTTTCCAATTTCCAGAGGAAGACACTATCTCTAGCTTCCAAGGTTTTTCACTATACAATTATCTTTGAAAACAGTCTAGAACAAAAGCAGTCAGTGCTTCTGCTCGCAAGACCTACATAAACCCCAATTTTTGGAGTTTCTGGGGAATTTTCTTTCAACAGTCTCTTTAAGGAATATCTCCTGGTCAATCCTCACTGCCTTCCCTTCCTCATGTCTTCAAACCACTGCAGTCTGGCATCTTTTCCTACCATTCCATTGAAACTTCCCTTGACAACATAACCTAAAACGTTGTTGATAACTGTCAGCTCTTAGCAGCACTAGAAACCAATTTTTCTTGAAATGCTTTCTTCTATTTTCCTCCTCACCTCTCTCGCAACATCTTAGTCTCATTTATGGATTCTTCCTTGTTATCCATTAAATATTGGCGTTCCTCAATAATGTGTTAATTGTGTAACTCAGCCCACATCACTCACCCAACTATACCTCCACTTCCATGTCACAGACATCCCAAACACAGCACATCCAATTTGTCTTCATTATTTTTCTTTCCAAATCTAATCCTCCCGAGGAATACCTGCATCAGTGTTTTCCGTTTTATTAAATAGAATCACCATCTATTTGCCTTAAATCATTCATTCACTCATTCACAAAATATTTTTTCGCATGATAAGATCTCTTGACCTTATTAATTTACATTCTAATAAAGGTGAAAGACAACAAGTAAGGAAAAAAAATACTTACTTAGATTACAAATTGATATTAATGCTTTGAAGTAACCAATAGAGTGAATCCTCTTTTGTTAAGGTGGTCAGAAAAGTCTTCACTGATGTGATTACATTTATACTAAGACTAAAACAGTGATAAGGGGTGACATTTGAAGAGCAGTTGGGGTAGAGGGAATAACAGAGACAAAGGCTCTTGGTTAGGAAAACTTGCATATTTGAGTTATAGAAAGGTTGACTAGAGCTTGCAGAAGGAGGGCAAACAGTGGCACAAGATGGGGCTGGAAAGGAAGGCAGGGGCCAGCTCTTTCAGGTCCACAAAAAAATGTGAAGGAATTTTTTTAAAAGTCTTTTTAGGACCACACCTGCAGCATATGGAAATTCCCGGGCTAGGGGTTGAATTGGAAGTATGACTGTTGGCCTACACCACAGCCACAGTAACACTGGATCCAAGCCTGAGCCCCATCTTGATCTACACTGCATCTTGTAGCAATGCTGGATCCTTAACCCACTGAGCCACAGTAGGAACTCCTAAACAATTTTTTTTAATTGAAGTATAGTTAATTTGCATTGTGTGTTATTTTCGCAAGTACAGCAGTTTCAGTTTTATATATATATATATATATCCATAAAGAATATATATACTATATTCTTGTTCAGATTCACAAAGTATTCTTTAAAACCAGCTTTATTGAGATATAATTCACATACCAAACAATTCAGCCATTTAAAGTATGCAATTCAATGTATTTTTCAGTACACTCATGTGAATTTTAAAATATTTATATCACCTCACAAAGAACTCCCTTGGGATTTCCTTGGTGGCTCAGTGGGTTAAGGATCTAGTGGTATTGACACAGCTGTGGCATGGGTTGGATCTTCGCCTTAGGAACTTCAGTATGCCGTGGGTGCAGCCAAAAAAAAAAAAGATAAAAACCTCATAAACTTCAACTGTCACTCCCTCTCCTTCCTCCCTAAGCAACCACTGATCTACTGTCTGTATAGATTTTTCATATGAGTGGAATCATACAGTATATGGCTTCTTTCACTAAGCAGAAAGTTTTCGAGGTTCTTCCTTGTCATAGCATGAATCAGTACTTCATTTCTTTTTATAGCTCAAAATTTTCCCATTATATGGATATACCACTTTTAATTTATCCAGTTGTCCATTGATGGAAATTTAGGTTATTTCCATGTTTTTGGTTACTGTGACTAATGCTGCTGTAAACATTTGTGTACAAGTTTTTGTGTGGTCATATATTTTCATTTCTCTTTCATTTGACTCCTAGAATTCTTAGGAGTGGAAAAATTGGGCCATATAGTAACTCTATGTTTAATCATATGAGGAACTGCCAGACTATTTTTCAAAGTGGCTGCATAGCAGTTCCCATAGTGGCTCAGTAGTAACAAACCTGACTAATGTCCATGAGTATTCGGGTTCAATTCCTGCCCTTGCTCAGTGGGTTAAGGATCCAGCATTGCCATGAGCTGTGGTAGAGTCTGCAGACTCAGCTCAGACCTAGCATCACTATGAGTGTGGAAAAGGCCAGCAGCTGCAACTCCAATTCGACCCCTAACCTGGGAATTTCCATATGTTGCAGGTGCGGCCCTCAAAAGAAAAAAACAAAAACAAAGGCAAACAAACAAACAAAAACCAAAGTGGCTGCACATTTACGGTGGTGTGTATAAGGGTTCATCTTTGTTAAAACTTACTGCTATCTGATTATTTATTTATTTATTGTCTTTTTAGAGCCACACCTGTGGCATATGGAAGTTCCCAGGCTACCGGTCAAATCAGAGCTGCAGCTGCTGGCCTATAAAACAGCCACAACAATGTGGGATCTGAACCACGTCTGTGACCTGCACCACAGCTCACGGCAACACCAGATCCTTAACCCACTGAGCGAGGCCAGAGATCAAACCTGCGTCCTCATGGTTACAGGCCCAATTCATTACTGCCGAGCCATGAAGGGAACTTCCACTATCTGACTTTTTAGATTTATTTTATTGAAGTATAGTTGATTTGCAATGTTGTGTTAGTTTATGCTGTACACCAAAGTGATTAATTTATATATATATGTATAATATATGTACACACATAAATATTCTTTTCATTATGGTTTATTACAGAATATTGAATATAGTTCCCTGTGCTATACAGTAGGACCTTGTTTATCCATTCTATGTATACTAGTTTGCATTTGCTAATCCCAAATTCCCAATCACACCCCACCCACTGCCTCCACCACCCCATGGCAACCAAAAGTCTGTTCTCTATTGACTTTTTTTTTGTCTTTTGTCTTTTTTGTTGTTGTTGTTGTTGTTGTTGTTGTTGCTATTTCTTGGGCTGCTCCCGCGGCATATGGAGGTTCCCAGGCTAGGGGTTGAATCGGAGCTGTAGCCACCGGCCTACGCCAGAGCCACAGCAACGCGGGATCCGAGCCGCGTCTGCAACCTACACCACAGCTCATGGCAACGCCGGATCGTTAACCCACTGAGCAAGGGCAGGGACCGAACCTGCAACCTCATGGTTCCTAGTCGGATTCGTTAACCACTGCACCACGACGGGAACTCCTCCTCTATTGACTTTTTAATTCCAATCGTTGTAATGGGTTTTGTGCAAAAGTATTTGGAAATGGGAAGACCTATTAGAAGGCAGTTGCATTGTTTCAGGCAAGAGATCATGGATAGTGGGGAAGATAGTACAAAAGTGGACTGAAGTCAGAAACCTGGCAGTTATCCTTAACTTCTGGCTCACCCTCAGCTCCCACATCTAATCTACTTCCTAAATGTCCAAGATTATGCCCTCAGCCTCTCCATTTCCACAGCCACTTCCATTATTTGGTCACCATCATCTCTCCATGAGGCTATTGCAATAATCTCATTGGTCTCCCAACTTCCACTCTCACCCACATCAATCAATTTCAGCAACAAGAGTAATTGAATATTTGAAAATATTGATCTGATCATGTCTTTCCCTGTTTAAATCTTTCACTGCCTCCTCCTTACCCTGAAGATATAACTCCAATTTTTAAAAGAGGTTGGTTGGCAAGACCTTTTGGGATTTAGCTACTGCTGACTTCTCCACCACATTTCCTACCTCTCCTTCCCCTACCCTGAGCTCCAGCCATGCCTAACTCCTTCCAGAGTTTTGAATGTTATCTGGCCTCTTATCCACTGTATTAGACAGCTCAGGCTTCCATAATAAATATATCATAGCTCAAGTGGCTTAAAGAATAGAAATTAATTTTTTCATGGTTCTGGAGGCTGGGAAGTCCAAGACCAAGGTTCTGGCTGATTTAATTTGTGGAGAGACATCTCTTTCCAACTTACAGATGGCTGTCTTCTCTCTGTGTCCCCACTTGGCAGAGAGAGAAAGCAAGTTCTCTGGTGTCTCTTCTTATAAGGACACCAATCCTATCAAATCAGGGCCCCATCCTTATAACCTCATTTAAGCTTATTACTTTCTAGAGGCTCTCTCTCCAAACACAGTCACATCGGCATTTGGACCTTCAACATACAAATTTTAAGGAGACATTAGTTAGTGCATAGCATCCACACTACTTTGTTCACACTATATTCTTTTTTTGAAATAATCTTTCTCCCAGTCTTTGCCTGGGAAATGTAGTCTGATTCCTCAGTTCTCAGCTTAGGCATCACTTTCTCCAAGAAATCTTCCTGGACCCTACAAGAAACTTAATAGATTTTTTCTAAGTGTTTCCATCAGCTTCCTGTATTCACATCTTCATTGCATTTATTACACTGGGTTGCAATTGCCTTTTTATCTCTTTCTTACTAAATTGTAAATGCCTTAAAGGCTGTCTACCTGCTTATTCATTGTTGGAGTCTCGGCACTGAGGACTGTTCTCAACACACACTAGTCACTCAATCCACATTTGCTGAAAAAAATTACACCTTTACCTTTTTCTTTTTCTTTTATTTCTTTTTCTTTTCTCTGTCTTCTTTCTTTCTTTCTTTCTTTCTTTCTTTCTTTCTTTCTTTCTTTCTTTCTTTCTTTCTTTCTTTCTTTCTTTCTTTCTTTTTGGCTTTTTTAGGGCCACACATGTGGCATATGGAAGTTCCCAGGCTAGGGGTCAAATCAGAGCTGCAGCTGCCAGGCCTACACCACAGCCACAGCCACACCAGATCCGAGACACATCTGCAAGCTACATCACAGCTTATGCCAACACTGGATCATTAACCCACTGAGCAAGGCCAGGGATCGAGCCCACATCATCATGGATACTAGACAGGTTCATTACCGCTGAACCACAATGGGAACCCTGCCTTTACTTTTTTGAATACAGTTTATTCTCTCCTTAAAAATACTGTGGCAATACTTGCAACATTCAAGAGTCTGTAAGCCTGAATTTGGGGTTTTATATCCTAAATAATAGATGATACTAATAGGAAGACTTAAAGGATTTATGTGGGTTTAACATAAAATATTCACAGACCTCTAGTTTAAAAAAAAAAAAGGTATCCCTGAAGTATCCATATTATGAGATTTTTGTTTCCCAAATTTTAAAAAGGCACCTAGTAGTCACCTGAATTCAAATCAATCCTTCATTTTTATGCCTCTCTTACTCTCCTTTCCTATATCATGAATTAGAGTTGCACCCAGCTAAGTTTTCTACCCAACCCATAAGGCACTATTGTTTCTCAAAAATGCTAAATAAGAATGCTGTTGTGTTGTAGGTTGTTGGATTTCTTCTGGAAAAGGGAGCAGATATCACCCTTTGCAATTACAGCAATAAAACCGCAGTCCATGTGGCTAAAAGTGATGTTCAGAGGCAACTCCTGGCCATGAGTGGAATCCAGGCTCCCCAAATGCAACTTCTACGAAGTTCGTGGCAAGGCGATCTTGAACAACTTCAACACTTGCTGGTCAGTTAAACTGATGTTTGCTTCTGCCTTTGGGTAGATGAGTGGGTGGGGGTGGGGTGAGAAGGGCACAGACTACATACAACTCCTTTAAAGAAGAAGTTCTTTTCCAGAGCAGTCCAAGAAAGTTTCAGGCAGGAAATCTGAGAGAAAAAAGGGTCAAATGGGAGAGCGGGGTGGAAAACAAGATAATAAAAGAACATAGCAGCAGCCTATTTACACCTCCCTCCAGCTAGATACTAGGAGAAGTCATGCAGCACTGCTGGGAAATGATGTGCTCCCATGGATGCCCCTGGAGAACCACTGTCAACTTGCTCAGAAGAGTTCCCTTGACATCATTGCCATTTGTACAATTGCTGTTTAGATCCCTGTGGACCATTTGCAGTTATTATCGTTATCCTGAAAAGGGAATCAGAGAGCCTGTGTTTTGCGTAATATTTAGTGGTGACTAAAGAAGAGTATACATTTTTAAACGCTGTCTTTTCAGAGTATTGATCTTCTGGTTTAGATTTTCTGCCCAGATACTCTTTTCCAAAGTAAGTTGTAAAACTACATCATAATCGAAGACATTAATTATTGGTGAACAGCAACTGCCTACTCTCGGCATTTACCTTTGGAGATATTGTCAGATCACATGACTTTCAACTGAAAGAAAAATCAATTGCTGCTAGGAAACAGTTTCTTCCATTCCCTTATGCTAGAAATTCAAACAGATAAAGAAAAAGTAAAAGATATTCTGGTCACCTAGAGTTCAAGGAAATATACAACATAATCCAAAGGACTCAAGTTCTTTCGTTGTACTAAACAATAGTCTAAAATTGCCATACATTATAAACTGAGCTTAGACATATTTTTGGAAGCCATTAAATTTTATTTTAATGGCATTTTCAGCAGTTGCTATAATTCAGTGTCTGTTTTCACAACCACATTTTTCACTTCTAAAGATAAGCAGCCATATTTTTGAAAAAACTGGTATCTGTACCTAGATCCAGAGCTTAATCCACAGACGCTGAGTTAATGTGCTATTGTAAGACTATTCTCAGCTCAAAACTTTCATGTTGGTTCTAACTAATAATAAACATTGATAGAAGAGGTGGTTTCTTTCCAGAGACTGAAAAAAAAATACTAACTAATTAATTCCCACAGCACCCCTCTGAGGTAATATCATTATCTCTAGTTTGTCCCTGGAGAAACTGAGATAGAGACACTGATTGTATTGACACAGCATAAAGTGAAATAGAGATGGAAATTCATGAGTTACTTAGGTCTATAAAATAAATAGTTTTGATAATTTGGTCTTCCAGTAGCTTATCAGTCCTGAATTATCCAAATTAAATTTTACTTTCATTAAAACAACAAATAACATCTATAGGTCCACCTCTCTTTGACTATATAAATACTGTTGAATAAGCTGTCTTATTACTCTAAACCATTCATTCATTCCACAAATATTTATTAAGCCTGTATCAAATACTTTGCTCTGTGCTTTTCATAGTCTATCTCCAATCATCAAAACAACCCTGCAAGGAAGATATTGTTATTCCCTCTTTGCAGCTAAAGACCCTGAAATTCAGTGAATAAGGTTGCCCGATTTTGCAAATGAAAATACCCTTATTTAAATTTGAATTTCAGATAAATACCAAATAAATTTTTAGTATGATTATGTCCCATGTGGAAATGATTCATTATTTAACTAGATGTCCCTTATATTATCAGGGCAATTTTATCAACTTTTAGAGTGTCCTTGATATAACCCTGTCAGGGGTTAAATAATCAGTTAAGAAGTTAAAATTCAAACACGGACTTATCTGAGTCTCAGGCCTGTGTTCTTTCAATTCATCAGCTCCCTCTCAAGACATTGAGGAAGAATATCTTGAAGTTAAAATGAGAATTTGGCCAAGCAATGAAAATGCAAAGATTAGTATTAATAGTCATGCAGTAAAGACATAACAGAATTAAAGCTTCATGTTTTTAAAAGGCATCCGAAGAGCTCCTAGATATAAATTTCCCGAACCAACATGGCTTGACTCCTCTGATGCTGGCTGTGAGAGATGTGGATCTGTTTGAGAGTCTTGATATGTTCACCCTCTACAGACCTGCAGAAGTTCTGTCTGAGCTTCTCAGGCATCACGCGTGAGTACAAGTGCTCAGTCAGCACCTGTGGGAGGGTGTCTCTGCCTGTGTTACTTTCAAAGTCATTCGCAAACTTAGATATATAGATTGCTTTATATATATATATATATATACACACACACACATACATATATACACACATATATAATACATATTAAATTCTTTTTTTTTTTTTTTTAGGGCTGCACCAGGACATATGGAGGTTCCCAGGCTAGGGGTCAAACCAGAGGTACACCTGCTGGCCTACAGCACAGCCACAGCAATGTGAGATCCGAACCATGTCTGTGAACTACACCAAAGCTCCAGGCAAGGCCAGATCTTTGACCGCTTAGCGAGGCCAGGAATCAAACCCGAATCCTCATGGATACTAGTCGGATTCATTTCTACTGCACCACAATGGGAACTCCTTAAATTCTTTTTTTTTTTATTTTGTCCTTTTTTGCCTTTTCTAGGGCCACTAGAGCGGCACATGGAGGTTCCCAGGCTAGGGGTCAAATCGGAGCTGTAGCCACTGGCCTACGCCAGAGCCACAGCAACGCGGGATCCAAGCCGCATCTGTGACCTACACCACAGCTCACGGCAACGCCGGATCCTTAACCTACTGAGCAAGGCCAGGGATCGAACCCGCAATCTCATGGTTCCTAGTTGGATTTGTTAACCACTGCGCCACGACAGGAACTCCTTAAATTCTTTATATATAAAAATACATAATGTATATAAGTGCCTTATATGTAACATATAATGTATATATAAATGTCTTACATATGTATTATATATATTGTGCCTTATATCTAAAATACATAAAGAATGTACATATATGAAATGCATATGCATGTTCATAAAAGGGACTTTGCAGCCGCAAAGTGATGTACAGATGTTAGAGGTTACTATCTATTATTCTTATGATATTGGCCCTTTGTTTTATTGTTTAAATACTTAACTGTCTTGGTTGTTCCTGGGAATGTCAAATAATTCTTGAATATGTAACTCCCTACTCCCAAAATGTTACTGATAATTTCGGAAAGCATTGTCAATTATCAAAAACAATTTATAGTAGTGATTCCCAGTTATCTAAAAATTACATGACAGCATGCTCTTTTGGAAAGGGGGAAGTAAACAAATAACTTTTTTTTTTAAAAAAAAAAAAGAGGGTTAATTAGCAGTCTTTCATGTCAGAATCTCAATTTCCTAATGCTATTTGTTACCTATTTATCTTGTCATAAACTAAAAAGAGATGGCCAAAGCTCTCAGAATTTCATATGAATTTTTTGGGGGGAATAAAAAAGGAAGAGGGAACTTCCAGAACATATAGTCAAGAAGGTGACCTATTGTACAAGAATCAGTTAGTATAATAAGATGAAGATGGAAGTCTGAAAGTACCTCAGACTTTAGTGTTAAGCAACAGCTGAGGAGAGTGTTAAAAATGAAGATTACTGGACATCACCCCAGAATGGTGTTCAGTAGGCTTGGAGTGGGGTTCAGAATACAGGAGATCAAAGGACACCACCTGCAGAAACATTAATCAAGGCAGACGAGCAAACTGCAGTTCCAATGATTTATACGACTTGCTCAAGACCACATGTTAAGGTAGTGGCAGTCCTTTGATCCTATGTTAATTCTTTTGAATCATGACATTTGAAGGAGAAAAGACCATAACAATATTGTTGCAGATCATAAAACATTACTCTGTCCCATGGAAATAAAGAGCTTCAATTCAAAAGTGTTAGGTTGGAGACTGTGATCAAAGAACGTGACTAGTGAAGCAAGTTTAGTCATTTGTTTTCCTCACAACAATCTGCTAATAGAGTTATCATTTATCCTCTGAACCTCTCTGAGCTGATGTCTAATTCTAGGATTCAGCACAGAACAGAGAGGAGATTTGTGCTGATTCGGAAGAGCCTTAAGATCAGCCAGTTGGGCTTAACAATCACAGGGCGAGGCAGAAGGAATGAAAAAAAAATCACAGAAACAAATTTTATAAGATCACTCCGCTCAACCAAGAGCCTGCGAAATAAGCATATCGGTTTACTTTCAATGTGAGATTCTATGCCATTCCACTGTTTTGAATAAGAGCTACCTGTTAGCACGAAGGAAAATAAAAATAAAAAGCAGTTAGTGAAACCATTAGAAAGAAAAAACCAATCAAGCCAGCTATTTGGGATGATAAGACAACAGTTTATCAAAATATTTTTATCTTTACATGATATATGCATTATCAAATAATTATGAGATTTCTTATCCAAAATTGGAAGTTTTCTGCAAATATTAGAATGTTTTTTAGAAGAGGTGTGGTATAAGATATACAGCATTTTCCTTTCATTGAAAAATCCTGAAAATTTTTTGCTTTCTATCTCACATATTTTGAAGTCATTATCATCATTCCAAAACTATGTTACTTACAAAAGATGTTACAAAAGATTACTTTTATTTACTTGGTGTTAATATTTTTCCACTCATGTTAGTTTTCTTTTTCAATAGATTTAACTAATTAAATTCTATTCTTCCTAGAGATCCTAAGCTCTGTGATTTTAGTGGAAAGTCAGCAATACATTATGTGTCACAAATAGAGAGTTTCAGGAAACAGCAGTTATTGGACATTTTAATGAATTCTATGCCAAAACCAGGTAAATATTTCTATTCCACCTGCAGAATTCTCTGACTCTAAAATCTCTTTTAGAATTCTTCCTTTTTCTACATTTATTTAATGGATTCATTCAAAGAAACCAAGTTCACAGTTGTTTATTGAGCAGTGATTTTATGCAAGACCCAAGACTAGGTACTCTGAGGCATGCAAAGAAGTTTAAGACATGGTCCAAACTTTTGAAAGCACCACTAAGAAACTATAGAAATCCCTGAAAGTGCTCAGTACAGTCAGGTACGCATCACATAAGTCAGAGGAGAAAGCTTCTTGTGACCTGGAAAGGAGAAGAGGGACTTCCAGTGGTTCTTAAATGCTCAATAAGATATGGAAGGAGGAGAAAAAGAAAGATTTGACACACGGGGAGAGAAAGAGTCTGAGCCAGACAAAGAAGCAGCCACAAAGAAAGTGTCACTGAGCCACATGCTATTTTGACTTTGTTGTTCGATTGGCTTTCTGTTTGAAGCTTCTGGGCAGGGAACAAGGCTATCCCCAGGAAGTTTTCATGGAAAAAGTGAGACTCAATCTAGTCCTTAAAAAATGATGAGATTTGATTTTGTGGAGCAGAGGCCTCATGCTGTAAGTGAGCATGGCTCAACCCAGAAGCAAATGGGAGACTAGAACCAGCAATTCATGTCTGGGAAAAGCAATACAGAAGATCAGATACATAAAGAAGCTGGGTTCAGGAGTTCTCCCTGTGGTGTAGCAGGTTAAGGATCCAGCATTGTCCCTGTAGCAGCTCAGGTTGCTGCAGAAGCTCAGGTTCAATCCCTGGCCCAGCAGTGGGTAAAGGATCCAGCATTGCTGCATCTGTGGCATAGGTCACAGCTGCAGTGCACATCTGATCCCTGGCTTGGGAACTTTCATATACTGAGGGTGCAGCCAAAAAAAAAAAAAAAAAAAAGAAAAGAAAAAGAAACTGGGTCCATTGAGGACTCATTAAACGTCAGGCTGAAGGACATAATTTTTTTCTCAATTAAATGGAATCACTGAAGAATTTTAAGCCAGGGAATGATGAAAGCCATGTTTTAGGAAAATTAAGTCATTGGATAAATATGAAGGAAGAGACTTACGACAGGGAAGCACCACTAAGAAACTATAGAATTCCCTGAGTACAGTTGTAAGGACCAGGAAAAGAGCCCTCTGGCATGATGTTTAGTGGGCCTGAGAAGTGCTGGGTGTGGTGAGTCTAAGAAACTGTGAAAGAATAAAGATTGTATATATATATGTATAACTGGGTCACTTTGCTATACAGCAGAAATTGACAGAACATTGTAAATCAATTATAATTAAAAAGTTTTTAAACAAAAAATTTAGAAAAAAGAATTCACAGAATTTCGTGATGTAGAGTTGATAGAGGAGACTCAGAGACAAAAGTTGAGAGAGTTGAGTTAAACATGATTCCTGGAGTTCCTGTTATGGCTCAGTGGCAATGAACCTGACTAGTATCCATGAGGATGAAGGTTTGATCCCTGGCCTCGCTCAGTGGGTTAAGATTCCAGAGTTGCCCTGAGCTGTGGTGTAAGTCACAGACAGGCTCAGATCCTACATTGCTGTGGCTGTGGCATAGACTGGCAGCTGCAGCTCCAACTGGACCCCTAGCCTGGGAACTTCCATATGCCACACCTGTGGCCCTAAAAAGACAGAGAAAAGAAAAAAAAAAAAAAAAAGGGAAGAGAGGTTACAAAGTCGATGTGAGAAGTGAGAGTTTCAATATCAGGATAGAGGCAGAAGATAGGTTGCAAAGAGCAAAGAAAGAAAATACAGTGAAACAATGGGATATGAGCATAGATCACTTGTTGAATTTTATTTCAATTATAAGATCAACAGAAAAACCTTTGCCAGGGTAGGTTTTCAAGGAAGAGCCTGTGCTTATTTGAGGACATAAAGATAGCAAGAGAGGGATGCACAGGAGAGCAATGTTCCCCAGTAAGTAACTGGGGATCTACTGTTTGCTGTTCAGAACTCTGTCAATTTAATGCGGCTTCAGGTGCTAGACAGAAAGTATGCTCGGAGCAGCTGAGTGTGTTTGTCTCTGGCAACTATAGAGCAAATATATTTCCCATCCCATTGTAAGGGGTTTCACTTAGCCACTTTACCCACTTTTTAAAAACAAACAAGCAAGCAAAACCCCATTCATTCTGTGGACTTTTGTTGTCCTCACATCTTTCCCTGCAAAGATTATGGCCCAAACTTCATCAGGATCCCAGACCATTATTTCAAGAAAATCTCTGACAAAATGGAGCTGATTTTAGAACCTAGAGCTAGATCTTTCAGTGAAATTGCTGGAGACGTGTTTCATCAGCATACCTTATTATGTTTCTTTTGGCAGAAAGACATGATGAATCATTACTTGACATTTGTCAGGATACAAACTCTTCTCCAACCGATATGATAACAGTTACCAAAAAACAAAATATAATCTTGCAAAGCATCAGTAGCAGTGAGGTAAGAAGCTCTCTTTAGAGGAATTAACCAAAAAATGGATAACTTCCTCCATCTACATTTATTTACCTCTACTTTATTTGTGTTGCTTGAATATTTTATAATAATCATATCACAATTACATATTTAAATGTTATCATCAAGAAACTTAAAGCATAATTAATGACACTCTAGTGAGGTTTTCTGGTTTAATTGTTTGTTTGTTTGTTTGATCTCACCCATGGCATCTGAGCCAGGGGTCAAACCTGTACCACAGCAGCAACCTGAGTTGCGCAGTGGCAACTCAGGATCCTTAACCCACTGCACCACAGGAGAACTCCAACAGTTTCAAGAGTTTAATCTCAGAGCAGTAATGAGCTAGTCAACTCTGAGTCTCATGTGTTGAGTGTGTGTGTCTAATACCACAGAATATTGATGCAGTTTAATCCATACAAAATAATAAAAATGTAGTTGGATTTTATGTATGTAATTTGGAAAAAGGAGATCATCATTAATCTGATTGTGTCAAATGCATCACAGGACACTATATAGGAGGTGCCTCTTCTTGGCCCTGGTCATCATCCCCTGATCTTGGTAAATAACTACACAAAGTATAGTCACAGTACTAGTAACAAATTCTGTGATCCACAGAAAACTGTGGAATGATTTTCAAGGCCTACAGTAAACTGTTAACAGTGGTTGCCTAAAGGGACAGAATTGGAGATGAACTTTGCACTGGATCCTCATTTGGACCTTATGAATTTTTATAAAATTAACATAGCCCAAACAGTTTAAAGTATTGCTAGTGTAGGAGTTCCTGTTCTGGCTCAGTAGGTTAAGAATCCAACTAGTGTCCATGAAGATGAGGGTCGATCTCTGGCCTTGCTTAGTGGGTTAAGAATCTGGTGTTTCCGTGAGCTGGGGCGTAGGTTATAGATGTGGCTCGGATCTGACATTGCTGGGGTTGTGGCATATTGGATCCCTGGCCCAGTACTTTTCCATATGCTGCAGGTGTGGCCCTAAAAAGCAAAAATAAATAAATACATAAATAAATACATAAGTAAATAAGTATTAATAGCCTGCATTTTATTGGTGAGAAAGAATTTGACCACAGAGTGTTTGTTTTTAAAAGTTAATGAGGGATGGACTCTAATATGTTTAAACGATACGGAGCATTTTGGAGATGGTGGAGTAGAGAGCTTTCAGTCCCTTTCTCCTTCCAAAAAATCATCCCCAAACGACAAAGAAAACAAACAAAAATAAAAACCACAAAAGCTTAAATCAAAAATTAGTTTGAAATAACTATCTATTTACAAGTACTGATGAAAATAATATGGAGAGGTCCTGTATAAACTTCACCAGCTTCCTCCAATGGGAGTTATTATCATCACTGTAGCTGATTGTCAAAACTGGCAAACTGACATTGACACAATACATTGAACTCAACTACAGACCTTACTTGGATTTCACTAGTTTTTGCACACATTTCTTTTTCTTTGTTTCTTTCTTGCATGCGTGTGTGTGTGTGTGTGTGTGTGTGTGTGTGTGTGTATACACAGTTCTATGACATTTTATCCCCTGAATCATCATGATCAAGATTCAAAACTGTACTGTCACCACAAAGGAACACCCTTTTACCACCCTCTTCATAGCCACATCCTCCCTGCTTACCCCCAGCATCCACTGATCAGTTCTCCACTTCTATAATTTTGTCATTCCAAGATATTATATCAATGGAATTATCACACCTGTAAGTGTTTTTAAAAAATAAATTTTATTGGAGTATAGTTGGCTAACAATATTATGTTAGTTTCAGGTGTACAGCAAAGGGATTCAGTCATATATATACATATATCCATTCCTTTGCAGATTCTTTTCTCATACAGGTTAATTACACAGTATTGAGTAGATCAGCCTGTGCTGTAAAGTAGGTCCTTGTTATCCATCTATTTTTTATCTAGTAGTGTGTATATGTCAATCCCAACCCCCTAATTTACCCCTCCCACCCCACATTTCCCCTTTGGTAATCATGAATTTGGTGTCAAAATCTTTGAGTCTGTTTATGTTTTGTAATTCTTTTGTATCATTTTTTGCTAGATTCCACATATTCATGATCTCATATACATTTGTCTTTCTCTGACTCACTTCACTTAGTATGATAATTTCTAGGTCCATCCATAGTTGCTGCAAAAGGCATTACTTCATTCTTGTTTATTGTTAAGTAAACTTTTGAGATTGATTTTTTTTCTACTCAACACAATGCTCTTGAGATAGATCCAAGGTGTTGTGTGTATCAATAGTTTATATTGCTAAGTAGTATTCTATTAACAATTATGTTCTGTTCCACAGTTCATTTAGCCATTCACTTGTAGAAAGACATTTGGGATGTTTCTAGTTTGGGGCTATTACAAATAAAGCTACTAAGAACAGCCATGTGTAGATTTCTTTGTGAACTTACATTTTCATTTCCTTATGATACCTGCTCAAGAGTCCAATTAGTGGGTCATATGGCAAATGTACATTTAATTTTTTTTAATTTCCAATTTTTCAGAGTGGCTCTACCATTTTCTGTTCCCCCAGCAATAAATGAGAGATCTAGTTTCTCTCCACCCTTGCCAGCAAATGTACTGTCAGTATTTTTTATTTTAACCATTAAAAATTTTTTTTAACCAAAATAGGTATATGGTAGTATCTCACTGTGGTTTTAATTTGCATTTCCTTTATGATTGATGTTGAATATTTTTATTTTACTTTATTTTATTATTTTATTTTATTTTATTTTATTTTATTTTATTTTATTTTATATTATTTTATTTTATTTTATTTTATTTATCTTATTTGGTCTTTTGTCCTTTTAGGGCAGCACCCGAGGCATAGGGAGATTCCCAGGCTAGGGGTCTAATTGGAGCTGTTGCTGCTGGCCTACAACAGAGCCACAGCAATTCCAGATCCGAGCCATGTCTGTGACCTACACCACAGCTCATGGCAATGCTGGATCCTTAACCCACTGAGCAAGGCCAGGGATTAAACCCACAACCTCATGGTTCCTAGTTGGATTTGTTTCCGCTGCGCCACAAAGGGTACTCCTGAATATTTTTTAAAAATTTATTTGTGGAATTCCCATCATGGTGCAGTGGAAACAAATCCAACTAGGAGCCATGAGGTCAAGGGTTCGATCCCTGGCCTCACTTAGTGGGTTAAGGATCCAGAGTAGCTGTGAGCTGTGGTGTAGGTTGCAGATGTGGCTCAGATCCCAAGTTGCTGTGGCTCTGGTATAGGCCAGCAGCTGTAGTTCCAATTAGACTCCTAGCCTGGGAACCTCCATATGCCATGGGTGCAGCCCTAAAAAGCAAAAAAAAAAAAAAAAAAATTTATTTGTCATCAGTATAAATTATCTGTTCAAATATTTTGTCCATTTTCTGATTGAATTGTTTATTTTCTTATTGTTGGGTTTAGAGAATTCTTCATGTATTCTAAAAGTGTGACTCAGATATTTTCTGCTAGTCAATGAAAAAATTTTGTTTTTTTCACCTTTTAATAGTTCTTCTTTTAAACAGAAGTTTTTAATTTTTTCATATATGGGTCTTAATTTTTATGTTATGTCTAAGAAGTCTTTTACTTGATCTGGGCCCTGAATATACAAGTGTGTTCAGTTTGTAAAAATTCATGAATCAATATACTTACATGCATTTTTCTGAATTTGCGCTATACTTAAAGGTAAAGAAAAGGGAAGGGATATGCCTTTAAGTATCTGAGAAAAGAACATGTTTTTTGGAGTTCCCGTCATGGCTCACTGGTTAACGAATCTGACTAGGAACCATGAGGTTGCAGGTTCGATCCCTGGCCTTGCTCAGTGGGTTAAGGATCCGGCGTTGCCATGAGCTGTGGTGTAGGTCACAGACACGGCTCCGATCCAGCGTTGCTGTGGCTCTGGTGTAGGCCAGTGGCTACAGCTCCAATTGGACCCGTAGCCTGGGAACCTCCATATGCCGTGAGAGCGGCCCAAGAAAATGGCAAAAAGACAAAAAAAAGGAGCATGTTTTTCAACCTAGGATTTTATATCCCAGACAAGCTATAAATCAAATATTACAGTTGAAAAAAGACATTTTTCAGACACACGAATGTTCAAACATTTTGCATTTCATATACCTTTTAGCGAATCTACCCTGTGCTCTATTAAATTAAGGGAGTAGATAAAAATAGAGGAAAAATTGGATCCATGATTCATGGCATCTGGAACCTAACATAAGAGAGGACGTAATCCTTGGAATAAAGGAGAAGCCAAGTCCTGGGGCTTCAGCCATGTATCTAGAGAACAAAAAGCTCTGACCATTGAAAGGAGTGAGGGATAGCAGGGTAATGG
Source organism: Phacochoerus africanus (assembly GCF_016906955.1). NCBI lineage: Eukaryota > Metazoa > Chordata > Mammalia > Artiodactyla > Suidae > Phacochoerus > Phacochoerus africanus. The sequence continues at coordinate 81,387,607 of NC_062546.1, forward strand.
AAATTTCCAGGAAGAAAGTGGAACTGATTTATTATCATGTATATCTAACCAAGTGGAGAAACCACTGGAGGTGGGAAAGATTTAAGTTTTAATAGTAAGAAAATGAATGAAATATCAAATAAATTTGTAAATGAAATAAAAACAAGGTTTGGGGTTTGTGCTAAAAAAGAAGTTATGCAAGAAAGACTGTATAACTTATTTATAAAACAGAAACAAATGCACAGCATTTAAAACCAAATTTATGGTTACCAAAGGGGAAACCAAGGGTGGGGAGGGGATAAATTAGGGAGATGGTATTAACACATACACATTACTTAAGTCACAAATGCAGCTCGTATCTGGCATTGCTGCGCCTGTGGTATAGGCTGGCAGCTGCAACTCCAATTCGATCCCTAGTCTGGGAACCCCCATGTGCCAGAAGTTCCTAAAAAGCAAGCAAGCAAGCAAGCAAGCAAACAAACAAGAAACATACACACATTACAATATATAAAATAGATAGCTAATAAGGATCTATGGTATAGCACAGGGAACTCTACTCAATATTCTTCAATAACCTACATGGGAAAAAGGAATGGATATATGTATATGTATAACTGATTCACTTTGCTGTACACATGAAATTAATACAACGTTATAAGTAAACTATATTCCAATAGTTATTTTAAAAAAGAAGTTATAATCATAACACACTACTATTGCTCTACTGCAATACATTGCATTGTATAGTACAATACTTAAATAACCGTAATTTGAAATTTTCCTGTTGATTTAACAAGAAAAAGAGGGTGAATTTACTAAGAGGGTGGGGGAAGTGTTTAAGAATATTAAATTGGCAACCATAATAATAAGAAGCCAACTGATAATCTATCACTTTAATGACTCAAGAGGTAGCAGGATAAACATATTACCTAGAGACAGGGGGAAAAAATACCAAAAGCAACAGTTAAGAGGCTGGAATGGGCTAACTATGGGGAAAAGAGTGGGGAAAGAAATTGATGACCTTCTTGTTATAAGGTATGTTTTTAAAGATTTTTAATTAAAGTATAGTTGATTTACAATATTGTGCCAATTTCTGCTGTACAGAAATTTCTTATATTACCTTCCATCATGGTCTATCCCAAGATACTGATATAGTTCCCTGTGCTGTACTGTAGGACCTCATTGCTCATCCATTTGCATCTACAAATCCCAAACTCCTAGTCCATCCCACTGATTTTTGTTTGTTTTTTCTTTCTTTCTTTCTTTCCTTTTTTCTTTCTATGGCCACATCTGTGGCATATGGAAGGTCCTGGGCTAGGGGTTGAATCAGAGCTGCAGCTGTAGGCCTATTCCACAGCTTCAACAATACTGGATCTGAGCTGCACGTGCCACCTTCGCTGCAGCTTTCGGCCATGCAGGATCCTTAAAACACTGAGTGAGGCCAGGGATCAAACCCATATCTTCAGGGACACTATGCTGGGTTCTTAACCCACTGAGCCACAACAGGAGCTCCCCAATTTTTTTTTGTCTTTTTTGCCATTTTCTTGGGCCGCTCTCACGGCATATGGAGGTTCCCAGGCTAGGGGTCGAATCAGAGCTGTAGCCACCAGCCTAAGCCAGAGCCACAGCAACGCAGGATTCGAGCCGCGTCTGCAACATACACCACAGCTCACGGCAACGCCGGATCCTTAACCCACTGAGCAAGGGCAGGGATCGAACCCACAACCTCATGGTTCCTAGTCGGGTTCGTTAACCACTGCGCCACGACGGGAACTCCAAGGAGCTCCCCAATTTTTTTAACCCTAACTTGAATTTTAAAAAATGTTTAAGTTTGATGGAAATCAAAATTAATTAAAATTAAAATACAGAAATGATTAAATCATGACTCTTCTGGGGTGATGGCTGGGATGAGATAGAATGGAAATGTTTATTTTTTTAATACTGTTTGAATATTTTACCCTTGTGCATTTATAACTTTTCTAAACAGGTTAGCCTGCTTACCAGAGTTGCTTTAGTACAGTGGCTGGTTGTCAAAGGGCGGTGATTTCTCCCTCAGAGGGCATTTGGCAATGCTTACATATATTTTGGTGTCACAACTGGGGAGGAAGTGCTACTGGCATCCATTGGGCAGAGGCCAGGGATGATGCTAAACACCCACAGTGCCCAGAACAGCCCTATCCACACAGCAAAGAATTTTTCAGCCCCAAATGTCAATAGCAGTGAGAAACCCTGCAGTGTAGTGGTTTTGCCACAGTCTTGAAGGCTGAATTGATTTGGGTAACTAATATTACAGAGTAATTGGAATAAAATACCTAAAGACCAATATTTAAAATGAAGATTATGAATCAGAAATTGACAAACAAAAACACATTCACTTTTCTCTTTTTGTGTATAATATAGTTAAGACTTTTCTTTCTAAAAAAAGACTAAAAATCCCTTCATATTAGTACATTTTTTATGCCACTTTAAGATGTTTTTTGAATTCCACCCTATATTTTTCTTATTACAGTTGAAATAACTTTGAACTCATTTCTGAGGGAGAAAAAGACTCCTTCATTTTTGAACTTACCTCCTCTTCCCAAGTGTTTTCTCTAGGGTTTAAATTATACAACCCAAGGTCATCCTTCACTCTTGCTTTTGTCTGAAAGCTCGCTTTTCTTTTCGGTTGTCTGCAATAGGTTTTTATAGTTTACAAATATAAGCAGCTGCCTGGACTGTAGGATTGCTCCTGAGAGGCTCTTTTATATCTTCTCCCAATCTTTTTTCATCTAAGGAGAATCTTCTTTCCAAATTTAATTATGTTTGATTTCTATGCCTCTTTTCTGTGTGTTTGGCATTCTGTTGCCTGCAGATTAGAATGTTGTGCTCTCCATCTAGCTTACTGTCACCTCCCGCATCATTGTCAATGGTTTATGAACTCCATTTAGGTTTGGGATGTGCTATTCAAACATTTGCTTTCATTTACTGGCAACTGTCATTATTTCAATGTTCCTTCTTGTGGCATCCAAACACGCCTTAGAGTTATTCATATTTAGGCTTCTAAAAGATCTTGGAAAATTCTGAGCTGTTTCTCTTATAGTCATAATTTCCATGATAACATTTGAAGTACATATTATTCCCTTCCTCCTTTTTGTTTGTGATGCTTATGGTTTTTCAGTTTATTCTATGGAAGAAATTTTTGTCAGGAGCTTGTAGGCATCACACATTTTATGTTTTCCTGTGCAAAACCTACAAATTAAGTTTGAGTATCCTTTCTATTATTTTTGCTCAATGTTATTGATGTTACTGATTCTTTTCTTTTTGGTTCTTGTTGAGACTCTCTGTTTCAAATTTTTCACAGTAAAAGAATAGATGTATGGGAGTTCTCTCGTGGTGCTGTGGCTTAAGGATCTGGCATTGTCACTACAGCAGTTCAGGTCACTGCTGTGGCACAGCAGCAGGAACCTCCACATGCCAGGGGTGCAGACAAAAAAAAAAAAGAGTAGATGTATGTATATGTATAACTGAATCGCTTTGCTTTACAGCTGAAACTAACACAACATTGTAAATCAAATATACTTCAATATAAAATAAAATTTAATTTGAAAATTTCCAACTCTATGGAATTGGATAAATAAAAAACAGAATCTCTGTGTGAAGGAATGCTAGGCACCTCTCAACTTGGTGTTGTTAAAAAAAATTATTCACATAGGAAAATGAACACCATAAATTGTTGGGATCCAAATATAATTTACAGAACAGCATTTATAGGATGCAATCATTTATTATTATTATTTTTTTGCCTCACCCACATGTGGAAGTTCCTGGGCCAGGGATCAAACCCAAATAAGAGCAGTGACCTGAACTACTACAGTGACATTGCCTGCTGCACCACAAGAAAAACTCTGATGTAATTATTTTAAATAAAAAGTATGTTAACCTTAAAAAACATTTTTTTTTTCATGGTAACAAGAAAGCAGAGTGGTTAAGAGCTTTGGAACAAGACTTCAGAGTCTGGGTGAGGATCCTGGCTCTACCATAGGCTAACTATGTGACCTTGGGTAATTTACTTAATTTCTCTGAGCCTCATGTATAAAAAGAGGATTATAGTTCTTACTTTTAGAGTTATTGTGAACATTAAGTTAGTTAATATGTATAAGGTGCATAGAACAGTGTCTGGCCCTGTATTTTTAAGTGCTGGTCTTCGTTACAGGTTTTGTAGGTAGGTGTACCCACACTCTCTCTCTTCTTACTTTGCCTAAAGGACCAATTAATGAGTGATCTGAGCATTGAGACCGACCACAACTCATTAGTCAACACAGAAACCTGAAATGAGAACCAGTTGTATATTTAACACTTCTGGGAGTTCCCATCATGGCAGAGCGGAAATGAATCCCACTAGGAACCATAAGGTTGCGGGTTTGATCCCTGGCCTTGCTCAGTGGGTTAAGGATCCAGCATTGCCGTGAGCTGTGGTGTAGGTCACAGATGTGGCTCAGATCTGGCGTTGCTGTGGCTCTGGTGTAGGCCAGCAGCCGTAGTTCAGATTGGACCCCCTAGCCTGGGAACCTCCATATGCTGTGGGAGCAGCCCTAGAAAAAGACAAAAGACAAAAACCAAAACAAACAAACAAACAAAAAAACACTTCTGTATGAAGGCTGCTATTTTCCAAAGATTAGCATAAAAATTTCATTGAATCACTGTAATTATATGAAATTATATGAAATGGTCTATATGTTGGCACATCACAGAGTGTTCTCGACTAAGGAACTGAACAAAAACTATATATGCTAAATAGAAAAATTCAATGGTTGTTAAACATCTGAAATATCTCCAATTTTTCTACTAGTCAAAACATGCACATTAAACAACAATTAAGATGACCATATATCACATTACTAAAAATGAGAAGCGATGATCATTGATAAGGGAGAAGATACAGTGAAACATATTCATGCACTGCTGGGGGACAGTAAGTGTAAACTTTACTTTTAAAGCAATGTATGTAAAAAAAATTCTATACTCAGATCAATAATTCCATATCCAAGAATCTACTTTAAAGAAATAATGCAGGGAGTGCCCATTGTGGCTCAGAGGAAACAAAATCCATCTAGTATCCATGAAGATGCAGGTTTGATCCCTGGCCTCCCTCAGTGGGTCAGGGAACCAGCATTGTCATGAGCGTGGCTTGGATCCCATGTTGCTGTGGCTGTGGCTGTGGTGTAGGCCAGTGGCTACAACTCTGATTCGACCCCTAGCCTGGAATCTTCCATATGCTACAGGTGCAGCCATAAAAAGCAAAAAGCAAAAAAAAAAAAAAGCAAAATTTGGGCATTACTTGTAAAGATGTTCACAATACTATGTGTAATAATGAAGAATTTTAAACTACGTAGTATGCATGATAGGGCTTATATTGAAAGACTTATGGGGCTTATTAACATTGTTATGCTCTTCTGACAAAAGGCTATTAAAATGATGCTTACTGGAGTTTCTATTGCAGCTCAGCAGTAACAAACCCAACTAGTATCCATGAGGATGAGGGTTCCATTCCTGGCCCTGCTCAGTGGGTTAAGGATTTGGCATTGCTGTGAGCTGTGGTGTAGGCTGGCAACTGCAGCTCCAATTCAACCCCCTAGCCTGGGAACTTCCATATACCAAGGGTGCAGCCCTTAAAAAAAAATGTTTACATAGTAAATTTCTATGTAGTTTATATTTTTCTTAAGTGAAAAAGCCAGATACAAAATGATGCGATGCAACTATATATTTAAACACTTAGGAAAAGACAAAGAGAAACATCATTTCTATGTTAACAGTGTTTGCTTTTTATTGATAGGATTGCAGGTGATTTTTTTTCTCCTGCTTTTTAAGAAATACTTTTTTTTTGTAGGTTGGTCATTCTGAAAATAGCAACCCTCACTCCATGTTTGTAATTAGACAGGAGGGAGAAGAATTTCCAGATAGTTGAGAATTTTGAAATGCACAGGCTAAGCAGTGAAATTAACAGTCTAGGATGAAGGTGAACACACAAGGTATCCCATCTACCACTGACAAGGATGATCTGAGAGAGGGCCCCTAACCTTTGCTGGGAGGGGGAAAAGGCTCTAAAAAGCATATACTGCTGCATTCAAGTATGATAACTAAGTTATGATTGAATACCTAAAATATTTTAATGGAAGTATAAATGGAGGGTTTTTTTTTCCCTGTGATAATTAAAATGAACAAAGCAGAAAGAAAAGATTCCCAAGCTCTCTTGGGAATTAGTGAATGAAATATCAGATGTTTTATGCCAAAGGCTTGCCAAGGTTTTTGACCTTGCCTGACAGGTATCTGCATTTAGGACAAAGACTTTTATCCAACGGTCTCCTTAAATAGGTGGTTTGCCCTGATCATAGAGACCAGAGAGCTAATTATAACATTGGGAGTAACAGGATATTTTAACTACTATTTGCATCTATCATTGCTCTAGCCATTTAAAAGGCAAAATCACCAGCAATAACTTCTGATGAAGAAATCTATCAACAACAATGAATTCTAATAAGAAAACCTTGCTTCTTTAGAGTTAGGTGTACTTTTTAGAAATCAAGTGGTTTTTCAATCATGTTTTTCAGCATAGCAATTATTTTCTAGAGGGTAAAAGAGAAGTTTGAGAGGTTGCATTGCCATGATTAGATCAGGCAGCTGTCATAGTGAAAACTTTAATCAGCTTTGCTGCCTCCTTTCAGTCTAAGTTTCTATCTGCAGCTTCCATATGGGGCAGGGATTTCCACCCTCACCATTTGTAATGATGCCCCAGGCAGGCATTATGGAAAAGATTGTGTTTCCTTTGGGGTTGTTAACTGACTGTGGCCAAAGGATTCTTTCCAGTTACCCACCCAGATGGAATTTGTGGCAGCTTAACAGCCTGGGTGCGGACATGATAAAGTATAAAATATTGAATTTCTATGTGTCTATGTGATTTCAGCTTTGATCTTCATTTTTGATTATGCAATCAATCATGTTCATGTCTGTCCGAGCCTACTGCTCTGGAGGCGAATAGTTTCCCATTGTTTTAGTTCTAAATGCTTTATCCAATTTAAAATGAATCCACAGTGTGAAACTGTAGCCTAGAAAAAAGAATCAACATTCACTCTGCCAACCAAGTACCACATTGAACAGCTGAGTTCCTATTTTATGATATTTTAGCAGTTTGACCAAGATGATGACTTCAGTCATTCCATATGGACTGGTGAAGAAGGAAAGCCAAGTGGTGAAAGAAAAGACTGGCCACCCAGGACGGAAGGTATCCATATTTTGCCCTTGATAAGTTTACAAAGATGACATTGATCACCTGGGTTTCCCCCCTAATTTCAGTAATGCTCAGTGTAGAATGTTGAAATTGCAGACGAGCACAAAGGAAAAGAAAAACCACTCATGATCCTATCCTTTAGTCCAATCTGTCTTGGCCACTTGCCCAGCCAAAATGGGTGTCCCTCTTCTACCTATCCTCTTCTTTCTACTTCACTCCCTCTCAACCTGCTGTTCTCCTCTCCCTTTTTGTCTGATAAATTCTTTTCCCTCATTTCTTTCCTCTCAGAACCTTCCATCAGCTCCAAGGATCTGTTCTTTTCCAGGACCAATCATTTCTCCATCAGCTGTTATCCCAGAGCTTTTCCCTTGAGGGAGAATCAGGGGGACTGAACAAAGAACTAAAGCCCCAAGTCTCAGTCTTGTATTCCAGGAAGCCATAAGTTTGGAATTTTCCAGAGAAACAGCCATTCTAAATGTCATCCTGTCCGACCCATAAGCACTCTTGGATTGAACAGACCATAAAGTATCTGCAGATTTTCACTGCAGAAAACAGTCACCGCAGCCATCATATTTGCCCATATCTTTGCCTATAAACTTCTTAAATTAAATGTTTATTTGAACTGCTCCACTCCCTCTCTGGCAATTTTCCCATTTCCATGCCTAATATTCCAGGGACGCTTCCTTATTGAAGGTCTTTTTTTCTCATCTCCGTCAACCAGGCTGAACGCTGCCCCGTGTCCTTGCCACCATCTCCCATCTCCTTCCGCCTCTTATGCGATGCTGCCCCCTCGTGGGAAGCCTCCTGTCTTGTCTTTGCCCTGGCTGAGCACGGAGAATAATTTAATAACATTTGAAATCATTAACATCACAGACCCTGAAAAACCTACTTAAAATATACAAGTCCTGATCTCCTTCCAATAGTCCTTGAGATTTGCCTTTGGCTTTGAGGCTTCAAAGCTGAGTTCTCAGAAGCCGAATTGTAAGGTCCCAGTCACCTTCTAAGAGGTTGAGATAATGTGTTTATTCTGCCCCATTTGGAGAAGACTTGCACTCTGAGGTGTTTATAAGTCTTTAAAAATCGATTTGTAATATTTGAGGTTTTCATATAGGAACCATCACAATTATGCCGTGTCTCCACTAAGCTCTTGAAGTTTGAAGCTTTCATAACTTAGGTTTACACATTTGAAAGAAGCAGTTATGTTTCTAAATTTTATTCTCATAGTTGATAAGAGTATTCAGTAGAGCTAGTTACTTTTAAGTCACAAAGTCTGAAATAAATATGTTTGGGGCATTACTGTGCATTGTATTCATAGTAAATAACGATACATCTGTTTAAATCCCATTTACATATTTCTATCATACTCCAGGTTGCTAATGTCTAAGCACTGGCACATTTTATGAGGACTCTATTCCTATTCTATGTGACTATTTTGTTGTAGATAATTCACATTTAATGGTTTGGTTTCTATCTGTTTGTCCATTGTGTTACTCTTTTTAAAAGGGAGCATCACCGATTTCCCTCGTGGCGCAGTGAGTTAATGATCTGGTGTTGTAACAGCAGCAGCCAGGGTTGCCACTATGGTGTGGGATCCCTGGCCTAGGAACCTCCACATGTGGCATGCGTGACCAAAAAAAAGGGAGCATCACTAACTAAAATGTGTATAAACTCTATAATGTTTGAATCACTCCCCTGGTCTTTAACAACTAATTAGTCCTGAAGCACCCATTTGCTTTCTTATGGGCTTTTACTGATGGTAATTTACAAAATACAATTTACAGGAGTTCACTAGTGGCCTAGCAGTTAAGGATTTGATGTTGCATTGCTCTGGCTCAGATCAGTAGATCCCTGACCAGGAACTTCTGCATACCCTGGCAAGGCAAAAAAATAAACAAACAAAAAAACAATTTATAGACCCCACCACCAACACCACCACCAAATCTGACATCCTTTTCCTTAGTATAAAAATCTTCTTGAATTACTTAGCTATTTTCCTGGAACATATCAGACGCAAACCTTATAGACTGGAAATTGAGTGTGTAAAATTATTCTTTTCATGAGTGAATAAGAATTTGTTTCCTGAAATTGCTGGACTTAAAATTTTTTTAATCCATCAGGATTCTTAAGTGCAGATGAAAGAATCTACTTGGGTTAAAAAGGAAGCAAGCTTTAAAAGATACTGGAAAGTTCATAGACCATCAAAGGAGAAGAACAGTCCCTTGTTGGACTGCCAGAAATAATACTTTTTTAAAAAATATAAATATATATTTTTTAATTTTTTTATTAGAGTTGATTTACAAGGTTCTGTCCATTTTTGCTGTATAGCGAAGTGACCCGGTCATACATATACAAACATTTCAGAAAGAATTCTTAGAACTACATCGAAAAATGGGCTACTGACCTCCCAGACCATGCTGCCTCAGCCACAACTGGGAGCGGCTCCCACGTCAACCTTAGAACCTCTCTCCTCTGCTGACAATCACATCAGCAAAAGGATACCTCACCTTATCTTTTTCCATGTAACTCATGTGAATCCACCTCTCAAGTTAGCTTTCTGAACTCTAGTGGCAAAAAAAGTCTGGAAATGTAGTTTTTTGTGTTTGTTTTTGTTTTTTGCTTTAAAGGTCCGCACCCATGGCATATGGAGGTTCCCAGGCTAGGGGTCTAATCAGAGCTACAGTCACCAGCCTACACCACAGCTACAGCAACACCAGATCTTTAACCTAATGAGCGAGGCCAGGGATCAAACCTGCAACCTCATGGTTCCTAGTTAGATTAGTTTCCGCTGCGCCACGATGGGAGCTCCCCTGGAAATGTAGTTTTTAAAAATTCTGTTGAAATTCATAGATTGGTGGCTATCAAAACATGGAGAGTTTATCAAAATATTTTAAACCTTGATACCCATCAATTTAAACAGAACTAGTCGAAAACACAGGAAAGCGAGACATTTTTGGAGAAAATAATTTTTCTTCATTGAATACTCTGAAAAGGCTGGGCCAATTTTAACTTTTCATTTTAATAATTTAACACATTAACCAATTAATCATCGTATTCTGACTTTATGAATGTCATTTGAACCTCTTTTGCAAGGAAATTATATTTCTGGCTCTGTTTAAATATTGCCTTTTAGTTTCTCTCCACTCTAACAGTTTCTGGTGGGATTAATTTATATCTTCTTACTGGAAAGATGCACTTGGTTAGGAGCATCTATTTTACTTTTACTTGTGACAGTGTATTCTTTTTTCCTGGACCACTGGGTAGGTTCAGAGGCTCTCCTGAATACTCACAGTATTCAAGACAGGAAACAGAACACACATGTTCCCAGACGATTTCAGGGTCAAAATGTTTTATTTATTTATTTATTTATTTTGCTTCACCCATGGCATATGGAAGTTCCTGGGCCAGGGACTGAACCTGTGCCACAGCAATAACAACACCAGATCCTTAACCCGCTGCATCACCGAAGAACTCCAACATCTTTGTTCCTTGGTTTAAAAAAAGAAATCAACCAGTTAACGGATTTTGAGCACAGTAAATTTGCTTTAAAACATTCCAAGTTTATTAGTCCTTAATAATTGTAAAAAGTACAGTTATTCTTAAGAACGTGTTCACATGAATACACTACCCCGTTTTCTAACATCCACCACAGAGTACAAACTACCTTATCTTTACTGGAACATCATTTTCACTGACAGTTTAGTTATTAGGAATGTGTGGTGTATGTTTTCCTTACTCTAACATGTCAGCTAGGTGTTTGCCCTCAAAGATGACTGCAGGAATGATATAAAAGACATCCATCTTCCTTTCACTATAAAAGTGGCCCTGCGCATGTCATGTAATCTCATGGCTGTCAGTTTCTTCATCTCTAAAATGAAGGTTTTGGATCAGAAGACCTCTAAATTCCTCTGGTTCTGTAATCCCAAGCCTCTTATTTTGTGCTAAATAGTATATTGATGGTATATTTGAAAAATTTTTAAAAAATTCCAAGGAAACTTCATTTTTGGAGATTGCAAACAATCCTTTTCCTTTTGGAAATGTTCACTTTTTTGAAAAAAAAAAAAAAGCACAACTCTCATAAATAACATAGGCAGAACAATTAAACAATAAAAATGCTTTCAATATGGTGGTTCCTAAATATTTGAAAAAATATCCAAAGTGCTTTAAAAATAATAAAAGCCGTAATTGAGATGATGCTGACAATGATAGCTATTAAGTACTTTCCCAAGTTCATCCCAGAAGTGGCAGAGGAAGGAAGGAGACTCAGATCCATCTGATTCACACCCTGCTTCTTCCCTAGTGTTCAATCAGTGGAGCTGATTAAAACCATGGTACTTCCAGCATTGGCAGACTGAATGAATGGCTCTGACACATACAGAGATAGGACTGAACACTAGGACAGGCCCTTTGTCCTTTTGGAAGGATACACCTCAATGTTCCCACACACCTTTTGCACATTTCTATCACAATGCTTATCTGGCTGTGCCCCCCACCCCACCCCCCTTTTTTTTTTTTTTTGGCCTCTCTGCAACGTGTGGAAGTTCCTGGGTAACAGATTGAACCCACACCACAGCAACAACCCAGGCTCTGCTGTGATAATGTCAGATTCTTAACCCACTGCACTGCAAGGGAACTCCCTTTGCTTTCTTATTTATAGTCCCTGCTAAGGCCACAACTTCGCCTTTGTTTCTATATCTTTAGTACAAAGAGTTGCACTTGGCCTATACTTAATAAAAGCTTATTGAATGAAAAAGCTGAATATATGAAAAAACCTTACAAGAAAGGCAATTGAGGGTATTTGGGCTGACACTAGTTTTTGCTATAAATTTTTTAATGTGTTCAATTGTAAGCAAGCATCCATTCTCTAAGTTGAACTTTCTGTCTTAAGGGTTATACTGGGAGTCATTCCCTGGAATCAGGAGATGATGAAATGACAAATATGAGCAAGTTCCCTTGGGGCAACATAAATGATCTCATTTAATTCTCACAGCAGTCCTGTGAGGTAGGTGAGATCAGTTACACTTTGCAGAAAGAGGCCTTGTTTTCTCCATTGAGGGAGGAAAGACCACTCATCATAAAATTATTTTACTTCTGGAAAGTTTTGTTAAGCATTTTTTTTTTGCTCTGTAAGCAAACATTTATTTAGGAGATGAAAAGATACAAAGATGGCTAAGCCTCAGTCCCTGGTTAGTGTTCATTTTGTAATTATTAAGAACACATGAGCCAAATGACCAAAAGTTAAATATTCCATCCCCGGTTTACCCCTGGAATTCATTACTTTCTTCTTCCTCCTACTGTCATGTGTTTTTATAGGTGTTGAGATTATCGTTACATTTCCAAGAGATGTCAATCATCCCCAAGAAATGAGCCAAGAAGATTTGCAAGAAAACAGGTAAGGAATACCCTTTGAAAGGTTAGATTGAAAATATAGTACATGCATGTGTGGTAACCTATATTTTTAGTCTTTTAACCCCCCCCAACCAAGCACTTGAAAGCAAGGTTTATTACAAATATTATTGTGGCAAGAGCCACATAAATATTTTAGGTTCTGTGGGCCATATGGTCTCCATTGCAATGACTCAGCTCTGCAGTTGTAGTCTGAATGCATCATAGACTATATGTGAACAAATGGGTATGGATGTGATCCAATCAAACTACCAAAATGAACTCAGGCTGGATTTGGGCCAAGGGCCATAGTTACCTGACCCTGCAACAGTGCTACTCAAAATGGAATTCTGTGGTCCTTCTGTTATCAGTCCATGATGAAGTCATAGAACTTGGAAATTTAAATGTTTAAAAAGCTATATAGAAATTTGACCAAGTAATTTTATGCACATTGAGCTGATGGTGAAAAAAATGGGGCTTTTTTCATGTTTTTGATGTTCATTTCATTTTTATAGTCTTTCGCTTTGATTACATTTTGTAGAAGTTTGAGCCCACAATGGAATGGCAATTTTAAAACTGATTCTTCACCAAAGATAGTTTAAGAAACACTGGGCAAGTCAGTGCCTTTGGAGAAGTTAAAAGGTCCATTCCCTATGTCTGCCCTTTACCCTTCTGGTTTCTCTGCTTGAGGAGATGGGGACTGGGAAAACTGAAGTGTGAGGGGCAGAGGGTAGATGAGGTGGAGAGCAAGTCAGAGGGTGGGGAGGTCGTGCTTTTTTAGAAATATGGTCATTCCACTCAGCAGCACCATTTGGAAATAGTCTTCCAAACTTTCTAGTGATGTCAGGCTGGGCTGAGAACTGGAGACACAGAAGATGCTAGGGGTCCAATCAGAGCTACAGCTGTCGGTCTGCATCATAGCCATGGCAACGCCAGATCTTACACCACAGCTCATGGCAACACCGGATCCCTTACCCACTGAGCCAGGACAGGGATAGAACCTGCAACCTCATGGTTCCTAGTCGGATTCGTTAACCACTGCGCCACGATGGGAACTCCAGAAATGACTTTTAAATCAAGCCATTTCCTTCCTCTTTCAGTCAGATAACCTCAGTGCAGCAGGAGTGGGTACCAGCACATTCTGGTTCACTTCCAAATGAAATTGAGATGGTGGGCTCCAGGACAAAGATGGTGACCACACAGCCTTTACCTCTGAAGGGAGAGGAACGTTCCAAAGAGCTCTGCAATGTGAACTTGGGCTTTTTGTTGCCGAGACCTTGCTTAGAACCGAACATCTCTAAGTCTGCAGCCAGAGAAGACGTTCCTCACTTCCTAAAGGGGCAGCAGAGAAAATCCGAAGGTGAGCTCATTTATTCCCTTTGGTGGGGCGGGGGGGGGGGGGGGTGGGCTGTGCCTGAGGCACATGGAAGTTCCCAGGCTAGGGGTCAAATCAGAGTAGCAGCCTCTGGCTTATACCACAGCCACAGCAACACAGGATCCGAGCCTCATCTTCAGCCCACACCACAGCTCATGGCAACACCAGATCCTTAACCCACTGAGCAAGGCCAGGGATCAAACCCGAATCCTCAAGGATACTAGTCGGGTTCATTCCTGCTGAGCCATAACAGGAACTCCTGAGTTCATTTAATTACATAGTGATTCCTTTATTCTTTGTCAATAAATATTTATCTTTTTCTGGAGCATCTGAAAATCTTTACAGTGAATTCCTATTTGGTTGATCATTATCTGTGGGAACTGGGGGGCCTGCACTGAGGATGCTTTCCTCCAAGATTGGATTTAGCCATTCTATCTGGCCCAAGACTTATTTACCAGTTAGCAGAACTGATGACAGTATTTCCCCTTAGGACATTGCAATCTTTGAACCTGCGTCTTCATGGATACTATGTTGGGTTCTTAACCCACTGAACCACAGTGGGAACTCTAAGACCATGCACTGCTAATAACTAAGGCCTTGAATTGTGACTAACTGAAGGCCTGCACTGTTCCTAACTAAGACCCTCACTGTCCCTGAATAGGACCACTGTCCTAAACCAACTGGCTTAAACCATCAGGAACAAACCTATAGTCCAAAAACTTGCACTTATTGGCTTATTGCAGTGATGGACAATGCATGGGAGAGGAAACATGAAGCATCTCAGCAAACAAAGGGAAAAACAGGATTCTTATTATTATAGTATTTGGGTGAAAGGGTAGAGCTTAAATGAAATTTGAATGCAGCAGTATTTCTTTAAAAATTAAAAAATTTAAATTTGTTGGGTAAAATGGATATAACATTAAATCTCCCTGTTTTGTTTTGTTTTGATTTTGGTTTGGTTTTGTTTTTTTGGCATGCCTGTGGCATGTGGAACTTCCTGGGCCAGGGACCAAACCTGAGCTGCAACAGCAACTTATGCCACTGCAGTAGCAATGCTGGGTGACAACCTGCTGTGCAGTGGCAACCCACTGCGCCACAAGAGAACTCCTAAATTTGCTGTTTTGAAGTATATGGTTTAGAGTTCCCTTTGTGGCTAAGTGGTTAACCAACCTGACTAGAATCCATGAGGATGTAGGTTCGATCCCCGGCCTCGCTCAGTGGGTTAAGGGTCTGGCGTTGCCATGAGCTGTGGTGTAAGTAGAAGACAGGCTCAGATCCCACGTTGTTGTGGCTGTGGTGTAGGCAGGCAGCTATAACTCCGATTAGACCCCTAGCCTGGGAACTTCCATATGCCTCGGGTGTGAACCCTAAAAAGCAAAAAAAAAAAAAATGAAGTATATGGTTTAGTGGCATTAAACACATTTGCACGGTTGTGCAACCATTGCCACTATCCATCCCCAGATCTTTTTCATCTTGCAAAGCTGAAGCTCTCTACCCATTCAGCTTGAACTCTCCTTTCTCCTTCCTCCTACAGCCCCTGGTGGTAGCCACTCTTATTTTCTGCCTCTATGAACTTGATTACTCTAGGTTCCTCATATAAGTGAAATCATAGAATATATGTTCTTTTGTGTGTGCTTATTTCAGTTCACATGAGGTTGAAGCTGCGTTTTGACAGGCTGTGTGTAAAGGTGTTCACATCAGGGCTATACTGTGATGTAGACCCAACCTTGGAATCTACAAGTTCACTTTCAACTCTCAGCAGCTTCTCGTCAGCCTCCCATCTTACCCTCTTCCTCTGCAGAGGATGAACATCAGTACCTCCAAATGTCTTCCATTCCCAGAACAAATATATGAATATTTGCACATACTGTTTTCTTCTGCCAGAAAATTAGGCTATCCTAGGGGTCTCCCCTTAGATATCCCTTCCTCCGGGAAGTCTTCCTGAACGTCCCCAAGACTGACTGACTCACCATGCCTTTGGACTCCCCTAGGATCCTGACCTTGTCTGTAACATAGCACTCATCATACTGAATTGTCACAATTTTTAATATGCTAGTCTTCACCAGATTACGAAGGCAAAAGTCATTGCACCTTTGAGAACCTAGCAACAGATCTGGCACATAACTATTTTAAGATGTACATTGAAGAGTTCTCTTGTGGTGCAGTGGCTCAGGTCACTGCTGTGGCATAGGTTCGATCCCTGGCCAGGGAACTTCTACATGCAGTAGATATGCCCTCCCCCAAAAAAACCACATTAAATTAATAACATCGTATGGCAATAACTGAGTGCCTATTACTACAAGGTACTAATATTTACTGATGTAGCAGCATACTTGTTTTAGAAATGAGGGAACTGGGACCTAAGAAGTTTGCAGGCACACCCAGAGCACGTGGCTAGTGAGTTACAGAGGCAGGGTTCAAACCTGGATCCCCTTCTCTGAAGCCAGCTGCTTAAGCTCCATGCCATGGGTGTTCAGAGCTCATACCTCAATCCCACTTTAGTTATGAGGGAAAAAAATGGTAAAAATATTTAGTCTTGCAGTGTAAGTGAGTTTAGAGAAAAGGAGGGGCAGGTGGTGCAGGTACAAACAGGAGGAAGGATGGATGGAGAGATTGGACACCATGGAAATATTCTTTACTCCTAGCCAAATCACAGGGAATCTTGAAGATGTTACTAAAATAACACATACAGACAGGAACAAACTGGGTTTGGTCAGTATTCTGTAATGGGAACTGCTCCATAGGTGTTGTGATCTTGTCTCAAAAAATCACCTGGGTTTTCCAGTCCAGTGTTTGTTCCCTTATTTTTTTAAAGTTTAAATGCAATCTTTTTTTTTATTGAAGTGTAGTTGATTTACAATGTCATATCGGTTTCTGCTGTACAGCAAAGTGATTCAGTTATACATATATATATTCTCTTTCATATTCCTCTTCATTATGGTTTATCAGAGGATATTGGATATAATTCCCTGTGCTGTACGGTAGAACAGTGTTGATTATTCATTCTATATGTAATAGTTTGCATTTGCTAATCCCAGACTCCCAATCCATCCCTTCGTCTCCCCTACCCCTTGGCAACCACACATCTCTTCTCTAAGTCTATGAGTCTGTTTCTGTTTTGTAGATAGGTTTATTTGTGTCATATTTTAGATTCCACATATAAGTGTATCATATGGTATCTGTCTTTCGCTTTCTGACTTACTTCACTTAGTATAATAATCTTTGGGTCCATCCTTGTGGCTGCAAATGGCATTATTTCATTCCTTTGTATGGATGAGTAATATTCCACTGTATGTAGGTACTGCATCTTCTTTATCCATTCATCTGTCAAACAAATTTAGATTGTTTCTGTGTCTTGGTTATTGTGAATAGTCCTGCCATTAACATAGGGATGAATGTATCTTTTTGAATTATAGTTTTCTCTAGATACATGCCCAGGAGTGAATTGCTGGATCTTATGTTAACTCTATGTTTAGTTTTTTGAGGAACCTCCATACTGTTTTCCATAATTGCTGCACCAATTTACATTCCCACCAACAGGTAGGAGGGTTGTCTTTTCTCCACACCTTCTCCAGCATTTGCTATTTATAGACCTTTTAATCTTAACCAATTCTGACCAGTGTAAGGTGGTACTTCATTGTACTTTTGATTTGCATTTCTCTAATAATTTGCGATGTTGAACGTCTTTTCATGTGCCTATTGATCATCTGTGTGTCTTCTTTGGAGAAATGTCTATTTAAGTCTTATGCCCATTTTTCTTTTCTCTTCCTTTATTTTCTCCTTTTACAGCCACACCTTTGGCTATGGAAGTTCCTGGGCTAGAGGTTGGATCAGAGCTGCAACTGCTGACCTATACCACAGTCACAGCAACACTGCATCCTTAACCCACGGAGCAAGGCCAGGGATCAAACCTGCATCCTTGCAGAGACAACAGTGGGTTTTTAATCCACTGAATTACAATGGGAACTCCTGAATTCTCTTCTTGGGTGACCATTTTCCACCTGAGAATGGCTTTTATACCTATGGTACATCTTAGAGAGTGAAGTTTCAAAATGGCAACCTGGAGCCAAAAAGGATCTAAAGACATATTTTTTCAGTCTTCAAAGTATTATTTAAAAAAAAAAAAAAAAAGGACTGGGAGGGAGATTTCCCATAAAGTCTCCAGCTCTCTGGCTTCTCTTGGCTATTAGAAGATCTAGCAGTGCTAGGTGGAAGGGACAGTATCAGCAGAACTGGATAATGGACATCCCTTTAGTTGGGCCACCTGATTTCAGTTCACCAATGTCACCTCTTGCTCCACTCCATCTATTTATGTGACCTGCTTTGACCCTGGACATGTTGGAGCTTTTGGCTTCAGCTTTAAGCTTTGATGATGAGTGAGGTTTTTGGGGACCATCCTGATGTTTGGGTAAGAAGAGAACAACTTCTAAGTTTTACTCTACCCAGTAAATACCATCTTTCCCTTCCCTGCACCCCTTCAGAATTTATGATCGAGCCCAAGTTTGAGTTCAAACAACAATTGGGAGAAAATTATACATAAGTATTTTCACATTTCTGCCAAGTCTGGGTTTTCTGAGCCAAAAGCACTAGGAGATTAGGTTAAAAGATGATTGAATGACAGACATGCCTTGGAAGTTAGAGATAGTATATTGCTCCAGAAAGACAGAGGCTTTTTTTTTTTTTTTTTTTCTGATTTTTAGAGCTGCACCCATGGCATATGGAGGTTCCCAGTTTAGGGGTCCAATCGGAGCTACAGCTGCTGGCCTACACCATAGCCACAGCAATGTCAGATTCTTAACCCACTGAGCGAGGCCAGGGATCAAACCCACAACCTCATGGTTCCTAATCGGATTCGTTTCTGCTGCAACACCACGGGAACTCTGATGGAGGCTTATTTTGCCAGGAGCTGTTTGCTTACTTTCTAGGGGGAAAAAAATCAAAAACAAACTAACCGAAAAAACAAAACAAAACAAAACCCCAAAGACACATTTCCTCTTTCTCCTGGAGATATAGTAAAGGTCTTTCTTAAAAGAAAAAGATACCTCGGAGTTTCCGTCTTGGTGGAGTGGTTAACAAATCCAACTAGGAAACATGAGGTTTCGGGTTCTATCCCTGGCCTTGCTCAGTGGGTTGGCAATCTGGCGTTGCCATGAGCTGTGGTGTAGGTTGTAGACACGGCTCGGATCCCTCATTGCTGTGGCTCTGGCGTAGGCTGGTGGCTACAGCTCCGATTTGACCCCTAGCCTGGGAACCTCCATATGCTGCAGGAGCGGCCCAAGAAATGGCAAAAAAGACAAAAAAAAAAAAAAGAAAGAAAAAGATAGATCAAACAACCAACACTCCATCAAAGCCCTGAGTCTCATAATTTTTGGGTATCCTCCTGTGGTGCAACCTTACTATCTGTGCAGGTAAACATATGGTTCTTATTGTGTCAACCTATGGGGAATTGGTGTGAAGGGAACTGGTGCTAGGATGCCCTGTGAGTGACAAATGCTCTGTCTTCTGATTCAAAGATCTTGTGTTTCTAGAAGGAATATAAATATAAATAAATCTATCTGCAAATGTTATATTTATGACATAAATACATATATAACATATGTATATAAAAAGCAACAATGGAGAGTTCCCTGATGGCTAGTGGTTAAGGATCCAGTGTTGTCAGTGCTGTGGCGTAGGTTCAAGCCCTGGCCCGTGAAATTTTACATACCACAGGAAAAAAAAAAGAGCAACATTATCCAAAAACAACCCCTTTCAGTGGCAGTAGTCTTGTGCAATCATTCCATATGCACCTCCATGTGGATTACACTTGGAAAAACTTCATTTTAACAACTTTTCCTCAGACCTCAGCATCAAGATCACTCCATTCCCCAAACCCTTGGCTTAAGGCTGACTGTGTTCACTCTATTACTAAGAATATCTGGTTATTGTGATATTTTTCTTGTTACAGAGTTTTCTACCTCTGATATGAAATATAGCAGCCGAAGAATTGAGGTAAGATTAGTCTGAGCATTTCTAACTTAAGAATTAAAAGCAAAGAATCTTGTTAGAGACAAATTCTATCAAAGAACTCAGAAACAAAATCTTTAGCAATGATACCTTGGGAAAAAAAAAACATGTAGTTTATAGTTGGGAAAGTTGTATCTTGACATGTATATTACTTTTCTCAGGTATTTCCTGCTGTCCAGATAAGGAAGTGAGTAGCTCTTTTAGACACATTTAATGTGTCTTCTTTTAACATATTGAGAAATTAACAGATTCTTTTTCCACTGGTAGAAAGATTTTTCTAGTTGTCTAATTTGCAAGCATTTGGAAAGATGCTCTCAACTGTCTGACTCTTCTGTATCCTATGAGCCTTTGAGAAAATGCTTAGATACTGCTTAGTGTTGAAAAGAGCTTATTGGCCTTAAGAAAAAAAAATAATGGCCACTACTAGGGAGATCCTTAAGCACTGGGAGAACTTGTCTTTATGTTTGAGAGACAGAGGAAAGCTATCCATGAAACTAGGGGATTTCACTGCCTCCCACCTAGTTCTAATGCCTGGAAGTGTCAGGTTCCTTTCTTTTTCCTTTCTTCTTACACATAGGTGGCAACAGAATGAAAATTAAACATATAGCTCTCACTTACCACTCAGGACCTATGCCCATAAATATTCTGGTATAATTTGGTATCAAGTCTGTGTACATGTGGGAAAGGCTACTGTGAAAAGTGTGAATTTAAAGAGTTTAGGAATTCCCTAGTGGTTTAGTGGCTGGGATTCCTTCACCTTCATTCTAGCACTTTCACTGCTGAGGCCTGGGTTAAATTCGTGGACTGGGGTCTGAGATCCCACATCAGGCTGCGGCCAAAAAAAAAAAAAAAAAAAAAGAGAAAAAAGAAAAAAGAAAAAACGAGAGAAAAAAAAATTTATAGCTTAATAGACAAAAAAAGCTGAATGTTATGTATTGGGTTACACTGACCTCTAGAGGTTGATAATGATATAAACTAGCTTAATTTGACAGTATTTGGAGGGCCAAAGAGAATTGAAAACCATTTAGAACACTAACACTCAAGGGTATTGGGTGGAACACCCTTAACAAAACAACACAGGCAAGCAACGAGGAGCAGTCGTGTTCCAGACAGCAACTCTAAATTAGTCTGTAACCTAATCACTGTTACAGCAATTGTAACAGCAATTTTAAGCTGTTCTAAGTGGGAATTTTAAAATATTGGATCAATTCTATGGAAAGTAAACAGAAAAGAGAGTATGAATAAAATAACTCACCTTTAAAAAAATAAATAAGGGAGTTCCCGTCGTGGCGCAGTGGTTAACGAATCCGACTAGGAACCATGAGGTTGCGGGTTCGGTCCCTGCCCTTGCTCAGTGGGTTAACGATCCGGCGTTGCCGTGAGCTGTGGTGTAGGTTGCAGACGCGGCTCGGATCCTGCGTTGCTCTGGCTCTGGCATAGGCCGGTGGCTACAGCTCCGATTCAACCCCTAGCCTGGGAACCTCCATATGCCGTGGGAGCGGCCCAAGAAATAGCAGCAACAACAACAACAACAACAAAAGACAAAAGACAAAAGACAAAAATAAATAAATAAAATAAATAAATAAATAAATAAAACAAAATAAAATAACTCACCTTTAAATTTTTAATGTTTACATTAATAGACCTTTATTTTAAATGTATAACCATGAATTTTTACACGTTACATCCTGGTGCTGCAGAGAAACTGTGAACCCATTGTGCCACAATTATTAGTAACTTCTAATATTGGCTTTGAAAAGTATTGTCTTACCTTGGTTCTAAAACAAAAACAATAAGACAAAAACCCAGGAATGACATTTTAGTTTTTAATGTTGCAATCTTCAGGATAACTATGTACTTTAAAGACCTTCCTAAAGAGAATCTTAAAATCTCTTCAGGTTGCTTTAAACCAGTTAACATAATAGGCACGAAATTCCTGATGTGGCTCAATGGGTCAAGAATCCAACTGCAGTGGCTCAGGTCTCTGCAGAGGTTTGGGTTCCATCCCTAGGCCCAACCAATGGGTTGGGTATCTAGCATTACCACAGCTGTGGTTGGTCATTAGCTTTTTCTTTCTTTCCTTTTAGTTCCCTCTGCCACCATTATCACTCTTGCCTATGAGATCCGGCCTACTTACAATCCCCCCAAGTCACAAGGATCAAAAAGAGAGAGAAATAAATATTCCAAGCCTCATAGCCTTCATACCGAAGCTCTCAGCATCTGTTAGCCAATCTGATGAATTTAGACCAACAAACATGCAGAAGGAAACACCGTTCAAGGTGTTAGTGGATCAGACTCTCAGGTCCTGTGATAGCTCTATTTGGTCCAGAAACATGTGCTCTTTTTGGAAGGCTCACCATCACAGACAACACTTGGAGGCCGAGGAGAATAGGAAACCCAGGGAAACAGAAGGATGTGTCAACATTGAAATCTCTCGCTTTGAAAAAGGGTACTCTTTGGCGTCCTTTGAGAATTTCAGAGAAGGCAATATTCCTATAGAGAGGGAAATGGACATTGACTGCCATGGTGATGAACTGAGAAAAGCAGAAGGGAACTCTCAAACTCTTTCATCAGGAAAGAAAGAGGGTTCAGTAGCCAGAAACTGTGAACAAGATTCAGAAGTTGGATATACTCCACCAATCAACTTCCAAGAAGCCCTGCCTTCACAAATAACTCTAAGCCAGGATGAAGGGACTAGAAATGATAGAGCTTATTCAAAAAGTGCTTCAGTACATAAAGGGGAAGCAATTGAGCTAAATCATTTTTCAGAGGAGTACACTCTTCTTAAAAATTTGTCCAATGTATTCACTGATGAGCCCATTGAAAAGCTCCCAGCAGATCATAGCAGCATGGAGACCAACATAAAAATAGAGGAGGCAACTAAACCAGAAATTAACGGGATGGTGCCTCTGATCCACATCAATTTCCCTGGAGATGGAACTCCCAAGGAACCATCCATAACCAAACCAAGCCTCCAAAAAAGAAAGGGCATCCTCCATAACAACAGTAGCTTCAACATCCTTGTACAGCAAGAAAATGACAGGCATAAAGTGAAAATCCATAGAAATAAGTTGGATTCAAAAATCAAGACCAGTAACAGGACACCTCAGAATTTCACAATTTCCAATGACGTTTCCATGAAGCCTCCCATGCATAAAACTGGTGTAAAAACCCAAGTTTTTCCTGCTCTGGGGCTCATGGACCCCAGACCTCGGCAACTACCCAAGTTTCAAAGGAGGATGCCACAGACAGAAAAGAAGCAATCAGCTTTCCGTGCTCCGAAACCTAAAAAGCAGTCATTCCCTTGCATCTGTAAAAATCCAGAAATAAGAAAGTCTTCTGTTCCTCTCTCTGTTCAACCAACAGAGCCAAGACTAAATTACTTAGATCTGAAGTATAGCGACATGTTCAAAGAAATCAATTCAACTGCGAATGGACCTGGAATCTATGAAATGTTTGGGACCCCTGTTTACTGTCACATGCGAGAGGCTGAACGGCATGAAAACAGATATTACCGAGAGATTTGCTCAGCTCCATCGGGCAGGTGTATCACCAATAAATGTCGATCAGTACACAGCGAGAGGACCAGCAATAGTCGAACAAGACTGTCTCAGAAAAGACTGCATCTTAAACCCCCAAAGTCTTCGCTTGGCATTAAACAAAAGCACAAAAGTTTGATTTCTAAAGAAAAGAGTTGCAAGACTGTAGGTAACAACCCACCAGCCACTGAAAATGGTGATGGTATTTCAGAACCAGGGTGGCAGGCAAAGTCTTCAGGAAATGACTTTCTATCTTCCCGAGTTGAAGTTCAGCCCATGCACTTGGTTCAGACTCACGAGCAGTCCATTGAACAGAACGAATCCCTTCCCGTCTCAGATCTGTCCGTTGTTGAAGAAGTCTCTATGGAAGAGTCTGCTGATGAAGAAGATGTTTCTAACAATCAGATCCTTGCCACAAGCCTCAGAGATCTGCATGAGCTTGAAGAGCTCCATCATCAGACTCCATGTGTCCTTTCAGAAGACAGCTGGGCAGTGCCCAGGGAAGAGAGTTCCAACAAGCATGTACTACAAGAAAAGCAGAACATGGCATCTCTTGGTAAAACAAATGCCAACCAAGTTTTAACTAATGATGTAGAGTTTGATAGCCTTTCAGAGAAGTCTAAGACATTTATGAATTTCTCTTTCCAAGAGAAACAGAATAGTGCCTCTTCCCAAGCATATCAGCATTGGGCATGTTCTCTGGATCATGGTAGTTTAGCTAAGAAGTCAATTCCTTATGAAACATTTGGAAAAACTTTAAATGATGCAGATTCAATTTCCCAAGAAATCTTAGACTCTGTAAACAACGAAGAATTGACAGATGAACTCTTAGGTTGTCTAGCTGCAGAACTATTAGCTCTTGATGAGAAAGCTAACAACTCTGGCCAACTAATGACAAATGAAATGGATCCTGAAAACTTAAATCTTGTCCTCAGTCAGAGAGGAAATACCATGCAAGAATTAGGTGAAGAAACAACAAATGTCAAAATACAGGTTGGTATCATTAGAATCAGAGATTCATCAGAGTGGAAAGGGACCTCAGAGACATCTCCAGTTTGCAGAAATTGAGGTTTAGAAAGTCCCATTCTTTTTTATTGTTGTTTTGCTTTTTAGGGCTGCACCTGCAGCATATGGAGGTTCCCAGGCTAGGGGTCAAATCAGAGCTACAGCTGCCGGCCTGTGCCACAGCCACAGCAATGCAGGATCCAAGCTGTGCCTGCGACCTACACCACAGCTCACGGCAACACCAGATCCTTAACCCACTGAGCGAGGCCAGGGATCAAACCTGCAACCTCATCGTTCCTAGTTGGATTTGTTTTTGCTGCGCCAGGATGGGAACTCTGGGACAGGCATTCTAATTTCAGCTCCACACCCTACATTTTTATTTTGGCCTCACTGGCACACGTGTGTGTTCCTGGGCCAGGGATCGAACAGCGGGCACAGCAATGACAACACTGGATCCTTAACCCCCTGAGCCATGGGGGAACTCCCCCTGCCCCACACTCTTAATCACCACACAATGGGAATATTCCTTGTCCTAAAAGGCCAGTTCCATCTACATGATGACCTGGGTCTCTGCTGGGAGGCGGACAGAGAAGCGGATAGGGAGGCTGCCAGGCTTGGGTGGGAGATGGGGGTACATGTGTGCATGCCTGTGTAGTGGAGATGGATCTACCAGCCTGCCATTTCAAATTCAAGAAAAGCTAACAAGCTAGTAAATATAATCAGCCCATAACCCTACCTTTCAATCACAGTGTCAAAAGCTGACATTTTGTGATATTCTGTTTCCAAGCAGTTCTGAAATTTCGTTTTGGATAGAAATGGGAGGGCCTGGGGAGGAGGAACCCAAAGGGCCTTTCGGAGGCATGGGTGCTCTTTTTCGAGGAAGGTGACCCCGTGGGATGTCTTGTTCTTAAAGGACCTTCACTGCGCCTCAACATCGACACTGTCATTTATTTTTAAGAATTTGGAGAGGAGATCAAAACAAAGTATTTTTGGTCCTGATCAATCAATTGGAAAACATGGTCTAAGCTCTTCAAAGAGATGCTTGTTCTGCAACTTCTAGGGCAGGGCTTCTCAGAGTTGACTACGGATGCACATCTCTTGGGATCATGCTGAAATGTAGGCACTGATTTGGTCTGTCTAGGGACCAAGATTCTGCAAGTCTAACAAGCTCCCATGGTATCTTGATTTAGTTGGTCTGCAGATCCTCCTTTGAGTAGCAAGGGTCTAGAGGACTATGAAACTTCAGTCTAATGCATCTGACCTCGACCACCAGACTGGTTTGCTATGGTTGTGCACACATGCATGTCTGTGTGAGTGTGTCTGTGTGTGTGCTCGTGCATGCAAGCATGTGTGTGAGAGTATCTATCTGTATGTATATTTGTGTGTAAATGCATGTATGCATGTGGAAGTGTATGCATATATGCTTACATATATATGTCTGATGTTGAAATAAGTGAAGAACAAAGGCTGCTTATTCAGAGCTCACTATAGCAAGGGAGTCAACCACCATCACTTGCATTTGGCAGAGATTCAAAAGCAGGTGGAGAAGTAGGAAAGCATTTTAGAGGAAAAAAGTCTTCAGACATGACCTGGTTGGAGGCTCTTGTTCTAGGGAAGCTGTACGTGGGCTAACCAGAAGGGGCCTCCTATGTAATTGGTTAAGCGTGCATATTTGGCCTTCTCTGGCTGGTCCTAAGTTAGAAGAAAGGAAGGCTTTATTCTTCACACTTTCTCTCCATCCCAAGGACTCAGATTTTTTTTTTTCTTTTTATGACTGCAGTCACCGCATTTGGAAGTTCCCCGGCTAGGGGTCAAATCGGAGCTGCAGCTGCAAACCTATACCACAGCCACAACAACACCAGATCTGAGCTATATCTGTGACCTGCGCAGAGGCTTGTGGCAACACTGGATCTTTAACCCACTGAGCGAGACCAAGGACCAAACCTGCATCCTCATGGACACTATGTCCCACTGAGCCATAATGGGAATTCCAGCTCAGAATTTAATGATGACTTTTCTATTTGTCTCATTCTTCCAGAGATATGGTAATGGGTTCAGGATCTATGACAAAGAAGAGAAAATTTTCAACTCCTATGAAAAAATATTTTCTGAAAATAGTTTAAAATATGAAGAACCTGTCCTGTGGACCAAGGGTGAGATCCTTGGGAAGGGAGCCTATGGCACAGTAAGTTAAATGGGAAATGTTATGAAAAATTTTAAAAATCCCCATTACTCCTTGACACACCCTAACTTCTTCCCTATTCTTCCTGCGGCCCTTTCCCACCCACATACCCTTTTACTTAGAACTCTTTCAGTTGGAAGTAATAGGAAACCCAACCCAAACTGGCTTGAGGAAAAAGATGTTCATTGCTTTACATAACTGAAGGGTCTAGAGGAGCTCTGGCTCTGGGCACAGCTAGTTTCAGAGGTCAAACCATGTCATCAGGATCTGGCCTCTCTCTATCTTGGTTTTCATTTTCAGGCTCCATGTGGTGGCACAATGGCCATTGTATTTCTAGCTTCTCATTCTCTGAGGTCCAAATCCTATGGGCAAGAATTCTCTTTGTTCAACCATTCAGGATATGTTACCAGAAGTTGAGAGAGCCATTGCTTACTAGCAAAACCCAAAAGATGTTCCTTACATTTTGTGAATTGCATAAAAAACCATCTAAAGTCCTAGCCCATTAGTGTTTATGCAAATTGGTAAAGAAAGGACTGAACCCGAGCCTGAACCCAAGTTATGATATGCATGCTACTTCTCTCCATCTTGGCTCCATTGAAACATTCAGTTTGCCTAAGTACTTTGCATTTAGTTAAGGTTGTGTCACCTTAGAGAAAGACAAGGATTGGGGAGGAGAAGGGAAAAGACATGCATCATCATGTATATTTAATAATAAGGTATTGGTTTGCTTCTAGGTATACTGTGGTCTTACTAGCCACGGAGAGTTAATAGCTGTAAAACAGGTGGCTTTGGATACCTCTGATAAATCAGCTACTGAAAAAGAATACCGGAAACTGCAGGAAGAAGTAGATTTGCTCAAAGCATTGAAACATATCAACATTGTGGCATATTTGGGGACATGTTTGGAGGAGAATATTGTAAGCATTTTCATGGAGTTTGTTCCCGGCGGTTCAATCTCTAGTATTATAAACCGTTTTGGGCCATTGCCCGAGATGGTGTTCTGTAAATACACAAAACAAATTCTACAGGGTGTTGCCTATCTCCATGAGAACTGTGTAGTGCATCGGGATATCAAAGGAAATAATGTTATGCTTATGCCAACTGGAATAATAAAGCTGATTGACTTTGGCTGTGCCAAGCGTTTGGCTTGGGCCGGCTTAAATGGCACCCACAGTGACATGCTGAAGTCCATGCATGGGACTCCATATTGGATGGCCCCGGAAGTCATCAATGAGTCTGGCTATGGACGGAAGTCAGACATCTGGAGCATTGGCTGCACTGTGTTTGAGATGGCCACAGGGAAGCCTCCCCTGGCTTCCATGGACAGGATGGCAGCCATGTTTTACATTGGTGCACACCGAGGGCTGATGCCTGCTT
This sequence comes from Phacochoerus africanus, assembly GCF_016906955.1. Lineage (NCBI taxonomy): Eukaryota > Metazoa > Chordata > Mammalia > Artiodactyla > Suidae > Phacochoerus > Phacochoerus africanus. The sequence continues at coordinate 81,415,716 of NC_062546.1, forward strand.
TACCAGAACACTTCTCAGAAAACGCAGCAGATTTCGTGCGTGTATGCCTAACCAGGTAAGAAGCTGAAAGCAGGAGGAAGAGGCTAAGTCCCCAAAGATTCCAAGCAGCTGCCATTTCCCCTGTAATTTAGGGCCCATTATAAACTCTGCTCAGGTTATGATATCAAGTAAAGAGTGACTCTGTGCTGAGAAGAATCATGACTAACAACATTGGGTGACTGCATCCTTGTATCAGGATATGGGGTTAATGTTTCAAGTAGGAAGTGCCTCAATTAAATGTCTTGGGTTGGAGTTCCCATTGTGGCTCAGTGTGTTAAGAACCTGACATAGTGTCTGTAAGAATTTGGAGTTGATCCCTGGCCTCACCCAGTGGATTAAGGATCCGGTATTGCCCCAATCTGTGGTGTCAGTCGCAGACGTGGCTTAGATAAGGTGTTGTCATGGCTGTAGCATAGGCCTGCAGCTGCAGCTTCTGATTCAACCCCTAGCCTGGTAACTTCCATATGCCACAGGTGTGGCCGTAAAAAGAAAAAATAAAAATAAATGTTTTATCAGATTCAGACAATACTTCCTCAGATAGGGAGTTCCTGCTGTGGTACAGTGGAAATGAATCTGACTAGTATCAGTGAGGATCTGGTTGGGATCCCTGGCCTCACTCAGTGGGTCTGGAATCCAGTGTTGCCATGGGCTGTGGTGTAGGTCGCAGATGCAGCTCGGATCTGGTGTTACTGTGGCTGTGGCGTAGGCCAGTGGCTACAGCTCTGATTTGACCCCTAGCCTCGGAACCTCCATATGTAGAGGGTGTGACTAAAAAGCAAAAAAAAAAAAAAAAAAAAAAGAAAAAACCAAAAATCTTCCTCAGATCAATGGGTATGCAAAAATTGCTGAAGATCTCCTTATTTGCCAATGATACATCTTCCCGGGGACCAGCCATGGTGAACTGAGATCACCTGTGCTTAGCTTCCATCCCCTCTCCGGGAAACAGTGCTCTCATTTCTCCCTAAAACCAGCTCTCTGGAAAGTATGTGAGAAATTCATTCATATCAAGGGGATGATATCAACTGATTGATGACTGACAGATTTAATGTATTGTTTCTCCAGAAATATGTGCATTTTAAAAAGGTGAGGGGGAGTTCCCCTTGTAGCACAGTGGAAACGAATCCAACTAGGATCCATGAGGATGTGGGTTTGCTCCCTGGCCTTGCTCAGTGGGTTAAGGTGAGCTGTGGTGTAGGTCACAGACGTGGCTCGGATCTGGTGTTTCTGTGGCTGTGGTGTGTAGGCCAGCAGCTACAGCTTGGATTTGACCCCTAGCTTGGAACCTGAATATGCTGTGGGTGCAGCGCTAAAAAGCAAAAAGGAAAAAGAAAAAAAAGAAAAAAAGTGAGAGGAATCATTTTGAGCCAAAGGAACAAATCTCTAATTGGAGGGTTTCAAGCATCAAGTGGATAATGCCTGGGGAAGGAGAAAAGTCCCAGAAGGTTGCCTGTTTACTCCTGTCCTAATACTTGTGTTTTTTCTTACCTTTCAAAGAAATATACTTTCTTATTCTCAGTGAAAAATTCTAGTGCCCTATCTTTCAGCAAACATGTATGGCTACCTCAAGCTCCCTGAATGGGTTCATTTTGAATTTCTTAATGTATCTCCAGAACTTCCAGTTCACCCTGTCTGTTGATGAATGTGTCTCTTTTAGACTTTCTGTCTCCTCTCCCAGCACATATGACTCAGCCTGTCCTGGTTGATTTCAGGGGATCACATAGGCCAAGGCAGCAAGCAACACAGACTCCAGGGGTGCAGTTCTGGGCAGAGATCTGTAAGTGTTCCAGCATGAGTTTTGCAGACAAAGCTCCAGGCACACACAAAAAAAACCTCACAAAAGGGACATGATGGTATTAGGAATATTATATGGACCAGTGCTAGATTTGAAGATTGGTCTTAGTTCTTAAAATTACTGTGGTTGGTTTGTTCTGACTTGAACGATTATCTATTGTTGATCCATAGAAACTACTTCCTGTTCTCTTTTTTTTCAAGTTGTCATTGCTCTCTCTCTTTCACACACACACACACACACACACACACACACACACACACACACACACAGAGCTTTAAAGGGAGAGGGTGAAATATTTTTTATGGCTCTCCTTTCGATCTGTTGTTTCATAAACAAAGCAACATACAACTCACACCACTAATGATAAATTAATAGGATTGTTGTGAAGGTTAAGTGAAATTATGTATGTAAATTAGGGCTCCATAGTTAGTAACCTTTTGAAAGAATACTAATGCACTTCACCTAATGAGTGTCATATGCAAGCATACAATTGTCTCCTGAAATTCTATGGCAAAGACCCCAAGGACTCTATAATCTTCCTAGTTGTCTATAATACTCCTCAGATGTGTGGAGAGTCATAAGTAAAGATTCAGAAGTAGAGATGGTCAGGTATAAACCAGGAATAAGAACTGAATAGAACCGAAATGAATATGGGAGTTCCTGCCATGGCACAGTGGGTTAAGAATCTGACTGCAGCGGCCCAGGTCACTGCAGAGGTGTAGGTTCAATCCCTGGCCTAGAACTTCCATATGCTGTGGGTGCAGCCATTTAAAAAAGTAAATAAAGAAATGAATTTGGGGGTGCAGTAAGAAGCAAGCCTGACTGAGGGTACCTTTATGGGCAGGTCTCAGAAGTTCTGGGAAGTCAGGTCATAGAATTTAACTTTGTTCTAGTAGGCAGTGAAGAGCAGGAGACTACAGAGGACTGGAGGCAGAGAATGCCATGAAGAAAAAGTTCTTTGAGGAGGCAGGTCAGATGGCAGATTCAGAAGAAGGACTTGGAATGGAGGCCATTTGGGAATCCAGAGCTTGGATTTTGATGGTGATAGAAGCAGTGGAAGTATAAAGGGGATTCTAAAACATTTCAGAGGAATGCGAATCAAGACTTGGTGATGGAGAATGATAGGGTCTCATGGTTTTGAGCCTGGATAATGGAAAAAAAAAAATAGGGACAGGGAGAAAGTTGAAGGAAACACTTGAAGCTATGGAATTGTTGCTCAGGAAAGCAAGTAACATTGGAGGTGCATATTTGAAAATCATAAGGTAGCCATAACCATGAAAAAATCAGCGGGCTAAAGAAAATGTTTTTGAAAATGCTCATGGGAGTGATAACAAAATATTCATAGAATCAAGTCTATTACACACTGGAAGGAAGGGAGGGAGGGGAGTTGCCCCAGGGTGGGGGAAGAACAAAGAGAAAAGTTTCTTCTAAGACCAAGTAGATAGAGGTTGTTTCAGAAAGAAGGGGGCAGTGAGTACTTCAAATGCTACATAAATGACAAGGAGAATGAGCTCATTGAATTTGGTGAGGAGAGGAGTTCCTGCTGTGGCACAGTGGTTTAAGGATCTGGCATTGCTGCAGCTGTGGTATAGGTCACACACAGCTTTTTGATCCCTGATCTGGGAACTTCCATATACCAAGGGTGTGGGTGTGGAAAAAAAATTTCAGTAAGGAGAAAGTCATGGTTAGTTTTAAGAGGCAATTTGTATAAAAAGAAATAGGCCAGATGGTAAGGATTTAGGATAATAAATGTTAAGGAAAAATCACTGGGTTTGGCCAAGTTAGAGAAAATTGGCAGGAATAGAAGAAATAGGATGGCAGCTAGAAAAGTAATCATTTAAGGATTTTTGAAGACAGAAGAGATTTCTGCATATTTTTAAGGCAGAAGAAAGGGAGAGGTTTTTTTTTTGAAGGGGTTTCTAGTTACTTTCTTTTTAAAATATTTCCATTTTCAACTGGAAAATGCTTCCAAGATTATCAAGATAGCCAATTTTATCAAGATAGCCAATTTAACCAAAAGAATGCCTTTGAGGAGTTCCCGTTGCGGTGCAGTGGAAACAAATCCAACTAGGAACCATAAGATTGTAGGTTCGATCCCTGACCTAGCTCAGTGGGTCAAGGATCCGGCGATGCCATGAACTGTGGTGTAGGTCGCAGACACCGTTTGGTTCCAGCATTGCTGTGGCTCTGGTATAGGCAGGCAGCTGCACCTCCAATTAGACCCCTAGCCTGGGAACCTCCATATGCTGCGGATGTGGCCCTAAAAAGACAAAAGACAAAAAATAAATAAATAAAAATTAAAAAGCAAAAAAAAAAAAAAAAGGATGCCTTTGAATAGGTCATGACACGTAAATATTGACTGGTTCATTGGTTCATTGACTAGCTCATTGGCAAAAGCTTTGTGATTTCTTGAGAGGAAAAAACCTAGACTCCAAAAGTACTAATTGAGTAACTGTCTCCCTTTACTTTATGCTCATCCAAGAGTGCACCAAATGGGATTTCAATAAATCACCAAAGCGCATTTAAATGTCTACTTCTTAAAGGCTTTTTAATCCTGGATACCAATGCCTCTAAATTTTAAAAGTAAATTTCATGGCAATTAAAAGTGAATTGTACACCTAAAAATGTGTATTTTTTTAATTTATAAATTATATCCCAAACAAATTGAGCAAAAGTACAATGGAGAAATAGTTACTGTTTTTGAATCATAATAGATAATAATTTGAATTATTACTATATGACCCTCTTTATTATTTATTTATTTTCTTTTAAGGGCTGCACCTACAGCGTATGGAAGTTCCCAGGCTAAGGGAATCAGAGCTGCAGGTGCCGGTCTATACCACAACCACAGCAACACCAAATCTGAGCCTTGTCTGCAACCTACACCATAGCTTACAGCAATGCTGGATCCTTAACCCACTGAGCTAGGCCAGGGATCGAACCCATCTTCTCATGGATACTAGTTGGGTTTGTCACCACTGAACCCCAACGGGAACTCTAATGTGACACTATTTAAAAGCTGTATATACAGGGTTTTTTTGGCCATGCCCATGGCATGTGGAAGTTCCTGGGCTAGGAATTGAACCTGAACCACAGCATTGACCTGAGCTGGTGCAATTACAACACTGGATCTTTAACCCACTGCGCCACAGGGAACTACTATATACACCTTTTTAAAATTCTCCCCGAGTTAGATGTTATTGTTATCCTTTTACTGATGAGGAAAGAGTCGGAGGGAGTTCCTGTCGTGGCTCAGTGGTTAACAAATCCGACTAGGAACCATGAGGTGGTGGGTTTGATCCCTGGCCTTGCTCAGTTGGGTCAAGAATCAGGCATTGCCGTGAGCTGTGGTGTAAGTCGAAGATGTGACTTGGATCCCACGTTGCTGTGGCTGTGGCGTAGGCCACTGGCTACAGCTCCGATTAGACCCCTAGCCTAGCAACCCCCTTATGCCAAAGGTGTGGCCCTAGAAAAGGCAAAACAAACAAACAAAAAGAATCAGAATCACTTGCCTAAGATCACACAGCTAAAATCTGGATTCTGGACTCAACCCAAGTCTGTTTGGCTGGCAGAAGTTGTATTTCCATTGTTAAAACTGGCAATTTGAGTCAAGTAGATGTAGCTGGCAACTGTGTCATTGGGTACTGCGTATTCTAATGTGTTTTTCCTTTTTTAGGGACCAGCATGAGCGACCTTCTGCTATCCAGCTCCTGAAGCACTCCTTCTTGAAAAGAAGTCACTGAACATACATCAAAACATACTTTCCAGCTCTATTATAGATAACTATTGTTACTGCTTCATTGTGGAAATGATGGTTAAGGGATCTTTGTTTTCCTACTGGAAAGTCAATCTAACCCAATTTAACCAGATCCTGCAGTGTTGCTAACTGAAAAGTTTCAGTTACAGATTAGCCTCAGCTAATTAGCCTCAAGCTTCAGGAACAATACCCATGTATGAGAAACAACAAAAACCTATTCCAGTGTTTTAAGTTTTGATCATCCAGAAACTATAATCTCTATTGCTTTATATGACATTTCCTTTTATTTTTGCCCTGTCAATTTTAACTGTAGAAACAAGAAGAAAATGTATTTTCTTGCTTGGTGGGTAAAGATGGCTTATTGAATTCTTACAAAGGAGAGTAGAGGAAGGTGAGAAATTTTTAAAAGGAGTAAGACGACGCCAGATTCTGCTTACTTTAGGCAACAATTTTTGTGTTTTTTGGGGTTTTGTTTTTTGCTGTGCCTGCGTCTTACTGAAGTTCCCCAGCCAGGGATCAAACCCGCACTACAGCAGTGACATGAGTGACAATGCCAGATTCTTAACCTTCGGAGGCACTAGGGAGCTCCTAGGCAGCAATAGTGTTGCAGATTATAGGCGTCTCAATGTTAGCAGGAAGAGCTAAGGGGCTTGGCCTTTCATTATCAGAGGCTTCCCTAATTCCTCAAAAGTCTCCACCTACAAGAAGTTGGGCTATTAAGGTGGCTCTTTAAAACTCAGGCTGTCTTCCCTGTAATTTACGATTTGAGGTCTTATTTGCAAAGTGAATTAGGTCATTAGCACATTGAGAACCAGCTCAGCATAAGCCAGCTGATGAGATAAAAGCTCCATCTGTTAAGGGGAGAGTGGGTCAGCATATAAATTTCTCCAGGGCAGTTTGCTCACTTCACCTGAAGGAAGGACATCCCCACTGAAGTCACTATTCACTTTTATCCTCAGGACACTGGAAAACCTTGCAAAAATGAACAGGGACATGTTGTCACAATTACTACATAGCCTTCAGTTAGTTAAGTGTTCTTAAGGTTTCTGGAGTTCCCGTCGTGGCTCAGTGGTTAACTAATCAGACTAGAGAACCATGAGGTTGTGGGTTTGATCCCTGGCCTCGCTCAGTGGGTTAAGGCTCTGGTGTTGCTGTGAGCTGTGGTGTAGGTCACAGACGGGGCTCAGACCCAGCATTGCTGTGGCTCTGGTGCAGGTCGGCGGCTACAGCTCCAGTTAAAACCCTAGCCTGGGAACCTCCATATGCCGTGGGTGCGGCCCTAGAAAAGACAAAGAAATAATAATAATAAAGTTTTCTGTTGCTGTGACTCCATTCATCTACTAAATTTCATTGACATTTATTGTTTTGGCTGCACACGAGGCATGCAGAAGTTCCTGGCCTGGGACAGAAAGAGAACCACAGCAGTGACAATGCCAGATCCTTAACCCACTAGGCTGCCAGGGAACTCCTGAACCTATGGTTTTAAGCTAGGTCTACAGATTCTTTTTACTAGCTGCTATCATGTGAAGATGGCATAACTTCAAACTAATTTTGGGTGTATTCTAACACGAGTTATCAAGCTTTCTTAAAACAAGCTGCTGCTTCAGGAGTTTTTGAAATAAATGTGAAATGCAGTCCACCTGAGGTAAAGATTTTACTTTGGTGGACATGCTTAGAAGTGTCTCTGTGGGTATACCTTCCTTTTCTCTCCCCAGTTTGTATAGCTCTCCCCTTATATTTGATGAAAACTTAAGGGATATTGTCCCTTATTTTACTTACTTGTCTATCAACTTTTTTTTTTCCTTACTGGGGCATATGGAAGTTCCCAGGCAAGGGGTCAAATCAGAGCTGTAGCTGCTAGCCTACGCCACAGCCACTACCAGGCCAGATCCAAGCTGTGTCTGCAACCCACACCACAGCTCACAGCAACGCAGGAATGGAACCTGCATGCTCACGGATACTAGTCGGGTTCCTACCCCACTGAGCCACAAGAAGTCCAAAAGCTTTTCATTTTTCACTTAGCCATCCCTTAAAAAACAAAATACATTGCCTTCCCTTCTACGATTATCCTCCCTTCTAAGCACGCAATTCCCCAGTTTTCAAGCCCTTTCAAGTCATTTCGTTAGGTACTTGGACTGGCCTCAAGCTCAACAAAAGGAAATTTAACTCCTCAGGTAAAACCCTAAAAGTAGTTTCAACTCTATAGCATCTCCTTAGCTTTAACCTACTTCACCATTAATATGGTGGACATTTCTCAGTAGCTGAATTAAGAGTCACCATTGTGGAAAAGAATTTTTAAGCTCTGGAGTATGAGATTCCCTTTCTTGGCTTTACCCACTCTCCTGCTTTGTCCATGATGGTGATCCTGGGCCTTTAATGTAATGAGTAGCTCCTAGATAACCACTAAATCTGTTCAGCGAGCATCTAGTTTCCTTCACCTAACAGGCCATCTTTATTCCTACTTGTTGCACTTGCAAGGATTCAGTTTAAAGCAGCTATGTAATAAAGCAGCTTGCATTTGAAGTTTTGGGTGATTCAACTTGAAAGTACTGGGTGTAGGCAGCCTGTATATTCATTGATAATGAACATCTTTTTGTCTTTTCTAGGGCCACACCCACGGCATACGGAGGTTCCCAGTTTAGGGGTCCAATCAGAGCTATAGACACCGGCCTAAGCCAGAACCACAGCAATGCAGGAACCGAGCTGCGGGTCTGTGACCTACACCACAGCTCACCACAACGCCGAACCCCTGACCCACTGATCGAGGCCAGGGATCGAACCGGCAACCTCATGGTTCCTAGTTGAATTCATTAACCACTGAGCCACGACGGGAACTCCGATAATGAAGATCTTTAAGTTTCGTGAGTTCCCATCATTAGGGATCTGGCATTGCCGTGTGCTGTGGTGTAAGACACGGGTCAGATCTGGCAGCGCTGTGGCTGTGGCAGAGGCAGACGGTTACAGCTGATTCAACCCCTACCCTGGGAACCTCCATATGCCAAGGCCCTAAAAAGATCAAAGACAAAAAAAAAAAAAAAAGTTTTGTGCATGGCACTGTACTGTGAAAAGCTGAAATACCAAACACTCTTAAAAAAAAAGCTGTAGCATTTGGTCTCATTATCATGATTTACAAACCTGTGAAAACCCATGACTGAATTCATGTCTAAACCAATTGTTTCTATGGATTATGACTTGAAAGACCAAAGAAAATGATCCTGGGTATATGCTTGGATTTTTGTAAGGTCTCAAAAAGCCTGTTAATTTCATGGCAATACAATTAAAACACCTCATTTAGTAAAGCCCTACATTGCTTTCAGGAGTGGTGGTGGTTGCAGGAACAGGCAAGTTATAAAGTTAAAACAAAAACATACAATATTTTCCATTATATTAAAAATAGCAGTGGGAGGGTAGTGGAGAAACTATGGAGTGGAGTGAATTACTAAATGGTATTATTAATTTTGGTTAAGTGGAATTACTGACTTTGTAATGTTCTTAAATAAAACTCTTGTGATTTATTATATGCTAAAAACAAAAAGCCCTTACTGGTGTTTATCAACATAAAATGAAGACAAACTTCTAATGATGCCAAGACATTTATTTTACATTTAGGCTTAAAATGAATGTTAGAAGTAACTTTTCTATCCTAGCTCTATTTCATGAAAGCCACTGCAAGGCTGCCATTTTCTTTCAAGTGGGAGGTGCAGGAAAATTGCTGAGGGAGGAAAGAAGGCGAATGAAGAGAGCAGCAGTATTAAAGCAGGTTATAACTAAACTTTTTACAGAATAAAAAAAAAACCTTTTTACAGAAAATCTCCCTTCTAGATAATTTCAAATACTCCTTTTTGTCGGTGTGCTGCAAGAGGGCCCACAAGAAAATCGCAGTGCGAATCAGCATGAACAACTTAAATTCTGAAGACATGCAGTGTTTAATACACACTCAAGTTTATCACTCTTGGATTGGCCTTCGCCACTCCAATATCCATAATACACTTTTAAGATTCTCTCCAAAGCCAACTATTCTATTTAGCTTTCCTCAATCACCCAAGCCTTAAACCACACAACCCAATGAATAGGTACTAAAACTGACATTTTGTAGATTAGGAAATCAAGGCACAAAATCAAGTAATTTACTCAAGGACATCAGCTACTAAGCGATGAGGCTGAGACTGGGGATTTGGACAGTCTGGTCCCAGTGGCCATACTCCTTGGATATGAAGTCACTCAAATAAGTAATAATGTTTATATTAAGAAACCTTATTTCCCACATCTCCCAGGGACTGAAAGTTAACAAGACATGTTAGAGCCTTGGATTTATGTTGTCAATAAACAAACTTTATTAATAATTCCTTGTAATAGATACTGAGCTGAAATTCAATGTCTAATTGAATTCATGCCATATACACATACCCCTGTTTTGGATTTTTTATCAGCAAACATCCTGTTCAATAGTCCTTGGGGGTTTTGAGTACATTCAGAAAATGAAATCTCAATTATTGCTGACAAATGAGTACATGTGAAAACTTTCAAACTAAGTGAAACTGCTTGAAAAACACAACTTAAAAAAAGAATGTACTCATTACTTAACAGGCAAATAAAGTTAAACCAAATACTAAACAAGTTTTAAGTGAGGCTTCTTCCTCAAACTTGGAAATACAGGAAATTAGCTGTAAGAATTTATTTGAGATGAATGGATCACAGAGAACAGGTTAATTCATTTTTATGAGACCAGAATCACTCCTAGCCACACAACCTTCAATGTATCTTGCTTATCAAGCTACCTTAAGAAACTTCAGGCAAAATACATACCAATAAATTAACAGAACGAGAGGAGTCACAGAAACAAAAGCTGGCTGTGCCCAAATTAACATTATGGAATAAAAAAACAGATGCATAGTATCAGATCTGAGACACTTGGAACATTCTAGACCCACTGGCAAGATCATTTCTATTGTAATGAGAGCAGATGTTTCAGAGGCAGACTTCTCTTACAAACAAGCAAACTTTTGATCATTTGGTTTACGTGTCAGTTTAGAGCAATCAAATTTCATTAACACAGCTGTGAATTCTCAAGTTAACTCACTGCTACTCTATCTTGGCACCCTTGGAGGGCAGGAATAGAATGTGCTTTTCCAATGCAAAATTTTGCATTGCTCTTCCAATGCAAAATTCCCTACTTAGCCTGTCATAAACTACCAAGAGATTAGCATTTATCACCAAGTTTTCCCCACCTGTGGGATTTGTTGATCCTTCATCTGGGTAAATGTGGTTAGTGAATCCTACTGCCTCTCCAATAAGTGGAGACTGCTGAAATTAAGAATTTTTCATAACAAAACTCTCAAATTTTTCTCAGTAAAGGTATCTTAAAAATCATCTAGCCATTTAAGCATGGTAGTAGGTGAGAAACAGTTGCTTTTTTATTTAGATAAAATTTGGGAATGGTGAGGTATCGACAATACAACTATTTTCCTTTAGAGAGATTACCACATTTTAAAAAATCCTTACTTGTTTACATAGTAAATATAAAACCCTAAACTATCTAATCAACCAAAGGTACTTAAGAGAGTATATTAGAGTCTTGCATATATAAGCAGTGGTTTATTTCTAAGATTAGTTAAGGAAGAAAAATTAGTAATTTAAATTCTCAAATATAACCAAAAAATGCTTAAATGCTTTTAAGGTAAGACATTTGGTAACTAACAGAACACCTCAAATTTGGTTATCTGAAGTAGACCTCAACTAGTCATTTCTTTAGATCAAAGAGGATAGACAGGCCAGACAAGTAAGGAATCCTACATAATTATAATCTGTTGGTACTAAGTAATGTGAGTACCCCTCATGACATTCCCAATGAAATCCAACTATCACCACGGTAGAAATTTTCTTTGACTCTTAAGAACTCTAACTGGAATGAATCTGCATACACAGAAGATCAAAGGTACTTTTCCTGCTTTCAAAGATAAACGCAGGGGTAACGATATGACTTCAAAGTATTTAAATACCTGTAACAAAAATGAACCTCAGGTTAAACAAGATAAAAGAACATTTTGTAAGGTCTTAACACTAGATACTACCATGTTTTTTTTGTTTGTTTTTGTTTTTGGTAAAGTAGACCTTGAGAATGTTTCTTTGAAAAAAAAAAAAACACTCCTTTGCTTTGGTTCTGAAAATATTGTATTTTAAAACAGCTAAGGCAAATATTTAGAGGGCACAGCTCAATACTGGAAAATTAGTTGAAAGAGGTAGAAGTAAAGCCTTTCTATGTAATGTGCTTCTGCATAAAGGTAACAAATCTATGATCTAGGGAAAGCACAACTAAAAAATGAATCACTCTTTTATAGGATGTTTAAAGATAATGCTTTTTAATAGTTCAAATATTAAAAAAAAACTCATCAAAAATGTATCACCTTAACAGTACTTTGCACATGTGGAATTTTATACCTAAATTTGATACTATTTTGGTTTATTTATGGCTACTTACAAGAAGACTCAGTAATAATGTCCATTCATGGGAGTCTTTTTCTTTGGTTGAGCCTATTGGGACCAGGCTGATGAAACTACTTTATGCAAATGAGATGGTTAAATTCATGGCAATATGAATTATAAGGGTTCTCATTTAGTGGAAATGAAGCTTGAAAGAATTTCCATATTTATCCCCATTGTTTTGGAAGCTAGTATCCTGTTCAGAGGTTAAAGAGTTTGAATAGGTCACACAATCCTATAAAAATTACAACTGGCTGCCCTTTAATAAATAGTCATTGTAAAGAATTACATTTACAGAGTGAAAAGTGAATACACAGCATTTCAAATTCAATTTTGGAAGTACTAATAAGTACTGACCCATAACAATATACACTAGCTACCTTTTAAACTGTCCATCATTAGCACCAATAAAGATTCAACAAAATTACCTTTATTCTCACATCTCAAAACAATTCTGAAATTCTTAGTGAAGTTTAAGTATAGTCACAGACCTTAAATATTCACATTGTTCTTCTATGTCATACTGAAAATAAGCTCACTACTTTTCTGGATATTCTTTACAAAATCTTATTAAAATTCTTGGTATCATCACCCCCAATTATACAGTAGCACAACAACCCTATGTCGTTTCACATGATAGCTCCTTAGAGGTTTCACATCTAAATTACCAAGAAGAAAACCCTTCCCTCCCTCATCTTGCACTCATCTTAATTCTATACTAGTCCTTGGATTATGTACCACTGTAAAAAGTATAACTGTATCAAAATTACCACGTTTATGGATACAATAATATGCCATACAGAGCAACAAAGTTACATGTAATGACAAAGATTACTAAAGTTATGCAAGACAAGAACAAAGTTAGGACATGCTAGCTAGGCAAAGTCCCTAGAAAGAGGCTCCTAGTATCCTAAATTCAAATAACATTGACAAAATAATGAACAATTATCTTAAAAAAAATTAAAACGCTACTGGCAAATCAGGTAATTGCTAAATTAAAAGTAGAGCAAGAGATTAAACTCTCTAATATTTACAACTGCAACATACTTGAGTAAAATTACAATTGTGCACATATCAGTGGCTTTGTAACAAAAATAATTCATACACATAGAGGAAAGATTAAGACAGTTTTCAGTTGAATGTAAGTTGAATTCAACCCATCTCAAAGATACTCAATAGCTCAAAGATTTACCACAGAATTGAAGATTAGCTGATAATCCAGAGCCATATTACTGGCATTTAAGACAAATTTTAAACAATTAAATTCTATCGTTTGTTCAGAAGTCAGAAGACTGTGCAAACTTGACCTCAACAGAATATACTGAGATGTGCAAACAAATGTAAAACCTCCACTAGCTGTTTACCTGGAGGCTTACCTTTTTTTTCTCAGAGAGCTTCCTGGTAACAACCATAAGCTATAATATACAGGTACAATGCACAGTCAGTGATCTTTTTTGTTTTATTTATTGTTAGAATATGAAAGAACTGAGAGAGCAATAGGTTTAATTTCATTTTTATAAGGAAGACTGCATTTACCTGAAAAAGAAATATGGCATCACACACATACACGCTTCAGGGGAGGAATATGTTTAAGAATATGGTGTCATTCTGAATGCTAAAGGAAAAGCGATTCCCGTTTACGGTTAAAATATATGTAGTGTTAAAGTTATTTAAGAAAAAACTTACTAATTCTTCACTAATGTAAGTTTTTGTGAATTTAGTTTTCAAATCACAGTAATCTACATAACCATTATTAACAGCTCCGTGTTTATAGTACTGCAACAAGCCAACAAACATTTAAATGCACTTCACATCAAGAGTATGTAAACTTTATTTTTGTTCTCTTCAAGCCTTCAGAAAATCAGGGGCTATTTCAGCAGCCAATCTGGTCAGAACCTCTGAAGGCAGAATCAGTGCCTCACAGTGAAAATGACCATCTGTGGCACTGCATACCCATCTGGTAGTGAAGTGTACCCCTTCAGTGGCTTCCAGTAAGGCCTAGAGTTTAAGGTTAACATGAAAAAGTGCCACCTTTGTTTTAGATTAGTGATGGACTCTGACAAGATAAAATAAAGTTATTCTGTATATTGTTATACTTACAAGCAGCTCCAATCCTGAGTATTTATGGTAATATCTAAACATACAAAAATGTATGTACATTTTTCTCCACTTTCTTGTAAACAGTTGTCAGTATACTGTTTTATCCCTTTATCATTGAAACATGCAAATCATACATACAAGTATAAATACACAGAAGAAAACAATTTACACTCATTCAAAAGCCAAGCAACAAAAAAAATAGCTACAGTATTCAAATTATAAATAATAAATGCTTGAGGCATCTTATATTCCTAGAAGCAGCCAGCCATTCACCCTAATGTTCTTAGCTGCAATTGTAGAAATACTGAGTTTTGCACCTTCCATGCTTTTACAGTATTTATAACACTATCATATGTGGAGATAAAGACTTGTTTACTATCATCTCTTCTTTTCAGAATGAAGAATAAAGCAGCACTTACAAATATTGAAGCAGTGGCAGCAACAGCAGGTGTTACCACTGCTAGATCAGGAGGAAGTTTTCCATTCTAACAATTTTTAAATTAAAAAAGTAAAGGAAAAATTGACCTAAACAAATGATTACATGTTCATTCCTTGGGCACTTAACAGCGAGTCCAGCATGTCGAATGTGTCTTTGTAGTCCATATGCTGGCTGTTTGTACTGTACTCGTGATTGACATCAGGACCGTTGGTCTCCACTGGCTTCTTGTCCAGTTTCACGAGGGTGCTGAGATGTCCGTAGCCCACCTGGTATGTGACAGGGGGAGGAGGGGGTAAGGGATGGTTAAAAACAGAGTTGTGAGAGGATATATACTGCTTAACAGAGGAGGAAGAACTAGATGAACTACCTGAACTTTTGGAACTTTTGCTCATTTTGGAGTGATGGTTGTGAGAGGCATCATTGATATGCAGCTTCTTCCTCGAAGAGGTGGAACTAGAGGAAATGCCATCACTGCTCAGGCCCACAGGACTCCTCAAAACAGTGGGTGGTATTCCATCAGCACTGTGTTTGCTGCCACCACTGCTGCTGCCACTATATGAGTGCGAATGCTTGTGACTACTGGGGTGGTGGCGGTTCGAGGGATGCTCCTTGTGCTTCTCCTTATGGTCCCTGCTAATATGTGGGCTTGAATGCTTGCTCTTCCCACTGCCTTCATCAGAAGAGCTGTGTCTTTCTGAGGAAGAAACTTTTATCTTCATTTTCAGTTCTTCTTTACTGATGCTTTTATCAGTAGGTGGTATCGGAATCCGTAACTTCAGTGATCCACTCTTTTCTTTCTTATCAGCCATATATTTTTCAGGTTTTTCAGCATTTGTAATGGGAATTTTCATTTTAATGGGAGAAGTTACAGAACTGCTGCTGGCTGCCTGCGATTGTCCATGTTTGTGTTGCTGTTCTACCTGGGCAGCTATATAATGATCCCTTACATCCAGATCAAGGGTTTCTAGCTTACGTTTTTCTCTATATTTATCTAAAGACATTTTCTGAGGAATTACTCCAGAAGTAGCAGAAATTGGCCCATGGTGTTTACTGCTCCCTGCTTTATGAGTATAATCTTGCTTAATAGAAGAATGATCAGAAATTTTGTCAGGTCTGTGATGTAATCCTGAATGCATTGATATAGATGGTCCCTGCTGGAAGTTGATGTTGTACTGGCTACCAGACAAAGATGTCTCCTGTTTTTGAGAATATATCTGTTCTGTCCTTGCTGACTCTTGATGTTGAGGCCATTCTTGGTGTGATGACAAACCATATGAGGTACCTGGCATTCCTGTTGCTAGCATTGACAAATTATCAGATGTATGGCTGTCTTGAACGGAAATATTTCCCGAATTTAGAGGTACTGGTGCAGGGAATGCTGATGTAGATGGTTTCTGAAAACTTGGATTTGTAGGCACACCAGTAACACTATCTACTAAAATGGAATTCTGGACCAGAGATGAACCAAGAAGTGGCGTTTCTGATACTTGTCCATCTACTTTTGGTTTCTTAACCGTCTGAGTAGCCTATTTAAATAAAACACAGAAGAAGCAATGACAGCAAAGGAAATTTAATACAGATTTCTTTGCTTATAAAAACCCTATCTTAAATACATGGAAATAAATCATCTGGGGTTTGACTTTATGCTGCCAGTAAATAAACACCTTATTTAGATGCATAAAAAGAAGGCTACAAATAGTTGAAAGCACTGGTTCTAAATCAGATACAGGTTAAATTATTAGTCCAGCATTTGAGAAAGGAATTTAACTTGTCTAGCTTTAATGTCTCCATTTGTAAAATCAGAGTATTTCCACAGTAATCATTATGAGAATTAAATAAGTTTATAAAGTTTTTATAGCAAAGTCCACTGGACACAGTATTTGAATAAATTATGAGTACATGCAGCTTATGCTACACTATAATTACTTAGGCAAAGTGGAAGTAAGAATAACCACAAAAATTCAAACTGATTAGCTATGTAGTTGTTAGATAAGTGACAGTGATACTCAGTTAAACCTTGCCGATTCTCTTACCCGCCAGTTTCGAATCTTCTTCAACCTACTAGGCGTTTTCTCCAGTATTTGTAGAAATTCATGAGTTAGCTCTAAAAATAAAATTTAAATTTAAAACTTAGAAGGTACTTTTGGATTTAGAATACACTCAAGTGGGCAATATTAAAAAAGCTCAAGAGTTCTTCACTATTACCCTAATTCAACCATCAGAATATACAGTAGGAGGCACAGCTCTGAACTTATATTTTCAAAAATGAATCTTAAAAAAAAAAACACCAACTACTCTAAAATGTGGCACAAATGAATCTATATATAGAACACAAACAGATCCACTTCATTGAGAACTGATTTGTGGTTGACAGGGGGAGAAAAGAAGAGGGGTGGACTGGGAGTTTGGGATTAGTAGATGCAAACTACTACATTTAGAAAGGGAGTTTCCATCGTGGCTCAGTGCTAACAATCCCAAATAGTATCCATGAGGATGTAGGTTTGATCCCTGGCCTTGCTCAGTGGGTTAGGGATCCAGTGTTGCTGTGAGCTGTAGTGTACATTGCCAACAAGGCTCGGATCCTGCATTGCTCTGGCTGTGGTGTAGGCTGGCGGCTGCAGCTCCAATTTGACCTCAAGCCTGGGAGCTTCCATATGCCACAGGTGCAAACCTAAAAGAAAGAAAAAAAAAATTCATAAACACTGAGGTCCTACTATATGTTATATAGCACAGGGAACTATATCCAATCTCTTGAGATAGAATGTGGTAAAAGATAATATGAGAAAAAGAATACATATATATGTATGACTGGGTCACTGCTACACAGCAGAAACTGACACAATACTGTAAGTCAACTACACTTAAAAAAAAAAAAATCACTCCTTCTACACCCTGATTTTACATCTTACTTAGAATCTCTGGAAAATTCAGGAGCATTAAAAAATATTCAGAGTTCCCACTGTGACTCAGTGGGTTAAGAACACAACATAGTGTCCATGTATAGTGTCCGTGAGGATATAGGTTAGATCTCTGGCCTTGCTCAATGGGTTAAGGATCTGGGTTGTTGCAAATGAGGCTCAGATACAGTGTTGCAGCAAGCTGTGAGAGAGGCCTCAGCTGCAGTTCCAATTTGACCTCTAGGCTGGGAACATCCATATGCCAAAGGTGCGGCCATAAGATAAAAAAGAAAAAAAACTTCTCCCAAACAAAAAATCCCTCTAAGGCAAACATCATAATCAATACTGTTGCAGGCAAGATCCATCAATAGGTTCCTTGAAATTAGTAGGCAAAATTTTAAGGAAAAAGAGGATAACTGTATAATCCCACCATTCCTTCAAGATATTTATGAAGTGCAAAGAGAAAATCAGTAATTTTATGACTTTAACCAAGTTATCATGATTATCACTACCAGCAGTAAGACATACCAACATGATACCTCAGTGATAAGATGCACTGAGTAGAGCACAACCCATTCCTGTGTTATTCTTGCCAAGAACACATATCTTCAATCTAATGGTAATGGGAAAACATCAGATATCCAACTGAGGAATATTCTATAAAATAACTGGCCATTATTCTTCAAAGTGTCAAGCACATGAAAGAAAAGTAAAGACTGAAAAAACTATCATGTGGAGTTCCCACTGTGGCTCAGTGGAAACAAATCCATTATCCATGAAGACTCAGGTTCGATCCCTGGCCCTATGTAGTGGGTTAAGGACCTGGCGTTGCTGAGCGCCGTGGTGCAAGGTCGAAGATGTGGCTCAGATCTGGCATTGCTGTGGCTCTGGTGTAGGCTGGCAGCTACAGCTCTGATTTGACCCCTAGCCTGGGAACTTCCATATACCGCGAATGTGGCCCTAAAAAGACCAAAAACAAAACAAAACAAACAAACCGAACCCCCCCCCCAAAAAAAACATCAAAACATCACGGATTGGAAGAGATTAAAGGAGCATGCCAATCAAATGGAACATGGGATCCTAGAACAGAAAAACCAAGGAAATCTGAATAAAATACATTGTTAAAAGTAATGTGCCAATATTAACTTCTTGGTTTTGATATTATTGTATAAGATGTTAACATCAGAGAAACTGGGTGCAGTGTGTAATAACAGCACAGTAACTGTACTATTTCACAATTTCTTTAAGTTTAAAACCACTTCAAAAGTTAAATGAAAAAACTCCTTTACTTATACTCATAACCTCCTAGCAATCAAAATTATTAACCTATCAGCAAACCATACCAGTTATAGTACTATGGTTTTTTTGCTTAAATTTAGGATTGTAAATGAGATGATTCACTTTTCCAAAGTGGTGTAGTTATGATAAATTAGTTTTCTACTCCAAAATAATATCATTAATAAAGTTATTGGCCACTCTCAAGAAAAATAGTCAAATGAATTGACCAATATTAATAATATTAGTCAAACTAATTACAATATTATGTAATATTATTAACACCAATTCAGTAGAGACCATACTGATTTATTTATTGTCCTTCGGTATAAACAGCGAGCTTCTCTATAAATTATTCTGGGCAAATGCTAAGATTAGTAATGAAAATTAAAACATTACAGAATTTGACTCAAAGAAGCAAATAACATGCAAAAATTTGGCACCACTATATGCTTACAAGCTGTGACAACTAATTCCTGCTCAAGTCACAGGAGCTTTCATAAGCCAGTTTGGATGAAAAAAAATCTCATGCCTTTACTACCATTTCTTCATTTGAAAAAAAAGACCACTTTTCTAATTGGACACTAGTGAATCTAGCAGATACATAAGGACTTTGGGTCCAAAATTAACAACAAATTATTTTGACCCAATTTCAGAAAAATTTAAAAATATAAAAGCACACGTGAGGGTTTGTTATTAATCATAGAAAACAAACACTCACCCATAAAACACTTTTACAGGTAGGCCAAATACAAGCTGATGTTTGGGGGGCAGTCATTAATGAATTATTTCAGACACCATGATAAAACTCAGATACTCTCTCTTAAATTTTATTAATTTGTTGTGTGATCAAAACAAGCAAAGGGCTGCTTGCTACCTAGTATGTTGAAATTTTCAATGTGTTCAGTATCCAAGATTCCTATGCAATGGTTCTCCAAATGAGTAATGAACTTGAGTTTTTCATAATAGAAGCAAAAGAGTATTTAGGTGGCCTCTGTTGTGGCAAAAACAAAACAAACAACAAAAAACCAAAAACAAACCAAAAAAATCCCACAAAAAACAACTTTAGCTACAATTTAAGAGTGAGATAAAAAGCAATTATTTGCTTTTAAGCACCATATAAACTATTTTTATTAGGATTATGCCCACTTTATCTTATCTATTGATTGCTAAATAAGATGGTGGCAGAGATACTCTCATTTCAAGTCACAGATGGAAAGAAAAAGCCCCCACTGTTTTTTAGGTTATTTCAAATCACTGAAGATTTCCTTCCACTCTGGCTAGACTTTGACAATGTAACGAAAAGAGGATAATCACGAACAGTAAAATAGCATGAGATACATACTCCAGGAGCAATTTTTCAGGGAGGGAAAAACCCTAGAAAAATCAAGAGATCTAAGAAGCATTTCACCAGAGGGTAGGTAAACCATCACCAGCGGGCCAAATGTGACCTGCATTTTATTTTTGTAAATAAAGTTTTACTGGAACACAGCCATTCATTCACAGGTTGCCTGTGGCTGTGTTCCAGCTATGGTGACAGAGTTGTCTAATTGTATAGATAAGTAAAGTCCACAAACCCTAAAAATACTACTATTTGGCCCTTCACAGAAAAGGGGGCAGACCCTTAAAGAAATTTCTATCTTAAAGAAACATCTAAGATATTAATGGAAAATCACATTTCAAAGCTGTAGGGGTCTTGCACTTTATGTAACAGATGTCCTGTAAATCTAAGTTTTTTCATTAGTTTCAATTCTATACAGGAAGTTGGGGCAAGTCCACAAAAAAAGGCTGAAAACCTAACATACCAGCTTAGGTGTATGTATATATCACGTGAGAAGTGTTTCTCTATTTCCTTTCTAATAGTACTTGGTTAAAATGTCTTAATCTCTAAGAATCTCCGATCTCTGGCCAGCTTTTCCTATTTCTTGACCAGAAAAATTTCTTATCAGGCGACCCCCAGATTTCAGGTTCATAAATTTATAGAAATCACATTCCCAATTTTCCTTGTCAATTCGTACTTACTAATGCAAGACAACAATGACACACTTCACCACCAGTGGAAGAACAAAGCAAGGAATATTACCATAAAAATATCTTTAGTTCACTGTTTCACATCCTCTACAAAAGTAGGTGACTTTGGGTCTATACATTTTAATTTTTTTTGGCCAATCCCATGGCACGTGGAAGTTCTTGGGCCAGGGATCAAACCCATGCCATAGCAGCAACCTGAGCTGCTGCAGTGACAACACTGGATCCTTAACCTGCTGCGCCACAAGGGAACTCCTATGTTTATATGTTTTAAACTAAACGAAATTAGTATACTTGAAATTGGGTATTCTTGCAGTATCAATATATAACATTATAAATCACATTTCTTTGAAAAGTCCTGAAAGGCTTTAGATATTCAATGGTGGTTAATAAATGTTCAATTTTTTTTCTTTTTAGGCTAATGAATCATCATCTCATCCTGTTCATTTGATCAGGTAATTATACTCTTAACTATTAAAATGAAATTATGTTCTTTAATGAAGTCTTTATCTTTTCAAATATGAACTAAAAAACAAATCAGACCTATGCCTCTGCAGTGACCTGAGCCGATGCAGTCGGATTCTTAACCTACTGCATCCACAGTAACAACTCCCAAACTAAAATATTAATAGATGAAATGATACTTGGGATTAGCATCAAAGTAACTACATGGGGAAGGACGATGCTGGACTGGCCAGAAATGGTAACTGTTCAACTAGCCATGAGTATATGGGGACTCACTATTTTTTCAAACCTACACAGAAGTAGATAAAAATTTTAATCCATAATAAAAACAATTTTATATAAAAAGATTCATTTTTCTCTACTTACCATCTAATAATTCCAGAGTAACTGTAGGATCCACATATTCCCACCAATGTTTTCCATCAGTTGACACAGGAATCTCCCAATTGGACCATTTGCAAGCCAAATGAATGCATACACATGCTATCACTGTTGGTTTGTACTGAAGACAGAAGGTTGTAAGATGCAGACTGTTGTGGAGCAGGTTTGAAAATGAAGAGTCACAGAAATTCAAATATGTAAAACAAAGAAAAACATTTATCAATAAGATTAAGCAAAAACAAAATTATAAAGGTTTTCTTCTTTACGTCTAGAGTAAAACCATTATTTTATGAAATTAAAAGCTCACATTATAACACTGTCTATGACTATGGTCATAAAAATTCAAATACTAAAAAACCTATATAGATGATGAACATTTTTGCACTCTTACTCCCCAGAGTATATTATTATTTTATTTATACTAACATATTAATATCTGGCAAACTGTTTTTACATTTAATTTTGAAGTATTTTTTACTTCTTTATAGGAAGGAAGATAGTATATTTCCAATAATCACAAGTGTAACAATTTTTTAGTTGTATTTTTGTTTCATTTATAATGTCACAGCAAAAAAGTAAAGAAAAAGCAAAAGACTGTAAAAACTGACAAAGTAATTTTAATATCACATTACAATTAGGGATTCTACAATTTGATGTGGCTTAACAAACTGTAATTCTCAAGTAAGCTGAGAATGCAAGCTATCTATGTAAGCTATCTATGTAAATCTATCTTCTCAGCAGAGCCACAGAGAGAACTTACCTTTTGCTGAACAGCTTCAAGACCCAATGTTGCTAAATACTACAAAAACAGTACCTCTCTCCTTTCATAACATGCCAAAAACTGGGCATGTAACATGGCACAGCTAGCCTTCTCTAACCAGAGTTTTAAATTTAAGTGATTTATTGCCTTGTTCAGAATTTCTAGGGATAGAGGTTAAATCCCAACAACACACATCTAAGAAAATACATTGTTTTTTGCTAATCCAAAGCATTAAATAAAATTTAACAGTGACACAAGAAATTAAGGTCCACATAAAGCTGTTTTGGTCCACCCTCCTCCAATGATCCATTTTAAAAACAAATTTAAAATAAGAACAAATTTAACTAATTAACAGAATCAGTCCAGAACAAAATTATATATTAGATATGAAAGGTTTTTAAAAACTATTTTTCCAGTTCAGTTTCACAATTGATGAAAAAATGCCTAATGACCAACCACAAACCCATACATTCTTTCTTCAAATAAACCAGAGAGGAAGTGTTAAGTAAAAATTATATTTATGCAAATCAAGGCACTGAAAGGACTTTACTACTAATTTACTTCTAATGGGTATTATCTGGAAGAAAAATCCAAGTTATATAAATTTATTAAAAAAACTTTAATGATTATTTTAAGGTTAAGATTGGATCAATTAAAATTGGAAGTTTAAAAAAATTGTCATTTAACTATAATTGTAAACTAGAAATAGCTTTATACTTACCAAGTTGCTCGAATTTCTACGTTAAGTTTAGCTCTTTGTAATCTTTAGCTGCTATTCAGGCTACCAATTTTAGACTTATGCACTCACAAATCGAGAATATGTCATAGAAAGCACCACTACACTTCACATTGTGCATTTAACCCCTCTGTGCCAAAAGTCCCTTGTACAATACACCGCAAAGCAGACAGGAAGGTACCACCACAGTAGATGGTCCAGTCTCCTGTTGCAACAAGGGTAAGAGACACATTGAGGGGGCCCTGCATTAAAGGAAGCTATAGTGTGCTACAACAGTGCAACAAAGAGGGTCAGGATAACAACCTGTTGGTAGCCATGAAATAGGATGTCTGTGCCAAATCCTTGCTTGCTGTAAGAAAAGAAAAAAAAAACGAAGACAATACTATCAGCTTTAACATGCTACTATCGAAAAGTTCTCAACACAACAAAAACTTCAAAGATTTGTACACAAAAAGTAAATTTTACTTACTACTTACAAATATCACAAGAGCGCCATCATTTTCTATACTACTGAAAATCTTCAACAACATTCACTCAAATGTTTCTTGCTATCCCCCAAAGATCTGAGAAACAAGCCGATTTGCTTTTAGCTAGCCAGTTACAAGGGCTAAACTTGTTACTAAGTTAAGCATCTAGTCAGCTAAAAGGTGCAATAAAGCATTCTCCTGGATTCAAAAAAAAAAAAGAAAAAAAAAAGAAGAAGAAGAAGAAAAGATTTTGAAGTCTAATACAAAATACAGAGTTGCCTGCCAGACTTAATCCTCAGTCATCATATTTAAGTTGGTTTAAATACGTCCACCAAAAGAAAAAATGAAAACAAACCCCACCCCCCCAAACTCAGAGCACAAATTGCTCCGTTTTTCATTATGCTACCAAGCATCAATAGAGAATAAACTAAACAATCTAGAAACATCATAAGGATGTAGATAGAGAAAATGCTACTGTATTTTCTTAATCATATAATCCAATTAATGATAACTTTAGAAAAAATACAAGTACTCTAGATGGAATCACGATGGTTTCAATACTGGTCCTCAATAGAAAAGCAATTTTTAACAACTAGCTTCTTAAGAAAGACAATGAAATTGGAAACAGTTCCCAGCTCCCTTCTACTAATCTTCCCAACAGGGATGCCTTCGTTCTAATTTCCTTTTTTCCCCAGTTACATTCATAATCTCTGACCTACTTCCCCCTCTGCTCACCTACTATCACTTGATCTCAACTCACCCCTCTCTAACCGGCTCCAATTCCTTGCCCCCGCCTCCTATTTTATTAGTGGCACCTGTAATTTCCCCGCTGCCCCATGTGGATCATCAACATAAAGGTTTACAAAAGGGATTTGGGTTTAGCAGAGTTGTGCTAAGGAAGAGTGTCAAAGCATCAGATGTCTTGGAGGCAGTGTGACTTAAGTAAGGCATTCTTTCCTGGTGGGGAGGGAAGGAGAAATCACAGAAATGAAAGGTCCCTGTAAAATGACATTAGCCAAATCTGCAGCAAAGTAGCATCACTTTCTCATCTCCAGGGGTAGGGGGCAGAGGAGGGCTTTAAAGAAATCAAACCATTTACCACTACCCATACCCCACAAAAGAATATAGGTAGAGAAGGAAGTAAAAACATTTTAAAATTGCCATTGCAATTTTCACCTCAAAATATATGCAAACTTAGTAATCTATTAGAAGTCATCGCAACAGAGAAGAACATAGGGAAAATTCTTTTGTTAGCTGGAAGTGGTTTTAGAGCAAAGGAAAATATACTGAACATGAGAGAACATTTTAAAAATGGAGTGAGATATAAATTATAGTTATTTGAAACGTTAGAATGAAGTTAAACATACGTAAGATTTTGTACTAAAATTTAAGAACCGGTCACATTTTAAACATTAACAACAACAATGAAAAAACAGATCTAAATATTTTGCTTTTGGATGATGTAGCAAATTTATAGTTTTTGTAAATGTTTAAATTTTACTATTCAATTTTGCAAATAAAAATGGACCATATCTCTAGCTTCTTTAGATAGGATTTAAGAGAAAGTGACTCAAATGTCACAATACTAAGTTGAAAATTCAGGTTCATTTCCTACTAAGTATACACATGGAGGTATTAATATACATTAACCTGTATTTAATTATCACCCTTCAATATCTTTGTTTGCTAAGGCAAATTAGTGAACTTAAGGCAAATTATATGGCTATTATTCAGACAAAACAGCTTACCCTTCCAAGTTTTCAGAAAAGCCAAACTTCTCTAGAGCTTTTTTCCTTAATTCAACATCTACACTAGTTATTTTTACAATTTATCTATACTACACTGTAACAGTGAGGATGAAAAGGTGCTATAAAATGTATAACATGAGCAATAGGAAACATAACTAAATACGTTCTAGTATACAAACTTAACAGCTATTAGGATTAAAAAAATATACAAATGAGATTTTTATAAGTTCAGTTCTTAACAATGACAAGTGTGGCACCAAGCAACAGTTTTTTAAGTTTAATGTATCCATTAACATAATAAAATCCTATCTAGGTATAAAATAAATTCAATTTAGAACGAATAAAAGAACACTGAGGTAAACACTAAAAACAAGGCCTTACCCATGTTGTACAGAATAAATCTAAAGAAGTCTGGTGGTAAAAGAATAAAACTGCAAGATTTTGTTTTCAAAAAGAAGTAAAAAAGGCACACTAAAGATTCCAAGTGGTTGCAATTAGTATAAACACTTCAAATGGTAAACAGGAAAGTAGAAGTAAGAAGTTGCACTGTATGCATCTGTGTGAAAAATATTTCTAGAGATACAACAAGGACACATAGGATTTATTATCAAGAGCAGAAAACATATACTACATGCTTTATAAGAAGTAAAGTGAGTAACACAAAAACTTTGTACTGCTTATAAAAGGTTTAAAAGGTACATCACATGCTGTTATGTATCATGCTATATAATAATTTCCTCACTATACGGAAAAAGGAAACCATTTTCAGTAGTGGTAAAGAACTCTGAGAATTATATTAAATCAATTTTGTTCAAATAAACATGTGCAAAACATTCCTAAAAGTGACAAATCTGCTAAGACAATTTTTATCCGAAAGATCTGGAGTTGGCCTCCAAATTCTTATACTGTAATCACTTTTCAAGAAGTCAACAGAAGTTTGACATAAATTGAAAATTAGTACTATTTTCTGTACTATATATTAAATGGTCTGCATTTTAACTATTAATTGAAATGGGATGGGCATAGTCCAAAGGGAAAAGCAGAAAAGTCCTAATATTTGTAAGCCCTCCAATTTTTTTAGTGAAATGAGATTCTCACCTAAATTTAAAAGAAGCTAAATCACCAGGAAGAACCACAAAAAGCAGAGAACAGGGAGGTGTAGAGCACTGAAAAGCAATGCTTTAAAAGAACATTTTCCCCATTTTAATAAAGTTTAAGAAAGAGGCTAGAAAAACAAAATAGCATTCAAATGAACTACACACAATAAAAAGCATTAAAACTTAACTTAAAAATTTCAAAGATCTCTTACCTCTTACTAACTGGGTACATTTCACCACATCTGTGTGTGGATGTTCAATGGTGATCTCAAAACCTGAAATGAAAAGCAGTTTTTTTGCCAATCACTTACCATTACAATACTAAGAAATGCCACTTATCAGGCAACCATAAATGCGTATTTTTCATTATTAAAAAAACCCCAAAGTAGTTTCTCATCATTGACATGATCATTATACCTCCAAATGCTAAGAAATAATATCTCAAAAATTATGTTACAATTATGAAAACTCAGTTATTTTTAGAAAATATTTATTCAAAGTTCTGAACTACAATTAGTTTGAGATTACTCTCAAGCTAAAGACAAACTAAAATTATGACAAATACAATTATTAAGCTTGCCCCACAGTTTAAGCAGGGAATTCAACTATGTAACATATTTCTTAAACATATTTCAACTCTTTCTTTTCAGAAGATGTGAAAAGAACATTTTTCATAAATATAACATTTGGGCAACAGTGGTACAAAATATTAAGTGATATGGTCCTCTTATTTCTCAGTGTTCCTTACTTAGATCAAAGAGTTTCAATCAATGAGCTAATCAAAGGTTAGCTAATAACTGCATTTCATTACTGATAAAAATAAAATTGATAAGGAAAGATAAACTCATAGGCCTCAAGATTAAACTACTGTTTCTAAAACCGAAGATGAAATGTTGAAAAATTTTCAATGTCCAATCAACCCCTAGGGCAGGGTTTTTCCTTTAAAAAAAAAAAAAAAAAAGAGTGGAGGTAGTTTTATAGTGTCTTCTGAGGTAAAAAAGGAATAACATCATAATAAATAGATACTCTGGATTTTTAAAGTCACTGTGTGGCTGATTTATATTCCTACTAATATTAAACCTACCAAATCATACTTTCTAATGAAAGCTATAGAATTTTATCTTGTAAACTTAATGTTCCTCTTAAAATAATGCTATTCATGGAGTTCCCACTGTGGCGCAGTGGAAACAAATCCGACTAGTATCCATGAGGAGGCACATTCGATCCCTGGCCTCGCTCAGTGGGTCGGGGATCCGGTGTTGCTGTGAACTGTGTAGTAGGTTGCAGACACAGCTCCGATCCTGTGTTACTGTGGCTGTGGTGTAGGCTAGTACCTGCAACTCCTATTTGACCCCTAGCCTGGAAACTTTCTTATGCCACAGGTGCGACCCTAAAAAAACAAACAAACAAACAAACAAAAGGCTATTTGTTTCGTGTTTAAGAACCTGTCACTAACGATATGAATGATACAATGATTTTATATAATAAAAGAACTTTAATGATTTAGAATAGTTATTCCCTTCAACTTTCATTATATGAGTATTTTAAAAATTTCTTATTTGTATAATAAAACATTAACATGCTAAATCACTGAATGTGGAGGGACTAAGATTCTCATTTGTTGTGGTGTAGGTCACAGACACAGCTAAGGTCTGACATTGCTGTGGCTGTGGTATAGGCTAGCTACTGCAGCTCTGATTCAACCCATAGCCTGGGAACCTCCATATGCCATGGGTGCAGCCCTTAAAAAAAAAAAAAACCCACACAATTTTCAAGAAGTTTTATGTATTTCAAACAACCTATTTTTGTAATAAAAAGAATCTGTCACAATGGGAAGCAATGAGATTTCTATTTGGGAATGAAGTATAAATAAGATAAAAATAACTACTATAATAACTATTATTTGTCTGGTCTCTTTTTAAGACCTCACCCACAGCATATGGAAGTTCCCAGGATAAGGGGTTGAGTCAGAGCTGTAGCCACTGGCCTATACTACAGCCACAGCAGTGTGGGATCCAAGCCATGTCTGTGACCTACATCACAGGTCATGGCAATGCTGGATCCTTAACCCACTGAGAGAGACCAGGGATCAAACCCAAGTCCTCATGGATACTAGTCAGGTTCATTAACTGCTGAGCCACGACAGGAACTCCCAACTATTACTTATGAAACACACACTATGTGTCAATTTTGAAAACAACACTATCTTTCATCTTCAAATCCACAATGTTAAAGCAGATTATTCCACCTTGTACATACAGAATGGAGGTATAAAAGGTAAAGGAACTTTAACCAAGTTTACAAAGTGAGTCAGAGCTCTACATATTTAAGTGTGTATCTCGATATAGCCTATATTCTTTTCACCACACGCTGCTAGGCCCTTCCAGAAGTAATAGGACTCTACATAGTCAAAACCTTCTTAGACCTCAATCTCTTCGTAAGTTAAAAGACTAGAATAAATGATTTTCACAGATGACTTAAGTTGCACAAACCTTGCAGACAATATACTTTTAGAAAAGGATGATTATGTTTAAGTACTATGTTACATTAAAAATGATGTGATAAATTCATTAAATACCAATTATATGCCCTAGTACAGCATACACCATGTATGTTTATATACATTACAATCATATGCACAGCCCTAAAGGACCATTTTATTTATTTTATTTATTTATTTATTTTTGTCTTTTTTGTTGTTGTTGTTGTTGTTGCTATTTCTTGGGCTGCTCCCACGGCATATGGAGGTTCCCAGGCTACGGGTTGAATCGGAGCTGTAGCCACCGGCCTACGCCAGAGCCACAGCAACGCGGGATCCGAGCCGCATCTGCAACCTACACCACAGCTCATGGCAACGCCGGATCGTCAACCCAATGAGCAAGGGCAGGGACCGAACCCGCAATCTCATGGCTCCTAGTCGGATTCGTTAACCACTGCGCCACGACGGGAACTCCTTTATTTATTTATTTATTTATTTATTTATTTATTTATTTGTCTTTTTTGTCTTTTTTGTTGTTGTTGTTGTAAAGGACCATTTTATTCCCCAATGCAAATCCAGAATGAAGCACAGTGTCCCAACTACCTGAAAATATAAGCAATTACACTGAAGGCTGTGTTTACTATTTAACTTATTATGCTAAATGGAATTATATTTTTAAATGGCTTCTTTATAACCAGGCAATACTATTTTGGCCCCAAACCTTATTTTCAAATGCAACTTTCTTCAATGATAAAATTATTCCAGAAACCTTTTATTAATAATACTGCACTGAAAAACACAAAAATAATATCTGACATAGGTACATACCTAGGGTTTGTAGCATTATGGTTTCAAGTAAAACCAGTTCTTGAGTCTGCTGTAGGTAAGCCTGCCAGGTAAAAATAATAACATTAAAAATGCTTAACAAACAACACTACTAGACTATAGGACTGTTAAATCTTGTAAGAATTATGGATTGACTACAAACTACTACAATTAGTTTGAAAATACAAAGAAAATACACTGAAGGTAATAGAGAAAACTTATTTTCTGTGATAACTCTAAACAGAATTACTTCTAATACAAGAAATGTAAACAAAGCAAAAAATCAAAACCAACCTAAAAGATAATGATAATATAAAAGGAGGTAGGTGAATTGAAAAAAGAGATCTTCAGTCTGTAATGTAAAACTTTATCGAGGCACTAGCATTTCAAGACAAATTAAGCACAGAAGTACGAACTCAAGTAAGAGCATCAAATTCAAACCAGCCTTTATTTTATTTTGTTTTTATTTTTGCTTTTTAGGGCTGCACCCACGGAATATGGAGGTTCCCAGGCTAGGGGTCAAATCAGAGCTACAGCTGCTGGCCTATGCCAGAGCCATAGCAACACAGGATCCGAGCCTCATCTGTGACCTACACCACAGCTCGCAGCAACGCTGGATCCTTAACTCACTGAGGCCAGGGATCAAACCTGCAACCTCATGGTTCCTAGTCAGATTCTTTTCTGCTGCACCACAACGGGAACTTCTCAAGCCAGCCTTTAAAGAAAAGGCTCTAGGATATTTCATGTGGTTATTCCTTGACTGTCACAGTAGGTCAGTGAATGAGTTTTTAGAATTAACTTCCTCTCTTCAGAAAACACAAAGTAAGATCAAAACAAACCCTCAAAAGCTCTAGATTAAAAAAAAAAAAACTTTAGGAGTTCCCGTTGTGGCTCAGTGGCTAATGAATCCGACTAGGAACCATGAGGTTGCGATCCCTGGCCTTGCTCAGTGGGTTAAGGATCTGGCGTTGCTGTGAGCTGCAGTGTAGGTTCACAGACGCAGCTTGGATGTGGTGTTGCTGTGGTTCTGGCGTAGGCCAGCAGCTATAGCTCCGATTAGACCCCTAGCCTGGGAACCTCCATATGCCATGGGAGCGGCCCTAGAAAAGGCAAAAAGACAAATAAATAAATAAATAAATAAATAACAATGTAGCATACACATGTGGTGACAAAAATGGAGGATACTCTCTCTCAACTTCAAATAATCATTTCCCCTAATGCAATTACTCGAGGAATAAACACTATGAAAAATTTTCTAGGAGTTCCCGTCCTGGTGCAGTGGAAATGAATCCAACTATGAACCATGAGGTTGCAGGTTCGATCCCTGGCCTCTCTCAGAGGGTTAGGGATCTGGCGTTGCCGTGAGCTGTGGTGTAGGTTGCAGACGTGGCTCAGATCTGGTGTTGCTGTGGCTCTGTTGTAGGCTGGCAGCTATAGCTCCGATCAGATCCCTAGCCTGGGAACCTCCATAGGCCGTGGGTGCGGCTCTGAAAAGACAAAAAAAAAACAACAAAAAAAAACCCCCAAAAAACCTGGCTTCTCATTCTTAGATCATAACAATTGACTGAAATGATAAAACAATATATTATATATTCACTTATGTAAAGACATATTTCTAAACTTAGAAAGTACCTTTTATTTTATTTATGCCCCATTTTGAAAAAATCAGAGCTGAATTTTAAAAGATTCTTCTATCATTTAAATAACTAAGTATTCACAAGAAATAATTCTGAATTTGTAAAGTTAATAGAAACAAGGACTATCCCTAAATAATTACACATTCTCCATTACTGAAAGGCTACATTAATATTTTAGACCCTTAAAGCTAACATCTAGGATAAAACTTGTCATTAATAAAGTTGAATATATTTAATCTAGATCCAAATCAAACTGAATGAATATAGCGTGGTAGTCATTCAGCAGTTAACAAGTTCGCAATAAGGCAACTCACTTATATAGGAGTGTGAGAAAAAGGATTTTAAAGGCCCAGAATGCTAGCTTCTGTTTTAAGATGTCAGAAAGTTTAAAAATGGTGTTTTCAAAAGAAGGTCTATTAAAATGTTGGTGATGAACAAGTTGTTTGAAAACAGGTATTACTTTTTAGGAAAATAAAGTATTTTCAAAATGTCATTCATGAAAGCATGGTAAAATGCATCTTTATATATCAGAGATAACAAGTATATGTATTAGTAAAGGAATAATTCTATAAAAAGATTAACAACTGGTCTAGAGATAAATCCAGAGGTTTTTCTATTCTTTCACTTGCTGACAATTTTAAGAGACTTAACCTCTGGTCTTAAATATACCCAAACAATGGAGGTGACATGACTTACCTGCTACATATCTCACAGGTGTGCCGTGAGGATAAACAAAACATGAAACATTTAAAAGTACCTTTGAATTAAAGTCTTATATTATCCAGAATGACACTGAAATTCATGAACATAACTTGAAATATGTTTCTGCCAGGTCACTTCCTGGCATTATATCCCTAAGAGGTAATAGAAATAAGCAGTATTGGAAGGCAACACTAATTGAATTATATTTTTATTAGGTCTAAATAATGTAAAGCTTTCAAATTCACAAAGAAAACCCAAAGCATCCAATTTCTACATACATCGCATTTTGTATCCAGCAGTGGCTCTAGGGGATGAAGACAAGCATGTGCTACTTTGATAACATGTTCAAGTTTTCGAGCCTGTTCTTCTACTTTTGCAGCCAAAAATAACGCGGTAGGTGATATTGTCTGCAGAAAAGATAAAATTTAGTAAGTTAAAAACAAATATATTTTGGCAACACCTTCTACTTTCTAAAGGGAGGGGGCGGCGTGCAAGAAAGGAATGCCATATTAATCATGTGAACAGAAGTCAGGCTATGACAATATTGATGTATATTTTTAAATTATTCATTAAATAGTACTAGTTACCTCAGTCTATAAATTTTTTTTTCTGCAGGTAGAATACTAAAAGGGGGGAAAAAACCTAACATTTTAGCTAAAAGAAATTTTAAATAATATTAATGTACATTGTGAAGGTAAAGGAAAAAATTCAAGCAAAATAATGCAGCCAAAGCTTAAAGAAAGGGAAAGGGGAAGGGAAAGGGGAAGGGGAAGGAAAGGAAAGGAAAGGAAAAGAAGGAAGAAAAAAAGAAGAAAATAAAGGTGGGTAAAGTATACCCAGATTTTCCCTCTTTTGGGGCAGTCAATACTTACTAGGGTTCTTTTAATCAATGATTCACTGTGTGGCTAAGAGCTATAAATCTTGCTTATTAAGAAACAGAAAAAAAATCTACAAGGCAAAATAAGATTCTGAATATGAAACTGCTACCTAATATCTTACTACACATACACACACACACACCACACACACACACACGCGCGCGGGCGCGCACACATCTTCAATACAGCAATTTTAAAAGTAGCTAAAAACCCAAGGAACAAACACATAAGACAAACCAATAGAGTAGAAACCTTGCCAATTGGAGATGAAGAAATTAATTTTTTTTAAAGTTACGTTTTTCAAGTTTTTTTTAAGTTATGTTCTTGGGATAGAAATATAAGAACATAGCACTATAAAGATACTAAGAGAAACGCCAATTTTAAGCAAATATTTACCAGAAAAGTTAGTAATAAACCAAATCAACTGCTGACTCAGGAAACTGGCATACTTTAAACTCAAATAACATTCTAAGATTACATATAAGAAATCTGTCATGTAAGATAATTTCTAAATGCCAAGATTCAGGTACATTATTTTTCAAGGGATGAAAATATGACTCTAACTGCATCCAGGGGTGGGTCATCAATCACTATACAGAAACAATGCCTAAAGAAGGAAGGAAGAAGGGGTGGCATAAATTATGATAAATTATTTGGATAGTTAACATAAGGAGAAAATTTCTGATACTGGGAAGGTGGAACCCTTTCTTCTAATAGCTTTAAAAAAACCAACTTATAAATATCATAAATTTAATCAATGGATTTTGGATTTCATATCCAAAGGAGCCTTTTCTAGTCCAACAGCATTTGCAGATGAGTAAATGGAGTAAAAATGACTTCATGAGGTTCTCTTCTGATGTATAAATCTTTAAAATGTACCTAAAATTAAGTGAGTTTGGCTTCAAACAACCAGAAATAATGTTACCTTAAAAGGACTGAATAATTCCACCCTGGGCTTTCAATTTATTTCCATTTTTTTTCAATTAAAATTATAAGGAAAAGGTCTAAAAAATTGAAAATGCACAAAAAAGCAACTTATTCTTAGTTTCATAGATACAGAATAAATTGTTATTGTTTGCAATAGAGTTAATTAAGCAATACCAAAATTAGTTAATATTCTTAAAATTCCAGCTAAACAGCAGTCATGAGGAGGGGGTGTATGTGATTCCTGAGATATAGAAAGTATGAGTGAAAATGAGAGTGGATAATTATATCCTGGAGTTCCTGCTGTGGCACAGTGAGATTGGTAGCATCTCTGGAGCACTGGGAGGGAGGTTCAAACCCCAGCCAGACACAGTGGGATCCAAGCAACTGCAACTTGAATCTGATCCCTGGCCTAGGAACTCCATATGCTGCGGGGCAAAAACAACAACAGAAACAAACAAAAAATACCCCAAACACAATTACCTTATATTTGTTTTGTCATTTTTTCTACATATTGAAAATTTCTTATCACTGCTACCTACTTTGTCTGCTTGGCTAATTCCTTTTCTATTTAAAAGCTTAACTCAAAAGATCAAATCCTCCCAAGGTAAAATCCTGAGTTTGAGTTAACTGCTTTTCTTTATTCAACAGGAAACTGTGCATCCCTCTACCATTTTGTCTGCCCTACCATTCTAGAAGCAGCTTGAATATAGAGACTAAATTGTTTATTCATGTTCCCATTATCTAGCATTGTGTGGCTGCTGTTCAAAATACTTACCTAATGAATGACAAGTGGATAATCCATATATTAATATAAAGCCACCAATATTAAGTTCAAAGTATCCCATATGTCACAATAAAAGTCTAAGAGCCAATATCAAGGTAAGAAATGCAGAAATACTCAATAAAATGAAGATCTGTTTCACACAATCTTTCATTTACTATGATGTTTATGTTGAAGAGGGGAATGGCTAAGGCAACCTTGAAATGATAGAACTATGGGTCAAAAACTGAAGCAATACAGACTCAAGGGAAAAGTCAAATGAGACTGAACTTAATATTAATACTTAACTGTCTTCCTAACTGCCAGATAATCCAGAATTTCTCTTACTTGCCTAAAAGGCACTTCTACAAGTCTCCAATGAATTTTTCTTGGTAAAATCTCTTAGGATTCCTCCCCATCACAGCTTGATTCTTTCGTAAACTCAGTATCAAGAAGCACTTTGAAACCACATAGCTCTTTTCCTTAGGAGACAGTCTCAATGGAAACAAAACATGTGTACTAGTGAATGATTCTAAAATTCTACAAATAATTTTTAAAAATCAAGAATTAAAAGAGCTAAGCAATGATCTTCATGGTATATTCCTTGTTTATTTACCCACACTCCTCACAGGAGTCTTTCTGTTCTCCCTCTAAATAGGGTTCAATTCTCATCCTCCTCCAGGGCAACACTAATACCCAATACTCTTCCAAAGTTCCTGGTGAAATCCACTAACTCCATTCACATTTCCTCCTCTACTGCCTGCAAACATTTTATTCCATCAGGGCTGTAAAAACAAAACAAAACAAAACACCTTTTTAGATAAATACTTTGTGAATATCCATGTGGGGCTTTAAATTTTAAGGATGACTAAGGAAGGTAATCAAACTACGTACTACTGCTTTTTGTATACAAAGCTGATTTTGTTGTGTGGCTTATTAAAACAAAAATAACTCCATAAGTTATAAATAATGACAATATTTCTAGTTGGTCTGTGGCCTTTTAAAGATGATTACACTTTTGAAGGGAACAAACATTAGTAAACTTAGTTCAAAGTCAAAGAATTCACACCAGTATTGGAGGAAATACTCAGTTGGTTCGAAGGACCAAACAATTACAAACTGAGATTCAGTTCAGTGGGGATAGGGACCAGACACTATCCATCTTTTGTGTCCCTGTACCTAGCTCAATAAACTTTAAGTTACTGTAACTAAAGGGAAGAAAAACTGATCTTTAGTGCCCAGAGTTTGTCGCTCTACCAGATATATAACTATTTCAAGGGATACTATATTCTCAAAACAAAATAAATTTCTACAGAAATATACCATACAAATGATGGAGAGGGGGAAGCAGAGGTGATGAAGCCAGCTGTAGCACAGTAGTCAGACTGCCTCAGTGGAATCCTGGCTCTGTTATCTGACTAGCCTAGGCAAATAACTTATTCTCTTTGTGGCTCAGTTTCCGCATCTGTAAAATGGGAGAAATAGTATCTGCTTATAAAGTTGTGGTGAGGATTAAATGAATCAATATGATGTAAAGCACTCAGGAATAGTGCCCTGTAATAATAAGACCCAAATATTATTATTACGTTGAAAAATGAAACAATTGTGTATTGTTAGTGTTGATCTTAAATTTAAAAAATTGTTTAACATGGTCTTTAAAATCCCCTACTTTTTCGCTCATCTTTATTTCACGGTTAAACTCTATTCTTTAAAAGTTCCATTGTAGTCCCAACTAATAAGCAGATTCAAACACTGAAATTATGACACTTCACATTACTTCAGTGATTACACCTATACTCCTCTCTTCCCTTCTCCCTCCAGTTGTCTTTACCCCTTCTCTTTTTCCATTTCTTTGTAGGTTTCATTCCTACCTCCTGATCTGACTTCCCTCCTTCTCCTGCCCATTCTTGGCCGCTGTCTCCCCTTTCTGCTCACGATGCCCCTACTGCTGACATTCTTCAGTCTCCACTGCTGGCTTCAAACTTGATGGCTGGAGGTAAGGTCAGTTTGCAATAACAAAAAGCTTGGAAGATTAAGTCACTAAAAATGGCTGTATTACAGTTGCAAATAAATCATTCTGGTCTTTATTCTTTTAATAATTAATTTTTCTGAATATACTTTGTGAATACATTTGTATTCAAAAACTAGCTATAGCTGTTTTATTACTCAACTTTAAATTTCCTAACCCAAATAGAGGCAAAAAGAAGACGTTCAAGTTTGGTTTCTACTTGCTAATACATGTTATCAATAAGCTTGTACTAATCCGTTCTTAGGTTTCATCTTTAGGTCCTAGAGGCTAGCTAATGAGGCCATTTCTCCCCTGTCCCTTAACTGCTTCAATACTTCCCGTTCATGACTAAGACTAGGATTAACTATTTTCTGTGCCCCTGAAGAGGCATCATTAATAAATATCCAGCTAGTAGTTCTTAGATACCACAGCTCAAAATTTGGAAATCGCTTGCCTACCACTATAGTTAAAGAAAAGGTAATGGTATAACTTTAACAAAGACTCACTTGAAAGAGGATCCCAGACCAGGAAAAGTGAAGTAAAAACTTAGATATAAGGAAAAACAGCCAACCAACAAAGAAGAAAATGCAATAGGTCAAAATGTCCATTTGTTACTAAGAAAGATCACCAAGCTTCAACAAATCAAATCAAAATTCCTACAATGTTAAAAAGTGGTTTAACCTTTAATTTTACGACACTAAAAAGACTGGTATTTAAGTATTACAGAAAACGTCATTAACTCTGGCATTTTAGTTGTTTCCGTACCCATACAATTATGTGTGAGTTTAATACTGTCAATGTAAGAAAACTTACGTTAAGAATTAAAAAAACCTTCAGTCTGGATGTTATATGGGACATCTAATTATATTTAAAACAGAGGTGGATTAATTAAGACTGAAAAATATTAATATGTAGTACTGCTGAAAAACAGAAATGATGAAAAGAATAAGGCCTGATTTCCAGATTAATTACATTACATTCAAATATATTTAATATGCTTAATACAATTTGGCATGTAAAAATTTACTTAAAGGAGTACTCACCATTATGTTACAAAGATGAAAAAAAGTTTATAGTTTAAAAGACCCTCAGCATTTCAAAGGTTGGTGTCTACTCCTTTATATATTCAGCTCTTAGCAGCCCATAAAAAATAATCATATAGTACTGCGAAATAAGAACATTAACGTTGCATAGGTATTCAAACATACCACATAAACCGTAAACAGACCTCTTTCTTTCTTTTGTCTTTTTAGGGCTGCACCCACGGCATATGGAGGTTCCCAGGCTAGGGGTCGAATGGGAGCTACAGCTGCTGGCCTACACCACAGCTCACAGCAACGCCAGATCCTTAACCCACTGAGCAAGACCAGGGACCGAACCTGCACCCTCATGGATGCTAGTCGGAGTCATTAACCACTGAGACACGACGGGAACTCCAAAGAGACCACTTTCCTTCAGATGGCTAAACAAATAAAAACTAATGTTATAGAAAAATACTGTAAAGACGGCAGTATCCCCCAAACTGATCTATAGATTCACACAATCCTTGTCAAATCACAGTTTCTTTTTTGCATAAACTGACCAGCAGATCTGAAAATTCATATGGAAATGCAAGGGACCCAGAATATCCAAAACAATCTTGAAAAAGAAGAACAAAGTTGGGAAGGCCCACAATTCCTGAATTCAAAACTTGCATTAACTATAGTAATCAAGACTGTGGTACTGGCATAAAGACATACAGATCATGGAATAAAGAGTTCAGAAATAAACATTTATATTTATGGTTAACTGATTTTTCAACAAAAGTATCAAGATAATTCAATGAAGGGAAAACAGTCTTTTCAACAAAGAGTGCTGGGACAACTATAGATCCCCATGCAAAAAACCGAAGTCAATCCCTTCTTCTTTTAACACCATAAGCAAAAATTAACTGAAAAAAGATCACAGACATAAACGTAAGAGCTAAAATTATTTTACACACACACACACACCCTCTTAGAAGAGGATAAATCTTCATGACTTTGGATCAAGCGATGCTTTCTTAGCTATGATATCAAAGCACGAATGACCAAAAAAAATTAATAACTTGGATGCATGTGCTACAAATGACACCACCAAGAATGTGAAAAAGACAAGCAACAGAATGGAAGAAAATAGTTGCAAAGTATTCATCTGATAAGACCATTATCCGTAACATATAAAGATTCCTTACAACTTACATTTTAAAAAATAAATAACATACTACAGTATTGTAGGAAGTGCAGCTGGATGAAGCCACAGATGTAGAACCATGTATATGGAGGCTGGACAACTGTAAAGTTATATGCAGATCTACTATGTGGGAGTGGAGCTCGTAAACTCCACACTGTTCAAGGGCTAAGCATACTCAAATAGCCAATACACACATGAAAAGATGCTCAATACCCTTAGTCATTATGGAAATGTAAATAAAATCACAGTGAGAAACTAGTGCACATGCACTAGAATGGCCATAATTTAAAAAAATATAGTAAGGGTAGCAAAGGTGCCAAGAAAGTCGAACCATTTTACGTTGTTTGTGGGAGGGTAAAATGGTATAAATACTTCGGGAAATAATTTGGCAGTTTCTCAAAATGTCTTTAAAATGCTATTCAAAATTACTGAGGTCTAGGATTACTATACAACCCCGCAATACCATTCTCAGGTATATACCCAAGAGAAACAAAAACTCATGTCCACACAAAATCTTGTACACGAATGTTCACACCAACATTATTCACACTGGCAAAAAGCGGACACAACCTACATGTTTATAAACTGACAAGTGGACAAATAAAATGAGGTATGTATCTATGTGATGAATGATAGTTACTCAGCAGTAAAAAAGAATGATATATCCTACATCATGGGTGAATCTTGGAAACAAGCTTGGTAATACCACATATTTATGTGCAATGTCTAGAATATACAAATCTATAGAGAAAGAGGGTGGTTGTTTAGGATTGAGGGAGAAGGAAAATCAGTTAACTGCTAATGGGCACAGGGTTTCTTTTATCATAATGATGAAAATATTATAAACAGATTGTGATAATGGTTGTACAATTCTGTGAATACAACTGCACATTCTAAATGGGTGAGTTTTAAGGTATGTAAAATTTACATCATTAAGGTATGTAAAGTTACATCAATAAAGATTTTTTTTAAAAAGAAGCTACCATTAAAAATACCTGTTAAATAATGAGTGTACACATACCAACAAAGGAAATTTCAAGGAAATCAAAAGCCTAAGCACAAGTATTAGTAAACAATGTTCGTCTTAACCAAGTATAACATTATTGCACATTTTTTCTTTGTTGGCCACCCTGTGGCATGTGGAGTTTCCAGGCCAGGATCAGATCCGACCAGTAGCTGCCACCAAGTCACAGCTGTGGCAATGCCAGATCCTTTAACTCACTCACTGTGCTGGGCTAGGGATTGAACCTGAATCCTGGTGCTGCAGAGATGCCACTGATCCTGTTGCACCACAGTGGGAACTCCACACATTTGTTAATTTAAAAGGAGAATTAGGTTTTATTTTCAGAAAGTATATACCCATTTCTTAAATAGTGATTAACTCTGAAATCTGAATTATGCAATCATTTCAGAAAATCATTAATTTGGTTAGCAAAAATAATTTGATCAGATTTTTTTTTTTCCTTTTTAGGGTCGTACCTTTGGCACATGCAAGTTCCCAGGCCAGGGATCAAAATAAGAGCTGCAGCTGCGGCCTACATCATAGCCATGGCAACACCAGATCCTTAAACCACTGAGGTAGGCCAGAAATCAAACCCACATCCTCAGAGACAATGCTGGGTCCTTAACCTACTGAGCCACAATGAAAACTCCTCAAGAGGTTTTTAGGTCTACAAAAAGTGATCCATATCATTTAATTCAAATACCTATTCCTACCAAACACTCAAAACACCAATCACT
Source organism: Phacochoerus africanus (assembly GCF_016906955.1). Lineage (NCBI taxonomy): Eukaryota > Metazoa > Chordata > Mammalia > Artiodactyla > Suidae > Phacochoerus > Phacochoerus africanus. The sequence goes on from NC_062546.1 coordinate 81,456,344, forward strand.
GAGAGCAATACAAACTATCTAAAACATCTATCTAAGGATGTGGGGAGCTTGTAAAAATCTAGTATCCCCTCTGAATCAATACACCATTTAAAGACTGTGTCCAGGAAGTTCCCTTGTGGCACATCGGTTTAAGGATCTGATGATCAAACTGCAGCACAGGTTTGATCCCTAGCAAACTTCAATTAAAAAAAAAAAAAAAAAAGACTGTCTTCAATTCTTCAGAACTTCCATCTCAGCCTCCCCCCCGCCCCAAGCATAAAGTTACATCAGTTTTCATGATCTTAATATTCTTGACCAAAAAAGGATGGTCATTCCTATTTTTCCAACTTCTAAATGAGCCCTTGGTTTAAAATTAGTTTGAATATGCACACTTTTTCATAGAAAAAATAGTATAGGTGTGAATTCCAATAGTAATTTTATTTGTTCACAGATACAAATGTCTATTCTGTCGTTAGTCATGTTTGGGTTTACAGCCCAAACCGGCACTATCAAATATAAATGTAATGCGAACCACAAATGTAATTAAAAATTTTCTAGTAACCACATTAAAACAGTAAAGAAATGGGAGATTAATCACGTCTAGTTAGTGGTTATTTAGACCAATGTATTAGACAGCACAGGCTTAGGCCCATAGTTGGCATTCTGAAAAAGAAAATTCATTAAAATTACATTAAAATACTGAAGTGTATTAACGTGTTCACAGGCATCACAAAATAGCACAACTGATTATTGTTCCTAGTTATTCCCACATTAGACAGACAAGTTTTTTCTTCTTCCACTCGAATTTAATTTCCTTAAGGGAACCACAACTTCTCTTATATATGTACAAGAAAATAAATACTATCTTTGCATACTGCTTGTCACACAATATGCATTCAGTGTCTGTGGAATAACTATTGTCGTATAAACATACAGACTGTCACTGAGCAGTGACACTTATTACATTTATGTCTTTAAGTATGACCACATAAGTACTTAATATGCCAGCTTCACAACTGAAGCCATAACTTTTAGTATAAAAGTTAATGCCGGAAATGCTGCAGGGTGCTAAGGAGGTTTCTATCATTTTCCCCATTTCCTAGAATGTGTATATGTTTACAATAGAAGGTATAGTAACCTAATTTTCACTTAAAAAAAATTTTATGTGCTAAAAATATCTTTGTTCTGACTTCAAAGTCAGTTTATATAAATTACACGTCAGTCTTTATACAGATCTTTGTGAACCTTGGCTAATACAAATACTCTTTGCATATTTGAGACTTAGTTTAGATTACCAAATTGTATAAAATTTTCTTCGTTCTGCGACAAAAGAGCTAAAGCCACTATAGAAGCATGTGAACTATCAAGATTAACAGACACAAGTATATGTGTGCATAAAAAAAGGTTTGAATTATTTGAATATTTTACAATCATCTAGTATCTGAGGAAAAAAGCTGCTCTAGAAGACTTTATAGTCAATAGATTCCATTAATTAACATATGTAATTAAACATATAGAGTGTAAGTTTCAAAAAACTACTAAAGCTTTGGAAAACTTTCTAGAGTTTTCAGACTCAATTAGAAAAATACCTACAGAGTATATCACATATACTTTAATATCTATCAAACTCTTCCATATGCATCATCCACCTTGTTTAACAGAATGAACTTCAAGTAACTTAATTATTCCTAAAAAAATCATCCTTATCGTCCTAGGACCTATACCTTTTAAGTACATTTAAATTACGGTTTATTGTAGGGTGACTGGAAATTCACTCCTAAGTATCATCTCCTAAAATGACTGAGTGAGGATATAACATTTAATGTCTTACCTGAAGAATTCTGAGAAGATAATGCCAAAGGTGATACCCAAATCTCCCCAGAAATATCAGGGTTAACTAATAAGATAGCAAAACTTAAGAATCTATGTATATTTATAACCAACCCATTGGATAAGGAAGCCCTAAAATACAAATCGATAAAGGAGAACACAGGCTACTGTCACCACAATACCTACACGGTGTCAGCATCTATGCAACGAGGAAAGGAAAGTAATGGGGCATGTGCTGGACTTGATAGCAGAACCCAAACTAGGAGTTCCCGTCGTGGCGCAGTGGTTAACGAATCCGACTAGGAACCATGAGGTTGCGGGTTCCATCCCTGCCCTTGCTCAGTGGGTTAACGATCCGGCGCTGCTGTGAGCTGTGGTGTAGATTGCAGACGCGGCTCGGATCCCGCGTTGCTGTGGCTCTGGCGTAGGCCAGTGGCTACAGCTCCAATTGGACCCCTAGCCTGGGAATCTCCATATGCCGCGGGAGCGGCCCAAGAAATAGCAAAAAGACAAAAAAAAAAAAAAAGAACCCAAACTAGCCAACAAGCATTCACTGGAAATCATGGTGGACCAATCTGAGAACAGCAGCTAAACCTGGGAAAATTTTTGTCAACTCCAATTAAGTGGATTAAGCCTAGAGTAAGGCTTAAAAGGTTGAATTCTGAAATTAATCTCCATATTGAAGAAAATCCTCTGGCCTCAAAAAGCAAAACTGGCAGGATGGGTACAGGCAAAGTGGAATAAAAATGAGGGAGAACACAGCCAGGAACTCCAGAAAGCAACCTGCTATACTTCTGAATACAATATAAAATAACAGTGAAGTTAGAAAAGCTCCTCTGAAGCACATCTATTTAAAGCTCAGGAAAACTAATCTCTCAAAAATAAGTATGACAAAAGCATATAGGTCAAAGATATGGTAAGAAAAAAAATTAGAAGAGTGATGCTTAAGCAACTAAATCATACCAGAAAAGAAACGCTTAAAAAACAATTCAACAAATGGCATTGGAAAAACTGGATAGCCAGGGGTTTTTTTTTTTTTTTTTTTTTGCAAATTTTGCGAAACAAAAATTAACTCATAATGGACTCAAGACATAAATGTAAGAACTAAAACTATAGGAGTTCCCGTTGTGGCGCAGTGGTTAACGAATCCGACTAGGAACCATGAGGTTGCGGGTTCGGTCCCTGCCCTTGCTCAGTGGGTTAATGATCCGGCGTTGCCGTGAGCTGTGGTGTAGGTTGCAGACGCGGCTCGGATCCCGAGTTGCTGTGGCTCTGGTGTAGGCCAGTGGCTACAGCTCCAATTCGACCCCTAGCCCGGGAACCTCCATATGCCGTGGGAGCGGCCCAAAGAAATAGCAAAAAGACAAAAAAAAAAAAGAACTAAAACTATAAAACTTAGAAGACAGGAAAAAAGCTTCATAATTATGGATTTGCAATGATTTCTTGGATATGACACCAAAAGCACAGGCAACAAAAGAAAAAATAGGTAATTTGGACTTAATCAAAATTAAAAACTCTTGTGCATTGAAAAAATTTTGAAGTTGGCCTATAGAATGTGAGAAAATATTTGCAAATCATGCATCTGAAAAGCAATCGACATCCAGTGTATATGAAGAACTATACAACTTAACAAGATACCTAACTAAAAATACGGACAAAAGACTTGAGTAGACATTTCTCCAAAGGTATATAAATGGCCAATAAGCATCAGCAGTCATCAGAGAATTTATCAAAACTATAATGATATACCACCATTTCTCATCTACTACAACGGCTATTATCAAAAAACAGGTGAGGATGTGAAATTGGAATCTGTGTGTATTGCTAGTTGGAAAATGAGATGGTGCTGTTGCTGTGGAGAAAGTAATTAAACGTAGAATCACAATGTGATCCAATAATTTCATTTCTGGGTATATACCCCAAAGTAATAAAGCAAGGAATTGAGCAAGCATTTGTACATGCATGTTCACAGCAGCTGTCCATCAATAGATAAATGGATCAACAAATATACAATGGAATTATTACTCAACCTTAGAAAGGATGGAAATTCTGACACATGCTACAACAAAGATGAATCTTAAAAGACATTATGTTAAGTGAAATAATCCTGATACAAAAGCTCAAATATTTTAAGATTCCACTTACAGGAGGTACCACACACAGTGAAATTCATAGACAAAGTGGGTGGTTGTCAGGGGTTGGGGGAGGGGAGATGATAAAATTCTGAAGATGGATGGTAGTGATGGTTGTGGTACCTCATGGCACTGAACTGTACACTTAAAAATACTTAAAATAATACATTTTATGCTATGCATATTTTACAATTAAAAACACCAAAAAATGTAAAACACATCTCCAAACTAATAGACATTTAAAAAAGACTCATAATATAAAACATAAGTAAAAAAGATGAAATCACATATAGGGAGAGCACATCACCACTATGGAAAACAGTATGGAGGTACCTCAGAAAACTGTATACAGAACTATCATATGATCCAACAATCCCACTCCTGGGCATATATCCAGACAAAACTTCCACTGAAAAAAATACATGCAACCCTATGTTCACTGCAGCACTATTCACAGTAGCCAAGATGTGGAAATAACCTAAATGTCCAACAACAGATGAACAGATTAAGACGACGTGGGACATATACACAATGGAATACTATTCAGCCATAAAAAAAAACAAAACAGTGCCATTTGCAGCAACAGGGATGGAACTAGAGATTCCCACTTAAGTGAAGTAAGTCAGAAAGAGAAAAACAAATACCATGTGATATCACTTATATCTGGAATCTAATATATGGCACAAATGAACCTATCTACAGAAAAGGAAAAAACTCATGGACATAGAGAACAGACCTGTGGTTGCCAAGAGGGAGGGGGAGGGAAGTGGGAGTTTGTGGTTAGCAGATGCAACCTTGCATTTGGAGTAGATAAGCAATGAGATCCTGCTGTATAGCACAGGGAACTATACCTAATCACTTGTGATGGAACATGATGGAGGCTAATGTGAAAAAAATAATGTACATAAATGTATAACTGGGTCACTCTGCTGTACAGAAGAAAGTGATAAAACACTGTAAATCAGCTATAATAAAAAAATTAAAAACAAAACAACAAAAAGAGCACATCACACACTTGGGCACATCAACCAAGAAGAACCAACATGAAGACATGGTGTAGTAAGAATCCTAGATTTTTATATGGAACAACAAAAGACCCAGAATCGCCAAAGCAATCCTGAGAAACAAAAACCAAGCAGGAGGCATAACTCTCCCAGACTTCAAGAAATACTAACACAAAGCACAGTCATCAAACAGTGTGGTACTGTATCAAAACAGACAGACAGACCAATGGAACAGAAGAGAGAACCTGGAAATAAACCCTGACACCTATGGTCCAATTCATCTTTGACAAGGGAGGCAAGAACATCAAATGGGAAAAGAAAGTCTATTCAGCAAGCATTGCTGGAAAACCTGGACAGCTGCATGCAAAGCAATGAAATGAAACACACCCGCACACCATGCACCAAAATAAACTCCAATGGGCTTGAAAGACTTAAATATACGACAGGACACCATCAAACTCCTAGAAGAAAACATAGACAAAAACACTCTCTGACATCACCCAATCATGAATATTTCTCAGGTCAGTCTCCCAAAGCAATCGAAATGAGAGCAAAAATAAACCCAGGGGGACCTCATCAAACTGAAAAGCTTTTGCACAGCAAGGAAACCCAAAAGAAAACAAAAAGACAACTTACAGAATGGGAGAAAATAGTTTCAAATGATGCAACCGACAAGGGCTTAATCTCTAGAATATATAAGCAACTTATACAACCCAACAGCAAAAAAGCCAATCAATCAATGGAAAAATGGGCAAAAGACCTAAACAGACTGTTCTCCAAGGAAGATATACAGATGGCCAGCAAACACATGAGAAAATGCTCAACATCACTGATCATAAGAGAAATGCAAATCAAAACAACTATGAGATACCACCTCACACCAGTCAGAATGGCCATCATTAATAAGTCCACAAATAACAAAGGTTGGAGGGGGTGTGGAGAAAAGGGAACCCTCCTGCACTGTTGGTGGGAATGTAAACTGGTACAGCCACTATGGAGAACAGTTTGGAGGGAGATGCTTTAGAAATCTATACATAGAACTTCCATATGACCCCACAATCCCACTCTTGGGCATATATCCGGAAAAAACTCTACTTAAAAGAAACACATGCACCCGCATGTTCATTGCAGCACTATTCACAATAGCCAGGACATGGAAACAACCCAAATGTCCATCAACAGATGATTGGATTCGGAAGAGGTGGTATATATACACAATGGAATACTACTCAGCCATAAAAAAGGAATGACATAATGCCATTTGCAGCAACATGGATGGAACTAGAGACTCTCATCCTGAGTGAAATGAGCCAGAAAGACAAATACCATATGATATATCACTTACAACTGGAATCTAATATCCAGCACAAATGAACATCTCCACAGAAAAGAAAATCATGGACTTGGAAAATAGACTTGTGGCTGCCTGATGGGAGAGGGAGGGAGTGGGAGGGATTGGGAGCTTGAGCTTATCAGACACAACTTAGAATAGATTTACAAGGAGATCCTGCTGAGTAGCATTGAGAACTTTGTCTAGATACGCATGTTGCAACAGAACAAAGGGTGGGGAAAAAAATGTAATGTACACATGTAAGGATAACTTGATCCCCTTGCTGTACAGTGGGAAAATAAAATAAAATAAAATAAAATAATCCTAGATTTTAAAGGGGAAAAAAAGTAGTTCCTGTTAATCTGGCCTGTCTCTGTGGCATTGCCAGGTTAATCACTGGCCTGGTAAAGGATTCAGTACTGCCACAGATTCAATCACTGACCTGGGCACTTCCATGTGCAGGGAACTTCCATATGCTGTGGGTATGGCTGAAAAAGACCAAAAAAAAAAAAGAATAAATTTATAAAAAATAAAAGGGAAAAAAAAATCCTTTGGCCATTCAGACAAAAATAAATTTAAGAAAATTAGATCACCACCCAAATTGCCAGCAATACTTTATACCAAGAAGCAGGGGGTGGGGGAGTTGTCAGATATTTTAGATATCTAAGAAAAGAAGGTATGAGCCAAGAATTTTTTTTTTCCATTTTAGGGTCACACCTGTGGTATATGGAAGTCCCCAGGCTAGGGGTCAAATTAGAGCTGCAGCCACAGGCCTAAGCTGCAGCTTGCACAGGGTGCTGAGGCCAAGGATCAAACCTGATCCTCATGGATACTAGTTGGGTTCTTGACCGGCCGAGCTACAGTGGGAACTCCAAGTCAAGAATTTTACATCCAGCAAAACTTACCTTGGATATAAAGGGCACAAACTATTATCTACAGGCAAGGATGCAGACAACATTGTTTACACTATCTGCAAGAGAACTTCAATTAAAATGACCACAGTGACTTTAACATAAGCACTGGTAGTGAGCAATTCAAATAAAGTTACTTGCAGAACTAAGATTGAATGAAGATTAAAAGGGAGAGTTTTTTAATGGCTATCTATGACAATGTATACACAACTTTTAAAAACCAGGGGTGAGAGGGGAGAGCAAAGAAAAATTTTTGAAAACTGTTTTCAGTAATTATACTGATGGTGCTTATATTGTTGTTCTGAAACTCGTGTAATGTGGAATAAAGCTAACAGGTGATTATGGTATATTTAAATTCTATCATCCCATGTCCTTCAGAACTAAAATCTTTGGTGTGAAAGGGTCATCAAAATGCAATATAAAAGAGGTTAAGTAAAAAAACGCTAATGTTGCTTGAATGAGAATGAATTCCTAAAGAATTAATAAATGTATCTATATTTAAGGTAATAAATATAATTTATATATAAAACAAGCCCAGTTAATTTATACTTTGTACAATTCATATGCTTAAAGTATGAAAGACTAATAAACAATGTTGATTTGTATAATAAATATATATTTATAGAATTATGTATTTCCTTCACGGAGGATGCCTAAAAACCAGGCAAACATAGTAATAATGAGTATCTCTAGTGTCCAGGTTGTTATTTTGAAATATTACTTCCTACTAAAAGAAAGCAGTTTTTTAAAGAAATGGCCATTCCAGTTGTGGAGCAGAAAATATACAAGATGAATCTGGAATATCTTGCCATAACATATGGAGGAAACCATCCCAGACGATAGGGTATGCAGAGTTATTATTTAGTCCAGCAATCTACTCCTGGGTATATATTTAAGAGAAACCAAAACATACATCTACACAAAATTGTACATAAATGTTCATAGCAGCCATGTAATAGGCAAAGAGTAGAAACAACCCAAATGTCCCTTAACTAATGAATAGATACACAAAATGTGGTATAATGCCATTCAGCAAGAAAAATACATGAAATACCGATATATGCTACAACACAGATGAACCTTGAAAACATTATGTACTACAAGAAAGAGGCCAGTCACAAAGGACCACACAATGAATGATTCTATTTACAGGCTGGGGACCAGGAGAATGGGGGGAGATGACTACAGGGTGTGGGGTTTCTTCTTGGGGAGATAAAAATTTCTAAAATCAATGCACAGCTCTGTGAACATGTGCAAAAATCACTGGATTGTACACTTTCAATGGGTGAAATACATGCTATGTGAATTTCATCTCAACAAAGGTGGTAAATACAGGCCAAAAATCAAGTATCTATTCCGCCTTTTCTCTAAGAACTTGTACCACCGGATATCCAAATAGTAAATGAATCATAGCATTTCACTATGAAAATATTACAATTAAAAATAAAGAAGAAATAATAGACTATCACAATGAGTGAAGTGACATAGGCATTAAATGTCAACAGCTGCTTACACCACATTAGGTGCCTCCTGATGAAAGAATGTAACACAACCTGTAGCCTTGCCAATGGGACCTAATCAAGTCTCATCAAGTTTCTGAATCCAAATGGCAATTTCCAGGGAATACAATAACTAACGAACATGATAAACTGTACCATGAGTATACAATCAGCAAAACCCAGAGAGGTAGAAACTCTACAGGTCTAATGTCCTAGGTCTGTCAACAGATTAAATCTAAATAAAAGAGGAGTTCCCAACGTGGCTCAGTGGTTAACGAATCCAACTAGGAACCATGAGGTTTCGCGTTCGATCCCTGGCCTTGCTCAGTAGGTTAAGGATCCGGCGTTGCCGTGAGCTGTGGTGTAGGTCACAGATGTGGCTTGGATCCTGCGTTGCTGTGGCTCTGGCACAGGCCAGCAGCTATAGCTCTGATTAGACCTCTAGCCTGAGAACCTCCATATGCTGCAGGAGAGGCCCTAGAAAAGGCAAAAAGACTAAATAAATAAATAAATAAATAAATAAATAAATAAGAGGGATGGAGAAGAAACCTCTACATTGACAGACCTATCAGTTTTCAACAATGGGCAAGGAATGCAAAGTTTTTCCCTCATGGTGGAAGAGAAAGGGTTGACATGGGGATAAGTTATGTGAAGGTGCTTCTAGGGTAGTCGGCAAAGTTCTTTACTTTGATTTGAGTTACAAACTTGTTTGCCTTATAAATAATTCACTAAGCTATACATTTGGTGGCTTTATATATGTGTTGCGTTCTACAACAACAATTTTAAAAAACTCATTTCATTTCATATATGAACAGTTATGTTATAGCATTAAAAGACACCGAGTTGATGAAATACATACAACAGGATATAACAGGACCCAAAGGATAAGGTCAGAGAAAGAAACTTAGAAGTCAAAGAGCAGAGTTATCTGGGGAATGCTTTATAGAGCTAGAACTTCACCTGAGTCTTACAACCTGACAAATTAGGCTCATAGGAAAAGTGAAGGGGAAAGCATCACAGAGAAAAATAGAGAAGCACAATGCATAAATGCAAAGAGGAATTTCAGGCCCAATTCAAAAGACAACCTCATTGGATGTTGTCTACCGAGGTAAGCAAACTGAACTCTAAAGAGTATTTTTATTCCTCGTATTCTCATTTCCACCTTAGAAATTGCTGGCATCAATAGTGTGCTTTACTTCTTAAAACATATTAGGCACATTTCTTAAACATATTAGACAAAAGTGAGAATTACAGCATGGGATCAGACAAGGGATCTGAGTTCAAATGCCAATCACATGATGGCTACCTTGATTTTGGACAAGTCACTCAGTAATTGCATCTCAAGAGGATAATACTTCAGCTGCCTTAAGTACTTTATTACATAGTAGGACCTTAATAAATTTCCATCCATGAAATTTATAGTTGAAACGGAATTTAGAAATCACTGAAACTAATAATCTGAAATTTACAATCCAAGAAAAATGTGTTTGATGAGTATATATCATTTTGAACGGACAAGTACAGAATACGTCCATTATTGCAGAAAGTTACTGGACAGCACTGTAGTATTTCCCAGTAGTATTAATGGATTTTGAACATACGATTATTCTTAGACTAACTGCCTTATTAAATTAAAAGGTGGAAGTAGAAGTAAGCTGTAATATAAACAAACACTTGGATTTCAAAGACATTTTACTTTAGCAGGTAAAAGAATGAAACACATGCCGATTTAACTCCTACAAACCACGATCATTGTACAGTCAGCCCTCAGTAGCCATGGGAGGTGTGTGGGTGGGGTGTGTGTGTGTGAGGTGGGGATTAGTTAGAGGACTCTCCACAGATACCAAAAATCATGGATGCTAAAGTCTCTCACATAAAAGGGTATAGTATTGGTATATATTCTACACACATCCTTCTATATAATTTAAACCACCTCTAGATTACTTATAATCCCAATACAGTGCAACAGCTACGTAAATCATTGCTGATGTTAACTAAGTAAGGTTTTGCTTTTTGGAACTGTCAGAATTTTTTCCAAATATTTTTGACCCATAATTAGTTGAATCCAGATGCAGAACACAAGGATATGGAGGGCTGACTGCTTAACAATGGATTATGGGGGAAAATATAACAAGAGAAAATAAAATTTTAAACAAATAGCCTTCAACTTTAGCAAGCATCAGTATCACCTGGGAAGTTTGAAAAGGTAGAGAACCCCAGGTTGGACCACAAATATTCTGATTATACTGATCTAAGGTACAGCCCACTAAAGCACATTTTAAAGGAGCATTTGGTAATTTGTATGCAGGAAGTTGGTGACTTCAGACAAAGTATTTAAACTTTAAAATTTTTTCTTCCTTTTCTGCAGTAAGAAAGAGGCTATCAACCTTATTAAATAAATGTTTAGGAACCACATACCAAAATAAATCTAAGGAGAAACAAATAAACAAAAAGCTCTTCCCACAAAATCAGTAAATAAACATTGGTAGACACATCTTCAGATAAACATAAAGGTAATGAAATAAAGCAAAATTAAAGGCTGGTAGGTTTGATCAGCAAAATTTATGCCAAAAACCCCATCAACAAAATTAGAAAACAAACTACTAAAATATTTACTAACATGAAAACAAGAAATTCATAACAAGCTCAAGTAAGAGGTTAAGAAAGTACTTCATGGAAAAGCAACATTTACAAACAAACTAAATTTAAATTTTAAGAATACCAAAATTTAATACCAAGAAGTTTCCAATTAGAAAAAGATTACAAACATGATCTTTGTTCTTACGGTCTTTGAGTTATTATAGATGATAGGCAATTTCTTATTGGAAAAGATAAAATTTACCAAACATGCAAAATTAATCAGGTGATGATAACACAGCTTTAGTCTCCTTAACTCTTTAGGTTAGCCAATGGTTTTCTCCATCTCATCCAGGTAACCTTTTGTTTTGGGGGGCTATCCTGTGCACTGTAGAATGTTTAGCAGCATCCTTGCTAAATACTGGCATTACTATTAGATGCCAGTAATATCCCCTTCTCTGGTCATAACAACCAAAAGTGTCTCTAAATATTATTTATTTATTTATTGCTGCACCCACCCCACAGCTTGTAGAAGTTCCTTGGGCCAGTGATCAAGCCTGTGCCACTGCAGTGACCCAGTTGCTGCAGTGACAACGCAGGATCCTCTAAACATTGTTTTTCCTGGTGGATAAAACTGCCTTTGATTGAGTTCTACCAGGTCAATCTACAATATCCTTTTCTGGGGTTAGACATCTAACCCCAGTCTAATTCTGTATGTTCTCGTTGCTGCTGGGGATTGTGTATGCTGGATCTAAAAACTGTGAAAATAAACAAAAAACCCTTTCCTGTGCTGAAAAAGATATATACATATATGCTTTCACAAAAAAAAATATTTCTGAAAGGCCACACAAAAACTGCTAATAGCAAAAATGCTCCAGGGTAGGGGGTCTAGATGGGAGGGAGGTTTATCATATCCCCCCTTCTACTATTCTCATTTACCATATGCTTGTTCATTTTCAAAAATAAAACACTTTAGAGGAAAATGTATAAGAATTCATTCAACACACCTGTGAGCAAGAAGCTTTGATCTATTCTATTGACAAACCATTGCTGAATATCTATTCTGTGTAAGGTACTGGTGATTAAGCCAAAAAAGAAACAAACCGTGCCCCCTGTCCTTACCTTCTAGTTTGAATACAGGTTAAAGGAGGGTGGGATTTTTACATCTAGATTCCCATGTTTGAGAGAAATTTAGGGCTTCCATAATGAAAATTTAAACAAAATATTTAGCTACCCAATTCTTTCAAAATGTTAGTTTTCCTTCACAAATGGCAACTATTTGTGACAATTTTATGAACAACTTTGAGTATAAAGAAGCAACAGTTAATGTAAACTGGATAAAATCTACTATTAAAAAATCCTAAATGAATTTCTACACAGATTATTATTACAAATTATAATGGGAGAATGCTACCTGACGAAGAACAGGGATTGTGGACACTTCTCCACATAGATAAAAGAGTGGCTTTCCTTTAATCATTTTTAAGTCTTTATAGGACAAGGAATACAAAAAGAATATTTTTAAATTTTCGAATGATATCTACTAGTTGAGTCAATTGAAAAAAATTAAGACAAAGCAAAAAGTTGTAATCAATTTTTAACAAAAGCAAATACAAACTCCTTTATATGTATCAGCTGACTAGTCTAACATAGATGTATTAAATGAAACTCAGATATGACACAGATGATGCATCCTTAGAAGTCAGTGTAGTCATTCCTTAAAATCAGTAGTTCTGAATATTGCCCTTACCTTAAAAAAAAAACTAAATACATTTAAATTTAGCACATTGTTTTTTAATTGCTGCAGCTTAAAAGAAGCAATGGAACCAAGGAAAGTGAGGAGATTAAAATGACCACATAAATTGGAGAGATGCTATGAAAATAGACTATGACCAACAAAAATACACTGAGTGGGCTCTTTACAACCCACTGTAACCAAACTAATGAACATCTTCTAGGAGAAGCTGGGTCAATATCTATTATATGATTTGACACTGGGGAAGATGCTCTCTGACAGTATATACTTTAGAGGCATTGCTGGTTCCAGGGCTTTTTTATACTTTACTAAATTTATCTTGTGCTTGATCCAGCAAGGCCATTCTTCAATTACTACCCTCAATTACAATTAATAAACTTCACTGCATCCAGCGAGCAAAGGATAGATTTATCTAACTAGGTTACATATAAAAGTTATTTCCTGCTGATAACATTCAATCTTCTAAAAGAGAAACAAACAGAACTCAATGATAAAAGCTCTATTGACACTAATTTTATTCTTAAATACAAGAGCGACTTGACTTTTACGGGATTTTTTTTACTTTTAAATAAAATGAAACCATATAAATATTTTCAAATATTTAATATAATAAATGCCTACTGATTATAAAACCAGATATATTTTGTCACCAGCATATTAAAATTTAAGCTTGTTATGGTTTAATTTAATGAATGGTGTTTAATTTACTTTGTGGTGAAGATTTATGCTTTTCAAGTTTACTGTGGCATTCCACTATAACCCTATAAGAAAAATGATGTGGGGGAGTATGAATTTAAAAGTGACTCATTCAATTTGAGACCATCCCCTTCACCCTAAAAGCATAGGGAAAAAAAAAAAAAGAGTGAAGCAAGAGCATCAAGACAAATATTTAAACCACTTTTGTTAAAATAGCAAAAGTTAAAAAAAAAAAAAGCTTAGATACGAAGGATGCAATTTACTCTCAAAATTAACATCAGATTTCAATTATCGTGCTAATAACGCAATGTAAAACAGTGAGGTTAACCTTCACACACGTAAGACAGAAAGTAGGGTAATAAAAATGAATACTCTGGATTTCATATTAAATGATGGCAATTAAAGTTAGAATGCAGGTTACCTGGGTCTCACCAGTCAATTTAAAGTTAACGCTGTGAATTTTGGCTATAAGATATTTGTTTCAAACGCACACCAAGTAGGCCATAGAGACAAATTATGAAAGAGGGAGGGTTCAAAAAGAAAAATACAGTCTTATGGTGAAATCATCACCAAAGTAGAAAAGTAAGCAAAAGAGACATCTGTAGCCACATAAAGAATTTCCAGAACTATTTTAATTTGTGATTCCTATCAGCATTTTCTAAGGCTACTTAAGGACAGTCACATAATATTAGTATTCGTCAGTTCACTACCACCTTAGGAGACAATATAAATAAAAATATAATTCTCTTAATCTAAATGTTATTACCAAAAGGCTTCCTCTCTCTTCCACAACACTATCACTGACTCAAGTTCTGTGTACAAGAAATAACAGGAAAATGTAAACAGCAAGAATCACAGAGATTTAAAAGACGAGTAGAAGCAATGGAGACTGCAAGAAACCAAAACATACACAAAAATATATACTGTTTAAGATAAACCTCTATGCCAATCTGATAAACCCAATCAGATTTATGACCAGAAGAGATTAAAATAAAGGAGTCAATCTAAACTATGAGGCTTTCCCTTCCAACTCAAAAAAAGGACCTTTTAAAAGACCGTTTTCTTAAAAGGTTCTAATGACAATCCACAAATTGCATAGTCTTCCACGGTCCACTTTTCCAGACTCCTTTCAGAAGAGCATTCTAAATATAGGTGTGAGCAAAAATATGGTGAGAAATAGTTAAATATTTCTAAATAATATACAATTTTCTTTGTTAACAGGTACAACACAGTATGCATGTTTCTCTGAAAAGAATGAAGTGACATCATCTATAACTTAAAAATTTCAACTAAATGCCACTTCTCAATTTGTCAGGATTTACAGTTTATGTCCCAAATCAGTGCCTTAGTTTTGGAAGGTAAGATTTACTTAAAGTGTGAGAACAGGAACCTCTCACAACTCAAATTGTGTTAAATGAAATATTTCTGCTAAACATTTAAATCTTTCAAAGGGTCATTTCAAAAGTATGTTACAATTACACTAAGCCCAATTCACAGTATTTGAAACAATTAGTTCAGTACAATTAAGATGTACAACAGAATGACTAGGTTTTTCCAAATTACACTGTACATTACTGTCTAAAATTGTTCAAATGTTGAGTATAAAATTTAAATGAATACCAATGTAATAACTTTTTGAGAAAAGAAATGTTTCTGATTTATCTTTTGGCTCAAAAGACTTGGCAGAGCTTGATACAGCGCCTGGCAACTTGTCATCACAAACTAAAAAACCAACCAACCAGAAACCTCGCAATTGAAGCAAAATGTTTATCACGCGATTCACCTTCACTGTTTAGTTAGAACACTAAATACAGCAGTAAAATCCACGACCATCGATCTGCGTATCGATTTACCTTAAAATTTGCTTGTAGGAAAAATAGGCAATAAAATAGTACTTACATATCTATTGAATTTGGTGAAAGAATGGTGCATATAAAACCTGTGCATATAAACAATCGCAGTGTTTATCGTAAGCTGAGAGCTGGAACGTAACATTTAGGAAATAACTGAGAAAAAACAAGATTTCATTTCCAAAACAATTCTGAAGGAAAATTCCCGATCTACGGTTCTTTTCCAAAGCTTCCCGTTCACTCAAAACCGATCCCCAAATTGTAATAATAAACAAATACCCGCAGGATGGTGGGGTGGGGGTTGGGAGATAGAAAAAGCTCCACACCTACTACGTAGTAGTAATAATTACAGCAACTGCTAAGCATTTCACTCCAATACTGCTACTAAAGGAGTCTCGAAAGAATTTATCAATGGCTACAACTGATTAAACCTCAAATCAAACACCTCAAACGCGCGCGCGCACCCATACAAGACCACGCCAACAACATAAAGACCTCCGGTGCGCTCTCTAGATACAAGAGAACCGCCATCAAACTGGTGAGGAGAGCGGGGAAAGGCTGCAGAGAACACTTACGCCTTTAGCCATCGCCAACCCGCGTAGCTCTCAACCCCTTCTCGGACGAGGAGAAGTAGAGAAGTAGAAGCAGCCGCCTCTTTTCTGCGATAATTCCTAAGATTCCCCTCTTGCCTGGGCGGCACTCCCATCCCCCGCCGCCACCACGCGCGGCCCCAAACAGATTACACAACGCAGCCTCCCTACCCGCATTCCCGGACTCCCCTCCTCCTCCGCCAGCTGGTCCTGGATTCCCGAACCCGAGGCTCCCTTCCTTACGGGGCAGCCGAAGCCCAGCAAAGGCCGGCGGCGCCATGTTCGCGGGGTACCAGGCCCGGCGACCGGGCGAGTAGTGACGGGAACAGGGCGTGAGCGACGGAGGGCCAAGGATAGCAAAGGATACACATTGAGACGCTGTCCCATTTCCTGGATGAGGTTGGCCGCCTGCTGGCGGTACGAGAGCTCTTTATCTGCCTCCACTCCGCAGCGGCGGCTCGGCGTGTTCTCCAGCTGTTCTCGAGTAAAGAACCAGCGAGAAGAAGCTCCACGGCCCGACGCCATGACACTTCCTCCTCCGCCCGCTCCCTCACCCACCCCCCTCCCTTCCCGGCTCGCGGACTCCCCGCCAAGGCCGCGCGACCCCGCCCCACTCCGCTCGCCGTAGACGACGCACCGCCCCTCGGCACCCCCCTCTTCCGCCCGTGCGCGTGCGCGCGGGGCCGCCCTACCGGTTCGCCCTAGTCTTTTGCTTTCTTTTTAATGACCCCGGCCTCGCTCTCGTTCACGGGACCACAATGCTCCGCGCCTCTTGTCATTTGGAGGCGCCCGAAGGTGGGGGGTCGGCTAGAAGGAAAAGGTCGGCGCGGTGCATGCCGGGTCTGGGATGGACTGGGCGGAGGGGCTGGAAGGAGAAGAGGGGAGAGGGTGGTGTCGAGTTGGGTGGCAGGAGCCTCGGCGTGGACTCTTGAATTCCTGCGGGTGCTTGGCTTGGGCGTCTGGTGGCGCTTTAAGAGGAGAACATTCTGTCGCAATCGCAACCTCCATTTTCTTCTAGTGTCAGTTTGCGCAGTCTCGTAGGCTTCCGAGTCCTGAGTCCCCGCCAGATGGCCTCCGCCCAGCGCTCGGCTCTGGGAAGGAGCTCCTTGGGAAAGAGTGACTGAGAAATGACGCTTCACCTTTGTGCCGAACTTCAGTGCTTTCCCCCCTACATTATCTTGTTTGAATCCCACAGCCACTCAGGCCGTGGGTTTATTTTGTTAAATTGGTTGCCGGAGGTTATCCAATTAGCAGCCGGAGGAACTGAATCTCTAAACTAGGTTTCGAGTCTGTATCGGTAGCGTGTTTTTAAATTACGCTGTGCTTTGAAAGAGAAGGTTTAAAGAGAAGCAGATAGTGTAAAAAGAACTGAGTTTTGTTTTGTTTTGTTTTGTTTTAAATCAGTTTTGGAGTTCCCATCGTGGCTCAGTGGTTAACGAATCCGACTAGGAACCACGATGTTGCGGGTTCGATCCTTGGCCTTGCTCAGTGAGTTAAGGATCCGGCGTTGCCGTGAGCTGTGGTGTAGGTTGCAGACGCGGCTCGGATGCCGCGTTGCTGTGGCTTTGGTGTAGGCCGGCGGCTGCAGCTCCGATTAGACCCCTAGCCTGGGAACCTCCATATGCCGCAAGAGCGGCCCTAGAAAAGGCAAAAAAAAAAAAATCAGTTTAATAAGTAACATCACTTGTATCTGTAGCTTAATTTTTTCTCCAGTCCCTGAAAGAAAATTCCCCAGAGCTCAACTCGGGTTTGATGGGTCCCTGGCTCCGAGCCAACGCCTGTTGTGTATGAATAGAAGTTTCTAAGTTTTAAATTTTAGCTGTTTGTTAAAGATTACAGTACAGGAAGGGGCAACTGATACTCCAGGCTTTTGTCATCGTTTTCCATCTCCAATGCTCAGTGTACTCATGTCGCTTGGCTCTGCCTACCCGTATCAGCTATTGATTTGGTAGGCAACTATCATGACCAGTTGTCTAAATAACTTAACTGTCTTGCTTGCCCTGCATCTTATGCTGCTTAGAATAAGATAAATTGACTTAAACCAAGTCAAGGATAAATTGACTTAAACCAAGTTAAATGGTTTTGAGTGTGTCTACCTCCAATGCTCGTTCAAGATAAAATCTTTAAAACTAGGAATAGAGGGGAACTTCTTCAACTTGATAAAGAACATTTATTAAAAAAAAAAATCCTACAGCTATCATCATACATAATGGTGAAAAACTAGAAGCTTTCTTGCTAAGGCACAGAAGTCCCCTCTCACCACCCCTTTCAACATTGTACTAGAAGTCCTATAAGAAAAGGAAATCAAAGGTAAGCAGATTGGGCGGGAAGAAATAAAACTGACTTTTTTTCATGGATAATTTGTGATGTAGAAAATCTCAGGGTATTAAAAACAAACTGGAACTAATAAGTGATTATACCGAGGTTTTAATGTACAAGAGTCAGTTGCTTTCCTATATTTTAGCAGTGTATAACTGAAATTAAAAACAGTACCATTTACAAAATGTAATATATAGGTATGAATCTAAAATATGTACAAGGTCTATATGTAGAAAACCACAGAACTCTGATTAAGGAAATCAAAGTAGATATGTTGAAGAATATTCTGGGTTTATGGATTTGAAGATTTAATATCATTAGATGGCAGTTCTTCTTACCTTGATCTATAGATTCAGTGCACTCCCTCCACCCCCAAGAAAATTTAGCAAGTTATTTTGTAGATATCCTTAGCAACTCTAAAGTTTATACAGAAGGGCAGAAGACCCCAAATAGCCAACACAATACCAAAGAAGTTGGACTGACACTACCTGACCTCAAACTACAGTAGCAAAGACAGCGTGTATTGGCAAAAGAATAGATACACATAAATGAAATAGATGGTCTGGAAACAGATCCACACAAATATAGTCAACTACTCCGTGACAAAGGAGCAGAGGCAATTCAATTGAGAAAGGACAGTCTTTTCAACAGATAGTGCCAGAACAACTGGATATCTGTATGGAAAAAAAAGAATTGAGACACTTCTCTAACCTTTCGCAAAAATTCTAAGTATATCATATCCCTAAATGTAGAAATGCAAAACTTTAAAACTTGTAGAGGCGTTCTCACCGTGGCATAATGGGATCAATAATGTCTCTGGAGCACTGGGACATAGGTTTGCTCCCTGACCTGGCACAGGGTGTTAAGGAGCAGGTGTTGCTGCAACTGTAGCAAAGCATGTGGCTCATATTTGATCCCTGGCCCAGGAGCTCCATCTGCAGTGGGGCTGCCAAAAAAAGAAAAAAACCTCTGCGGTGTAACATAGGAGAAAGTCTAGGTGAGCTGGTATTTGGTAATGAGTTTTTAGGTACAACACGAAAGGATGATATATATATACATAAAAAAATTAAGTTGGACTTTATTAAAGTTAAACATCTCTGCTCCACGAAAGAGAACAAAAATACAAGGAGAGAACTTCCTGTGTGGCTCACAACATAACTACTCTGAGTTGCTTCTACAATGGCTGAGGCTCGACCCCTAGCCTGGGAACTTCCATGTGCCGCAGGTGCGGCCACTTGTTTAAAAAAAAAAAAAAGGAGAAAGTTTTTGCAAATCGCATATCTGATAAAGGACTTGTATCCCCCAAATGCAGAGAACTCTTAAAACTCAATGATAAGAAAACAACTCAATTTAAAATTGAATCTAAGCTTAGGGAGTTCCTGTTGTGGCGAGCGGAAACGCATCTGACACTGGAACCACAAGGTTGCAGGTTCACCATTCCTGGCCTCTCTCAGTGGGTTAAGGATCCCGAGTTGCTGTGAGCTGTGGTGTAGGTCGAAGATGTGGCTCAGTATCCCGTGTGGCTGTGGCTGTGGTGTAGGTCAGCAGCTGCACCTCCGTTTTGACCCCTAGCCTGGGAATCTCCATAGGCCACCGTTAACGGCCCTAAAAAAGCTAAAAATAAAAATAAAAAGATAAAATTGAATCTAGGTTTAAGTTTTCTGGTTGGGTAATATACATTAAGTTGAGTTAGAGCTGACTTCTTTTTTAGGGGAGAAGGAAAAGATGGGGAAGGCTACAATACAAAGAAAAGAAGTCCTTGAATGACTTTGAGTGGTTGTCCTTTGGAATGGAATGGTGGTGGAATTTTTTTTTCCCCACCAGGGGTATACTTTGGAGGAATACTTATACTAGATAACAAAGGAGAGAAAAGCCTGAAAAAGTTATTTTCCTGAGAGATATTTGAGATTCTGCGTGCGAGCAGTGTTACAGGACCGGAAGGGTCTTTTGAAAATTCTAGTCATCCCCTAATTAAAAACCTCATTTTCTTTAATGGCCACACCCACAGCATATGGATTTCCCAGGCGGGGGAGTGAATCCAAGCCACAGCTGTGACCTACAGCACAGCTGTGGCAAAGCCAGATCCTTTAACTCCCTGCGGTGGGCCAGGGATTGAACCCACACCTCTGCAGCAACGTGAGCTACTGCCACTGGATTCTTAACACATTGTGCCACATCGGGAACTGCCCTTGTTGCTTTTTGATAGATAAAATTCCTCTTATAACCTATGGCCCCACATGGTCTTGTCACTTTATACCCAGAATGTCTTGCCTTCTTACCTCCAGCCCCAGTGGTCTTATTTCTTTGTGTTCTTTCCTGCCATAGACTTTCATTTATGTTGTTTGCTCTGGCTCAAATGTTCTTCCCTCTCCTCTTTGCCTCTTTATTTTTTAGCAACTCAGATCCCAGCTCAATCAACACTTCTGAAAAGTCTCTCCCCAGCCCTAATTGGGTCAGATCCTTTAGAAGCTCTCTATATGCTATATGCTTCTCCTTCTTAGTTCTTGTCATTATAGCCATTTTATATTAATTTGTTACTTATTTGATACATCTTCCTAAATAGATTATAAGCACAATTATAGGCACATGTTTGTTTTTGTTAGGTGGTAACTGTACAAAATGAAACACAAAGATGGAAGACAAGAATAGCTGGAGAGAGTCCTGGGGTTCATTTTACTGTGACCTGCTGAGAGCACTTACCTACAATTAGGTCTCCTCTACATAGAGTAGACAGTCCCACATCAATTGTGCCAAGAAAGGTGTTACTTTGGAAAAGGAATGAGAATTTGGGAGGCAGGCCCTACATTGGGTGAGGAAGAAATGCTACTTTTTTTTTTTTTTTTTTTAGGCACCCACCCATGAGATATGGAGGTTCCCAGGCTAGGGGTTGAATTGAAGCTGTAACTGCTGGCCTACACCATAGCCACAGCAAGGCGGGATCCAAGCTGCCTCATCTGAGACCTGCACCAGAGTTCACGGCAACACTGCATCCTTAAACCACTGAGCAAGGCCAGGGATTGAACCTGTGTCCTCATGGATGCTAGTCAGATTCATTTCCACTGAGCCACGATGGGAACTCTGAAATACTGCTTTCTTGAACCTTATTGTAGACCTGAGTCTAGGGGTGCTAAATGGCATTCCAAGGTAGTGGGGCAAAACTGGCTTTCACCTGGGATACCCTGGGACCCATCCCATGAAAAAGTGTCATTTTAATTCAAAGAGACTGCACCGTCCATAATAAAACAAAAAACAAAAAACCTAGCAACCAGGGCCCTATATGTACACTGCCAAAATACTATGATTTTGGGAACTTTAAAAGTCTGCATGTTCCAATAGCCTCTTACTTCCTGGCCCTTCCCCACCCACCTTATTAGAATAAATCTTCTACACAAAGGCTGAGTTAAAAATCTATATTGTGGAAAACATTCCCACCCCCCATTACCAAAAACACGATCCCAGAGAGGGCTACAAAAAGTAAAAAAAAAAAAAAAAAAAAAAAAGCTGGAGAAACAGTTAAATTGCAACAACATAACTTGTATCTTCCCAGTTTCTTACTCCATCACTGAACCTGTGCTAAAAATAGAAACTACCCTTTTCTCTATATAACTAGCTGTTCCCTAAACTGCAGGAAGCCTGAGTTCTCTCTGCTCAATGTTCCTGGCCACTCTGTTGGTGGATAAACCTACTTAAAATCTCATTGCTCCCATTTCTGCTTCCTTCTTCCCTCAGTTTCTAACAACTTTTACTTACGCTATCCCAGTACCTGGTGTGGCTCTTGGCATGTAATGGACCCTCAATAAATAGTTTATGAATGAATGTGAATGAATGAATAAGTAAATAAAGTCATGTTTCCTGCTCTCAAGGAAGTTGCAAGCTCGTAGGATGATAATTGAAATTCAAAATGAAGGTGTGTCAGAGTTCCTATTGTGGCTCAGTGGGTTAAGAACCCGACTAGTATCCATGAAGAAGCAGGTTTGATCCCTGGCCTTGTTCAGTGGGTTAAGGATCTGGTGTGGCTGTGGCTGTGGTATAGGGCAGCAACTGCAGCTCCGATTCAACACCAAGCCTGAGAACTTCCATATGTCACAGGTGCAGCCCTAAAAAAAACAAAAAAAACAAAATGGGGTGTTGCGTTAGAGATATCAGTGCCATTTTTAAAAGAGAGAGATACTGAGTATTGAAATTCCTAAGCCTAGAAACCACCAGTCTACCAACTGAAGAATTGTGAGAGAGGGTGGGGGGAGGTGGAGCGGGGAGAGAGAGAGAGATGATCAGGTACATACTTTGGAAAAAATTTCTCAGGCCACA
This sequence comes from Phacochoerus africanus, assembly GCF_016906955.1. Classification (NCBI taxonomy): domain Eukaryota; kingdom Metazoa; phylum Chordata; class Mammalia; order Artiodactyla; family Suidae; genus Phacochoerus; species Phacochoerus africanus. Next base: position 81,479,125 of record NC_062546.1, read on the forward strand.
GAGTGGAAGATGGATTGTACCAGACGAAGCCAAAAGGCAAAGGTATACATAAAAGTTTATTTCAATTGTCCTGGTGAGAGTCGAGAACCTGAATTTAGTTGGAAACATTAGGGAAGGAAGAATGGATAAGAAGTGAAAGGTACAAAAGTGGTAAAATATATTGGATTTAATGCCAGGCTTGATATGGGTGAAAAAGATGATTTAGGTGACTTGGTCATGCCATTAATCAGAGTTAGAACTATAGAAAGTGGAACTCAATGTAGGATTGAGTTATATTTGGGGCATGTGATTTTGTAAAGCACCAGAGTATTGTTGATTTTTTTTTTTTTTTAAATGCCTAAAGCTGTTAGGACTTCTTAAAACATCATCTTCCCCTGACTTCTGAATAGCACATTTTTCTGGTTTTCCTCCTACCTCACTGGGCATCACTCAGCTTCCAGTGCTGGCTACTTCCATCTGACTTCCAAATGCTGGTGAATTCCAGGAATTAGTCTTGGGTTCTTTTGGGTTTCTGCTCTACTTTTTCTCTCAGTGATTTCATCCAGTCTCATTTCTTTAAATACTTTCTATACCCTGATGGCCTCCCCCACCTTCCCTCTTCAACCCTCCAGAATAGCATACCTACAGCTTACTGGACATTCCTACCTAAGTGTCTAAGACACATCTGAAATATAACAAATCCAACAACAAGACTATTGAATCAGAGCTGCAGCTGCCTGCCTACACCACAGCCAAAGCAACACACGATCTGAGCTGTGTCTGCAACCTTCACCACAGCTCACAGCAACACCAACTACTCAACCCACTGAGGGGCCAGGGATGGAACCCTCATCCTCGTGGATACTGATCAGGTTCGTTAGCCACTGAGCCACAATGGGAGCCCACAAACCTATTTTTAAAACTCCAGTGATTTCCTATAATACTTAATATAAAAGTCTAAGCTCTTCCCAATATATTTTTTTTTCCTTTTTATGGCTACACCTGCCGCTTATGGAAGTTTCAATGCTGAGGTTCAAATTGGAGCTGAAGCTGCCTGCCTATGCCACAGCTACAGCCATACTGAATCTGAGCCATATTGGTGGCCTACACAGCACCTTGTGGCAATGCCATTATCCTTAACCCACTGAGTGAGGTGAGGGATCCAACGTGCATCCTCATGGACACTATATGTTGGCTTCTTAACCCACTGAGCCACAATGGGAATTCCATAAAAGTCTGAACTCTTGACCATGGCCTACTTATCTGACCAACTTTGTAGTTTTGTACCTAGCTCTCTCCCTCTAGCTCATAAGCTCGATCACAGCTCTTTTCTGCCTCAGAAACTTTGCTACTCCAGCCTTTGCCTGGAAGACTCTTCTCCAGAGCTAATTCTTTCTAGTATTCAAGTCTTAGTTCAAAGTTCTCTCTAGCTCTACAACTTAATATTTTATCCCCTATCCTTCCCCTAGTCACTCTATACATTTCCTTGTTTTAATTTCTGCATAATGTTTATTAGTATAAGGAAAATTCCCTGCTTCCTTCCTGACTTCTTTCCTCCCTATCTCCCTTCCTTTTTTCCTTCTTTCCTCCTGCTCTCCATTCCTTTCTTAGTCCTCTCTTTATTTATGTTTCTTACTCTCCATATTGTAGACTTCATCAGAGAAGGAATTTTATTTTTTTGTTAACTTCTATATCCCTAGTGTCTGGAACATACCAACAGTCCTGGCATATCATGCAAATGCTCTGTGAATATGTATATATGCATTATCTATTTATCTACATATTTCTCTCTATGTTTATGCTATTGAATGAGATGATCGGGTTACTTTTCATAATAAAACTGTCATTAAACACTATGTTAAAGGTGCTCAAATATAGAATATTTGAAAAGGAGCAGGCATTTTCCCCCAAAGAATGGAGATGAAAAGAAATAACATATGCTTCATGTTGCTGTTTTGCAACTTTGTTTTTCTTTTTTTGGCAGATTGGAGTAACAAGCAGAGTGGTGGGTGGGTAAAGTTCTAGAATGGGACAGGAGGAGCAAGAAAGAAATGGAGTAATAGATTACATAAAGAGAAAATAATGGGATGGGTGTAGTTTAGTGAAAATTGAATCACCACAAATTACTCAACTCTGGATTTTCTGGACTAATAGATGGGAAAAGAAGTATGAATAAATCCAAAGCAAAGGAGGTAATTTGAAAAATTCTGTTTGATTTTAGACTTCAGCCAGAGGTACATGAACCACAGATGTTCATCACCCTTCTCAGGACCACGTTCCTTTTTGGCAGCCCAGGTGGGATGACCAGAAATGAAGTAAGTAGAACAAGGCAACCCTGGTACTGCCCTGCCCAGGCTCCACAGCTCACTGTACACATTCTGCTTAGCATTTTAAACTAAAAGAGCTTCTGGTGAAAGCAAATTACATCCTGAAACTTCTCCAGAATAGATAAGTTCTCATTCAGTCTGAAAACCTATGTTCCCATAGTTTTGCCTTCTTAATCTATTTCCCATCTTCAAAACCTAAACACACCTTATCCATCCTTATAGACTCTGCCCAAGTTCCAGCTTCTGTGAAGATCTGCCCCAAATTTGAATCCAAATGAATTTTTCTTTCTGATGCTTCTGTGACATGAATATTTTATTGCTTAGTAGTTATTCCATGAACATGTATCCTGCTCTAGAGGTTATGGAATATCTATATCATTTATTGTTTTTGGAATCTAAAGCATTACCAGCTCACTTCTGGGCTAATAGGAGGTGCTAAAAGTAGATAAAAAGAGGGCCCTAATCACATATACTTGCTCAAAGTGGAAAACCTGCTGGAACCCTCTAAGATGAATCTTTTTTCTTCTCCATATAAATCTTTAATGACATTTTGGTTTTTATTTCTGCCATTTATTTAAAAAGTGCTAGGAAAATAATTTCTTATTTGCACATGAAATAATGCACTGCTTTTCAGAATAAAAACACATGAGTCATTTTTGTTTTGAATAATTTGGTATATTTGGGTATATTCTATTTCTGGATAAATAGTTCAAAATAGGATTTTAGTAATGCATGTGTGATACATACTTAAAAACAAAGTATCTTCTTGAGTGTTTGCCTTTGTTGTAAATTCAGTCATTCAAATTGTTGTCTCTCAAGACCCAAAAATGCTAGGGCATTGCCAGCTTTGAGTTTATCCTGAAAAAATGAAAAGGAAAGATTTTAATTCAAAGCATTATTTAATGATTTTTAATAAATATTTATTAAATATCTTTATCAGATTTAAAAAAATCAATTCTCTAATGTGATAGAAAAATATTATTAGCAGGTTAAACAGTAAGTCTCTTTGACCATGTTTTACCCTACTACTATTTTTAAAATTATAGTCATATATTTGTATTGAATAATCTTTTAAAAGCAAAAATATAAATGATGTATGGTATATTTGTGCTTTTTTTATTTTCCCTGCTTCTCAAATATGTCGACAATCATGGACAAAACAGCTGGAGTTTTTGAATTTCTGAACATGGAAATAATATGTATTTATGTTACAAGCAGTATGTGGAAAATGTGTATTTGTGTTATACTTACTTTTGTAAGAACAATTTTTCTTTTTAGAGCCGCACCTGTGGAATATGGAAGTTCTCAGGCTAGGGGTTGAACTGGAGCTGCAGCTGCCAGCCTACACCACAGCCACAGCAACACCAAATCGAAGCCGTATCTGTGGCCTATGCCACAGCTTGCAGCAACACTGGATCCTTAACCCACTGAGTGAGGCCGGGGTGGAACCTGCATCCTCATAGATACTAGTTGGATTCTTAACCCACTAAGCCCCAATGGGAACTCCCTGCAAATGCATTTAAATAAGATAATAAATATAGTGATAAGCTTAAACAAAAAATAGAATTACAATATGACCCAACAATTCCACTCCTAGTAATATATAAAAGACTTAAAGGAGTTCCTGCTGTGGCATAACAGGATCAGTAGCATCTCTGGTGTGCTGGGACACAGGTTTGATCCCTGGCTCAGCACAGTGCCTTAAGGATCCAGCTTTGCTGCAGCTGCTGCTCAGATTTGACCCCTGGCCCGGGAACTCCATATGTCCCGGGGCACCCAAAAAAGGAAAAAAATAATTAAAAACATGTTCATAACAACACTATTCACAATATCCAAAATACAGAAACAGCCTAAGCACACATCAACAGACGAATATATTTTTAAACCTGATATATACATAAGTGGAATATTCAGCCACCAAAAGAAAAGTTCTTTTTTTTCTTCCAGTTTTATTGAGATATAATTGATATACAACACTGTATAAGGTTTTTTGAAAACTCGAAAGTGATAAGATATAAAAGTAAATCATAGCAGACATATAATAGTAATTATTATTATTTCATTAAAGTCTTAATCCAGATACTTGGGGTAATCTGCTTTCAGTTTAATTTTGGTTAACATTATACAAAGTTTTTCATTTTCAAACTTTGATTTAAAAAGAAAAAAAATCTTAGCTTCCTGCTTTAATAAGTAAATATTTAATAATTCAAGACTTCTGGTGCCTTAAAGGTGGGTAAGTGCGAAAGGAGGCACTTTCCAGTTCATAACTTGCAACTAGTACATATCGAAGAGGACTCTTCTTGGCATCTATTGTGCTTCAAGCCTACTATGATGAGTTGTATCTTTAACGACTAAAGCAGAGAATTAGAGTCAAAGAGAACTTTTGGATTCTAGGTTAGAAGAAAGCCAAGACTTATGTAAAAGGATTATGACTAAGACTTTTCTAAGATTTGTAAGAATTTTTATGTCCCCATGTTTTCATTTTGGGCCATCCCTATCCCCTGGTAGTGATTGAAAGTGGTCTTAGGAAGAACTTGTTTTTTTTGGGAGTGGGTGTAGAATGGGAAGAGAGAGGAAGTCTGAGGACACTGCATCTCATTTTAAACTTATTTTGGCTGAGGACTTAAGGGGCAGAATAGGCAGTGGCAGCATTAAGGCACATTTACTCACCCTAAAAGTCAAATGCTACAAGAAAAAAAAAAATCCAGTTACTTGATTTTTATGGATGCTTGAGTCCTGTTAATCAAGACTTTAGTCTCAATAGTGAAATAACTAGGATCGTTACAACTTTTGAGATTGGTAGATTTGTAATAGAAATATTAAATGAAAAAAAATTTAAAAATTAAAAAATTTTTCTTATTCATCTAACATGCAAACCTAAATATATTATTATAATGTGCTTCTTTACAGTCTTCTTTCTTGTCTTTATGAATTTAGTTGTACTAGGTTGACTTTTAAAATTTCCTTCACCCTTTAATAGGTCACCTATTTCTGGAGATCAAGTAACAATTTTAGGAATATTAAGTGTAATGGTTTCTCTGTTCTTTGCTATCACATTTCAAAGTGTTCTGAACCCAAACACAACTAGAGCAGGAAAATTCAGGAAGAAGACCAAACACACCTTAGTTTCTGCATCAAATTCATCCATGGAGTCTATCAGTTTCCCAGGTTCCAGCTCACCTAGTGGAAAGGGGTAATCAGTTCCCAAAATGACTTTATCCTGAAAAAAGAAAAAAACTTTTATCTCTAATTTTGTATAGAATCAAAGAACCTCTTGTAAACTTAGTTATATTCACTTATTACAAGCACTTCTATGGTAAAATAACAAATTTCTTCCTGATTAGTAGAAATAAACTGATCTAAAATTTTAAAGATTAAATGGATTTAAAATTTATTCTGACATTTTCTCCAGCAGGTGTCGCTATTAGGTCTCTCAAAGCTGCAAATGAATCCTCATTTCCATTATTTATTTATTTTTAAATAACTAAAATACAGAATACTCATATATAAGTAACAGACATTTGTTGAGTAAAACATGCTGATTCTTCAGATGAAATTAGGGATTCTATATTTCTTTTAATGATGCATTGCAATTGATCCCACAATTTTTGAAAATATAACCAGAATTGAAAAAGAAAAAAATAAAAAACAACTAGATGAAAAGAAAAAAACAGAACAAGCAAACACCAACCAACCCCCAAAAAATTTCTACCTCTATAAACTAGATTATTGTTTGTTTTTTAAATTTGTAGCTTTCAATTTCTGTTTGACACTTTGTACAACAAAGCATACAGGATTATCTGTCTACAAATATAAAAAGCAGTATGTCAGGCATTGTGCTAAAATCTAGATTACCCTGGTCAACAAAACTGAAATGGGAAGAGGGAGGGATCAAGATGATGGAGTAGGAAGATCCTGAGCTCACCTCCTGCCTCACCAAAATTACAACTGCTTATAGGGTAACTATCTTTGAAAATAACCTGAAGGCTAGCAGAAAAGATTTTCCATAACTAAAGATATAAATAAAAAACCACTTGACAGGTAGGAGGGGCAGAGACACGACCTAGTCAGGACCCACATTCCTGGAATGGTGATCTATAAGTGGGAGGAAGATCACAACTGTGGAGGCCCTCCCTGAGGAGCAAGGGGTCCAGGTCCCACCCTGGGTTCACTGACCTGGTGGTCCTGTCCTGGGAAGATGAACATACAAATGTCTTGCTGTGAAAACCAGTGAGGCTTATGTTTGGGAGAGCTAGAGATTGAGGAAACAGAGACTCCATTCTTTTTTTTTTTTTTTGTCTTTTTGCCTTTTCTAGGGCCACTCCCTCGGCATATGGAGGTTCCCAGGCTAGGGGTTGAATCGGAGCTACAGTTGCCAAGCCTACACCAGGGCCACAGCAATGAGGGATCTGAGCCACATCTGTGACCTACACCACAGCTTACAGCAACACTGGATCCTTAATACACTGAGCAAGGCCAGGGATTGAACCTGAAACCTCATGATTCTTAGTCAGATTCATTAACCACTGAGCCACAACAGGAGCTCCAAGACTTCATTCTTAAAAGGCATGTGCACAACTCACTTGCTTCAAGTCCCAGTGCAGAAGCAGTAGTCTGAAAGGAGCCTGGGTTAGACCTACTTGCTGATGTTGGAGAGTCTTGTGGAAAGACAGGAGGCAGCTGGGACTCCCCATAGGGACTGAGATGCTTGTGGCCATGATTTTTGTGATCTTGTTCTACTATGCTGACACTGATACTGGTGCTCTTTTGGAATTCTCCCTCTAGCTTGTTAGCACCAGGGGCCAGCTCTACCTACCGTCACATCTGCCACTGTCAGCCTTGCCTCAGCAGAAGGGCTCATACTGGTCATATGGGGGATCTCCCTGGAACATCTGATTTTGGTGGCCAGAAGGAATCTTGATGCTGGGCCACACTGGACATCTATATAAGGCCAGTTCTGCAAGATTGGGAGTTGTAACCAACTACCTAATACCTAGAAATAAGCTTAGAGAATTAGGCAACATTAGGAGACAAAGGAGTATGTTTCAAACAAAAGAACATGACAAAAAAGAGCTAGGTGAAAAAAAGAGCTAAATGAAATGGAGATAAGCAATCTATTTGATAAAGAATTTAAGGTAATGATTATAAAGATGCTCACCAAACTCAGGAAAAGAATGGATAAACAGAGTGAGAACTTGAACACAGAGTTAGGAAATATAATGAAGAACCAATCAGAGCTGAAGAATACAATAAGAGAAATGAAATATATACTGGAAGGAATCAATGGTAGATTAGATGATGCAGAAGGATGAATCAGTGATCTGGAAGACAGAGTAGTAGGAATTATCCAAGTCAGGAGTTCCCTTCATGGCACAGCAGAAACAAATTCAACTAGGAACCATGAGGTTGTGGGTTTGATCCCTGGCCTTGCTCATGCCATGGGATCTGGCATTGCCATGGGCTGTGATATAGATTGCAGATGTGGCTTTCTATGGCTGTGTTGTAGGCCAGTAGCTATAGCTCTGATTGGACTCCTAGCCTGGGAATCTCCGTATGCATTGGTACAGCCCTAAAAAAAAAAAAAGAAGAAGAAGAAAAGAAAAAAAGAAATTATCCAAGCCAAAAAAGAAAAAAGAATTTTAGGAGTTCCCGTCATGGCTCTCAGTGGTAATGAACCTGACTAGTATCTGTGAGGATGTGGGTTCGATCCCTGGCCTCCCTCAATGGGTTAAGGATGGCATTGCCATGAGCTGCAGTGTAGGTCACACATGCAGTTTGGATCCCGTGTTGCTATGGCTGTGGTATAGGTTGGCAGCTGTAGCTCCGATTCAACCCCTAGCCCGGGAATTTCTGTATGCCACACTTGCGGCCCTTAAAAAAAAAAAAAAAGTAAAGAAGAAGAAAAGAAAGAAAGATGAAAAAGAATTTTAAAAAATGAAGATAGTTTAAGGGACCTTTAGAACAACATCAAGTGTACTAGCATTCACATTACAAGTGTCCCAGAAAGAGAAGAGAGAGAAAGGGGTAGAAGATGTATTTAAAGAAATAATGGCTGAAACCTAGGGAAGGAAACACATTCAAGTCCAGGTAATACAGAGAGTCCCAAATAAGATGAACTCAAAGAGACTCACACCAAGACATAATTAAAATGTCAAAAGTTAAAGGGAGAATTTTAAAGGCAATGAGAGAATTTTTTCCCCTTTGTCTTTTGTCCCTTTTAGGGCCACTCCTGCGGCATATGGAGGTTCCCAGGCTAGGAGTCTAATCAGAGCTGTAGCTACCAGCCTATGCCAGAGCCACAGCAACACCAGATCCAAGCCATGTCTGTGACCTACACCACAGCTCACGGCAACGCCAGATCCTTAACCCACTGAGTGAGGCCAGGGATTGAACCCACAACCTTATGGTTCCTAGTCAGATTTGTTTCTGCTGGGCCACGATGGGAATTCTGGCAGTCAGAGAATTTTAAAGGCAACAAAAAACCCACAGCTAGTCACAGGCAAGGGAACCCCTATAAGACCATCAGCTCATTTTCAGCAGAAAATCTGCAGGCCAGAAAGGAATGGCATGATATTTTTAAGGTGATGAAAGGAAAAAACTTATAAGCAAGAATACTCCAGGGGGCAAACTTATCAATCAGAATTGAAGGAGAGAAAAAGAATTTCCCCAAGAAACAAAAGCTAAAGGAGGGAGTGGGATGGACTGGAAATTTGGAGTTAGTAAATGCAAACTATTACATTTAGAATGCATAAGCAATGAGGTCATACTATATAGCTCAGGAAACTATATCTAGTCTCTTGGGACAGACCATGATGGAAGATAATATAAGAAAAGAATGGGAGTTCCCGTCGTGGCGCAGTGGTTAACGAATCCGACTAGGAACCATGAGGTTTCGGGTTCGGTCCCTGCCCCTGCTCAGTGGGTTAACGATCCGGCGTTGCCGTGAGCTGTGGTGTAGGTTGCAGATGCCGCTCAGATCCCGCGTTGCTGTGGCTCTGGTGTAGGCTGGTGGCTATGGCTCTGATTCAACCCCTAGCCTGGGAACCTCCATATGCCGCGAGAGCGGCCCAAAGAAATAGCAAAAAAAAAAAAAAAAAAGAAAGAAAGGAATGTACGTATATGGGTCACTTTGCTGTACAGCAGAAATTGGCACAATGTTGTAAATCAACTATACTCTAATTAAAAAAAAAGTTGAAAGTAAGAAGTAAAAAAATAAAAACCCAGAAACAAAAATAAAGGAGTTTATCAACACTAAGTTAGCCTCACAAGAAAAGTTAAAGGGTCTTTTTAAGTGGGGGAAAAACGCCATAACCAGTATAAGAAAATAAAGGCAAATATTTAGAGAAGGCAGTAGATCAGCCACTTTAAAAAGCTAATATAAAAGTTAAAAGACAAATGTAAAATCAACTGAAACTACAATAAATAGTTAAGGAGTACATAAAGTAAAAAGATGTAAACCATGATGTCAAAAACATAAAATGTGTGAGGGTGTAAAAATGTAATGCTTTTAGAATGCATTAGAACTTAAGCAACTATCAGCTTAAAACATTCTGCCAGGAGAAACCCTACAATAGATATACAAAAAACAAAAAAAGAATCAAACAACACTAAAAAAAAATCATCAAATAATAAAGGTAGTAACTAAAAGAAGAAAGGAACAGATTTGTTCCAGTGATGTTCACTAATTTGAAAAGATGTGTGAGCCCCTATATTCATTGCAGCATTATTTACAATAGCCAAGGTTTGGAAGCAACCTAAGTATCCATCAGTACATCAATAGATGAGTGGTTAAAAAGATGTGGTATATATATTAAAAGTGGGATATTACCCATTCATAAAAAAGAATGAGGAGTTCCGTCGTGGCTCAGTGGTTAACGAATCCGACTAAGAACCATGAGGTGGTGGGTTTTGATCCCTGGCCTTGCTCAGTGGGTTAAGGATCCAGTGTTGCCGTGAGCTGTGATATAAGTTGCAGACACACTTGGATCCCGTGTTGCTGTAGCTGTGGTGCAGGCCGGCAGCAATAGCTCTGATTAGACCCTAGCCTGGGAACCTCCATATGCCACAGGTGCAGCCCTAGAAAAGAAAAAAAAAAGAATGAAATCTTGCCATTTACAACAAAATAGATGGACCTAGAGGGTATTATGCTAAGTGAAATAAGTCATACGAAGGAAAACAAATACCATATGATTCCACTTATATGTGGAATCTAAAAGCAAAAACAGAAAAAAATGGGAACAGCAGAACAAAACAGAAATAGACCTGTAGAAACAGAGAACAAACTGGTGGTTACCAGAGGAAAGGGGTGTGTGTTGGGGGAGGGAGCAAAATAGGTAAAGGAGATTAAGGAATACAAACTTCCATTTATAAATTAAATAAGCCATGGGAACTTATGTACAGCACAGGGAACATAGTCGATAATTTTGTAATTACTTCTATGGTGACACATGGTTACCAGACTCACTGCAGTGATTAATTTGTAACATATGTAAATGTCAAATCACTATGTTGTATACCTGAAAGGAATATGACATTGTAAGTCAACTATAATTTTTAAAAAGTACAACAAATAAGATTTGTGTAGTGGAATAGTACACAGTGATAAATGAAAAATGAACTTTTTTTTTTTTTTTTTGCAGGGGGAATCCCAGAAATGTTCCCTCTCCTTAGGAAACTCATAATCTAGTAAGAATGAGACATTAAATCAATAATGGCAGTCTATCAAAATAAAGTAAGAACACATTTTCAACTAGAAATTTTACTTCTAGAATACATCTCACTCATGCGCATGTAATGGAAATATACCAGGGAAATTAGTTGCAGTATTATTTGTAGCAGCAAAAGAGTATCAAACTAAATTATAGCATATCCAAAAATAAAAGGAATGAAGGATCTTATATATGCTGAAATGAAGTAATCAAGTTATTTGTAAACAGGACTGATCTTAAAGTTATAAAAATGGGAGAAGTCTAGGACCATATACTTGCTATGCTCATACTTCTAATAAGGGACATATAGGCACATAAATATATTTTTGTATGTGTACATTTCAAGAATGGTAGCAAAGAAACAAGTAACATTGGTTGCCTCCATAAAAAGACTAGGATTCTAGGGTGTAGAATATACCCTTTCTTTTTTTGATATATAATTCACATACTGGTAAAATTCACCCTTTAAAAGTGTATAGTTCAGGAGTTCCTGATCTGGTGCAGTGGGTTAAGAATCCGACATTGCCACTGCATGGGTCACAGATGTGGCTTGGTTTCCCTGGCCTGGGAACTTCCCTATGCTGCAAGTGCAGCTTAGGGAAAAAAAAGTATACATTTCAGTGGCTTTTGGTATATTCATGTATTTGTATAATCATTCCCACTAATTCCAGAACATTTTTATCATCCCAAAAGTAAACCCAATGCTCGTTAGCAGGTACTCCTTGTTCCCTCCTCCCTCTAGGCCCTGGAAAATACTAACTTACCTTCTGTGTCTATGGAATTGCTTCTTCTGAGATTTCATATACATGGAATCATGTAATATGTTGCCTTCTTTCATTTAGTATATCATTTTCAAAGTTTATCCATGTTGTAGCCTGAACCATTATTTCATTCCTTTTTGGGCCAAATAATAACCTATTGTATAGACATACCATGTTTTGTTTATTCATTCACCAGATGGTAGACATATGGATTGTTTCTACTTATTGGCTATTATGATAATGCTTTTCTGAACAGTTGTATACAAGTTTTTGTGTGAACGTGTTTTCATTTATCCTGAAAGTGGAATTGCTGGATCATATGGTAAGCCCATGTTTAACATTTTGAGGAACTATTTTTTACAGAGGCTGCAACACTACAATCTCAACAGCAGTGTATGAGGGTCCCAATTTCTTCAAATCCTCACCAGCATTTGTTATTGTCCATCCTTTTGATTACAGCTATCATGATGGGTTTAAAGTGGTATTTCACTATGGTTTTGATTTGCCTTTCTGTAATGACAAATTATGTTGAACATCTTTTCATGTGCTCATTGGCCATTTGTATGTCTTTGGAAGAATATTTGTCAGATCCTTTATGTCTTTTCAAGCCCACGTGTTTCCTTTTTATTTCTGAGTTGTAAGAATTGTTCATATTTTCGGAATACTAGAGACCTGGATTATGACTTAGAACTATTTTCTTCATTCTTCTTCATCAAGTGGCTTGTCTTTTCACTTTATTGATTGTATGTTTTGAAGCATAATTTTTAAATTTTTGATGAACTTAATCTATTTTCTTCTGTTGCTTGTGCTTTGGGTGTCATATTTAAGAAATTATTGCCTAAAAGGTCACAAAGATTTCCAGCTGTGTTTTCTTCTAAGAGTTTGTAGTTTTAGCTCTTCCATTTAGGTTTTTGGTCCATTTTCAGTTAATTTTTGTGTATGGTGTAAGGTGTAAAGAAGTGATCCAAATTTATTATTATTATCTTTGCATGTGGATATCCAGTTATCCCACTACAGTATGTGGAAAAGACTATTCTTTCGTCATTGAATCGTATTGGTAACTTTGTTCAAAGTAAGTTATCTTTATGTCTGTCCTTAAGCCACTACCATATAGTTTTGAGTACTGCATATATCTGTGTAGAAAGTTTTGAAATTGGGAATGTGAATTATCCAACTTTGTTCTTTTTAAAGTCATTTTGGCCATTCTGGGTCCCTTGCATTTCCATATGAATTTTAGGATCAGCTTGTCAATTCCTGAAAAAAAAAGCCCCTGGATTTTTGATAGGGATTGCATAAATCTGTAGATCAATGTGAGGAGTATTGCCATTAACAATATTAAGTTTTTCAGCCAATGAACATGGCATGTCTTTTCATTTATTTAGATCTTCTTTAATTTTCTTCAACAGTATTTTGTAATTTAGTGTCCAAGTCTTGCACTTCTTTGGTTGATTTTACTTTTAAGTATTTTATTCTTCTCAGTGGTATTGTAAATGGAATTGTTTTCTCAATTTCATTTATGGATTAATCAATACTAGTAGTTAGAAATATGGGTAATTTTTGTATATTTATCTTATATTTTGTATAACTTTTGAGTGTTTATTTTTTACGTTTATCCTTCAACCTTGCTGAATCTGTTTATTAGCCCTGATGGCTTATTATTGGATTCTTTAGGATTTTGTATATACAGGCTCATATTGTCTGCAAATAATTTTTTAATTCCTTTCCAATTTATATGCCTTTTATTTACTTTACTTGCCTAATTTCCCTGGCTATAATCTCCAGTACAGTGTTAAATAAAATATTGAGAGCAGAACCTTTCAATATTTTACCATTAAGAATGATGTTAGTTGTGGGTTTTTGATATTTGAGAAAGTTCCTTTGTACTAGTTTTTGAGTGTTTTTATTGTGAAAGACTATTGGGTCTTGTTGAGTGCTTTTTCACCATTTATTGAGATGATCATGTAGTTTCTGTCCTTTATTAATATGTATTATGTTGATTGATTTTTATATATCGAAACAACCTTGCATTTCTAGGAGAAGTCCCAATTCATCATGGTGTATAATTCGTATTATATGTTGCTAGGTTCAGTTTAAAAAGTATTGTTGAAGAAATTTGCATCTATATTCACAAGGGATATTGGTGTGTAGTTTTCTTGTAATACTTTTTTCTGGTATTGTAGTAATTCTTGCCTCATAGAATAAATTATGAAGCATTTCTTTTTTACTTTATTTGAAGAATAATTGTGAGGCTTGCTTGTAATTCTTTTCCAAAATTTTGATATAATTCAGCAGTAAAGCCATCTGGCCCTAGGCTTTTTTTGTGTGGGAAATTCTATTTAATTAAATTAATTAATTAATTAATTAATTGCTTTTTAGGGCCGTACCTATGGCATATGGAGGTTCCCAGGTTAGGGGTCTAATAGGAGCTACGGCTGCCAGCCTACGCCACAGCCACAGCAGTGCGGGATCTGAGCCACGTCTGAGACCTACACCATGGCTCCTGGCAACAACGCCGGATCCTTAACCCACTGAGCAAGGACAGGGATTGAACCCGCAACCTCATGGTTCCTAGTTGGATTCGTTAACCACTGACCCATGACAGGAACTCCCTTTAGGTCGTAGGTCGCAGATGCGGCTCGGATCCCGTGTTGCTGTGGCTCTGGCATAGGCTGGTGGCTATGGCTCCGATTAGACCCCTACCCTGGGAACCTCCATATGCCGCGGCAGCAGCCCAAGAAATGGCAAAAAGACAGAAAAAAAAAAAAAAAGATAAGGACTAAAGAGTCTGTTGCATTTGGCAGCCTTCTTAAGTGTACTTTCAGTGGGGTGATAAAAAGAAAAACCGATGCACAGGATGCAAAAGTAAATGAATGGTGAAAAAATGTTAAGTGTTGACTATATATATATCTCTTAGCTTGGGTTTCCCTCTTCTCCTTAATTTTTACTCTTTTGGGCCCTGGAGCAGTCTCATCCATAAAGAAAGGTCTAGCTCCTAAGCCTCGATTCTTGAGTATGTGGCTGCCTGCTGGACACCTCCACTTGGCTGCCTTACAGAAAATTAAAACTCCACATATTATCTAATATTGAAGTCCTCATTTTAATACTTATGCAACACCATGTTCATTCTGTCTCTCTCTTGTTCTCATTTTTGTACTCACTCTCCCCCACATCCCCTCCCACCCCATTCCATCCACTTGTTGTCTTGATATCTTGTTTGTTCCTCTATCCTTTTTTATTTCTATTTGTCCCCTGGAAGCTGACTTATATGTACTGTACAACAGGCTCCTTTGACCTCAGGCTTCTAGTTGAGTTTAGCCAATGGGCAACATAGGCAGGAGATTGGAGAATGGAGGAAAGTTACACCAGCTTTGTCTGGAATCATCAGCCTGGTTCCAGCTAAAAATTTCAGCATTGTTAGCAGACCCTTTTCACAAGAGCCCTTCTGTCTTCAAGTTTTGGCCTGGAATGGTGATGGAGCATCCCATACCTTTGTAGATAATCCATTCATTAATTTTTTTCTAATTTTCTCAATTCAAGTATACAATCTTATTTTCTACTAGGCTCCGGAATGAGTATCACTGTGCTCTTGTTATACCCAATTTTATTAATAGTTTCCTGACTTTACTAGGTTTATCCTCGGGTTGGAATGCTTTATCTAGCCCTAAACTTCTATTTTTAATTGACTAATTAATGTGGTGGACTTTTTATTTTGACAGAAATTTCAAATGATTAGATAGAAATGTTGCAAGATAATTCAGAGATCTGCCATATAACCTTTACACAGATTCAGCAGTTGTTTATATATTGCCGCCTTTGCTTTATCATATTCTCTGTATAGGTATTTGTGTATATATGCACATTCTTCTTCTTCTTTTTTTTTTTCTTTTTAGGGCTGCACCTGCAGCACATGGAGGGTCGAATGGGAGCTATAGCTGCCAGCCTATGCCACAGCCACAGCAACTAGAGATCCGAGCTGCGTCTGTGGCCTGCACCACAGCTCAGGGCAACACCAGATCCTTAACCCACTAAGCAAGGTCAGGGATTGAACCCACCACCTCACGGTTCCTAGTCGGATTTGCTTCCTCTGTGCCATGACAGGAACTCCTATATGCACATCCTTCTGAATCATATGCAAATTGGAGACATCATGTTCCTCTGCTCCTAAATCAGTTTATTCCTAAGAGAAAGGACATTTTCTTATATAGCCATAGTATAGTTCTTAAAATCAGGAAATTTAACATTGATATAATGTTATTAGATTATCCCCAGACCATAATCATATTTTTTCAGTTGTCCCACTAATGTGCTTCAGAGATAATTGTTTTTGCTGGTTGAGGATTCAATTGATAATCACTTTTGATTTTTTTTTGTTTTTTTTTTTTTTGTTTTGTTTTGCTTTTTAGGACTCCACTTGCAGCATATGGACGTTCCCAGGTTAGGGGTTGAATCAGAGCTGCTGCTGCCAGCCTACACCACAGCCACAACATGGCAGGAGACACTTTAAGATCACATATGTATCTTGTTCATCATCAAACTTTCAATAATGATATTATCATTCAATAATGACTTTATCATTCGGTAATGATTCTCTATCATTTTTTTCTACATTAATTTTTTACAGTTTTATTTTTTTAATTTTTAGCTTGTTAGGACCATACCCATGGCATATGCAAGTTCCCAGGCTAGGTGTCAAATCGGGGCTGCAGCTTCCAGCCTGTGCCACAGCCACAGCAACACCAGATCTGAACTGCATCTGCACCCTGCACCACAGCTCATGACAATGCTGGACCCTTAACCCACTGAGTGAGGCCAGGGATCAAACCTGCATCCTCATGGATACTAGTCAGATTTGTTACCACTGAGCCACAATGGGAACTCCAATAATCATATATTAATTTCATTGTCATGTCTGTGAAGTTTCACTTAATTTGAAACATTTAATCTTTGTGTGTGTGTGTGTGTGTGTGTGTGTGTGTGTGTGTGTGATCACTCTTGACTTGGATATGTATATTTTTTTACTTGAATATTTTTTGTTTGTTTGTTTTTGCTTTTTGGCCATACCCACAGCATGTGGAATTCCTGGGCCAGGGATTAAACCTGCACCACAGCAACGACCCAAGCTGCTGCAGTGATAACACCGGATCCTTAACCCACTCACTGTGCCACAAGACAACTCCATTACTTGGATATTTTTAAAGGAGGCTATAGTCCAATTTTTTTACAGAATATCCCCTACTCTATTTTACATATTTTATAAAATGTCACTTTGTGTTTGATTTTTCTTAATAATTACACATTATACATTTTTGGTAGAAATTCTATAGAAGTGAGATTATGTCTTTTCAGTGCATCATGTCAGGGGCACATGATACCAGTTTTTCCCAGTATTGGTGATGTTTGATCATTTAGTTAGGCCGGGACCCACTAGGCTTCTCTATTATAAAGTTACTCTATTTGTCCTTCATGATTATTAAGTAATTTGTGGGGAAACACTTTAAGATCACATGTGTATCTTGTTTGTCGTCAAGCTTTCACCCACTGGTTTCAATATTCAATAATGATTTTCTAGCTCTATCATTTTTTTCTACATTAATTTTTTTTACACTCTCTTGTTTTTTAAATTTGATCATGGATAATACCTTAAGACTGTGAACTTTAGTTTCTTCTTTTGAAAATTTCATTGGAGTATAGTTGACTTATCTACATTAATTGTAAGGAAGGGGTTACATTATATATAAATATACATTTATTAACTATATATACGTTCATTTTTTAGTTCAAATATATATTTATTTATATCATTCTAGACTTTTTGTTCAATGGATTGTTATTCATTACTATCATTTTATTTTGGTGACCATATCATCTCAGATTTGATCAGTGTGAGCCCCTTCAACTTGACTCTTTTGTGCTTATGCTTTATTCCCACCAATTTTTTTTTTTTTTTTTTTTGGCTAGGCCTGCAGCATGTGGAAGTTCCTGGGTCAGGAATCAAACCCCCACCATAGCAGCAACCCAAGCCACTGCAGTGACAATTCTAGATCCTTAATCTGCTGCACCACAGAAGTCCTTTTCCCATCGATTTTTGAGTACTTATTACTCTCAGGCACAAAAAGTTTTTGTAACTCATTTTCTGAAATTAGCCTTTTCACTAAGCAACTCAGCTTCCCTATAGTAGAAAATATATCTAGAAACCAAGATCTGGGCACTAGACGTGATAATTATTGTTGATGCGAACTATACGTGTGCGTCTCTCTCTTATAATGGCTTGTTCCTATTTTTTGACTTTGGCTTTTATCTTTATCATTTCTTTCTTGTCTACTTACTTTTTGAGTTTGGTTTTTTCTTTTTCTAGCTTCTTAAAGTGGAATCATAAATTATCGATTTTACCTATTCTTTTTGTAGTAGAAGCATTTAAACATATACTTTTTTATTGAGGTATACTTGACATACATTATATAAGTTTCAAGTATACAATATAATGATTCAATATTTGTATATATTGCAAAGTGATTGCCACGTGTCTGGTTAACATCTGTCACCAAACATAGTTTAGCATTCTTTTTTTTTTTTTTTTGTCTTTTTAGGTCCGCACTCGTGGCATATAGAGGTTCCCAGGCTAGGGATCGAATCGGAGCCGTAGCCACTGACTTATGCCACAGCCACAGTAACATGGGATCTGAGCTGCATCTGCAACCTACACCACAGCTCACAGCAACTCAGGATCCTTAACCCACTGAGAGATGCCGGGGATCGAACCTGTGTCCTCTTGGATGCTAGTCAGATTTGTTTACACTGAGCCACAATGAGAATTCCACTTTAGCGTTCTTGATAAAATACTTCAGCATTTTTTTTTCTGGTCTTTTTGCCTTTTCCAGGGCCACTCCCATGGCATATGGAGATTCCCAGGCTAGAGGTCGAATCAGAGCTGCAGCCACTGGCCTACGCCAGAGCCACAGCGACGTGAGATCCGAGCCACGTCTGCAACCTACACTACAGCTCACCGCAACGCTGGATCCTTAACCCACTGAGCAAAGGCAGGGGTCAAACCCGCAACCTCATGGTTCCTAGTCGGATTCTTAACCACTGTGCCATGACGGGAACTCCAATACTTCAGCAATTTTTGATAGACTTTAATGAGTTTAAAAACCCCTCCTAGGAAACACACTCAACTATTAGTCTGAAAACGAGTCTAAGACCTTTAACCAGTAATGCAAAGAGGCTAATTGTCCTTAACTAGATTGTCGTCTCCTTTTTTTTTTAAAATTCAGACTAACAATAATTAGACATTTTTTCCCCCATAAAATGTTTCTGTTAAGATAGACTCTTTCCGTGGGGCATTTCAGAAAGCTTCTTCTTTTGCAATAAGTTTGAAATAAAACTCTGACCTATACTTACAATCAATCTGAGAGTGACTTTATGTGTCGACGGGATTAAATGTTTGAATATATGAAAGAAGGGAGTCTGACTGTGACTAGGCCTGAACTATTGAATGTATTCTAAATACTCCAAATTTGAGATATTGTGAGGAATAACGACACTTTGATTTCTACCCCCCCAAAAAAGATTTTCCTAGGTTTTATGAATATACTTACATGAAATAGTGTGGGAAAGTGTATAATAGTTTAGAGGAAGGCCATAATAGACCAACAACTCTATCTCTAGATTCTTGTATTCATGGACTGTATAAAACCACGGAAATACATCTGCTGGTAGAAGCCCTAAAGACCCCATGTTATGTCTCCTCATATCTGTGCCAACAGCTGATCTTGTTCTGAACTTCCCACTTGGTATTCACTGGAGGTTCATTTGTCCTTATTTCTACTCCTCTTGCTAAATCTGTTTACAATTCCAAAACACAATATAATTTTTAACAGTACCATGCTTATATTACATTTGTCAACCACATTAACATGAAATTGATATCTAGAAAATAATTTTTCTCTCTAGTCAGGGATTCTTCCCTTTCCAACATTAAAGCCTTCTTGAATAAAAATACATTCTAAGCAGGGAGGGGTCTATTCTGTTCTAACGTGGAGAAAGCAAATGATTTTAAAGCAGAAATGAAAACCACTCCTCTGCAGTTCATCCTTCCTGGTTAAGACACTTCACTGTTCTTGCCACTTCATTTTGGAAGCCTGTTGCAGAACACCAAACTCATGGTTTGGCAGTATTTAATTATTATTTAATAACTGTTGTTCACATCCTCTCTAGAAGATTAGTTATTCATGTGTGATAATCTGTTTTTTAAATTTTTCTTGTCTGTTAACGTGTCTGCACAACTTTTATTGATACCTTCTGGTAAACTTTTGACCACTTGTTAGTGATTTCTTAAGGGAGAGGGATAAAAGGCATAAAAGAACTGGAAGTGAAGTTCTTGTTAAATTGCATTTCTTGTTCAGAGAAGGGATAGTAGCAGGGAAAAGGTGGGGAGAAGAGATTCCTTAAGAGGCACATAGTCATGTCACATACTCCATAAAGGTCACATACTCCATCGATGCATACCAGGCTCTACTTGATAAAGGCTTAATAAATACTTCTTGAGTTAAAAATACTTTTTGTATTTCTATTTCTACCACCTATTGTAACTGCAAATTGGTTGTGTTTTAAATGGATTACATGCATAGTCTTGGTTAAAGAGGTATAAGTTATGGTTTTGGATGCCCCATTCCCCATTTATCCAAGCTTCCTGGGATGCCTAAGACTCTGGAGATATCTAAGGTTCCCAAGTAACATTCCTGTTCCTGGCCTCCCAAAAGCTAGAACTTTCTTCCTTCTTCCTTTGTGTCTATGATTCAGGATTCTGTTCCTTTGGGATTGACCATAAATCATGAACCAATTTTTAAGAACATCTGTGCTACTTAATATTTGACAACATCTGCATTTCAGTAGGACTTTTCTAAAGACTCTTTTAAACACAAAGGAATCATTTTAATGGTAGGATTTTAGGCAGGGTGGCTGCCTTTCCTGGGATCCTGAAATTATACCTTCTCAACAGGCACTGACTTTCTTTGTTAGGCAGGAAAGCAGTGTATAATCCTGATTGATTTCTCAGCACCAACGCTCTGCCCCAACATATATTTCCCCTCTCCAAAGACAGCAGTACACAACTCCCTATGAAGTCAAAGACTTACTGAACTGATAATAATAGTGATTAATATTCCTGCCAGGGGAAAGAAAGAAACTGCTCATCTGCTGGGATGTGTTAACTTTGTTATATTTTCAGGGAATACTGCAAAACCTGAAAGATGTGGCTTACTAAAGAAACTCATATAGTGGAGGAGAATTCATTTGTCTTCTGGAAAAGGAACAATTAACTATCTTCTCATTCGCATATTTCATTAGTAGCATATGCAGTAAATACAGAATACCTCTATTATAACATAGGTTATTACAAAAATTCTAGAATGTCAAGAACTCAGTTTGTTCCCTGAGACATCATCTCCTAGACAAAGAACCTACCTTAATTCAATGAATGCAAAGTAAGATTAGCCTTATGTGTACAAATCATTACACAACTCCAACAAACGTTAATATGCACTGTGTGTAAAGCACTGGAACAGGTGATATAAATCACTGTCATATGTAGAGTCCTTTGGCTTAGTGTTATATTAGCTCTCACATTAGGCCTGTCTGGTTATCGCCTCCATTTTATAGTTGAGGAAACTGAGGCTGAAAGGGCAAGTGGCTTGATATTAAAGGTCACCCAGCTAACAAGCAATAGAGCCAAGACTTAAACTCTCTCACTTACCACAACTGCTTGTTCTTGGGAAGCTTACAGGTATCGAAAAGGGTTCCATTCTATTGAGGACTGCAGTGTACAAGAAAACCCATTCAACCAGAACACTTATGGACAGAAGTATTAAAATACATTTAAATTTCAAGTCAAGTGGAAATATTTCTAATACATGTGGTATATTTCACTGCCTATAATAGCCCTGAAAATAATCAAATCTTTGGTGATAAAGGACCTTTACGTTGCTTCCAAATCATCCTAACCCTTTAACACTTCCCTTCTAGCCTTGCAGTAGAGCATTCCTGAAAGTTAGAGGTAGAAGGCCTGGAAAAGGAATGAAGAAGCTTTGTTTTTGGTCTCTAGCTTAGGCTCCTTTTCCAACCCAGAGATCAAATGCCCAAGCAAGACCACATTTACGCCTAATGTAAAAATTGGGGCATAAAATGCCCCAAAATGACTTTGTTATTTCTAAAAGTGAAACATTTGTTTTACTGTAAGATAAAATACTTTGTGTTTTGCAGAACAGGAGTTTCTGGTTTCACTTTTAAAAACAATGAAAGGAACATATGAATAGATATTTTGGTTTGGGTGGTTGAAAGTCTAACTTTCAGAGAGAGGCCTCTGCATTCTTTAAAATTGAGTTGAAATTCACATAACATAAAATCAAACATTTTAAGCTGTGTACTGAGGTGACATTTAATACATTCATAGTGTTGTGCAACCATCACCTCCATCTAGTTCTAAGACATTTCACACCCTTAAAGGAGACCTTGTGCACATTAACAAGTTGTGTCCCATTTCCACCCACCCCCTGGCCACCACTATTCTGCTTTCTGTCTCTATGGGTTCATCTATACTAGATTTTTCATACAAATGGAGTCATACAATATGTAATGTTGGACTTCTTTCACTTAGCATGTTTCCAGGGTCCATTCACGTTGTAGAATGTATTAGAAATTCATTTTTTTATGGCTCAATGTAATATACCATTGTGGATATGCCACATTTTGCTTATTCATTTATCTGTTGATGGACATTTGGATTGTTTCTACTTTTTGGCTATTGCAAATAATGCTCTTAGGAACATTTGTATACAAGCATTTGTTTGATTATTTGTTTTCAGTTCTTTTGGGTATATACCCAGGAGTGGCATTGTTGGGACATGCTAATTTTATGGTTCACTTTTTGTAGACCTGCAAAACTGTTTTCCACAGCGGCTGCACCATTTTATATTCCAACCAACAATGTACAGGGGTTCCAATTTCTTCATATTCTTGTCAACTTTTTCCATTTTAAAAAATATAGTAATCTTGGTGAATATGAATTGGTCTCTCATTGTGGTTTTATTTGTCTTTTTTTTTTTTGTCTTTTTTGTTGTTGTTGTTGTTGCTATTTCTTGGGCCGCTCCCGCGGCATATGGAGGTTCCCAGGCTAGGGGTTGAATCTGAGCTGTAGCCACCGGGCTACGCCAGAGCCACAGCAACTCGGGATCCGAGCCGATGTCTGCGACCTACACCACAGCTCACGGCAACGCCGGATCGTTAACCCACTGAGCAAGGGCAGGGACCGAACCCGCAACCTCATGGTTCCTAGTCGGATTCGTTAACCACTGAGCCACGACGGGAACTCCTGTCTTTTCTTTATTGCCTGTGATATTAAACATCTTTGCAAATGCTTATTAGCTATTTATATACCTTCCTTGGAGAAATTTTTTCAGATCCTTTGCCCAGTTGAGTTGGTTTATGTGCTATTTTATTATTTAATTGTAAGAGTTCATTATGTATTTGGATACAGGTCCCTTATTAAGTATATGACCCCCTAATGAATTTTTCATTAAAGTTATTGTCCTTTTCAGGTCCAGAATTTCTATTTGGTTCCTTTTTATAATTTCTATGTATTTATTTATAGTCTCTTTTTTCTTCAGACATTATCCTCCTTGTTTCTTTTAGTTCTTAGTCTATGATTTTCTTTATTTCTTTGATCATATTTAAAGCTGTTGATTTAACGTTGTCTAGTAAGTCCAATGTTTCCCAATGACAGTTTCTGTTAGTTTCTTTTTTTTAATGGTAATTGGCTGTACTTTCTTGTTTCTTTGTATGCTTTTTAATTTTTTGTTGTTGAAAATAGACATTTTGAATATCTTTTTTTTTTTTGTCTTTTTAGGGCCACACCCACAGCATATGGAGGTTCCCAGGCTAGGGGTCTAATCAGAGCTACAGCTGCCAGCCCACACCACAGCCACAGCAACTCAAGATCCGAGCCGCATCTGCGACCTATACCAAAGCTCACAGCAATGCCAGATCCTTAACCCACTGAACAAGGCCAGGGATCAAACCCACAACCTCATGGTTCCTGGTCAGATTCATTTCTTCTGCACCATGACAGGAACTCCTGACATTTTGAATATTATAATGTGGTAATTTTGGTAGTCAGATTCTTCCTTCTCCTTACAGTTTATTGTTGTTCCTTTCTGTGCTTTGTACGTGTTTATTTAGTGACTTTTCCAAACTATTTTAAAATACTAATTCTTTGTTTTTTATGCTCTCTGAAGTCTCTGTTTCTTAAGTTTGTGGTAAGCTCATATTTTGGTAAAGATTTCCTTAAATGCCTAGAGCAAAAAAAGAACCAAATCTTCACAGATTGGCTCTATGTTGGGCATTCCTTCGACACTTGGCCAGGCCATTTCCAGCTCCACCTTAGGATTCACTTCCTGCTGATGCTGAGCCTAAAGATCAGCTAGAGATGAAAGCTTAGGATCTTGTCATGTCTTTTCTGAGCATGTGTTCTGCTCTAGGCATATGCATAACTTTCTAGATTCTTCCATTTTTCTATCTCATTCCCTTTTCACTTTTGATAAAATTGCCATAGAGCATCCAAGCCTTATTTTACATCATTGCTTCAGACACATTTTGTTTCTTGCAAAGTTTAATTTAGGTATATTTCTCCCACTTCATCTCAACTTTCCAGTGATTTTATAATTCTGGGGTTCTAACATTTCAAGATGAGTGAAAAATATTGCAAATTGATAATGTCACAATTTTTCTTAGTGTAATTCCATTCTTGAAAGTCTGTCTGTTCCTATATCAAATGCTTTTATGGAGTGCTTACTGTGGGACTGGAATTATGCTGTGTACTTTATGTGGTTACCTTATTTAACTCTGTCAATAACACCAGGAATTAAATAGTATTATTATCTCTAATTTATTTATAAAGATACAGAAGCCTAGAGAGATCAAATAATTTACTGAAGATCTCTCACAGCTTTAAGCATTAAACTCTTAAGTATCATTCACTATTTGCTTCATAAGAATGAGATTTCCAGGTCTTTTTTCCCACTTTATCTTCATTCCTATTTTTACTTCTACTCTTAATCATATAACCATTTTTCACCATATTTCTCAGGAATGCAGAAACAAATCAATGAACTAACAGAAATCACTGTAAAGTACAAACTACAAATAAAAGACCAGCAGCAGTAGTAAATTCAACTTGGAATAGAATGCTGTATGTGAATAACATAGGAATATTCCTGTAATTTCTCCATTTCTAGAAGAAAATTCTAATGGTACTCAGTTTGAAGATGAAACTTGGAAATTTAGAAACTTAGGAAACAGACACTGTCATTAGGAGAGTTTATTTACTGCAGTGCTAATAATTTCCTTTTTCCTTTTTAAGGCCACACCTGAGTCATATGGAAATTCCAAGGCTAGGGGTTGGATCAGAGCTGTAGCTGAGGCCTGCGCCATAGCCACAGCAATGCTTGATCTGAGCCACATCTGCAACCTATGCTGCAGCTTGTGGCAACTCTGGATCCTTAACCCAATGAGCGAGGCCAAGGATCAAACCTGCATCCTCACAGAGACTGCAGTGGGAACCTCACAGGTTCTTAACCCACTGAGCCACAATGGGAACGCTGCTTATATGCTTTTAAAAACAATTTTAATGCCTCAAATGGTGCTTGTAGTAATGGCAAGGCACTAGTCAAAGTTGCACGTTTGAACATAATTGTTTCATGAAATGTAAATGTAGAAAAGTAATATTTATAAACTAATGAGTTATGTAATTTTAGATGTTCTAGTTGAATTTAAACTTTAGAGTAAAAAAAAAATCTTAAAAGACTTTTAAGATATGCATATCATCATTCTTCCTTCCATCTTCAACCCAAGCCAGAGAGAGTATTTGAATTTTCTGAAAATCTAGCCTGACACTTTCTCTTGCTGTGTTTTATGCTGAACTATAATTGCCTATAACCATAAAAATGACTTCAGGGAGCTGGAAGCTGGGCGATAGGAGGATGCAGTACAGGTAAGATAAATTTTGTTAGAGAAGGGGAGGAAAACTCAAGATCAGTATTAATAATGCACCCAGGCTAGACTTATACTTGTTCATGATTATATCAGGATCTTGCCCCAGAATGTAAATCAATGCACTGCTTCCTTTACCAAGATAGTTTTGCCATTAAAAATAAATGTCAACAAAAAACAAAAGCTGAAAGAGTAGAGCAATACTAAACCCATTCTAAAAGAAATACTGAAAGAGCTTCTCTAAATAATAAAGAAGTAAAAAGAAATAGGATGGAGGAAATCACAACTGGAAAGCAATCACTTAAATAAGCCAGTATACAGATCTAAAAGGAAAAAAAAAAAAACCTACCCCAAAAGTGACAGTAAATACAAGGAACAGCAAAAGGACAAACATGAATATGTTAGAAAAGGACTTCAAAATCATAGCATGTGGGGAAGAAAAGTGAGAAAGTCTACTTTTTTTTTGTCTATTTAGGGCCACACCCATGACATATGGAAGTTCCCAGACTACGCTTTGAATCAGAGCTGTAGCTGCTGGCCTATGCCATAGCCACAGCAAGTCAGGATCCAAGCCACATCTGTGACCTACACCACAGCTCACAGCAATGCCAGATCTTTAACCCACTGCACTGAAGGAGGCCAGGGATCAGATCCAATCCTCATGGATACTAGTCAGGTTCTTTAACCATTGAGCCACAATGGGAACTCCTGAGACTCTTTTTTTTTTTCTTTTTTTTTAATAATGTAGATATAGGAAGGGGTTAACATACTTAAAAAACAGGGCAACCACAAATCAAAACCAAACATTACATTCACAACAACTAAAAAGAAAAGTACACAACATAAAATGAATGGAAATCATCCAGCCAAAAAAAGAAAGGAGCAAAGGAGAAACATAGAATCAACTGGAAAACAAGGTTTAAAATGGCAATACATACATATTTATCAATAAATACCTTGGTGTTCCCATTGTGGCTCAGTGGAAAAGAATCTGACTAGGATCCATGAGGATTCAGTTTCAACCCCTGGCCTCAGTCAGTGGATTAAGGATCCAGCATTGCTGTGAGCTATGGTAAAGGCTGAAGACACAGCTTGGATATGGCACTGCTGTGACTGTGGTGTAGGCCAGTGGCTTCAGTTCTGATTCAACCCCTAGGCCGGGAATATCCATATGTCATGGCTATGGCCCTAAAAAAAAAAAAAAAAAAATTACCTTAAATGCCAATGGACTGAATGCTCCAGTCAAAAGACACAGAGTGGTAGATTGGATAAAAAAGCAAAAGCCTACAATGTGCTGTCTACAAGAGACTCACCTTAGGGCAAAGGACACATATAGATTGAAAGTGAGGGAATGGGAAAAGATGTTTCATGCCAATGGACAAAACAGGTGAGCAAGAGTTGCAATACTCATATCAGATAAAATAGACATTAAAATGAAGGCCATAAAGAAAGACAAAGAAGGACACTATTTAATGATAAAAGGATCCATTCAAGAGGAGGATATTACACGTATCAATATAAATACCCCTAATATAGGAGCACCCAGATATGTACAACAAATACTAACAGACATAAAAGGAGGAATTGATGGGAATACAATAACAGTAGGAGACTTTAACACCCCACCCATATCAATGGACGGATCCTCTAGGCAGAAAATCAATAAGTAAACAGAGATCAAATATGACACAGTAGAAAAGTTAGACTTAATTGACATTTTCAGGATGTTACACCCAAAAAAATCAGAATACACATTCTTCTCAAGTGCACATGGAACATTCTCAAGAATTGATCACATATTGGGGCACAAAACTAAAAACAAATTTAAGAGTATAGAAATTATTTCAAGTATATTTTCTGACCACTATGGCATGAAACAGGAAAAGAAATGAGAAAAAACTTACTCCATGGAGACTAAACACCATGTTACTAAAAAAGCCAATGGGTCAATGAGGAAATCAAGAAGGAAATTGAAAAATACCTTGAGACAAATGACAATGAAGACACAGCCACTCAAAATCTATGGGATGCTGCAAAAGCAGTGTTCAGAGGGAAATTCATAGCAATACAGGCCTTCCTCAAAAAAGGAGAAAAATCTCAAATCAACAACTTAACCCACCACCCAAGTGAATTAGAAAAAGAAGAACAAACAAAACCTAAAGTCAGCAGAAGGAAGGAAATCGTAAAGATCAGAGAGGAAATCAATAAAATAGAGATTCAAAAAACAATAGAAAAAAAATCAATAAAACCAAGAACTGGTTCTTTGAAAAGGTAAACAAAATTGACAAACCTCTGGCTAGACTCACCAAGAAGAGGAGAGAAAAGAACCCAAACAAACAAAATAAAAAATGAAAAAGGAGAAATCTCAACGGATACTGCAGAAATACAAAAAAAAAAAAACATGAGAGAATACTATGAACAATTATATGCCAACAAATTTGACAACCTAAAAGAAATGGACAACTTTCTAGAGACATACAGCCTGCCAAAACTGAATCAAGAAAAAATAGATCAACTGAACAGACTGATCACTATAAATGAAATTGAATATGTCATAAAAATGCTACCTACAAACAAAAGTCCAGAACTGGATGACTTCACAGGTGAATTCTACCAAACATACAAAGAGGAACTTATACCCATCCTCCTTAAACTTTTTCAAAAGGTTGAAGAAGAAGGAACACTCCCAAAGACATTCTATGAAGCCACCATTACCCTAATGCCAAAACCAAAGATACTACCAAAAAAGAAAATTATACGCCAATGTCTTTGATGAATATAGACACGAAAATTCTCAACGAAATTTTAGCCAACTGAATCCAACAACGTTTTAAAAAAAAAAAACATACACCATGATCAAGTGGGATTCTTCCCAAGTTCACAAGGATGGGTCAACATATGCAAATCAATGTCATACACCACATTAACAAAAGAAAAGTCAAAAACCACATGATCATCTCAATAGATGCAGAAAAAGCATTTGACAAAGTTCAACATCCACTAATGATAAAAACTGTTACCAAAGTGGGTATAGAGGGAACATACCTTAACATAATAAAGACCGTTTATGGCAAACCCACAGCAAATATATTATTCAATGGAGAAAAGCTAAAAGCCTTCACGCTAAAATCTGGAACAAGGCTGCCCACTCTCACCACTTTTATTTATTTACTTTTTTCTTTTTCTTTTTAGGGCCACACCCACAGCATATGTAGGTTCCCAGGCTAGGGGTCTAATCCTTAACCCACTGAGCAAGGACAGGGATCAAACCTGCAACCTCATGGTTCCTAGTCAGATTCGTATCCACTGTGCCTTGATGGGATCTCCATCACCACTTTTATTCAACATAGTATTGGAAGTCCTAGCCACAGCAATCAGACCAACAAAACAAATAAAAGGTATCCAAATTGGAGAAGAGGTAAAATTGTCACTGTATGCAAATGACATGATAATATATACAGAAAACCCTAAGGACTCCTCACAAAAACTATCCTAACTGATCAATGAATTCAGCAAAATAGCAGGATACAAGATTAACATTCAGAAATTAGTTGCACTGATCAATGAATACTAACAATGAAATCTTAGAAAAGGAATACACAAATACAATACCTTTTAAAATCACACCCCAAAAAATTAAATACCTGGGAATAAACCTGACCAAGGAGGTGAAAGACTATTTGCTGAGAATTATAAAACATTAGTCAAGGAAATTAAAGAGAATTCAAAGAAAAAAAAAGAGAAAAGATATTCCATGTTCCTGGGTTGGAAAAATTAATATTGTAAAAATGGCCATACTACCCAAAGCAATATAGAGATTCAATGCAATCCTTATCAAATACCCATGACATTTTTCACAGAACTAGAATAAACTATCAAAAAATTTATATGGAACCACAAAAGACCCAGAATTGCCAAACCAATCCTGAGGAACAAAAACCAAGCAGGAGGCATAACTCTCCCAGGCTGCAGGTGATATTACAAGACCACAGTCATCATGACAGTGTGATACTGGTACCAAAACAGACATATAGACCAATAGGACATAATAGAGAACCCAGAAATAAACCCAGACACCTATGGTCAATTAATTTTTTTTTTTTTTTGTCTTTTTGCTATTTCTCTTTTTGCTATTTCTTGGGCTGCTCTCGAGGCATATGGAGGTTCCCAGGCTAGGGGTCTAATCGGAGCTGTAGCCACCAGCCTACGCCAGAGCCACAGCAACGCAGGATCCGAGCCGCGTCTGCGATCTACACCACAGCTCACGGCAACGCGGGATCGTTAACCCACTGAGCAAGGGCAGGGACCGAACCGCAACCTCATGGTTCCTAGTCGGATTCATTAACCACTGCGCCACGACGGGAACTCCCACAGTCAATTAATCTTTGACATAGGAGGCAAGAATATCAAATGGGAAAAAGAGTCTTTTCAGCAGGTGGTGCTGGGAAAACTGGACAGTTGAATGTTAGTCAATGAAACTGGAACACGCCCTCACACCATGCACAAAAAATAAACTCAAAATGGCTTAAAGACTTAAATGTAAGACAAGACACCATCAAACTCCTAAAAGAGCACCTAGGCAAAACATTCTTTGACATCAACCTTACAAATGTTTTCTCAGGTCGGTCTCCCATGGCAACAGAAATAAAAGTGAAAATAAACCAGTGGGACCTAATCAAACTGACAAGCTTTTGCACAGCAAAGGAAACCATTAAAAAAAAAAAAAAAAGACAACCTTTAAAATGGGTGAAAATAGTTTGAAAAATGGGCCAAAGACCTGAATATACATTTCTCCAAAGAAGATATATAGGTAGCCAACAAGCTCATGAAAAAATGCTCAACATCACTGATTAGGGAAATGCAAATCAAAACTACTATGAGGTACCACCTCACACCAGTCAGAATGGGCATCATTAATAAGTCCACAAGTAAATGCTGGAGAGGGTGTAGAAAAAAGGGAACCCTCCTACACTGTTGGGGTGGGAATGTTAATTGGCACAACCACTATGGAAAAAAGTATGGCGGTGCCTCAGAAATCTAAATATAGAACTACCATATGACCCAGCAATCCCAATCTTAGGCATATATCTAGACAAAGCTTTGCTTGAAAAAGACACATGCACCCATATGTTCATTGTAGCACTATTCACAATAGCCAAGACATGGAAACAACCTAAATGTCCATCGACCGAAGAATGGATTAAGAAGATGTGGTATATATACACAATGGAATACTACTCAGCCACAAAAATAACAAAATCATGCCATTTGCAGCAACATGGATGGAACTAGAGACTCTCATACTAAGTGAAGTAAGTCAGAAAGAGAAAGACAAATACCATATGTTATCACTTATATCTGGAATCTAATATACGGCAGAAATAAACCTTTCCATAGAAAAGAAACTCATATGGACTTGGAGAACAGACTTGTGGTTGCCAAGAGGGAGGGGATGGGAGTGGGATGGACTGGGAGTCTGGGGTTAATAGATGCAAACTACTGCCTTGGAATGGATAAGCAATGAGATCCTGCTGTCTAACACTGAGAACTATATCTTGTCACTTATGATGGAGCATGATGAAGGATAATGTTAGAAAAAGAATGTGTATATGTATGTGTGACTGGGTCACTTTGCTATACAGAAGAAAATTGATACAACACTGTAAACCAAGTACAATGGAAAAAAAACATTTAAAAATTTTTAAAAAGTCAATTAAACAATATCTTTAATGACTCAGTTTACATCCTGGCACAAATTCCTTTTCTCATTATGGACTGGTAACAAACTCTTTATGGGACGGTACTGGTCTGAGGATCACAATTTGAAATTCCACTGAAAAGACAGTAAAGTTATTTTTAAAGAGCATATATCCACAAGGATATATAGGATAGAAGAAATAGTAGATAGAAGAAATAATAAGAAAATTTGAGAAATTGGAAAGCAGTTGGACAAAAGTAACTGCTTTCAGAAGATCAAGAAAGAGAAATCCCTAGCTAGTATGAATTAAGTAAAGAGTAACCTGGTTTATATCACCAAGCTCCCAAATATCTATAACTGATAACACTGAGTCCCTCTGGAAGTGGAAACAGAGATGGAACTAAAAACTAAAAACAGGAGGATTTGCTGTAAGCCTGTTTCAGAAGGAGTTAGACCCTAGATTACATCCCTGACTGCTTAGTTCAGTATCTGCTTTCCCCTCATCCTAGCTAAAGACTGGTCACTTAGTCTCAAAAGAAAGTGAAAGAGGGTGTCTCTGAACTGCGAGATACCAGGCACAGTTAGCAGTGTGTAATGTTCTGAAAGAAAGAAGGTTAAAGGAAAGTTTACTTATTAAAAATTGAGACTCCCAGCCTTTATCCCTTATTAAGTTCCCAGAATACTGGCAATCGGGCCTTTATCATTCAGAGAAGAGATTGGAAGAGCTTCTCTGGGAAAGCGATAAATCAAAAAGGAAAGAACAAATTTCTGGAGTTTCCAAAGAACACAGCTCAGTTGGATTACTCTAGAGAGAAGAGCATACTTGAGAGGCCCCACCCTTAAGCAGAGACTTCCAATCATCTTTTTAGTGACCACTCTTAAATATGAGCAGAAAGCCAAGGATTACAGACATTTGAGGTATGCATTTAATATGAAACTGAGACTTAAAAAAAAAAAGAGAGGGAAAAAGCCAGTTGGAGGAAGTCTTGAAGGGAGAAATAAATTTCCCAAAATTATTGGTTTATTTAGAGAGAGAAGAAAAGATAGTGCACCCACCCAATGAGAATAAGATGTTTTAAAAAGATTACAGAACAATAACAACAAGCTCTTGAAAATTAAACAAACAAGCCATTTAAACAGAGGACTTACCAATAAAGTTGAAGTCTCCTGAAAAGTAAAACAAAAGCTCAAAAAGAGGGGATGTAAAACAGAAAAAAAAAATAAGATTTGACTTTAGAATAGGAACTCTGGAAAGAGAAAACAGAGGGAAGTTATTAAATAAATAATTTTTAAACATTTACAGAAAAAAATATTTGCAGAATAAAAGGGCTCACCAAATGGCTAGCATAATGGGTGAGAACAGAACCACCTCAAGGAACATTATTGAAAAATTTTAGGACAAAAAGAAAATCTTAAAGTCTTTGAGATTGGGGGTGGGGGTGAAGGGGAAGAAGTAGGTTTTAAATATAAAGGTTCAAAGATTAGATTGACATTGCATTACT
Organism: Phacochoerus africanus; assembly: GCF_016906955.1. Classification (NCBI taxonomy): domain Eukaryota; kingdom Metazoa; phylum Chordata; class Mammalia; order Artiodactyla; family Suidae; genus Phacochoerus; species Phacochoerus africanus. The sequence continues at coordinate 81,512,140 of NC_062546.1, forward strand.
CAACAGCAACTCTAGATGCCGGAATATAATGGTAAAATGTCTTTAATAGAGAAAACAGTTTCCAAACTAGAATTATATATTTAGTCAAACAACTCATGGTAAGGGATGAATAAAGACATATTGAGATAACCAGGGTTTGGATATTTCATCAACCATGCTCTTTTTACCAAAAAGTTATTGGAGAATGTTCTCTCCCCAGATGAAGGAGTAAACCAAGAAATTGGAAAATCATGGGATTCAGGAAGCAGGGACTTCACTGAGAGAAAGACACAGACAGACAGGCAGAGAGAGAGGGGGGTGGGGTGCAAAGGGAAGATTTCAAGATGGCAGTGCAGGAAGCCTGAATAGTGACCCAGTCCAAATTGGAGCAAGTAAGAGCCTCCTGAAGATATTTATTCAAGAAGAAATAATTAATAGATTACAGTACCCAATGTGTTTAAATGTACTAAGAGGAGAGTTACAAAATTGGTGGAGAGTTTGGGGTTAAGTTTGTGTAAAGTAGTGTGCAAAGAAAATTAAAGGGTGAAAGAACAAAAAAAAATGGAAGGTTAATAGATATTATTGTTGAGCTACCATCATCTCATTGAACCTCATAAAAAATCCTCGAACCAGAATTGCCCAGCCATGAGGTTCCTGAATTCCTGACCCAGAAGAAAAGAATGAGATAATAAATGTTCATTGTTTTTTTAAACGACTAAGTTTTAGGTTAATGCATTATGTAGCAATATATAACTAATACAGATTTTGGTACCTGGAAGCATGGTGTTGCCATAATGAAAATTTTAAATGTGGGAGTAGCTTTGGAACTGATTAGTGGGAGGAAGTTGGAAGGACCTTAAGAGTAGTGAAAGACTAAAAATGCTTGTAAAGACTGTTATTGGAAGCTTGATAGCCTGTGAGAAGTTTACCAGTAAGGACTTTAAGCAGGATGAAGAAAACATTATTGGAAACCAGAGGAAAGGAGATCCTTGCTATGCTGTGGCAAAAAAAAAAAAAAAAAAAAGGGCAGCACTGTCACCTACAGTAATATACAAAGTAGAATATATATTTAATGCACTGGGTGATATAGGTAAGGAAATTTCCAGACGAAGTGTTGGAAATGTTGCATGACCACTTTTTGCTGCTTATAGTAAAATGCAAGAGGAGTGCCTTAAAGGAAGGAATATTAAATATTAAAGGAGCCAGGAATTGTTGGGTTTGAAAATTCTCAGCCCCTCCAATTGCAAATGATGTTAAAATTAGAGATGACTCTCTGACTAAGATTAAATCCACGGCATAATCAGAAAAATATAGTCTGAAAATTAAGCCAAGATGTGACTGTAATATCTTTGTTATGATCTCAAAAGATTTAAGGCAGTGCCTCAGAGAACCACTGTTAAACAGTTAGGGCTTCTAGGTAGCTTCAGAGTGTTTTCTCACAGTAGCTTTTGCATAAACCCAAGCTGGAGAAGGGCTTTTCTTAGAGATTTGTGGCTAAGGCATTTTCCTAGTGGTGTGAAACCTAATAAGATGCATAAGAGACATACAACATTTTTAAGAGAATTTGTATTAGCAGAAACACCACCAGCTTGGATTGAAAGCAACAGATAGAACAAAATGAAAACCTTGGACCTCAAATACAGGGACATGAAGTAGTCTGTAAAAACAACTCAACCACAAACATGGGCTACCTTTCATGGAAAAGGAGGGATGACTCAGAGGGTAGAACCCAGAACCATAGATAATCATTCCCATGGCTCTGAGTTCTAATCAAGGAAATACTAAAATATGTCTGATGGATTTCAGATTTGCTAGTGACTACTAACTTCTCCAAACCTTCTGTTTTTCCCCTTTTAGAATGGAGGGTCTATAGCACAACATTCTTTGCCTGTATCACCATTTTATATTGTGGGTGTGTTGGGTAAAGAACTTGTCTCTGTAATTCGCAAGTCTTCATATCGAGGAAAACCGTACATGGGGAGCATCATTTACAAGTTACTTTAAATGATGAAATCCTAGACTTTAAACTGATGCTATACATGCATGAGACTTTGGGGTGGTTGTAAGAGGGGTAAAGATATTTTGCATTTAGGGAGAATATAAATAATTTTTTGCCAGAGTGTGGAATGTAGTAGTTTAAAAATATGCCTTCAAATTCACTGATACTCCTCCCTTCTAAGGGTGGAATCTAATTCTACTTTCTACTTTATGTGGTCCAGATTTAGTGACTTGCTTCTAATGAATAAAATACAGCAGAAGTGATGTGACATGACTTTTGAGGGTAGGTCATAAGAGGATAGTTTCTGGGGAGTTCTCTTATGCACAGCAGGTTAAGGATCTGGTGTTGTCACTGCAGCAGCTGGGGTTGCTGCTGTGGTACAGGTTCGATCCCTGGCCTGGGAACTTCCACATGCCATGGTTGTGGCCAAAAAAAAGGATAGCTTCTGCCTGGTATACACTCTTTCTCTCTCTTAGTCTCTTCTTCTCCCCCACCCCTTTCTCTCTCAGATCACTCATTCTTGAGGAAAGCCAGCTGTCATGTTGTAAGGGCACTCAAGCAGCACTTTGGAGAGTAGAGGGACCCAGATGAGGAGAGGCCTCCTGGCAAAAGCCAGCACCAATGTGCCAAAATATATAAAAGTCACCTTGGAAATAAATCCTTCAGCCTCAGTCAAGCCTTCAGGTGACTGCAGGTCTGACTGACAACTTGCTTGCAACCTCATGAGAGATCCAGAGACAGCTAAGCTGTGCCTAAATTCATGACACTCAGAGACTATACAAGATAATTAGTGTTTATTGTTTTAAGCCACTGAGTTGGATAGTTAGGGCAATTACTTATGCAGCAAGAAAGTAGCAATGGATCTAGCCAAAATTATGATATTATAATGGGAGGATAACTGACCTCTCAAAAATCTAGCTATCTAAAATATATAAAGTGAATTTTCGATGATCATATTAAAATATGGAGGCAATACATTTTTCATATTTTTCACAGTGATAGATTGGTAATATGTAACTAGCACTCTGCATCTGTTTTTAAAAATGTGTAGATATAGATTGAAAAATAATTTTAGAGATGGGAAGAAACTAAGAGATAGTGTTATTTAAGTCTTCTGTTTAGTACAGTGTTTTAGAAATAGTAAGTACTCAATAAATGGTTTTGATGTATATATGACATATGTCTATTTATTCTTAAGGTGTAATTTTAAATTGTGATTATCTGCCTTTATGTGGCTGTTTTCTTGGTGTTAATTATTTCCTTTTCTTTCATTTGCTTAATTTTCTATGTTTGTATTGCTTGGTTGTCCTTAATGCACCAACAGATCTGTTGAATGCTTAGCAATCATTGTTTCAAAGTCAAACACATCAAATTATCCATCTGTTCCATTTTATCTATTCTGGAGACCTCCCTTCACAGCCTTTGGTCCTCTCGGTCCAATCTGGATGGTTGTTCTCTTGACTGGCTGTCATGCTGGGACTTCCCTTAGCCATTCTGGTTTTGGGATTGTTTTTGAGAGAATTTGCTAATGTGAATATAAGTAGAATGAGGCAGCATTAATATTTTAAGGAGGATCCTAAATTATTAATATATGCAGTTTCTCTGACCTGGATTCACCAGCCTGTGAGGTCACATAAAATGAGGTCACATTTGCTTTTGGTGCCCGAACTAGAGTGGCCCAAGAGTTCATAGTTTGAATGCAAGATCTCAGCACCACCAGCTTCACAAAGTGCCCTTTGAGTTTATGTGGGGGTTCTTAAAAGGGATGTACTTACTAATTAGTGTATCCACTGGTTACTACAAGGCATTTGCCATTTTCTTCCTCTTCTCCTGTGACCCCCTGACCGATGTGTATTCTCCTGAATGCTGTTTAAATGTGCTGATGGTATCCCGCATAAGGTTGCTGTTGTATTTGCCAAGGATGATTTTTCCTGATGTTGCCATTGCCAAGAATACCAAGGGTACTCAGCATGATGGGAGGTAGTGAGAATGACCCTTTCCCCAATTCCACCCCACTTTTCCACTCCCCTCCGCCATTGCTCAAAGACCAGAGTACACAGCCTCTTTCAGCTTCTCCTTTTTGTAGTCTCCTACTCCCCCCACCACACCCGTTTTATAGGGCCACACCCTTGACATATGGACGTTCCCCCGGTCTAATCAGAGCTATGGTTGCCGTCCTACACCACAGCCACAGCAACGTCAGAGCTGAGCCGCCTCTGCAACCGACATCACAGCTCACAGCAATGGCGGATCCTTAACCCATTGAGCGAGGCCAGGGATCGAAACCTCATGGTTCCTAGTGGGACTTGTTTCCGCTGCACCACAATGGGAACTCCAAGTGGTCTCCTACTTAACACACCTCCCATATCCCCGGTCTAAACCAATAACAATAAACAGTCACAACTAGCTGCAAAGCATTCATTTCAGCAGGGATGATACAAAAGCCAGAAGGCTCAGAAATACAGCTCAGCCACATAGTATATTACCAAACCAGAGTGCTCAACATTTATATTCTATTGAGTTTCTCAAGCCAGAGAAACAGTCTGCTTTAAAGTGAGATGAAGTTTCCATTCTGCAGATAGAAAACTACTTTCAGCTTTCAAATAATGGACCTCTTTCACTGCTAAACAAGATTTTAAATGCCTTAGAATCTACTCCCAATCCAAGTACCATATTGCCAACCTTTAAATACATATGTCCCTAGTCTTTTAGAAACCCCAAAGTGTTCCTTCTTTGGGAAAATTTAGAAACCTTCTATAGACATCTGTAAATAATGCAACAGAATTGAAATACTAAATATTTCAGACTTTTCACTAATTAAGACTGGCCTTTGCTCTAAACATTGTCTTCACTTGCCGAGTTAGCATTTTCAAAGAATATTTAAGATGGAGATGCCACTAACTGGGTGAGTTGCTAGCAGACCACAGCAGAGGAAAGACTTTTTCTTGTGAGGTTTAAAGCACTACTGTGCTGGTGGTTTTTTTTTTTTTTTTCCCCAAAGGAGAGAATCATTTTCAAAACAAAGGCTGTGTTATTCCAAGAAGAAAATTTCAGGTGGTACGTAAGACCCTTCGCGTCATCTTCCCCTGTCTCTCTGGCCAGTGCCATTTCTTCCTCTTAATGCTCAATTCTCTCATTTAGTGGATAAGGACAGTTAGATTCAGTTTACCTAATTAGTAAGAGGTAGAGCCAGGACTTTAATCCAGGTGAATTTGACTTCAAAACTGATAGTTTTTTCCTGCTTACCTCATCATGATGTGTCACTTTGGATGGGTACAGAGATGACCATAAGAAAAAGGAACTTATCTGGGGAACTATCCAGCCATGTGGGTCATCTGGGATTTCTCTGGCATACATAAACAATGACTCCCTGGTGATACATGGGTCTTATGTTGAAGGAGGTTCTGGATAGTACACTCTGTGCAAGCAAACCTAATCCCAAACCTCACTGTCCCTCTTTTTTTCTTCTAATACCTTTTCTTCCATCCCTTTTTGGAGACAGACCAAGAAACTGGTTGCTGATCCTGCACTCTGCTCCCCGTAAGTCAGCCCTGGCTTACCTTTCCTATGACATCTGTTAATAGCTTGAGGGCCAGAGGATCATGAACCAAGGAGTCCGTGTAAAAGGAACCAAGGTATTCCTTTGGATTGATTGAATTGTCCTGGGCACACAGATCCGGACGCATGTAGAATCCATGGGCAATTCTTCCTACTGTGAAGGGGAAGGAACCACCTGCAAGTAAAACCCATTACTGAGGGGCTATTGTTGATTGAAAAGAATTCCTTCCAATCCTTGTGTTGTATGCAAAGAGAAGTTATTATAGCTTAGCTACTTAACTGTATTTACAAAGGACCTACTGGGTTCCAAATGCTGAGTGATGACCCAGGATAAAGGATCCAGAATAAAGAATAAAGTTAACTCATCTAGAAATTCAGATTTAAGGAATTTAGTCTAAAGAGAAAATATAAGGATGTAAAAATAGGTGGTCAAGGTTTTCAAGTGTAGTGTGATTAAAATAATAGAAATATACAGAGGCAACCTATCAGGTGAAGAATAACTAAATAATGATGGAACTTCTGTAAAATATATGGCCATGCATACAACCATCATTCCCATGCATACAACCATGTATTCCCATGGAAAAATGTCTCTATATGCAGTTGGGAAGGAAAAGCAGATTGGAGAACAGTATTTATAGTTTGATATTGCTTGTGTATCCAAGAGTCACAAATTCAGTTACCTACAAGGACCAAGCAGAAAATGTAAATGAATGAAACAGGCCTCTTTGTAAACAACAGTGAATAGCAGGGATGATTGCAAACTGGAGAGCTTGTGATCTGACCAAAGAAATTTAAATAAAAAAAAAAACAAAACAGGAGTTCCCATCGTGGCGCAGTGGTTAACGAATCCGACTAGGAACCATGAGTTTGTGGGTTCGGTCCCTGCCCTTGCTCAGTGGGTTAAGGATCCAGCGTTGCCGTGAGCTGTGGTGTAGGTTGCAGATGCGGCTCGGATCCCGCGTTGCTGTGGCTCTGGCGTAGGCCGGTGGCTACAGCTCCGATTGGACCCCTAGCCTGGGAACCTCCATATGCCGCGGGAGCGGCCCAAGAAATAGCAAAAAGACAAAAAACAAAAACAAAAACAAAAAAACCCAAAAAATCAAGTAAACTGTGCCAAACAAATTAAACTTGTATGCAAGAATGGAATTTGATCCTCAAACTATCATATACTTTATAGCTAGAACAGTGCCTAGATGGACCAAACTATGTCCTTCCAAAATTTACATGTTGAAGCCCTAACCCTCAACAAAACTGTATTTAGAGATAAGGCCTCTAAGGAGAAAATTAAGGTTAAATGAAGTAATAAGTTCAGCCCCTTATCCAATTAGACTGGTTGCCAAGAAGAGATACCAAAACTCTCTCTCTCTCTCTTGCTGTGAACACACAAAGAAAAGGCCATATGAAGACACAGTAAGAAGGTGGCCTTCTGCAATCCAGGAAGAGAGAACTCACCAAAACCCAACCCTGCTAGAATCTTGATCTTGGAACTCCAGAATTGTGAGTCAATAAATTTCTGAGCCCATTCTATGGTAGTATTTTGTTATGACAGTTCAAGCTGACTAAGACAGATAGGGTCTTACCTCCATGCGCAAAACATACTTTCAGTTTAGGAAACTTTTCAAACACTCCGCCCATGATCATAGAGCAAATGGCTGTGGTGGTCTCTGCTGGCATTCCTGAAAGAGGAAACAGTCATGAGGTGTAGGGCTCTTGTCACTACAAACAAGAAGTTTGGTGATGCTAATGGTGGGGGAATAGGACCTTGCTGTAATTGTCAGTGCTGAGAAATGTGGGGTCCCTGTGCCCCAGCATTGGCCATTACTTTGGCAAGCAGAAACCACATGACACTCCTTATTTACTGCTTACAAATAGAGTTATCTAATGGCTAGAACAACAGAACAGTCAAGGAACCCAGAGGACCAGGCCTTTTCTGATTCTCCCAGCTTCCATTTTGGATGCAGTGGGACAAGCAGGTACAGTGAGTCTAGGCTGAACCCTTACTCCTCCAGTTTTTTTGCTTCTTGGCCTTTGACTAGTTATTTAATACCCCTGAGCCTATACTTCTTCACCTGTGAAATGGGGACAGTATTGCTCATCTCACGAGGCTACTGTGGAGCCTTGCAAATGATGTCGGGAAAGTTCTTAGCCGGAACTTTACACTGGAGATACTCAACCAATACTAGTTGCCTCCCTGTGCTTCAATTTCCTCATCTGTAAAAATGGGGATAATAATGGGTTACTTCTTACCACATAGTAAGTGCTCAGTAAATATTAACTAATATTAATATTCCTGCCAAGTCTTTTTTTTTTTTTGTCTTTTTGCTATTTCTTGGGCCGCTCCCGCGGCATATGGAGGTTCCCAGGCTAGGGGTCGAATCGGAGCTGTGGCCACTGGCCTACGCCAGAGCCACAGCAACGCGGGATCCGAGCCGCGTCTGCAACCTACACCACAGCTCACAGCAACGCCGGATCGTTAACCCACTGAGCAAGGGCAGGGACCGAACCCGCAACCTCATGGTTCCTAGTCGGATTCGTTAACCACTGCGCCACGATGGGAACTCCCCTGCCAAGTCTTTGCTGCTGCTTAGAGCTGAGATTGAAAATAACTTATTAAATTATTTTGAGTGCTTTGTGCTTCTAAAGGAGACAGCAGGTCCACGCATGCTGCCTTCGCTTCCATGGAATCAGACTGGGCTATATTTCCAAATGACTGCTTTTCAGACTATGATTAAGAAATCTCTGGTGGCTCTGTGGTTGAGCCCTGTGTCTTCAGGGGAGGCCTGACTCTCTAGCTGCCAAATTGGATTTTACTGGTTGCTTTTCATGCTTAGGTCAGTTGTGATTCCATGGACAGAGATGCCCCTGGCTCCCTGGATCCTTGTCCTCTTAGGAATTCTGGAAGCATGATGGATTCACATCCATCTGGGAGTGGTTTGTGGGCAAAGTTTCCTGCAGGCCAGAGGAGGGACAGTATCATTGCCTTTTGGTCCTGTGATTCTGCTTTCCATTAACTACTTGAACCATATCCCCACAATCATTGTCCATACAGGAGCCAAAGTGGAATATTTACAATGTAAATTAGATCATGGCTCTCCCCTGCTGGGAATCTTCCAATCTGCTAGATCCAGAATAAAATTCTGGAACTTTGCATCCAGAATAAAAATCTGAAATTAGCCTGTTTGTTTAAGATCTGTTTGTGTATCATCTCTTTTCCTCTAACCAGATCATAGGCTTCAGGAGGGTAGAGGTTTTGTCCATGTCTGGTACATAGTAGTGTTTGGTACAGGGCCAGGCATGCTGGAGAGGATCAATATATATGTGCTGCATAATGAGTGATAAAGTGATCTTTTGTGTAAATGCTCTCCTTTGTTTCTCCTGTGGGAAATTGAAATGCAGATTAGTTTGTGGGACTTGTCATAATGTTATGTGAATTAGTATGAGATTGTCTTTGAAGCTGGACAGCATTAGGGCTCCTTAGGTTATCTCTTCCAAATAATTGTTGTGCAAGAATTTGGTGGAGGATGGGTAGGAAGCTATCTTGCTAAATACATTGATCTGCAAAAGCAGTAACAGGGGCATAAAATGTGAGAGCAGGAAGAGTATGCAGAGCAGTTCCACACCAGAGCTTAGTAGGTCCAGTAGAGTCTCTTCTCTTTGCCCTTCCCTTGTCCTCAGGTGGACCCATGGGTAAGCAGTGCAGGTGGCAAAGAGTAGAAGAGAGGGGCAGGTAAGAGGGTACTTGAAAGAAAGCCTGGTCATCTGCATTCTAGGTCCTCAGATCCTTGGGTGGTGGAAGTTGACCTTTGTAACTCCAGAGTTCTCATTTATAAGGGCTTATGCCATCACTGGCTTCTAAAACACCTATTAGATAGGTATGGCCACTGTTCTTCAGAGCCTTTTTGGGAGTCTGTGTAGTGAGGTGGCTTTTTTTGAGCCAGACAGATCTATGTAAATTCCATTTTCACTTTTTAACTCTGCCACTTGTGCAACTTATCCAAATAACCACTTGAGAAGCAATTTCTCTATCTATAAAATGGCTATAATAATGACAACCTCATAAAGTTTCATGTGGATAAGATTAAAATTAAGTGTGGTAACACATACAGCACTATCCGAGTAAGAGCTCAATAACTATTATTTATACTTTTTCTCTTTGACATAATACATAGCTAATCGGAAAAAAAACAAAGGCTTGATTCTTTTTTCCAGATCCCAAACTGACACAAACCTATGAGCCAAGGGAACCAGTATTTGGCCATCCGTCCATCCATCTGCATGTCCCAGGGGTGCACAAATAGGGAACAGTTCAGCTTTTCAGCCTCCTTCAAAGAAGCAATGAGAGAAAGGGTCATTTGGATGCGCTAGCTAATACAAGGTACTATTTTAGGGAAGGTGCTTTTCTCGGGGTCTATATTGATTCAAATAAATAAATTACAATATTTTGAAAGCTTTTTTTCTGATCTGTATAATAGAATATATATTTTTTTGCTTTTATTTTTTAAATATTTATTTATTTATTTTTGGCTGCTGTGTGGCATATGGAAGTTTCTGGGCCAGGGATCGAAACTGTGCTACAGTTATAGCCTGTGCCATGGCTGCAGCAATGGCAGAGCCGTGCCACAGGGGAACTTCTAAAAGAATTATTGATAAATTCTGCTCCTGTTTGGAAACTAAAGGGAACACTTAAGGGTTCCCTTGTGGTGCAGTGAGTTAAGAATCTGGAGTTTTCACTGCAGCAGCTTGGATTGCTGCTGTGCCACAGGTTCGATCCATGGTCCAGGAGCTTTGGCATGCCATGAGTGTGGCCAAAGTTCTTTTAAAAATAAAAGGAACACTTAGAATTAACAAGAGTGTTGGTGGGTTTACCATTGAGGTTGATGGATTTAATATATGGTTTGGCAAAACAAGTCACAGAAACATCTGCTGGAACATTTTGGCTGAGAGCAAAACACTCAAGGACTGAATCTCACATCTCACACATACAGAGGAAATTTCCCCTGCTGGTTCCTATTTGGTCCACTCTTTTGGAAGGACTGTTCAGACTGAATTGTTGGCATTAGGGTTGGAGTGTTCCTTCCTCTCCCCCACTTGGAGGCCGGATGAGGTGGAAAGTGAGGAAGCAATGGGCTGGGAGCCAGGGGCTCATGACTGGGCTGGAGCAGGCTGGCCTGACCTATGCCATCTGGCCACTCCGAGCCTGACACTGGGTGGGAATCTGTGAGATCTACAGACATTCACAAAGCAGCCTCAGGACCACAGCTGAGCCCTTGAACGGTCTGCTGTGAATGCGATGACTTTAAAAAAGAAAGAGCTCTCAGTGCCTCAGCCAAGCAGGTACTGAAAAGAATGTCATGAGCAAACCTACTCCAGGATCTTCAGGGAAATGGAAATACCGTCTGGAAGAAACGACCTTTACTCAACACAATGTTTAATTAAAACAGTCCTCTCAATAGGCCTTTAATATTAGTTGCTTATCAAGGGTTCAAAAAAAGGATTTTCCTTAGAAAATTTCTTTTCCAAATATATTGGGGTGCTGGAGTGACTCATCCTACCTCTACATATGAACATTTGGGCTAACCAGCCTAATGAAATGTGACTTGTGTATGTAAGTATTGTCAAAATGGAGAAATAATCCTGGGACAGAAGAGGATGCTGGAACAGGCAAAGGGTAGACTGAAGAAAGGACTTCTAATTCAACAGGTTCTGGGGAACAGAAGAGATATAAATCTTTTGAAGGGAAAGGAGCTAATTGGTTTCTAATAATGGATGCAGCCTGTTTGAGAGGGAGTATTAACTTTTTGGGATGGTTTGGGCTTGACAAAGTCATGTGATCATGGCATCTCAGTGGGATCTCACACCTCATTAGGATAAAACTGTATTCCGTAACCCGTGATGGTTCATTTCTATTAATTTCACATTAAATTTTTTTTTGTCTTTTCTAGGGCTGCACCCCGTGGCATATGGAGGTTCCCAGGCTAGGGGTCTAATTGGAGCTGTAGCCACCGGTCTATGCCAGAACCACAGCAACTCGGGATCTGAGCTGCGTCTGCGACCTACACCACAGCTCACGGCAACACAGGATCCTTAACCCACTGAGCGAGGCCAGGGATCGAACCCACAACCTCGTGGTTCCTAGTTGGATTTGTTAACCACTAAGCCATGAGAGGAACTCCTCAGATTAAATATTTTTTATCTCTTTCTGCATGTGAGATATTGTAGAGCATATAAAAGAAGTCACTTGTACCGTTAAAATCATGATAGCTCACTCTTATTGTGAATTTACCATGTGCCAAAGCTGTTTTATATATATGTGTGTATGTTATATATACTTATGTATTTATATATTATATATATTTAATATATGTATTTTATGTATATAGCAGTTTATGGTTGTTAACTCAAACCTTTAGAGATGAGCACTTTATTACTCCCATTTTATATAATATATATTATATATTTAATATATATTTTATGTATATTACAATTTTACAATTGTTAAATAGCTTAACCCTTTGTGAGATAAGCACTTTTATTACTCCCATTTTACAGAGAAAGAAACTAAGGCAGATAGAGGCTATGTAACTTACTCAGGTCTTGTGGATGATAAATGGTCAACAGTGGCCACTACCTCATACTCATAACAAGGTCATTTTTGTACCTGAAAACTGACCTGAGTGTGTGCTGCTGGGCTTGCCCACTAAGAAGGGAGCTCTGGAGCTCAGGCTCACCTTGAAATGACCAAGCCAGCCAGGCTCATGGAAACTCCTCTCATTTGGTTCACCATGTTAAGAGATGCAAGTTAGAAAGTGGTGAGGCTGGCAAGTCTTGCTAAATAAACAAATGTGCTGTCAACCCCAGGACATCACAAGAAAAAGAGCCAGGATATTCTCCTGAATCCCCACAGAGACTGGCAGCCCCCAAAACAGCCTAGTTAGAATGATTGACTGAGCTGGTCACATAAATGAAAATACCCACTTGGACCCCAACTGGATGCTGTTGCCTTCTGAGCCCTTTAGTAATTCATAAAGCCAATTCCAAAGAATAATAGAATGACAACAGCTGAAGGCTTGCTTATACTGTGCTGAAACAATTTCCATGCACAAGTAAATAAATCCTCTTTCAGAGCTCATTAAAGTTTCTAGAAAATTTTCAGTTTTAGTTCAGCCACTGCAGCCAATAATCTTCTGGGAGTTTGATGTTTAGAGGAACATTAAATGTTTCAGGTCATTATGAGGCAATTTAACAGGCAATCCCCCAACTGGTGGGCAGTGTCCATAGATATAAATATGGAAAACGTTCTACATGTCATCAGAGCTCAATAAACTTTAAATGATCGGTGATTATAGTGCCCAGTGAGTCCACCAACATCTATTTGATTAATTATTGAATATTTTGCATTTACAATGAAAATAACAGAAAACTTTACTATTATAATTCTGGGAGGGAAGTAAGAAATTTTTTAAATATGCAGTCGATTAGAGGTATGCATCTTGAATCCTGGAACTAAGGAAAGCAGGTTTATTTCTGGTTATTCTGAAGAGCAGAAGGTAGAGGAAAACTGGTAGGGAGGACTATGGGACTATGGACACTTCTGTTGGATATTTCAAAAATAGATGGCATTGAGTTTTTGAAAATATGTTTTATTATGCAATATTTCAAATATGGAAAGTTTTAACAATAGTACAGTGAACATCCATACATTTACCATTTAGTTTCATCAAATGTTAAAGTTTTAATGGTATTATTTTTTCTGTGTATTCTTTTTTTTTTTTTTTTGGTCTTTTTGCCATTTCTTGGGCTGCTCCCGCGGCATATGGAGATTCCCAGGCTAGGGGTCCAATCAGAGCTGTGGCCACTGGCCTATGCCAGAGCCACAGCAACGCGGGATCTGAGCCGCGTCTGCGACCTACACCACAGCTCACGGCAACACCGGATCGTTAACCCACTGAGCAAGGCCAGGGATTGAACCCGCAACCTCATGGTTCCTAGTCAGATTCGTTAACCACTGCGCCACAACGGGAACTCCTTTTCTGTGTATTCTTTAGGGAAACCCCCAGGGCACATGGAAGTTCCCTGGCCAGGGGTCAAATCAGAGTTGCAGCTGTCAGCCTACACCACAGCCATAGCAATGCCAGAGCTGAGCCACATCTGCGACCTACACCGCAGCTTATGGCAATGCCAAACCTTAATCCACTGAGCAAGGCCAGGGATCAAACCCATGTCCTCATGGATACTAGTCGGGTTCATTACCTCTGAACCACAATGGGAACTGCATATTCTTATTATACTACATTTTTAAAAGTATCTTAATTGAGGGTTGGTTAAATAAAACGTATCTATATATTGAACTGTTTTGCAGTTATTTTAAAATCATGCTTGTGAGAATTTTCACCTAAGTTGGAAATTCTCAATTAAGATACAAAATCACATGTATAACGGAATTCCATTTTCGTTAAAATATAAATATATGCAGATTATGCAAATAAATGAACTACAACAGTGGTTATTCATTTTTGGATGGCAGAATTATGGGTTATTTTTGTTTTACTATTTATTTATTTAAAGTATAGTTGATTTACAACACTCTGTTAGTTTCAGGTGTATAGCATAGAGATTCGGTTTTTTGCTGATTATATTCCATTGTAGGTTATTACAAGGTATTTGGTATAATTCTCTGTGCTATACAGTAAATCTTTGTTTAATTTATGTATAGTGGTTTTCGTCTTTAAACTTTTCCATATTTTCTATGGTTTTCTTCCAAATTAATAATTTTGAAAAAATGATAAGAATTTTTTTCCAAAGCAAAAACAAATACTTTGGGTGGGGGGCATGTCATTAACCTGATTCTTTTGCACGGTGACTGTCATGAATGTAGTATTTTGGCTACCAAATGAAAATTTAAAAGGAGAGCGAGGGAGTTAGGAAAAAGAGAGGTTTCACTGAGTTAACCCAGAGCTGGCCTAGTAAGCGTTCCTACTTGGCCCTCTTCTACTAGGATGGCCCTTCGTTTGGGAGAGTCTTTCCACATTTCCCTCTATATCTAGCGTGTCATCAGGCATCCCTCTGGCACAGGGACACTCAGCCCAGTGCCGAGCCCAGCTCCGCGTAGGCTGAGTGAGTGCCCCGTACTCACTGCGTACACAGGGAAGAGTTCTTTCGCGTTCAGGTTCCACTCGTTGATGTGGGAGCCGATCTGAACCCCCGGGAAGCCCAGCTCTTTCACGCAGCGCTCCATCTCCTTGACAGCCAGCTCAGGGGCCTGCATAGGCAACGTCCCCAGACCCACAAACCTCTTGGGGTTGCTCGCAACAGTGGCAGCTAGGTCGTTGTTTAGAAGCTGGCACAGGTCTAAAGTGTCCTGAGGTTTGGCCTGGAGACAGGTAAAGGGAAAACACATCGTTCAAAACCTACTTATTTAGTTACTCTGATCAGCACCTCCTCTGGGCTCAATCATGTGTCACTCAGTGGCTTTGCCCCTCAGAACGCTGAAGCACAGTCTGAGATATGCAGTTGGCCACACGAGACCCAGAAGACCATAATTGCTGAGGCAAAGGAAATTGCTGGCATATTGCTGATTAATTAGAAAAACTGAGGCTGTGATCAGAAGAGCCTGGAATCCTACACTAGACATGGAATGAGGATGGGCCACCCCACCAACTGCAGAGAGGAGCCTGCAGGGCGGCACACCTAGGCACCCCTGTTGTCCTCACATAGGAGCTGGGCCTCCTGTGCCAGACATCATGCTTTCTGGTGAGGTGCTGGGCTGCTCACAGAACTCTTCTGTCCCTGTCTGTCCTCCTTCCTGTCCTTCCAATTGATAGTGATGGTCAGAGTTACCTTAGCAAGATGCTGATGCAAAGTTTGCTTTCCATTCCTCTAATTCTCCCTCCTTCATTGCTATCTTGCCTTTCACCATCATCCCATTCCACTGCCAAGAATTTAGTACTCTCCTGCAATCCCAGTTGTCCAGTCAAGGTAGCACCCAGCCCAATAAATTCAGGTGTCTTGAGGTCTTATGGTAGTTGTATTTTAAGTAGTGAATCTCATCATAGGAACAGATAAGGATTGAATCACTAATACGGGAATTATGACCAGAGATGGGGGAAGTATGTATGACCAGGTGGTATTTCCATTGCTCCTTAAATCACAACATTCATGAATATTTATTTGGCTGAGCAGGTTCTTAGTGTACGCCCAACTATGTACAAAAATGTCCTTCCTTGGGCTTGCAGTCATGCCAGAAATTTCTAGCACTCAAGACTTAATCACTTGGGGAAAGGCATCAAACTTGTGGAATCCTGTTTTGAACTGTCTGTTTCCATGGGAGAGACAGCATATTAGGCCATTATCTTTGCTTTCACTACTTCAAAATCATGATTATTTTAGAGTAAACTAGAATAAACTAGCTCATCAATGACTGAGCCAGGAACTACAGGAATGAGTCAGCAGGCAGGTCAGTTTTGATGGAAATTAGGGTTGGGCCTAGAACTGTGCTGTTCAGTGGAAGTACAATGCGACTTACATAGTAGCATGCAGCTGTTGGCTGCCGCACTGGGCCAGGCAGTTCTGGAGCAAGGACATGCAAGGAAGTCAGGCCTGGGAGGGGATAGTTCGGTGTGAGAAGTGAGGGACCCAGCTTATCTTTAAAGGGGACAGTTGGTGCGCAATGTCAAGACATGGGGCATCGGTCTGCTTGCTAGGGAGCTGGCTGTGAGCCTTTGCCCACCAAGGAGATGGATTGAGGTTTCACACTCACCCAGTAGCTAAACATAACCGGAACCGTGGAAAGGGCTTGCACGGTCACTCCTAGACACAGACACAAAGGCAAAGCTAATGAGAAGAATGGCCCGGGCACCTCTGCATTTCCCCAAGCTGAGGAGCCCAGAAATCTCTCCCTCCTCCTGTTCTCCTCTCCCTCACTTCCTCCCTGGCCCTCTTCTCTCAGGGTCTCTGCCCCAGGCTTCCCTCATCCTGCAGCCTCAGTTATAAGGCAAGGAGTAAAGGCTGAACCAAAATGAGATCATTCAAGAAAAACTGAAAAACTCAGAGGCTATTTCAACCCTCTTTCCTGTGAAGTTTTATTTAGGCAAGATATTTCCCATCATTATTTTTAGGGCATTCCATCTCAGGTCATGCATGACAGAGTATATTTCTCAGCCATCTTCCTGGCCCCTTCCATTCATCTTTGAAGGGGAGTTCTGCCATCTGGAATGCCCAGAATGAGACCCTAGGTGTGGCTCCAGAATCCAGCATCCAGGATGCTCAGAACCACTTATCTTCAAGCTCTTGGAGCTGGGATGTCAGGAGAGATGCTGACTAACAGAGGCATCTTACCTTTGTACCCCCATCCAACCCACCAGCAAGTCCTGTTAGCTCTACTTCTGTTCCTTTCATCTGCTCACATCTCCCCATCTCCTGCCACTGTCTGGTCCAGGCCACCAGCGTTTCCTATGTGAACCACTGCAGATGCCTCCAAGTGGTCTCCCACTACCACTCTTGTCCTCTTTCTTTTTTCTCCACTTGAAGGCCAGAGTAAGAGTTAAAACTTAGAACAAGTTACTCCTTTCCTCAAACTTCCAAGCACTTTGCATCACTCTTAGAGTAAAATCCAAACTTGAGCATGGCCTCTAAGACCCCACACAGTCTCTCCTGGGGGCTCACATTGTGATTCATTGGCCTCCTGCCTGTTCTTTGGATCTCTTTCCTGCCCCAGGACTTTTGCACTGCTGCTCCATCTCCCTGGAATGCTCTTTTGGCTCATCACAGGATGGGCTCCTTTTCACCCTGAGGTCTCAGTTCAAATGTCAGATCCTCAGAGAGCCCTTTCCCAACTCCATCCACTTATCCCATTGTTCTGTTCCTTTCCTTTTCTGATAGTTATTACAGTCTGTCATGACTGTGTTTAATTGCTTATCCTGTGACTTCCCCTACTTGAATGTAAACACCATGTGTGCCTGTCTGTCCATGTTCTACCCCTGGTGTCCAGAGCAGTGCCTGGCACATTGAACATACCCAAGATAGGAAAAGACAAATCATTGTTTAGTGAGGACTAGACACTACATCTTTTGATTAGAGAGCATTGTTAAACATTGTCACAAGGAATTCCTGTCATGGCTCAGAGGTAACAAACCCAACTAGTATCCATGAGGACAAGGGTTCGATCCCCACTTTCACTCAGTGGGTTAAGGATCCAGCGTTGCTATGATCTGCGGTATGGATCACAGATGCAGCTCAGATTTGGTGTTGCTATAGCTGTGGTGTAGGCCAGAAGCTGCAGCTCCATTTCAACCCCAAGCCTGGGAACTTCCATATGCTGCAGGTGTGGCCCTAAAAAGACCAAAAAATAAAAAATAAAAAAATTGTCACAAGATGTGACTTGTGTTTGCTGATTAGTTTAAAACAGTTAAGTCCCTTTCAACTGTAAACTTCTTACATTTTACACAAATACTTTTGCTTACATTTTTCTATTTAATTTCTCCATTTTATAGATTTGGTCTAAGGTCACATGGCTTGCAAGTGGTGGGATGACGCACTTGTCCAGCCTTGCTCGTATACCCTAGTGGCCATCGTTTATCACCATATTTTGTATTAACATAGTAAATTACATTATTATGTGTTGGTTGATTTGGATACATGTTCTTTGGTCTCTGGGAATTGAGAGGGGAAAAAACAAGTCTAATCCAATTAAAGCTTATATATATTTTTAATTTTTTTATTTTTATTTTTATTTTTTGTCTTTTTGCCATTTCTTGGGCCGCTCCCGCGGCATATGGAGGTTCCCAAGCTAGGGGTCCAATCGGAGCTGTAACCCCTGGCCTACGCCAGAGCCACAGCAACGCAGGATCTGAGCCGCGTCTGCGATCTACACCACAGCTCACGGCAACACCGGATCCTTAACCCACTGAGCGAGGCCAGGGATCGAACCTGCAACCTCATTGTTCCTAGTTGGATTCATTAACCACTGATCCATGACTGGAACTCCTTATATATATATTTTAAAAGGGTGTTTAATAGTTTGGCAAAGCACAATGTGCCCCAAATTCACCTGTTGAGTAAAATGGGCAGGGACCAGGGCTGAGGGAAGAGAACATTGTAAAAGCAAATTCCTAGGCCCTCCTTTGGAAACTCTGACTTAGTGATGAGGCCTGAAAAAAATTTTTTTAATAAGCACCCCAGGCAATTCTTAACCTGAGGAAGGCTTGGGAAAAGCTCCCTGGGGAAAAGTGATGGAATGAGGGAGATGGCCTTAGGTTCAATCTTGGCTCTGCCATTTACTGCTGTTTGATCCGGAGCAAATCATTTATCATCCTCGGACCCCTCAGGTGGCAGTAGGTGCAACAATGTCTGCCACGTAGAGATGTGATGAAGTAATCTGGGGGCTGCCAATTCCATTTTCTCCCTGTGAAGATGGCATGGTTTGCTGGATTCTTCTGTGTTGTGCCTTCATCATTTTATTTTCTCACCTC
Source organism: Phacochoerus africanus (assembly GCF_016906955.1). Classification (NCBI taxonomy): domain Eukaryota; kingdom Metazoa; phylum Chordata; class Mammalia; order Artiodactyla; family Suidae; genus Phacochoerus; species Phacochoerus africanus. The sequence continues at coordinate 81,531,145 of NC_062546.1, forward strand.
TGAAGAGGCAGTAGGATGCATTTGTTAAGCCCTTGGGTCCAGACTGCCTTGGTTCAAATCCTGGTTTTGCCCCCCACAAGTTGTGTGATCTTGGGCATATTGCTTAAATTCTGTTCCTTAGTTTCTTCATCTGTAAAATGGGCATAATAGATGCTACTTCCTATGGTTATTATAGAAATTGAGTTAATACATGTCAGGTGCTGAGAACAGTGCCTAAAGTAAATGCTTGGTAAGGGTCAGACATGACTGTTCTCTCAAGAATAATCATCGAATAAAACACACAACAAAAACCAAAGGAGACACTTTTCATCTAAACTGCAGTTGTGAGCAGGGGTTCTGATGCCAGTCATCCTAGTCTCCTTTCCACTAGTTTTCTCCTTGAGAGGTGGGAGCCGCTCAGTTGTGCTTTGCATTTAGAGCAAAACCCTGGCCTTTGCTGGTGGTCTGGGAAGCCTGTTCTAGGTCCAGCTTCCCTCCCACCCTCATCCAGAACAGGAGCATGTATGCTATGTTCTACAGAAGTGCTTCAGGCTTTCTGCAAAGTTCCATTTGAATGCAATTGAGATTTATTTTAATTATTTAAAAATATAAAGCAATATCTAGCTTAAAGTGTCTATATTAAATTCTAACATGCCAGAGACCACCTTCTCATTTGGGGCTGATAGGTCAACTCGTTTTGTGCAGACCTTGGAGTAAAATGTTTCCTGCCATTTCTGTGTGTATATTTGAGCTTCTTATACATTTGTCTTTGGTTAAGAAGGTAGTGGATCTAAGTGGCTCTTTTTTTTGGGGGGGTATATGAATTGTTTGCTTTCTGGATTAAATCTAGTCCACTGATGTCAAAATTCAGGCCTGACAGTGTTGTCATGGGGAGTTCTCTAGCACAGTCCCTGGGCACAGCCCATGCGTGTCCAGAGGCTGGGTGCTCTTATTGGAGCATGTCCTCCTCAGTGGCACAGCCAGCCAACCAGTAGCAAGTGAAAGTGCACTGTGGCTGTCACACAATTTTTATTTTATTTTATTTTATTTATTTCATTTTATTTTATGTTCACTCCCTACCCTCATAAATTTCTTTAATTGTGGGGACTTGTTTAATTTCTAAATATAGGATAGGGAATGCAAGCTTAGACATTGTTAGTGGCCATCATCAAAAAGTCTACAAACAATAAGTGCTGGAGAGGCTGTAGAGAAAAAGCAACTGTATTACACTGTATTACACTGTCGGAATGTAAATTGGTGCAACCACTGTGGAAAACAGGATGGAGATTCCTCAGAAAACTACATATAGAACTACCATTTGATCCAGCAATCCCACTTTTGGGCATCTATCCAGAGAATACCATGACTAGAAAAGATACATATACTACCGTGTTCATTGCAGCACTATTTTCAATAGCCAAGACATGGAAACAACCTAAATGTCCATCGACAGAGGAGTGGATCAAGAAGAAGTGGTACATATACACAGTGGAATATTACTCAGCCATTAAAATGAATGAAATACCAGCATTTTTAGCAACATGAATGGACCTAGAAATTATCATGCTAAGTGAAGTCAGTCATACAATGAGACGCCAACATCCAATGCTTTCACTGACATGTGGAATTTGAAAAAAGGACAGACTGAACTTTGCAGAACAGATACTGACCCACAGACTTTGGAAAACTTATGGTTTCCAAATGAGATGGGTTGTGGGGTGGGGGGATGCACTGAGGGCTTGGGATACAAATGCTGTAAAATTTGGTTGTGATGATTGTTGTACACCTATAAATGTAATAAAATTCATTGAGTAATTACAAAAAAAAAAGCAGAAAAAAATACAAAAGAAATTGTTAGAGATTCAGCTTGGAAACAAAAACTTCCTAGTTCTCCCCTTTCAAATTGCTGGTTTGGTTTGGTTGAGATTACATGATTAACTTTTCTGTAAACTGCTCCCATTTCCACCCCTTATGCATCAGTGGGGATGTTCTATGTATGGTGAACTGAAACAAACTACATACGGCAAGAAAATGGATCCTAAATCTGAAGTAGGCAGTGGTCATCCTTAATCTGTGAATTCTAATTTTTACTGTTTTAATTTGCTCTATAAGTAAATATTCTGCATTTGAACATAAAATATTTTTTGGGTCTTTTTTTCTTCTTTTTTTAGGACCGCACCCATAGTATATGGAGGTTCCCAGGCTAGGGGTCTAATTGGAGCCACAGCTGCCAGCCTACACCACAGCTATAGCAACGCCAAATCCGAGCTGTGTCTGTGACCTACACCATAGCTCATGGCAACACCGGATCCTTAACCCACTGAGAGAGGCCAGGGATCAAACCCAAAACCTCGTGGTTCCTAGTTGGATTCATTTCCACTGTGCCACAATGGGAACTCCTGAACTTAAAATTTTTAAAAATAACAAAATACCATTTTATTCTTTTTGCTACTATAGTATCCTGCTTTAGAACAGTGTATATCTAATTTCAAAAAATTTAAAATCTACACTCTAAAAACATCATAGTGGAAGGTGCCATCTCTCGTCCAGTGAAGCTGGAACAACATAGTCTGGTGGAAAGAAGGGGTCAGAAGTTGCCATCACAAAACCACATAAAGTGGCATGAACAGACTTTAGTGGCAAATGACTCTTACATCATATTACCCTTACTTCAGACTCTTACATCAGATGCAAACATTGGTAGCATTTCTCATTATAAGTACCTGTTTGGTCCATTTCTCTAAGACGGACTTCTGGATTCCAGCAGTTCTCTTGGACCACTCTGAAGACCTTCCCATCTTTCAGCATCTTTGCTTCTCCCTAGGATAGAAAAATCACATTAGCAAAAAGAGACCTAAGTTTACATAGATTAATCATTCCTTACGTGCTTTGGAATCTGGTTCTCCCCTAACCTTCTTAGGAGTTTTTACTTGATCCTCAAAGAAGTAGAAATCTGCTTATTTAACAGAGCCAAACTTTTTATCTTTGTGCCTTAATATTGGCTTGGATTTGAAGGCGTGTGCTCTATGGGTGTTAGTGGCTGGACATAGAGCAAGGTCATGGTTATGGCCTTCTGGGACTGCAAGACTGGGGATGACCGGTCACCTTGCCAATCTGACTAGCTACAAGACCAGAGGGAATGGCTCATCATCAGGAAAACTCTAGATTCATAACATTTTAGAAGTGGAAAGGACCTCCAAGATAGACCATCTAGTCCAACCCTCTTGTTTTATAGAGGATAACCAGATGGATAGTGAGAGTAAATAATTTGTATGGCAAAACAGGGTCCACTGATGTCGACACTTGCTGGAGGAGGCAGGTGGTGTGGTGAATAAGTCTAGCAGCAGCACATATGAAATTTGGTGCTGAGCTGCTGACTTCCACTAGCCATCATGCCTGCTTTGTACACTGCTTTTTAATACTTGGGGTGGAGGGGCAAACTAAATGGCTCTTCAAAGCATGGCAAAAAACAAAACAAGACAAAACAAAACAAAAACATGGTGGTGGCCTCTAAATTGGGCCTTGTATTGCTGATCCTTAAGAAAAGGGAAAAGTTCTGTTCCAGGTCCCTCAAATCAGTCTGCTCAGATTCAAATCCGTATTCCGCAACTTACTGCTGTGTGACCATGAATGAGTTAAACATCTCTGAACTTTAGTTTGCTGGTCATTTTTCTGTTCAATTTGTAAAACAAATATTTATTTAGAACCTAATTTGGGCAAGACACTTTCTCTGACTGATTCAACACTTTAAGGATATATAATGGAGGAAAAAAGACAAGTTAATAATCTACCACTAAAAATTTAGGTCATAAGTATGGAGATTGGAAAGACTGTGAGAAAAGGAAGATACTCAGGCACAGATTCCCATCCATGGAGAAAAAGAACAGAGTCCTTGAGTTGGCTGAACAGAGGTTCCATAAGCCAAAAGCTGTTATTATTATGCTCTGCAGAGATGTTGAATTTGGAACTTCTGAATGTTTTTCCCTCTCTGTCACTTAAATTCAAAGTGTTTACTTTGGACTCCTTGGATCTCCTAGAGGATTTTTTTTTTTGTCTTTTTGCTATTTCTTTGGGCCGCTCCCGCAGCATATGGAGGTTCCCAGGCTAGGGGTCGAATCAGAGCCACAGCAACTCGGGATCCAAGCTGCGTCTGCAACCTACACCACAGCTCACGGCAACGCCGGATCGTTAACCCACTGAGCAAGGGCAGGGACCGAACCCACAACCTCATGGTTCCTAGTCAGATTCGTTAACCACTGCGCCATGACAGGAACTCCCTCCTAGAGGATTTGACATAACCAGTGCAGAGACTTCTTTAGTTGGTGTGACAGGTCAGCTGTTGCTGTAGGGAGGAAGAAGATTCTTGGTTCTTTAGTCAGCCTGTCTTCATTGTGGCCTCTTCAGCTCCATGAGGAGATATCACTTCCAGCTTATTACCCAGCATTTAAGGCATTCATAAGTTGGACTTGGACTTCTTTTGGCCCAGAGAACAAGGTGGGTGGAACAGAGGTCATGGACACATTCGATGATGACCATTTTATTTAAATCATTTTGGCAGGTGGAACAGACTAGTTCAAACTCATCCCATTCAGCCATGAATGGCTCCATGGTTTCTTCTGCTTTACAACATCAAATATGCATGGAGTCTGCTTGCTGCTCTCTGTCCTGCTTGCTATTCTGTGTAGAAACTTCTGAGGCCTAGCTCATTTTTAAAATACGTATAATCGGAGTTCCCGTTGTGGCGCAGCAGAAACAAATCTGACTAGGAACCATGAGGTTGCGAGTTCAATCCTTGGCCTTGCTCAGTGGGTTAAGGATCTGGTGTTGCTGTGGCTGTGGTGTAGGGCAGCAGCTGTAGCTCCAATTAGACCCCTAGCCTGGGAACCTCCATATGCCACAGGTGAGGCCCTAAGACAAAAAGACAAAAAAAATTAAAATAAAATAGGTATAATTATATGACTTACCTTAAAAAATGTGACTTACCTTAATAGGATATTGTGAGCATGAAATAGGATAATCTATATTAAGCACTTATTTAGTAGAGTGTCTGACACATGTTAAGTGTTATTCTTGGTATAGTTATTAATGATGTACAGCTAATTAGGGACCAGGCTATCTCCTGATGTTGAGGACACACAACCTCTCGTGGTACTTCAGGGCCTCAAGTTTACCTTTGGGTCATACTTGCTGGTCAAGTAAGCATGTGGTGATCAAAGGTTTTGAGTTCAGCTTGCCGTCCTTCTCTTCCTCTTGGCTTGTTCATGACTGTGCTGGGCCAAGGATCATGACTTGTACTCAGGCCTTGCCACAGTTTCCTTCTTCGTCCTTCTGATCCATGGACTACACCTCCCCCACTTCCTGCATGGAGAAGGCCAACCGCTTTTCACCGTCAAGTGTGGCAGCCTGTTCACATTTTACATGCAGGAGGAAGACCTCAGATCCATATTTTCATGGACTGGGGAATATGTCAGTGAGCAAGTGACTTGTGTAACTGTGACAAATGTCTACACCCAAGCAGAACTGAATATCTGAGATCAGGACATCAGGATTGATTTGTCTCAGTTCCACAGCAGGAACTCCTCTTGAGGGTTTTGAAATACTTTCAACAATTTCCTTTTCTGCTTAAATTAACCAGTTGTTGGTTTCTACTATTTGCAAGCAAGAGTCCTGACAGATACTAACTGCATAAGTAGGATAAAGGAACATGTGTTTTTATTTGGCACAGAAGGGAATGCAAGGGGTGATGACAAAAGAGAAGAAGTTGAGAAACAAACTTTCCTTTGGCAAATTAGAAGTTTTATTTTTATTTTACTCCTTAATAGGAAAGCTTAATTACCATAAAATACCTAGTACAGCAGAGTACTGAAAAACATAGTCTTTACATTTCAAAGATCTGGGTTTAAATATCATTAAATTACTTACCTAGCTCAGTGATAGTCCTTCTGAAGTTAAACTTTACTTTTTCTGTCTGTAAACTTTGGAGCTTCTATTTGTCGTGCTTGTAGCCACCTAACATCCTTGGAACAACTCCTATGTGTGAAGACATTTTCACATTATGATTCCCCCTTCCTCAGGAGGAACTCAGAATTCACTTTCCCAGCCTCTCTTGTATGGAGGGCACTGGCATGTGCTCTAGGCTCTGCCAATCAGAAGCCCTCATATATGACTTTGATTTGGAAGTGAGTGCTGTGAGGAAGCAGGGACTATGCAGAATACACCTTTTATTAGTGGTATTGTCTGAGGTGTTAGACATGAATGGAGTGGAAGCTGCAATCCTTTGGTCTTCAGTCTCAGCCCCATCAGTGTGAGCTTCCTGTCTATGACCAGTATGACCAGGAGTGGCAGCACTTGCATCCTTGCTGGAGTAGCCCTTCCCCGCCCCCTTCCCGGTATAATTAGTCATTGTATATGTTAGCGCAGCCTCTGAGCTTGATATCCAGCCCTCCAAGAAAGTCTGTGAGCTGCTTTTCTTGGAAATTCCCAAGATTGAACTAGAGCTGCACAGCAGGCCTACACTATAGCTACAGCAACACCAGATCAGAGCTGCTTCTGTGACTTAAACCACAGCTCATAGCAATGCCGGATCGTTAACCTACTGAGAGAGGCCAGGGGTAGAACCTGAATCCTCTTGGATACTCGTCGGGTTTGTAACCCACTAAGCCACGATGGGAACTCCCGCTTCTGTCCTTGATATTGGTGTTAACTTCCTCATTCCTCTGAGACTGTCATTTTTCTACTTCCCTCTGCTTGACGTGTCACCATCCCATCCATTTCCTTATGCCATTTATTCTACCTCCAAAAGAGATCCTGTAGTGGTCCACGTCTCTCCATCTCCAATGCTCCAGCCCTGGTCCAGGTCCCATCCTCTCTCACCTGAATGACTGCTCCAGCCTCCAGGCCATCTCTTTCTGCTTTTGCTCTTGCTCCCCTCCAACTCAGTCTCCACAAAGCAGCCAGAGTAAACTTTTAAAGCCCTAAATCGGTTCTTGTTACCTCCCCACTTAAAATTCTTGAATGGATTCTTATTGCCCTGAAGGTGAAATCAAAACCCCCTTAACCTAGTGTAAAACCCTGTATCATCTAACCCCTGTCTGCCTCCACAACTTCATCACATGCCTATACCTTTATAAATAGGCTCTTTATTAACTCTTTTCAAAGTATTCTAATTGAAGGATACCATTTGTTTTCTGTTTGAAACTGGATTGACTTTGCTAAAAAAAATGTACATTAACGTATTAAATAATACTATGTCCTTTGTAGGAGTTCCTGTCATGGCCCAGTGGTTAACAAATCTGACTAGGAACCATGAGGTTGCGGGTTCGATCCCTGCCCTTGCTCAGTGGGTTAAGGATCCAGCGTTGACGTGAGCTGTGGTGTAGGTCACAGACTTGGCTTGGATCCCGGGTTGCTGTGGCTGTGGCATAGGCCAGCGGCTACAGCTCCGATTAGACCCCTAGCCTGGGAATCTCCATATGCCGCGGGAGCGGCCCTAGAAAAGCCAAAAAAAAAAAAAAATGCTATGTTCTTTCTATAGGTGTGTATATCATAGGAAAAGGTCTGGAAAGATACCCACCAAACTATTAACAGAAATTACTTTTGAAGATGGAGAGTGCTAATCCAAGGGAACTGGAGCTTTATCTTCAATAAGCTTAAATTCAAAAAGGAGAATTTATTCAGATACTACTTACATAAAGGAAAATGAACTTTTAAAATAAAAACATGAAATAAGACCTCTGGACTATATTAGTGGCTTTCAATCAATTTTTGCTCTGATCCCACGTTAAGAAAATATTTCCCTAAACAAACTGAAAAAACAGCCCACAGAATGGGAGAAAATATTTGCAAGTGATGCCACCAACAAGGCCTTAATTTCCAAAATATACAAACAGCTTACACAAATTAACAACAACAAAAAAAATAGAAGATTTAGAAGACAAGAAGGAAAAGCCTGGAAGAGTATCCAGAAGACCTAAATAAACATTTGTCCAAGGAAGAAATACGAATGGCCTAAAGACACTTGAAAAAATGCTCAATATTACTAATTATTAGACAATTTCAAGTCAAAATTACAGTGAGGTATTACCTCACAGTGGTCAGAATGGCTATCCTTAAAAAGTCTACAAATAACAAATGCTAGAGAAGGTATGGAGAAAAGGGCACCCTCTTACAATGTTGGTGGGAATGTAAGTAAGTTGGTACAGCTACTATGGAAAACAGTATAGAGCTTCTTCAGAGAACCAAGGATAGAGTTACTATATAGTCCAGCAATCCCATTCCTTAGTGTATATCCAGACAAAACTATAACTTGGAAAGACACATGCACCCCTATGTTCATAGCAGCACTATTCACAGTAGCCAAGGCATGCAAACAACCTAAATGTCTATTGACAGATGACTGGATTAAGAGGATGTGGTACATATACACAGTGGAATACTACTCAGCCATAAAAAGAATGAGATAGTGCCATTGCAGCCACATGGATACAACTAGAAATTCTCATACTAAGTTAGGTAAATCAGAAAGAGAAAGACAAATGCCATATGATATCACTTATATGTGGAATCTAAAATATGGCACAAATGAACCTATCTACAACACAGAAACAGACTCACTGACATAGGGAACAATTTGTGGTTGCCAAGTGGGAGGGATTTGGGGGAGAGATGGAGTGGAAGGTTGGGGTTAGCAGATATAAGCTCTAGTATATGGAGGGAATAATCAACAAGATCCTACTGCATAGCACAGAGAACTATATTCCATATCCTATGATAAACCATAATGAAAAGAATATTTTTTGAAAAAGAGTATATATATATATATATGTACAACTTAAACATTTTCCTGTACAGCAGAAATTAACACAACATCGTAAATCAATAATACTTCAAAAAGAAGTTAAGAAAAGAAATATATATATATATTTCCCATTTTGACCCAATACATATCTATTTGCACAGATACAAATTGAGACAAAACTTTCATGAAAGAACATTTACTTTTACCATGAACAATTCATTCTGCTATTTTCTTTTGTAATCTATTTTATTTTAAAGCTGTCCTAACCCACTGAGTTGGTATTACGACTCACTATTGGGTTGCAGCCCATATTTCAAACACTGGACTAAATGATCCCTAGCCCTGCAATTCTATGATTCTTTATCTTCATGAAAATTGCCCCCTGCCTTGGCCTTCCCACCTGCCTCAATTCCCTTAGTATTTATTTTCTCTTTTGCTCAGCACAAAATTGTCACTGTCTGTATGTTCTTTATTCATTTAAGTGTCTTCCTGGCTCCCCAGCGAGAGGGAAATCGTTTTCCAAGCAGGAACCCGATGGTCAAAGATCACACAGAATAGTGTGTGTGAAAATGCTAAGTGTGGTAAAAGTATGTGTGTGTATTTCAAGGGCCTGAAAAACACTCAGTGGATGTTTCTAGATGCATGGGTTTGAACTAGTCCCTGTGTCTGGTCTCCTTTGAAAGCTGCTAGGTATTCCTGCCATCAGGCCTCAGTTCTTCCCCCACCCCACGCAGCTCCTGAATAGAACTCATACATACTTTTATAAATATTCAACTGAATTATAAATATTCAACTGAAGGACAACCGATGGTTTCAGTTCTGAACGAGGCTTTATTGCGGCAAACAAATACCCCTTGATTCATTACAAAAGCAATGAAAAATCAAAGGTTAAGAAGAAAAACAGAGTAAATCAGAGAAATGTTTTGGAATGACTTTTCAGAAAACAGGAATCTCAGAGGTAAATCGGTCATGGGGGACAGAAAAGATTTGTTCACCAAAGGAAAATAAGAGAATGAAAAGAAATTTCAGCCCTCAAGTGCTGGATTTTCTCATTGCTCTTAGCCTAATTTGCATATTTATATAATATTTGCAGGTTGTTCTCCACTGACTGTGATCCCTGACCACTGTCATTATGAAAAAATACGAATTTGTTTCTGTTTTGTTTTGCTTTGTTTAGTTTTTTAAACAGAGGAAAGGAGAGCATCACTGTTTTGTTTTTTTAGACTACCATTATATCCAATTTTGCTGGAAATATGCAGGTAATAGATTTGACTGGAAATATTTTCATTCTTGGATTTCTTTTTGTTTGTTTGTTTTCGAGATGTGTTTTTAAGTTTATGCACTCTCTTGACAGAGAAAAAAATGAAATTAAGGCCATTCAAATACAGTATCAAGGTTGCAAACTATGGTCTGGGACATGGAGGGAAAAAAAAAAATTATAGCTTGCCTGTCCCTGAACTTGGAGCTTCCTAGTAGCCTTGTAATCATCTCTGCTCAGATTGTTTTCTCTTCTGGGAAGACTTCAGTCCAACTTAGCTCACCAGCTCCCAGGCTAGGAACTGGAACTTTCCACGGAAGAAGTGTAGCCCAGTGTCTAAATTGACGCTTGGTGGGCAGTCTTTGATGAGGGTGAGAATGAGCTGCCCCAGAGATTCTGATGTTTAAAACTCTTTAAAGATTCTCCACTGCCTTCAGGATCAAGTACAAAGGCCTAAGCCCATCCTCCAAGGCCCCGTTTGACGAGGCTTCTTCCCCCACTTTGCTCCCCAGACTCTTACCTGCCTTTATCCATCCTCCATGGAGCAGACAAGGTGGCCTTTTCCAGCCATTAAGACCCTCCAAGAAAGTTGCATTACATTGAGAATAAAATCCAGACTCTTTAGCACATGTTCCAAATCCCTCCATGATCTGGCCTCTGCCTACCTCATTTCCTACCATCTTTGCCTTTAACCATATCTCAGCCACACTGCCCTCCTTCCTGTTGATTGAACACAGCTCTTCCTCAACTGGAGGGCTTTGCAACTGCTATTCCCTCAGCCAGGGATACTCTTCCAGGCTTTTCCTTCTTGTCTTCTAAATCTTAGCTAGATCCCTCACCAGCCAGCCCAGATGAATCTCTCCAGTCACTCCCTGTTACAGCATTGTTTCTTCACTCCATTCTTTGAAGTGATCATATTTGTCCATATCCCCCTAGAATGTGAGCACCAAGAGGGCAGGGAGTCTGTCTGTCCTGTTCACCAGCATATTCCTCGTGTCTAGACTGGTGGGCCTGGCCTCAAATGGGTGTCAATAAAAATCAGTGAGTAAGTGAATGAATAGAGCCAGTGGTTTTCAAACTTGAGTGGGCATCAGAATCTCCTGAAAGCTTGTCAAAACACAGATTGCTGGCTTGATCCTCAGTGTTCCTGATGTGGTAGGGTGAGGCCAGAGAATTTGCCTTTCTCCCAAGTTCCCACGTGAAGCTGAACTTGCTAGTCCACAGACTACACTTTGAGAAATGCTGGTACCAGCCCTGCCTAAGTGCTTAAGTTCTGGGCTTGTGTATGTTTAATACTCCATGCATTTTCTCTCTATCTTTGCTTTCTTTTTTCTTTCTTTCTTTTTTTTTTTTTTTTTTTAGGGCCACACCTGTGGCATATGGAGGTTGCCAGGCTAGGGGTCGAAGCCGAGTCTGCCGCCTACACCACAGCTCATGGCAATGCCGGTTATTTAACCCACTGAGTGAGGCCAGGGATCAAACCTGCAACCTCATGATTCCTAGTCAGGTTCGTTGACCAGTGAGCCACTATGGGAACTCCTGTCTTTACTTTGTTTCCTTGGGTGAGACACCCCTGATTCTAGACTCAGGCTGTACATCGCTTCTCCTGGGAGGTCTTCTCCAGGCCTTGGTGCTCAAAGCTGTGTCCTCTAATACCTGGTGCAGAAGCTGTCCTCACCTTGTCATCGTGTGCTGTTACCCCTGCACGTGGTCTTCCCATACCTCCAGTCCTCCAGGGCCTGCCTTAGTCATGTCTGTCTTCCATGGGGAAATTAGAGGGGTTCCTCCTGTATACCCTGCGGTGTGATGCCTCAGGAAATGAAGTTGGATCTGATCTCTGTGCTGCCCTAGACTGGCAGCTCACGCTCAGGCCTTGTTATTTGCAAAATGCTTTGCCCCATGCCTTCCTCCTCTTGCTTTTTCCTCTGACCAAACTCAACCCCTAATAACAGTGGCTTCTTCTCCCTTTTGTCTGCAGTGTTTAATTTCCCAGCCTCTGCTCATGCTTAAACTGTCCTATGTATTTGGTTATTCTTAATATACTGTTATAACTGTGGAGAGGGTCAGGTCTCCTCCTTGAAGCAGAACAATGCTAAAATTGATTCTAGGATGAAAAAGAAAGAGAGGCATTTCTGAATGCCATCTCAGATTCCAATTTTATCTTCCTAAATGCTGCTCTTTGAAGTCATCCCCATTTTTCCTAATAATTTTGAGAAACCTTAGTGCTGACCCCTTGCCTCCTGAAAAGTCAGTCAGAGGGTAGAAGAACTGGGCTCCCTGGAGGCTGGCCTACAAGAAGGTCTCAGACTCAGGATGTCCGTGTTCTGAGGCACACTCACACTCTGGGAGAAACTCACCTCGCCGTGGTGTTGGAGCTCCACCCAGCCTCCGTAACCGAATCTCTGCAGGGGAGGTAGAGGGGAACACAATTAGACTGGAAGAACAAGCAGAGAGGACCGCCATAAGGGGGCTTCCCTGGGGCAAAGCATCCCAAGCTCCACCCTTCTAAGCAACACCTTTCCATTCTCTCCTCATGCCTGTGATCACTTACTCAGTATTTATATTCACATCAATTTATTTTCCTCCTGAGTGCATTTATTCAGGAAGAAAATTCTAGATCATAGAAGTGCTAGTTTTACCATTCCTCCTCATGTGAGTTGCAGTTTTTAAATACGGAATGAACATCAGAAAATATTTGTATACCACCTAAAATCCTTCCTGGACCACTAGGATTACAAGGACTGTGAGGAAATACTGTCTCAGAACACTAACCCAGCTTTTCAAACTGTGGGTTGAAATCCGTGAATAGAGCATGAAATCAATTTAGTGGTTAATGACCCAGATGTTCTAGAAACATGAAATAGTAGGCCTAACAGATGCTGCTGTGTCCCACTCATTTTCCCTACCTGCAACGCTTCTGTGCACATCAGCCCTCCTTCAACTGAAAGCACTTGCATTTCTTGGGCACGGGCTTCCCTTTTGCCATTGGAGCTAGCTTCGATTAGGACCTTCTAGGAGGTCATAAGACACTCCATACACTGTTTCCCTCACCCCCTCAGTCAGGGTGAGTATGGGGTAGGCCCACATTCTGTACTTTCTGGCTGTCTTGCTTTCCCTGTCTCATTTCCCCACTCTACTGCTGTTTCCTGGGATCACCTCCAAAGTAAACTACTTGTATTTGAATCTTTGTCTCAGGGTCTGCTTCTTGGAAAACCCAAGCTAAGATAGTAAAGCAATGGAATGGAATGGAATGGAATAGAATAGAATAGGAGCAAGATAGGCTAGGATAGAAAAGAATAGTTCAGATTGGAATAGAACAAATATATTTGAATGCCTTCCATGTAGTATTGGTTTCATGAAACTCTTGTTTCCATTATCTATATGAGTGGTTGTACTGAGTCATAATATAAGATACATTTCTTCTTGGGGGTCATGAATAAAAAATTTTGGAAGTTCCCATTATGGCTTGGAGTTCCCGTCACGGCTCAGCAGTAACAAACCTGACTAGTATCCATGAGGATGCAGGTTTGATCCTTGACCTCATTCAGTGGGTTAAAGGATCCAGCATTGCCTTGAGCTGCGGTGTAGGTTGCATATGTGTCTCAGATCTGGCATTGCTGTGCCTGTGGCATAGGCCAGCGTCTATAGCTCTGATTCGACCCCTAGCCTGGGAACTTCCATATGCCAAGGGTGCAGCCCTAAAGAGAAAAACAGAATTAAAAAAACAAAAATTTTGAAAGACTCTGCCTAAGAACATAGGCGTATATAACTCATGTAACCGTAGGTTTTAAAATCTCATTTTGTTAATTAATTAATCCATTAAATCATTCATTTATCAAGCCCTCAGTTCCAGCCCATGTGGAGCACAGTGTTGAGGGCGAGGCTGCGGTGGGCAAGAACCTTATGGTGTGTGAGACATGCTGGAACAGAGTGACACATGGGTTCTCTGGAACCCCGAAGGAGGACTTGGATCAGTTGTTATTGTGAGAGGGAGGTTGGAAAGGCAGTCTGAGCTAGATTGGAGCATAGCTTCTAGTTTTCAGTATTTCCATGCTCCAAAGCAATGGCTCTCAAAGTGGGAGGTCAGAAGGAAGGGCACAGAGGCCAGAGACAACAATGTAAAGAGTTCACCAGCAGCTCTTGTCAGCCTCAATGGGTAGAGGTAAGCTAAATATCACTGCAACTCCTCACTTGTTGTGGTTAGATAAGACCAGAGCCCATGCTTTGGTTCTTATGTCGCGGCGCAGGGAATTTGTCTTGAGGGAGCCAGGTCTTGGTAGAGCCTTCTTCCTAGCTTCTGTCTCACCTTCAGACTGAGAGATGAGGTCTGGGCCTGTAGCACAGGGGTGTCTGTATGTCTGTGTCTGTAACTGGGGTCTGCCCCAATAGACTTAGAATTTGGTCAGTTCTTGTATAATATACCTTTATATTCTATCTGGCTATAAGGACTGCTCTTGAGTTCTAGCTCCAAATAATCGCATTAGCTCTGGAAATCTACCCCCTTCCTCCCAAGTGACTTTAGAGGACGTGGCTTTGTAGGCTGGTCATGCAAGGGAACCTGTCAACCAGGGGCCCCAATTTCTCCTCCCTGCACCTGATTTCTCCTTTGCCAGTGCCCTCCCACCCTCTTCATGCATTCAGTACCCTTTCCCCTCTCTTCCCCTGGATAAAGCTGCCCAGAGTGTATGTTGGAGGAAGGTGGAATATGACCTAAGCCAGTTACACTTTAAACTCAAACTCTCTCTCAAACTGGAAATTTGCAATTGAAATCATGCTTTAATGTAAAAGAAAAGATCTTATGCTGAGGCCAGCTCCAGAGGCCAGGGAGTGTACACTTTTCCCTGAAGGAGAGGGACGCATGTCAGCTTTTGCAAAGGAGACAGCCTCTTTGTCCCTTCTTTCAGGGCGCTGGACTGCTCAAATTTTATTGGCATAAGTGGTTGATTATATAGACAGTTTCTTTTTTTTCTTTTTCTTTTTTTTTGGTCTTTTTGCTATTTCTTTGGGCCGCTTCCGCGGCATATGGAGGTTCCCAGGCTAGGGGTCGAATCGGAGCTGTAGCCACCGGCCTACACCAGAGCCACAGCAAAGCAGGATCCGAGCCGCGTCTGCAACCTACACCACAGCTCACGGCAACACCGGATCGTTAACCCACTGAGCAAGGGCAGGGACCGAACCCGCAACCTCATGGTTCCTAGTCGGATTCGTTAACCACTGCGCCATGACGGGAACTCCAGTATATAGACAGTTTCTAACTACAGATTACATAATAGTGTTAAAAGTACATTGGTTAACTTTTACATGGTACAGCAGCTATACATCATGTTCTAAGATCTTTATCTTAACTAAATTTAGTGAGTACAATTTAAGGGCAATTAGGTACAATACATCATGTGGAAAGGAGGAGACTCAGTGTAAATCATCCCATGGCCAGCCAGTCTCCACAAATTGAAGTGGTCACAGACACAAGAATTTGGCATTCACAAATCTTGTTTTTAGACTGGTGCTTATCTTTAAAGCATTATGGGAGGGAGACAGTGTAAGAAAATACAAACCAACTTAACTAACTATCACTTAAAAGCTTCTATAACTCATAGCTAGGTGTCTTTTGGTCAAAAATATGTTTAACTTCTATGAACCTCATTAAAATCCTAACTCTAAAGTTTACTGTATAACTAGTTAGTAGATAAACACTATGTTTTAATTAAGTTGGATTTAAATAGGGGAAAGTCCTTCAGGATGAAATTCTTATTATATTATTGTTGTAATTTCGTTAAATCACAAATCACCACAGGAAAATAAGAATGGAAAATAAGAATAATAAGCAAATGATCAGGAAAGACTGAGGAAAACTGAATAACAAATAAAACAACAGGAAAGACTAGGTCACCAGAGAAACAATCCATATTCTCTGGCAAAAAAATGGAAATGGTTTTCCCAGGAAAGCCCCAATTCTTCCCCATCAACATCAAAATGAGAGCTGTGTAACCTGAGGCCTGCCCTCGGCTTGTACCGTACAGGCAGGCTTTTATCCTGACCAGAAGCCCACCTTTGGCTTGTACCATTCAGGTGAGCTCCCTTCCTTGGTTAGGAACCTGCCTTCAGGTTTTTTTTTGTTTTGTTTTGTTTTTTTGCCATCAGGTAAGGTCCTTTTTTTGAGTTTCTGCATCTTCTCGGCTCCCCACAGTCTTATTTTCCTGTTTCCTTCACTCCTTCTTTCCTTCCTTCCTTCCTCTGTTCCTACTTTCTCACTGTCTTTCTTTCTTACTTTTTCTTAATTCCCTATGGAATGTGAACCCTTGAGTTAGTAGGTGAGAGAAGTATTCCATTTGTGGAAGGACAGAGAGGCAGTGGAGGCAGAATAGAGAGATCTTGTCACACACAACCATCCACTTACAAGATACTTTCCTTTCTTGGAGTAACTTAACATCTTATATGAAATGAGGCTAACAGCAGTAGCAGTAGTAAAAAATAAAATAAAATAAAGTTTTATGGGAATTAAACTAAGACAATGCAGAGAAAGCTATTGACACCAGACTTGGCTTATGGAGAGGTCCCCATCGATGTTAACAATGACAATGATGGTGACAGTTCTGGAGGCAGTGGCAATAGTGGGTGATGGTGATGGTGATGATAGTGGTGGGGATGGAAGTGGTGGAGGCTATGAGATGGCAGTGGTGATGGTTTTGGTAGTGAGTTCAGTGGCAGTGGTGGTACAGTAATGGTGATTGTGGTGGTAGCATGGTGGTGAAAGCCTCTTCCATCATGAGGTCATGAAATAAGGCATAGGCTGGGGTCAGACACTAAGGAGCACTGTGAAGGAAGGAGCCCTTTATCTCTGTGTTCCTCCCTCCCCTTTCTTGGAAAGCACTTGGAAGGCTTTGTGCTTCCCAGAAACCTTTACAAAGACCTAACCTATTTGGAACACCTTTATTCTGCTCCAAGCCTGGGCTCCACACAATCTTCCAGCTCTCATCCTAGGGTAAACCAAGACTGGGGTCTGAAATATATGACCCTGGGGGTAGTTTTTGTCAGAGGATCATACAGGAAGCATTTACTCCTGAAAATGTTTGACAATGACCAGTGTCCTAAAGGCATTTATGGGCAAGACAAATAAACATATAAAAATTTGAGGGGGTGTTCCCGTTGTGGCTCAATGGGTTACAAACCTGACTAGAATCCATAAGGATATGTGTTCAATCCCTGGCCTTGCTTAGTGCATTAAGGATCTGGTGTTTCTGTGAGCTATGGTGTAGATCACAGATGCAGCTTGGATCCCACATTGCTGTGGTTGTGGTGTAGGCTGACAGCTGCAGCTCCAATTCGACCCCTAACCTGGGAACTTCTATATGCTGCATGTGTGGCCCTAAAAAGCAAAAAAAAAAAAAAAATCAAGGGAATTCAGTTCTATATACAGGATTTGTGTTTCTGAAGTGGGTATGTATGAATCAGAAGTTGATGAACTGAATGACATATTTAATGTCTTGGGGGCCTCATACTCAAAAGGTGAATAACAAACCTCCTGGGTAATGAAACCAGATATCTATGTCCCCAGAGGAGTTGTTTAAAAGTCAAACTATGTCTGGGATTTTGTTTCCTAAAAATTACAGTGATCAAGTGCAATTAAATCATTACTAATGAAAGAAGATGTACACATACAACTTTTTATTATTATTATTTATTATTTTTTACTATTACTCAATGAATTTATCACATTTGCAGCACATACAACTTTTTACTAAAGACTAGAATTTTGGAATCCTATTTAAAATTAGAACCTTTGCAAGCCCCACTCTCAGGCACATAGTAGGGGGGCAGTGAAGCTTTGCTGAAGGAAAAAGCTGAAATCTTATTATCATCCTTGTTATGAATAACCTCGTTGTGGATCAACCTGAAGCAACTTCCACCCTGGTTTCTTGGGCCAGAGTGTGGCTCCCAATTCATCAGGAACAATTTAATCAAGTGCCCCTGAATCTGCTCTCTTTTTCCTCCTCAGATCAACTTTCACACACACCCCCATCCCCGCCAGGATCTTAACTGTAACTCTGACTAAAATCATTATTAGCAAGTGAAAATGAAAAAATTCCTCAAATCCCAGTCCTTTGTAATCATTAGTTAATCATTAAGCCAGGCATGTTGATTCTGCTTTTCTATTTCTTCACCGCATAAGGAGGTCAAGGTTATTGAAGTCTATTAATATATAATAAGGAAAGGCAGGTTTGAAAAGAGAGGTTAGTTCTTCCAAAGGGGCTTCATCTTCTAAAATAAAACTAGGACTGGCTTATTCCTTTCATTCTTTTATTAGAAAGTTTGAAAAAACGGTGAGAAAAGATCAGAGACTGATGTTTTGAAATAATATTTTACCACTAAGAAACGATTTGAAGACAAGGGAAAATCTGCTAGAATTATTGAACTACATGACCACCAAGGAATATCTGCCATTAACTAATGTCACTTTAATACTCACTTTCCTCTGATCATAGAGACTGGAAAGAGGGGGAGAGAGATGGATACAGCACCATTTAGAAGTCTTTCTATTTATCTCACTCCTCCCACTTTGCAAACAGAAACTGTCTTCTGTGAGTTTTTTCATCACTGGCTTGCCTGCTCTCCAACGGAAACCTCTACCGCATAACAGATCCCACCGCTTGACCTGCCATGAGGAAGCCCTCAGTGGGTTGACGTGAGGAGGGGAGTGGGCTGGTGTTGAGGGAGTTGCTGGGGGATGGAGGGAAGCCGGGACATCCTGTACAGCAGTGTTATTCTCCTTGGCTACCACAGCCCCATGAAACTCTGGGATTCTAGGCTCCTTCCCGAGTGTCAGAGACCTCGTTTGTCCGATGGGGTTAATGATATAAGTCCTACCTGCAATTCACAAGTTTTCATCTGAATCAAATTACATGTATATATTGCTCTCCAAAAGAGTATTGTGATCATTATTACTGTCATCTTTAACATTAAGCATATCGGAGGCAGAGCAAGATGGCAGAGGAGTAAGAGGTCGTGCACACCTTCTCCCACAAACACATCAAAAAAACACATCTGCATGTAAAACTACTCACACAGAACATCAACTGAATGCTGGCAGAAGAACTTAAATCTCCAAAAAGGGCAAGAAACTCTTGACATAACTGGGTAGAACAAAAGAAAAAAAAGAGAGAGAAAAGGAATCAGGACAGGACTAGCATTCCCGAGAGGGAGCCGTGAAGGAGAAAAGGAACCTGCCTCCTGGGAAGCTACCTAACTCATGAAAGATGGGCTGAGGCGGTGGGACCTCAAAGTCGCAGAGAAAAATGCAGCAGCTGGACTGAGAAAAGCAAAGCAGAGTGAGAGCTGCACAGATATCTGAACCACCGGCCGGGACACTACAGCCTGAGATGCTTGGGCAGGGCTGGGCATTGAGACTCAGGCTCCAGAGGTCAGTCATGGGGAGAGAACTGGGGGTGGCACCAGGGGCTAAGGAGCAGTGCGACACGAGCTAAGGAGAGGAACACCATGGCAGAAGGAACCCGGGAGAAGGTCCAGACCCACAGGAAAAGAAAGGTGCCATTGTTGGGGAGGGGAGAGGAGGAGGGGTGGGCCGCCACAGGAAACTCCCTGCACTGGAGTGTGTGCATGCCCGCAGGCTCAGAGGGCAGGGCAGCTCTGCAGAGGTTAGGGGCAGTGAGAAGCCTCTTGCTTGTTTAGGGGAGATTAGGTGCGTCTTGTGCAGGCTACTGGTGGCCAGGCACCTATTGTGTGGGCTAAGAGCATAAGGGGGCTAAGTGCGATGTGGTGCCTCTTGCACCATCCACAGGTGGCAGGGACAGACTGCAGCAGTGGTCTCAGAGGACAGAGGGAGGCGTGGCTTGCCACCACTGGGGGCCTGTGTGTGGGCTCCACCAGTGACCCCAGTCACCTCAGGGGTTGCCAAAAAAGAAAAAAAGAGGGCATTGCAACCAAGCACCATATGCTGTTGTTGTCACTCCCCTGGGGACACACCCACCCTGCAGCTGCCACTGCCAAATGCTCTGGGTGAACCACTGTCCCTTCCCAAGACCCTACAACTTGGAGCAACTGGTGCAGCACCTCCTGCGTGGGCTAAGTGGGACAGTGTGCTTCTTGCGTGGTCTGCAGGTGGCGGGGGCAAACTGCCACAGTTATCCCTGAGATGGGCGTGGCCCACTGCCATTGGAGATACCTGAACAAAATCACTTGCAGCTCCATTCACCTAAAAGGTGCCACAGAGGAGGGCATTGTGACCGAACACCACCTGTTGGTGCTCTCGCACTCCAAGAACACACCCACCCTGCTGCTGCTGCCACTGCCAGACGTTCTGGGAAGTACCCACACACCTGATCTCTGTCACTTCCCAGGATCCTGCAACTAGGAACACCCTTTAAAACACCTCATACATGGGCTAAGTGAGACAGGTTTCTTCATGCATGGTCTACAGGTGGGGGGGCAAACCACTGCAGTTATCACTGACTCTAGAGATGGTCATGGCCTGCTCCCAGTAGGGGTCCCTGAACAGGCACCACCTGCAGTTCCAATCACCTCAGAGGAGCTCATTACAATCAAACACAAGCTGTTGTTGCTCTTACTCCCCTGGGAACTCACACACCCTGCTCTTGTTACTGCCAAATGCTCTGGTCACCTTGAAGATCTGCCAAGAGGTCATTATCACTTCCCAGGGCCCTGCAACTAGGAGTAGCCTGTGCCACCTTCCTACAGGTCCTTGCTGCTATTGAGAGCCCAACGACCCGGCACTGACTGCTGGCCCTACCCGTTGCCTCCTTCTCCCTGAAAACACACTGAGCATCCTGAGAACAACAACCTGCTCACACTGAAGAAAGAGATTCAAATATTCAAACTCCCACACCAAAAATAGTAACCCCCCCAAAAAATGCAAAGGGGTATTCTTGCATAGAAGTAGCCTTAAAAGACTACAGTTTGGCTTCCCCAAACTCACAGAAAAAGAAAAACACAAGCAAGATGAAGAAACCATTCCCAGTTAATGGAACAGGAGATTCACCTAAGGCAGACAACAATGAAACAGACCTCTGCAGTCTGACAGACATTGAGTTCAAAAGGGAGGTATTGAAAGTCCTGAAGGAATTAAGAGAGGATATTAACAGTAATGCAGATTCCTTTAGAAAGGACCTAGAAAATATAAGGAGGAGCCAAGAAAAACTAGAAAATTCATTTGCAGAGGTACAAACTGAGCTTAAGGCAATAAAGAGCAGAATGAATAATGCATAGGAACGAATTAGTGATGTGGAAGATAAAATAATGGAAATTACCCAGTCAGGACAGCAGACAGAAAACCAAATGGAAAAACATGAAAGCAATATAAGAGACCTATGGGATAATATAAAGCAGGCCAATATATGCATAATAGGAATTCCAGAAGGAAAAGAAGAAGAAAAGGGGATTGAAAATATATTTGAAGAAATTATAGCTGAAAACTTTCCAAATCTAAAGCATACTGATATCAAGATACAGGAAGCACAGAGGGCCCCAAACAAGCGGAACCCAAACAGGCCCACACCAAGACATATTATAATAAAAATGGCAAAAGTTAAAGAGAGGATTCTAAAGGTAGTAAGGGAAAAGCAAAGCATTAATTGTAAGGGAAGCCCCATAAGTCTATCAGCTGATTTCTCTTCAGAAATACTACAGGCCAGAAGGGAGGGGCAAGATATACTTAAAGTGTGGAAAGGGAAAAATTTACAACCTAGAATCCTCTATACAGCAAGAATATCATTTAAATTAGAAGAGGATATAAAGAATTTCTCCAACAAACAAAAGCTGAAAGAGTACAGCAATACTAAACCCATTTTGAAAGAAATACTGAAAGGGCTTCTCTAAATTTAAAAAAAAGAGGGAAAAAAAAGAGAAAAAGAAGAATTAGGGTGGAGAAAACCACTCCTGGAAAGCCAGCACTTAAATAAGCCAGCATACAGATCTAAACATGAAGATGTTAAAAAAAAAAAAGACATCAAAATCATACAATGTGGGGAAGGCGAGTAAGAAAATATACATTCTTTTTTTAATTTTAATGATGTGTCTGAGCCTATATGACTGTCAGGCAAAAGCAAAAATATATAGGAAGGGCTTAATGTGCTTAAAAAACAGGGCAACCACAAATCAAAACCCAACATTACATTTACAAAAACTGAAAAGAAAAGTACTCAAGCATAAAATAAATGGAAGCCATGCAACCCAAAAAAGAGAAGAAGAAAAGAGAAAGATAGAATCAACTGGAAAACAAGGTTTAAAATGGCAATAACTGCCAAAACTGAATCAAGAAGAAATAGATCAACTGAACAGTCAGATCACTAGATATGATATTGAATATGTCATAAAAACACTCCCTACAAACAAAAGTCCAGGACCAGATGGCTTCACAGGTGAATTCTACCAAACATACAAAGAGGAACTTACACCCATCCTCCCTAAACTTTTTCAAAAGGGTGAAGAAGAAGGAACACTCCCAAAGACATTCTATGATGCCACCATCACCCTAATTCCAAAACCAGACAAAGATAACACCAAAAAAGAAAACTATAGGCCAATATCTTTGATGAATATAGACACAAAAATTCTCAACAAAATTTTAGCCATCCGAATCCAACAACATATCAACAAGATCGTACACCACAACCAGGTGAGAGTCATCCCAGGTGCACAAGGATGGTTCAACATACACAAATCAATCAACGTCATACACCACATTAACAAAAGAAAAGTCAAAAACCACATGATCATCTCAGTAGATGCAGAAAAAGCATCTGACAAAGTCCAACATCCATTCATGATAAAAACTCTTCTTACCAAGGTGGGTATAGAGGGAACGTACCTTAACATAATCAAAGCCATTTTTGACAAATCCATAGCAAATATAATACTCCATGGAGAAAAGCTGAAAGCCTTTCCACTAAAATCTGAAACAAGACAAGGATGTCCACTCTCACCACTGTTATTCAGCATAATACTGGAAGTCCTAGCCACAGCAATCAGACAAACAAAAGAAATAAAAGGCATCAAGATAAGAAGAGAAGCGGTAAAACTGTCACTGTATGCAGATGACATGATACTATATATCAAAACCCTAAGGACTCAACCCCAAAAGTACTTGAACTGATCAACAAATTCAGCAAAGTAGCAGGATATAAGATGAACATTCAGAAATCAGTCACATTTCTGTATACTAACATTGAAATATTAGAAAAGGAATACAAAAATACAATACCTTTTAAAATTACACCCCCCAAAAATCAAATGCCTGGGAATACACCCTACCAAGGAGGTAAAGGACTTATATGCTGAGAACTATAAAACAGTAATCAAGGAAATTAAAGAAGATGTGAAGAAATGGAAAGAGATTCCATGCTCCTGGGTTGGAAAATTAATATTGTAAAAATGGCTATACTACCCAAAGCAATCTACAGATTCAATGGAATACCTATCAAATTACCCATGACATTTTTTACAGAACTAGAACAAACAATCCAAAAATTTATATGGAACCACAAAAGACCCAGAATTGCCAAACCAATCCTGAGGAACAAAAACCAAGCAGGAGGCATAACTCTCCCAGACTTCAGGAAATATTACAAAGCCACAGTCATCAAGGCAGTGTGGTACTGGTACCAAAACAGACATATAGACCAATGGAACAAAATAGAGAACTCAAAAACAAACCCAGACACCTATGGTCAATTAATCTTTGACAAAGGAGGCAAGAACATAAAATGGGAAAAAGACAGTCCTACTGACAAGCTTTTGCACAGCAAAGGAAACCAAAAAGAACACAAAAAGACGACTTACAGAATGGAAGAAAATAGTTTCAATTGATGCCACTGACAAGGGCTTAATCTCTAGAATATACAACAACTTATACAACTCAACAGCTAAAAAGCCAACAATCCAATTTAAAAAAATGGGCAAAAGACCTGAATAGACATTTTTCTAAGGAAGATGTCCAGATAGCCAACAAGCACATGAAAAATGCTCAAGATCACTGATTATTAGAGAAATGCAAATAAAAACTACCACAAGATACCACTTCACACCAGTCAGAATGGCCATCATTAATAAGTCCACAAATAACAAATGCTGGAGGGGGTATGGAGAAAAGGGAACCTTCTTGCACTGTTGGTGAGAATGTAAATTGATACAACCACTATGGAAACAGTATGGAGGTACCTCAGAAAACTATACATAGAACTACCGTATGACCCAGAAATCCCACTCTTGGACATATATCCAGACATAACTTTCCTTAAAAAAGACATATGCACCCGCATGTTCATTGCAGTCTATTCACAATAGTCAAGACATATAAACAACCCAAATGTCCATCGACAGAGGATTGGATTAGGAAGAAGTGGTATGTATACACAATGGAATACTACTCAGCCATAAAAAAGAACGAAATCATGCCATTTGCAGCAATATGGATGGAACTAGAGACTCTCATCCTGAGTGAAGTAAGTCAGAAAGAGAAAGACAAATACCATATGATATATCACTTATAACTGGAATCTAATATCCAGCACAAATGAACCTTTCCACAGAAAAGAAAATCATGGACTTGCAGAATAGACTTGTGGTTGCCAAGGAGGTGGGGAGTGAGGTGGTTGGGGAGCTTGGAGTTAATAGATACAAACTATTGCTCTTGGAATGGATAAGCAATGAGATCCTGCTGTGTAGCACTGGGAACTATGTCTAGTCGCTTATGATGGAGCATGATAATGTGTGAAAATAGAATGTGTAACTGGGTCACCATGCTGTACGGTAGAAAAAAAATTGTACTGGGGAAATAATAATAATAATAATAATAATAATAAACCATTAAGTATATCTGTTAGGGATTGCTAAACAGAAGTCTTGTTTATTAGTACAAAATACCCCTCTTTTTTAAATTACTTAATGAATTTTATTACATTTATAGGTGTACAACAATCATCACAACCAAATTTTATAGCATTTCCATCCCAAACCCTCAGTGCATCCCCCCACACCCCAACCTGTCTCATTTGGAAACCATAAAGGTGACAGAAGTTAAGAAGGGAAGGTGAGGTAAGGAGCCAGCAAAACTTATATGTGGGGAGTCTCCAGGTCACACATTTATGTCTATAGCCTCTCTACACTCTGTATCCCTGAGCATCTGGGGCAGTTTTAACAATGCCTTCAGAACCCCGCATTAGGAGGGGCACCTAGAAATTGTCAGCTCTTGGTGAGCAGTTCTCTGCTCAAACTGGAGGCAGGCTTCTGGTGGGAGGTAGGTGATGGGAGGTGGGGCTGTGGCACGGGATATTAGGTAGAACATTTTCTCCCCTCAGCAAAGAGGAGGCACCCTTTTAGGTTGCTATGGGTGTTCATCACTAACATTGTTGGTTATTAAAGTATCTACACTTCAATAAGATATGTCAAGGACAATAGCACTCAGAACAGCAAGTTCCCATGCAGGTACCTGGGCTCCTTTAGAACAGCAAGTTCCCATGCAGGCACCTGGGCTCCTTTTGGAGGGGTTAGTTTGATAGTGTTAGCTCTTACCATTAGCTATAATAAGAAAGCCTTTCAAAGGTGGCTTAGCATCATTTGTATTTTTTGATCTATAAAGTACACTGTACATCTTACTGAAAATGCCAATGGACAAAGAAACACTTAAGATGAACATCCTTCCAGGAGACAACTATGACAAGGAAATAGTTTCATCTACCTACACAATGAAACCACATTTTAATTAGAATTTGGGTTAATTCATTTTTCCTCACTTGGGATAAAAAGGATGAAACATTATGAGTAGTGTTAAAGTACTAGAGAGGGTTGAAGATTGAGTAAATTTTTTTATGGCCA
This sequence comes from Phacochoerus africanus, assembly GCF_016906955.1. Classification (NCBI taxonomy): domain Eukaryota; kingdom Metazoa; phylum Chordata; class Mammalia; order Artiodactyla; family Suidae; genus Phacochoerus; species Phacochoerus africanus. The sequence goes on from NC_062546.1 coordinate 81,557,025, forward strand.
CACCCACAGCATTGGGAAGTTCCAGGGCCAAGAACTGAATCTGAACCACAGCTGTGACCTACACCACAGCTGTGGCAACACCAGATCCTTTAACTCACTGGAGCAGGCCAGGGATTGAACCCTCGCCTCTGCAGAAACCTGAGCCCCTCATTTTGGATTCTTAACCCACTATGTCACAGCAAGAACTCCAAGATTAGGTAAAATCTGATACTTAGCCTGAACAAAACTCACACAAATTTTTAATTTCTTTCATGTTACCCACCTTCCTTTTTAAGTATTCATTTTAAAGTTCTTAATGACAAAAGGAAATATTCATCTTTTGAGAAATGCAGAATCTTGAGAGACAGTCATTGTGCATAGGTTTCATGTCATTTCCTCTAGTTTTTTTTTTTTTTATGTTCCTGCTTTCTAGTTTATAACAAGGATTTACAGCTTAAAGAACATCAAAAAGAAAAAGTTTCAGTGTCCTAAAATAGACTAAAAAAAAAAATCCACACAGCTATCATTTGGTGCTTCTAAAATTTATTTTAAACATTTTAGAAGGGAGATACATTTCAGAAGTTCTGGGAACCTATCACATTCCTTTTTTTTTAATAGTCTCTTACTCGAAGATGTAACATTAAATTCTGTAGTTGGCATCTCTCTCAGCAACTGAATGTGTGAATTCCCGTCGTGGCGCAGTGGTTAACGAATCCGACTAGGAACCATGGGGTTGCGGGTTCAGTCCCTGCCCTTGCTCAGTGGGTTGACGGTCCGGCGTTGCCATGAGCTGTGGTGTAGGTCGCCGACGCGGCTTGGATCCCGCGTTGCTGTGGCTCTGGTGTGGGCTGGTGGCTACAGCTCCGATTTGACCCCTAGCCTGGGAACCTCCATGTGCCGCGGGAGCAGCCCAAGAAATAGCAAAAAGACAAAACAACAAAACTGGGTGGGTTGTGTTGTTCAGAAGTTTTAAAGAATTCTTCATTTGAGAGCAAAAAGAAAGGATTTTGAGAGAGCACCTACTTCTTTTATCTGTATCTTTCAAAATTATTATGAAGTCATTAAAAAAAAACCTAGGAAATCAGAGCTACTAAATAACTTAAAATTACTTCTAAAGCAGAGAAATTCAACATCTAATTCCCAAAAGAAGACACAGGTCTATAATTGAGACATTGAGAAACCCTGGAGAAATTCCAGAAATAATTCAGCAAATAAATCATCATTACCTTCTTTAGATCTGGCCATTCTTTTGGTAGAATATGACTGTGGATGTCAATTTTCATCTCCACAGGATCAGAGGAGACGCATGTAAAGAAAATAGTTTTGTTATCTCGAGGTCTTCAGGAAAACCATGGAGTTGATTTACTTAGTCCCTTTATGGCTGCTTTCTGGCACCGTATGCCGGCTCAGATGGTCTAGGTCCATTGGAACTGCCTTCTTAGAGTCAACAGTTTAGTTTATTGTCAGCTTGGCTTTGCGTCAACAACTCTTTGGTAATCAGGACTCTGGGCACAAAATTTAAAAAAAGAAAAAAAAAATACTGTACCAAACCCCATGAGGTCAAACATACTGCAGACTGCTTTCGAGTTACACCAGGTCCAATATTAACTAATATTTGTTTTTAAGTATTTTAACTTAAAATATCAGACGCTTTTAAAGAAAAATAATAGATCCCTGACTCATCTCTTCTTATTCTTGGTTTCATTCCCAGAAACAATCAATTTTACCACTTTTGCTTTTTGTACTGTAGTTACCTCTAGATCTTTAAACAACACTTAACAATTGGCTTGTTCATGAAAATTTAGCATGTTGAAAAGGTGTGGAGGACATTTCACCTTTACTTTAAATCATGGAAAGAACTCATACTTCTTATGTGTTGTTTCCTCCATTGCCTTTTCTTTCATTCATTCATTTATGCGCTGAACAAATTTTTATTGAGAATTGCTATGTGCTGAGGATATAAGGTTGAATGAGAGATAGAATGATACCTACATTGTTAATAGATATTGTACACCATGTAGGTGTAGAGAGAAGTAGAGAGTGTCCATTTCCATTGAGGGGTGTCAGAGCAGTTTGGGGAGGGCTTTCCCTGGAGCATAAAGGAAGGCTCGTGGTCACGCTTCTAAAGAGAGCCTTGGAACAAAGCAGCCCTTTATTGTTCTATGTTTGCCCTTTTCTATTCCTAGAAAACTTAACATGTTTGAGGGACCCAAAGACCCTGGCAGAGCCTTGAACCTGTTTTGGGATACTTCTTTCGGCTCAACTTTCACTAAGTCATTAAACAAACAAACAAAAAAACTCAACCCACAAACCTCCCTACTAAGCTATTCAGCTAGGATCTGGATAAATTTTAACAAACGTTCTCTTCAACTAGATCCTGGATAAATTATAACAAAGGTATGTTTAAATTGCTTGCTCAGCTTGCGAGAAAGTACAGGAAATCCTCAAGATCTTTTTTTTTTTTTTTTGCCTTTTCCGGGCTGCACCCACAGCATATGGAGGTTCCCAGACTTGGGGTCGAATTGGAGCTACAGCTGCTGGCCTACACCATAGCCACAGCAATGCCAGGTCCAAGTTGCATGTGTGACATACACCACAGATCACAGCAACACCGGATCCTTAACCTACTGAACGAGGCCAGGGATAGATCCTGTGTTCTCATGCCTGCTAGTCAGATTTGTTTCCACAGAGCCATGACAGGAGCTCCAAGGTCATTTTTTTTAAGTTTAATGAACTGAAACAAGTGAGTGAGCCTTAAACTAACGTGGAGGCAATGCCAATACTCAGTAAGTGTAAGCAGTTTTAGAGCACCTCCTATGGGCCAAACACTGTTTCAAGCATTTTACTCAATTCACTTATTCCTCATTACAGTCCTATGGGAGGAAACTATGACCAATATTCATTTGATTGAAGATGAAATTGAAGTGCAGAGAAGTTAGGTTACTTGTCCATGGTCACACCATTTGAGCCACCATTTGAGGTAGTGTGGATTCAGAATCCTGGAGCTTTGAAAATTAATATTCCAGAGGGGAGTGGGAGATCATACCATGGGCTTGTACAAAGCTGAGGCTCCCTCATTAATGAACTGCAAGAGAGGGACTTGCACAGAGAGACGAGGAGATTGAGCATATATAAGAGTGTCTCAAAGTACAAAGGTATAGAATAAGAAAATCTAAAAGGAATCTAATTGGGGTGCTAAAATAGAGGAGAGAGAAGGTGGAGGAGAAATACTCTAAGAGATAATAGCTGAAAATTTCCAGACCTGATCAGCCAGCAGATCTAGGAATCAAAACCTATATAAGAAGGATTAACAGAAAGAACTTCCATTCTAGAAAACCTCTAGTGAAACTACAGAATATCCATAATGAAGTTTAGATCCTATAAACTGCTAGAGAGAAAGAATGCCTTCAAAACTCAGCAATTAGACTGATAGCCCATGTCTCACATGGTAGAAAGTGTGATGTAACCATAGGACAATAAAATCATATGTTCAAAAAGCTGAGAGATGTTAACTGTCAACCTGGAAATGTATGCCTTATAAAATTTTATTTTAACAATGAAGGAGAAGTAAAGAAATTTTCAGATTAAAAACTAAGTTTGCCATCAACAGAATCTCACTAAAGGAATTTCTAATGATATACTCCAGAAAGGAGGAAAAATGACCCCAGGAAAAAATGTCTGAAATGTAAAATGACCGGAGAGTAAAGAAACTGGTAATCATGTAAGTAAATCTAAATAATATCCTAATAACAGTGATGATGATGATGCCCACTTTTATAAAGTTAAATCACTAGCAAAAGGTCATCCAGCTTGGCTTTTCTCTTCAAAGTACGCCCTCCTAACATTGAACCTCATAATTTTAACATCTTTTGTGATCTCGATAGGCTGAGAATTTCCTAAATCATCAAGTCCTGTTTCCTTTTTTTCTTACTAGTTTTTCAGTCTGTCTTTCCCCTCTTACCTTTTGCTGTAAGCAGCAAGAAAGAACCAGGATGAACCTTTAAGATTTTGCTTGGAAACCTCCTCAGCTAAGTATCAAATTTCATCACTTCTAAGTTCTGATTTCCACACAACTGTAGTACACACAATTGAGCTAGGTTTTCTGCCACTCTGTAACAAGGATCCCCTTTCCTCCCCTTTCTATCATGTCCCTCATTTCCTTCTGAGCCCTCACCAGTGGAACATTTAACATCCGTATTTCTACCAGTGATCTCTTTCTGATGATTTACCTATTCTCTAGAATGGTATGGGCATTCTCTACCTTAATTCCTTCTGAGCCCTCGGTGGCAGAATTTTTAACATTTTTATTTCTACTAACATCTGTTCAAGAAAATCTAGGGTTTTTCTGTCAAGCACTTCAAAGTTCTTCCAATCTCTGTCCAGTGCCCAGTTCCAAAGCCACTCTCATATTTTTGTGTATTTCTTACAATAGCACCCCACTTTCAGGCACCAAAATCTGTATTAGTTTTTAGTGGCTGCTGTAACAAATTATCACAATCTTAATGGTGTAAGCCAACACAAATTTATTCTCTTATAGTTCTGGGAGTCAGAACTCTAAAATGGGCCAGCACGACTGTGGTCCTGAGGAAGACTTTAGACAAGAATTTGTTTCCTTGCCTTTTCTAACTTCTAGCTGCTATCTGCTTTCTTGGCTCGTGATGCCATCCTCCATCTGTAAAGCCAGCAGTTAGCACCTTATAGTCCTTCTCTCTGTTTCTGTCATCACATCATCTTTCTTAAACCTCTAATCCTCCCATCTCCCTCTTATAAGGATTCATGTAATCATCATGGGCCCACCTAAACAACCCAGGATAATTTCTTCATCTCAAGAGCTTTAATGTAATCACATTTTCAAAATCTTTTTCCCATGTAAGGTAGAATTTTTTACAGGTTCTGGGGATCTTTGAGTGGAGACATTATTCAGCCTACCACAATTAGACACAGTAACATTTCCAAAGTAACTACTAAAGGAATATGTATAGCATATATAACTTCCAATCCAGTTGAGTGAAAGATGGAATAAGATTAAAAAATCAATTTAGAGGAAAAAAAGATACAGAAACAGTAGACAAATAGAAAGCACAAAATAGGATTTGCCGTCGTGGCTCAGTGGTTGATGAACCCAACTAGGAACCATGAGGTTGCGGGTTTGTTCCCTGGCTTCGCTCAGTGGGTTAAGGATCTGGCGTTGCCATGAGCTGTGGTGTAGGTCGCAGACTCGGCGTTGCTGTGGCTCTGGTGCAAGCTGGCAGCTACAGCTCCGATTCAACCCCTAGCCTGGGAACCCCCATATGCTGCAGGTGCGGCCCTAAAAAAGACAAAAAGAAAAAAAAAGGAAAAAAAGAGAAAGCACACAATAAAATGGCAGAAATAACATCCAGCTATGTATTGCTTTGAGGAAATGCATTTAAACTTTAAGTATACAGAAAATTTGAAAGTAAAACGTTTGGAGAAATTAAAAGAAGCAAATCCTAACTAAAAGAAGGCTATGATACATTTGTTATAAACACTTCAGGATAATGCAAATTAAAGAGACTATAAAACAAAGTATTATTAGTGCAAAAGAGGATTACTGTATAACATTAAAAGGTTCAACTAATTACAAAGCCATAATAATTCTAAATTTGGCATACCAAATGGCCTCCAAATATATAACACACATACATATACATATATATTTGACAAATTCTTCAATGTATGTCTCTCAATTATTGAGAAATCAATCAAATAGACATTATCTGCAGGGAGTTGCAAGGAGGGCCCCAAAGCTCGGGACCCAACAAAGAACCACAAAAGCATTCCACAAGAGAAAGAGATGCTTTTAAGCTCCAGCCTGCACATGGAGAGCCTAAGCCATCTAACTACAGGGTCAGTCAGGTAACGACTTGCCTGTAATTGAAACATTTAATCCCTCTCTCTGCTTTGACTCTGCCAGGCAAAGATATCAAACTCAAGCAGAAATGCCAGTTGGGAAAGGAGAAGAAAGGACCATGTACCCACCTTCAGGAAGAGAAGTCATACCTTTCAGTGAGGATTGAAGAGATTATTAACATATTGTGGTGGACATTTCTTTTCACTTTTTCATCTGAAAATAGGTTTGCAATTTAAAGTGACTTTAGGAATTTTTATTACCTAAAAGTGAGGGGAAATTTCATAGGGACTGCCTACATTTTCATCCAGAGAGAGGCAAAAGACCCCCTTCACCAAGCAGTATTGAAGGGAAAGTAGGAGACTTAAAATGTTGCATATGCATCTATATCCAGTGTGTCCTGTGCCTTCAGTGTACTGGTAACAGAAGGAAAAAGCAATACTTTTACTTCTTCTTATAAAGACAGGCAAACTTCTTGGCCAAGTGGGAAGGAGGTTACAGTGTCCTCATGAGCAAATGTACCACTCTTTCCGTTCCTTCTATAACACTAAGGAAAGTGATGGCAAAAGGAAAATTGTATAAGATCTCATCTCCACATTTAAAAAATGAATTATAAATCAGATGAGATTTATACTGGCATTCATTTGTAGAAAAAGGCAAGGATCCTTAAATTATTCAATAGTCGTATAAAAATAAAATAAGATTTAGACCAAATCTGAGTAGCTCCTTTCTCCTGGCCCTAGTCTAATGGCTATAAATCAGCTCAAAAATACCAAGGTTCAGCTCCTGACTCTACTGATTGTTAGGCAGATAGCACTGCACAAATTACTTAGTCTCTGAGTGAGAGGGATGACAATAGAAGAGCTGATTTCATCAAGGTGCTGTAAGTATTCGCTTGAATAATATAAAAGCATCGGCTATGAAACCGATCATGACACGTAATCCAGTTGTTACTTGGGCCATTGTATACAGACTGGCAGAAAGTCTGATATTGGGTTATGTAAGAACCCTGGGTTTATGTGGTACAAGACTGTGGTATGTGGACCAACCCTCTGTGGTGGTCACTATGATTGTGTTTCTCCCTGGCCAGGCCTGTGACCCACTTGAAGGTAGGCAGCTCCACTGGTTGAAACCACCTCTCCGGGAGGCTCCCATTCCAAACAGGAATTCTTCCTTCCTCCTATGCCTGCTCCTCTTCTTGTGTTCTCTCTCAGGGGATGGCACTCTATCCAAACCAAGCTTCTTCCTTTCTGCCTCTCTTTTTCTTCCCCACAATCAATAAAACATCAAGTCTTTTTAAAATTAAAGAACAATTGATTTACAATGTTTGTCAATTTCTCCTATACAGCAAAGTGACCCTTTTCTTATATTATATTTTCCTTATATTATTCATTTTCTTATATTATCTTCATCATCATGGTCTATACAAAGAGATTGGATATAGTTCCCAGTGCTGTACAGTAGGATCTCATTGCTCACCCATTCTAAATTTAATAGTTGCATCTACTAACTCTGAGCTCTCATACCATCCCTTTCCCTCCCCCTTGGCAACCACATGTCTATCTCTGTGTTTGGGATTTTGTTTCTGTTTTGTAGGTAGGTTCATATGTGCCATATTTTACATTCCACATGTAAGTGATGTCATATAGTATTTCTTTATTTTGACTTAATTCACCTAGTATGATAATCTCTCGTTGGATCCATGTTGCTGCCAATGGCATTATTTCATTCTTTGAAGCATCGAGCCTTTTTATTCTAGTCCCATTGCACTTCCCAACCCTGTTCATCCTCTCCAGTATCACTTTTAGGCCCTCTTCATCTCTCTCCAGGACTGTTTAATTGCCCAATAATGGTCTTAGACTCCAGTGTTGGCCCACCGTAATCCATCCCCAAGACTCTTGGCTAAAGTGACCTCTCTAAAACACAAAATGACCACATCTCCTTTCAGCTTAATACTTTTCATGGGTTCTCACTGTTAAATCCAAGCATGCATGGAAAACCAGGCCCCATGTGTACTTTTCTACCTCCTTTGTCCCTGTGCTTTGCCACTGTGCTCTGCACCCCAGCCACAGGGAGGACTTTGTACCTCCCCAAATGGAATGCCTTTCCCTTTCTGTCATTATTTATGGCTTCTTTGACCTCTAAGGTCTTGTATGACCTTCCCCTCTCCTTTCTACCAAGTGTACACCTGTCCATCACTGAAAATTTATCTTAAACATCACTCTCCTGACTACTCCCTTCCTCAAAGGGTCAAGGAGGACTACTCTCTCCTGGAAGAATTAGTTGGGAGAGCGAGTGAGTAGGTATGACCCTGACAAAGATGTGAATGTTTCATATTCATCTTCAAAGACAATAGAATCTCTTTCTGCTATCTTCTACCTGGCCTCTAGCTTTTGGCACCCAGAGACCTCTTTACCTTGTTCTCTTAGGTATCAGTACTTGCTATTTGAAGAGGAGCTGGTGTCAGCCTTTTGCACTTGAATTTGAATTTGTCTACATTAGAGAACTGTTGAATTAATGAATTTTTGAGAAAATACCATAGGACCAGGGACCAAGTTTGTCTTATTTTGTGTTAAAACCTCAGTGAAAAGCAATGGAGTGGGTGCTTGTAATGGCCACGGTGTCCAGATAGTGTCCAGTTGGACACTATTTTAGATGTTTCTGCAAAGGATTTTGGAGGTATTTTTTTGGATGAGATTAACATTTGAATCAATAGTGTTTGAATAAAGCAAATTACCCTCTGCAATGTGTGTGGGCCTTATCATGTGAAGGCCATAATATAAAAAGACTGACTCTCCCAGGAGTTCCTGTCGTGGCGCAGTGGTTAACGAATCCGACTGGGAACCATGAGGTTGCGGGTTTGTTCCCTGGCTTCACTCAGTGGGTTAAGGATCTGGCGTTGCCGTGAGCTGTGGTGTAGGTTGCAGACTCGGCTCGGATCCTGCGTTGCTCTGGCTCTGGTGTAGGCCGGTGGCTACAGCTCCGATTCAACCCCTAGCCTGGGAACCTCGCGGCGCCAAGAAATAGCAACAACAACAACAACAAAAAGAGACAAAAAAAAAAGAGTGACTGTCCCAAATAAGGAGGAAATCCTGCCGTCAGATGACTTTCAGACTTGACCTGCAGTGTCAACTCTTGCCTGGGTCTCTAACCTGTTGGCCTACCTTGCGGATTATGGATTTGCCAGAGTCTGCAATTGCGTAAATTAATTCCTCAGACTAAATCTCTCTTTGTATATACACATCTTATTAGTTCTGTTTCTCTGGAGAAATACAGTGCTTTATAAGTGTTTCATAAATATTTGATGGGCTAATTTATCAGTAAGTAAGTAAATATAAATAGGTGATAAATGTGTTTTCCTGGAACATTTCTATCTAAGCCTCATGTGGAATGTTATGTGAAAGGTTTCAGCCTTTAATCAATATCATGTAGCAATAGGTGTCATTCCCAGTATTTCTGTGAACTCTTTGGTACTTTTTTTCCTCTAGGGCTGCACCTGTGACGTAGGGAAGTTCCAAGGCTAGGGATTGAATTGGATCAGGCACAGCAGTGCCTGATCTAAGCCACATTCACAACCTGAGTCATAGCTTGTGGCAATGCTGGATCCTTAACCCACTGAGTGAGGCCAGGGATTGAACCCATATCTTCATGGACACTTATGTCAGGTTCTTAACCCATTGAGCCACAGTGGGAACTCCACTTTTTAAAAAATGTATATTTTATTTTATTTTTTATGGCCACACCCACAGCACATAGGAGTTCCTGGGCTAGGGATTGAATCCAAGCCTCAGCTGAGGGCAATTCCAGAGCCTCTAACCCACTTCACGGGGCTGGGGACCAGACCTACACCTCCATAGGAACTCCAGCTGCTGCAGTCAGATTCTTAACGCACTGAACCATGGTGGGAACTACTCTTTGGCACTTTTTATATTTGGAAAATTAGATGTTCAAGGGTTAAGAAGCCAGCTCTTGGATTTTGAGTTTTAAAACCCTCAGCCTCAGTGGTTGATTCTGAACCATAGACTTAGGAGAATCGAGAGTTGAGATTAAATGTTCACCCACCTCTGACTAAATAAAGACCTCCCAGATCAGGCAGAGGGGAGTCAGAGGAGAGGGGAGTATGTTGATACTGTGGGTCCCTGAGGAGGTCATCCCTTAGCCCTATGTCCCATGGCCAATCCTGGGAGTGGGGTAGGGGGAGAAATCTCAGATTGGTAGTGGGATCTTGATTTGGTAACAGAGGAGATCTGCATCTTGATTCCCAATCATTCCCTGGGAAGGTAGCAAGGAAATGTGGATGAATGCTATAGCTGGTCAGAGAAGGCTTTACATAGGTAAGCAGAGTGCCCGAGGCTCAGCAAGGCAATAAGGCTGCAGAGTGATCCCAAGAGGTGGGTAGAAGTAGCTGAAAGCAAGCCAGTTGTGAAGCGGCCTTGGGGTGAGGGCTGAGTCAGCAGGCACCTGTGTGTGTTCATGATGGAAGGAAGATGTCTCAATATACACCAACTTGGACAGTGACCCAAATGAGATACCGCTGAAACTGAGTTCACCCTGCTGAGTTTATGCTTAGTCTCTCTACCCCAAACATTATTCCTCTGCTTGTCCTATCCCTGTTTCTCTCAGGATTGAGGAGTGTCAAAGGGGTGACAGAAATGGAACAGGACCCTGAAGGGCCCTTCTTGACACAAAAATCTCTCTGTGTCTCCTGTTTTTTGTTTGTAGAAGAAGACTTTAGTCTCTTAGGCCTTCCCTGTGTTCCAAAGAGCAGACTTAATCAAATACTAGCTAGGGAAGTAAGGGAAGGCAGAAACAAAGGAAAGGATGGTGACTACATGTGGACCACAAGCACATAAACCTTAGGTTGCTTGGAACCAGAAGGTGGATGACCAAAACATCACTGTTACCTCACCAGAAACCAATCAGAAGAGAGTCAACCCTCACCCCTAATTTTGCCTTTAAAAACTCTTCCTTTAGGAGTTACCATTGTGGCTCAGTGGTTAACGAATCCGACTAGGAATGATGAGGTTGCGGGTTCGATCCCTGGCCTTACTCAGTGGGTTAAGGATCCGGCATTGCCATGAGCTGTGGTGTAGGTTGCAGACATGGCTCAGATCCCGTGTTGCTGTGGCTCTGGCATAGGCTAGCAGCTACAGCTCCAATTAGACCCCTAGCCTGGGAATCTCCATATGCCTCAAGTGCGGCCCTAGAAAAGACAAAAAGACAAAAAAAAAGCAACAAAAAAACCACTTCCTTTAAAGCCATCAGGGAGTTCAGGTCTTTTAGCATTAACTGCCCATTCTCCTTGCTTGGGGCCCTGCAATAAATTCTGTACTTCACCACAACATGGTGTCAGTAGATTGGCCTTGCAAATTAGCTTTTCTGCATGGCAGGCAAGCAGACTCAAGTTCAGTTCATTAATACCTTCTCTGCCTGCTAATAATGCCTTGGGCTACAAAAGAGAGTAAGGAGGGTCTGAAGTAATGGTTTAGAGCACAGACTATTGCACAACATTAAAAAACTTTGTTTCCTTGAGCAAATTACTTAATTCTCCATGTACTCATATCCCCATATGTAAGGTAGGAGAGTAATAAAACCTACCTTGGGTAGATCTGTTGTAAGGATCAAATGAGTTAAGACATGGAGGTCATATAAAATAATGCCTAGCATAGAGTAAGTGGCATGTAAGGGTTAGTCATTGCTTTTCATATTGTTGTCATCATATAAGCCCTCCAGAATTTAGACAAAACCTCAAGGAAAATGTGTGGTTAAGAGAAATCCTGAAATAACTGTGATTAACTTTCTGCCATCTGATGGCATAAGCATTTATATTAATAGTTAACAGAGATTATAGAAAAGTAGAGAAAATTACATTTTATATACACTTATACAGTGACACAGTTGGAATTTTTGCAAGCTCAACTAGGAATTCCAAGTGTTATTATATGGGTGGGGGAGTTTTTTTTGGGGGGGAGTTGGGATTGATAATCCCACATTATGTAAACCACGTTATCAATGGATGTGAGCCACCTGAGGAGGCCTGGAGCAATGGAAACCAAGTTTAGGTGGAGGGTTAGCTCATGGGAATAGGAAGTGGTGAAGACTAGAGAATGGGCAGAGACTTAGCTTTGAAGAGGAGGGATCCTCTCTCCCTCTGAGAGTGAAAGGAGAATGAAAGGGTACAAGGACCATGATGTTAAACTGAAACCTCATCCGTCTAGAGCTGCTAATATCTATGGTCTTTCTGAGATGGAAAGTGATGTCATCTACTGAGTCAGTGTTAGAAGTTTGAAAAGAAAAGAAAGGAAAGAAAGGAACAACTTTAAAATGGCATTTGGGTTGCTTGCTATGTGATGAATAGCAGTATCATGGCTACAGGGTAGTTGGACTCTAAGGCTGTTTAATGGGTAACTATTTGAAAACACACAAAGGAATTTTTTAGTCTAGAAGAAAATTCAGCTATAAATGCACACTGTGGTTCTATTAGAGTAATGAGACTCTGATTTTTTTTTCATCAGTGGTTGTTTTTCATATAGGTATAATTTTGGTGTTCTTGTGCGAGGAGATGAGTTCAGAGTCTTTCTATCCCACTATCTTGAATTTTTTTTTAAATCTGTATTTTCAAAATATGTCAAAGTGAAGTTAAAATACTCTGATCATTGGAAAGTTTTATAAAAATACATTTTAAATGAATGTATGTGTCATATTATTGTTTTCAAAAATCGCCATAACTAATGACATCTTTGACCGTAAATCATAATGGTTTGTCTTTTCTAAGCAGTTTTACTATAGGCTATCTAGTGTTCTCATCTCCTTCTGATAACCTAGACACAATTTATTTTGCCTGTTTGCTTCAGTGGTTGATTCAATAATCCCACGACCATGTATACTCTATTCCAATTGCCCCCTGAACTATTTTTAAAATTTTTTTGAAGTATAGTTGATTTACAATTTTGTGTTTATTTCTCCTATACAGCAAAGTGACTTGTTAAACATATATATTCTTTTTCATATTCTTTTCCCTTATGGTTTATCACAGGATATTGAATATGTTCCCTGTGCTATGCAATAGGACCTTATTGTTTATCCATCCCATATATAATAGTTTGCCTGTGTTAATTCCAAACTCCCAAACCTTTCCTCCCCAACTCCCTTTTCTCCCCCTTGGTCCCCCTTGGCAATTACAAGCCTGTTCTCCACATCTGTGAGTCTGTTTTTGTTTCATAGATATGTTGATTTGTGTTGTGTTTTAGGTTCCACATATAAATGATATCATATGGTATTTGTCTTTCTCTTTCTTTTTTTTTTTTTTTTTGTCTTTTCTAGGGCCGCTTCCATGGCATATGGAATTCCCATGCTAGAGGTCTAATCGGAGCTGTAGCCACCGGGCCTACACCACAGCTCACAGCAACACAGGATCCTTAACCCACTGAGCAAGGCCAGGGATTGAACCCGCAACCTCATGGTTCCTAGTCGGGTTCGTTAACCACGGCGCCACGACGGGAACTCCTGTCTTTCTCTTTCTAACTTACTTCGCCTAGTATGATAATATCTATGTCCATCCATGATGCTGAAAATGGCATTATTTCATTCTTTTTGATGATTAAATAATATTCAATGGTATCTTTTCAAATTATAGTATGGTTTTGTCTGGTATATATACCCAAGAGTGAGATTTCTGGATCATATGGCAATTCTATTTTTAGTTTTTTTTTTTTTTTGTCTTTTGTCTTTGTTGTTGTTGTTGTTGTTGTTGCTATTTCTTGGGCCGCTCCCGCCCAAGAATATGGAGGTTCCCAGGCTAGGGGTCCAATCGGAGCTGTAGCCACCGGCCTACGCCAGAGCCAGAGCAACTCGGGATCCGAGCCGCTTCTGCAACCTACACCACAGCTCACGGCAACGCCGGATCGTTAACCCACTGAGCAAGGGCAGGGACTGAACCGGCAACCTCATGGTTCCTAGTCGGATTCGTTAACCACTGCGCCACGACGGGAACTCCCTATTTTTAGTTTTTTGAGAAAACTCCATGCTATTTTCCACAGTGGCTACACCAATTTTGGAAATTAAGCCCTTGTTTTTTGAATCATTTGCAAATATTTTATCCCAGTCCATAGGCTTTCTTTTCATTTTGTTTACGGTTTCCTTTGCTGAGCAAAAGCTTGTAAGTTTGATTAGGTCCCATTTGTTTATTTTTGCTTTTTTATACATTGCCTTGGGAGACTGACCTGAGAAAACATTGGAAAAATTTATGTCAGAGAATGTTTTGCCTATGTTCTCTTCTAGGAGTGATAGAGTGTCTTGTTTTATATTTAAGTCTTTAAGCCATTTTGAGTTTATCTTTGTGTGTGCTCTGAGAGTGTGTTCTGACTTGACTGATTTACATGTGGCTGTCCAATTTTTCCAGCACCCAAAAGAAGAGACTCTCTTTTCCCATTGTATATTTTTGCCTCCTTTGTTGAAGCTGAATTGTTCATAGGTATATAGGTTTATTTCTGGGCTCTCTCTTCTGGCCCTCTGAACTATTTTTTAAGTCAACTGCAGAAATGAAGAATTAAGATCCAATCCAGAATCCTCTCTGATTAACTTATTAGCTTTTGCCAGATCAGAGTAACCACATAAGATTCTTCATTCAAAGAAAGCTATGCCTATTGGAACTCAGGAAAAATGATTGGCTCAACTCTAAATTAGATTTAAGAGTTTCAGTCTGAAAGCTGGTGGTGCACTTGAATTTTATTCATCTTTTTTTAACTGTGACTTTGAATCAGAGATCAGCTCTCCTAAGTCTCTCATGCACTATTGCCATAATTGATGCCTAATTCAGAAGTGAGGTAGTAACATTTACATAATGGGGGATTATGTGCTATTCACTCATAATGGCAATGCTAGGGCTGTCAATCATTACACACTTTTATAGTGCTATGGAGGAGAGATGCAGAAATAAATGAATGTGAATCCATCACCTGAAGTGTGTTTAAAAAAGAATGAATTCCACTCTAGACTTATTCAGAGTTCTGATGACAGAAAATTATAACTTTCATCCCATGGGGTTGAGGATGGGTTGGGCAATAACAGAGATTCTCAGTCTTAACCCCAAATGGTAACTAGAGAAACTTTAAAAATATTGATCTACCTCCCTTCAACCTCTGCCCTTGTTCCTACTTCCCGTGTCCAGGGGGACCTAATTAAACATGAATCTATAAACAATGAATCATATTCTTAGTGTAAGTATTTTACAAATATTTCATGAGACATACTAATACTATTATTATTATTTATCTGAAATTCAAATTTGTGCATCCTATATTTTTACTTCCTAAATCTGGCACACGCATACACCCCCATTCCCAAACCAGATTCAGAATTAAAAGGTCTGGTAGTTTTAGAAGTTCCTCAGGTGATTCTAATGTGCACCAAGATTCAGAAACATTGGGCTAAACCTCAAAAAGTTTAGGCTGTAAAACTGTAAGCTCAGGTCAGCAGAAGGCAAAATAAAACAAGAGAATGGAAAATGATTGTTAAGACAAGTCAGGAGTTCCCTGGTGGCCTAGTAGTTAAGGATTCTAGGCATTGTCACTGCTGTGGCTTGGGTTTGATCCCTGGCCTGGGAACTTCCACATGCTGCAGGTGTAGCAAAAAAAAAAAAAAAAAAAAAAAAAAAAAAAAAAAAAAATCAGTAGAACTGATTACAACTCCTTAGAAGTCTTCTGCCTTGTTATCCTATATTTGTTATAATTTATTGGGGAGAACACTGATGCTGCATCTACAGCGTCTTCTGAACTACCATAACGATGGCTGATTCCAGGTGGGAAATTCTGGGTAGCTCTATAGGCTTGTGTAGCCATGCTCTGTATCAGTGACCCTTTCTACTGCCTTCCAAACTATGTCCACTGGGGACAGGGCTGACTGAAACTGAGTGAGGCGCATGGCCCAAGACCATCAGTTAATAGATTGGACAGTGGGCTATGAGGTATCATGGTGCAAGAGTTCTGCCCAGTAGGGTGACAATGATTCAATTAGACCAGACAGATTCCCTCTGTGTGCATTTTTTTTTTTCTGGATACAGAGTGCCAGATGATTATTAATGGAAGCAGAACCCATTGGAATAGGTTAGGTCAGTGGATCTCAAACTTTAGTAGCATTAGAATAATTTGCAGGGCTTATTAGAACACAGATTGCTTGTCTCCACATCAGAGTTTCTGATTTGGTAGGTCTGGGCTAGAACCCAATAATTTGCATTTCTAACAAATTTGTAGGTGATGCTGCTGCTTTTGATTCAGGGACTACACTTTGAGAATTATTAGGTTAGCTTCTGCTGAAGTAATAAACAAGCTCCAGATCTCAGTGGCTGAGGAAAACAAAGGTTTATTTCTTCTCTGGGCTCCATGTTTGTTGTGGGCTTTCTAGGTGCTCAACTTCCAATGTCAATGTCAGCTTCTTCACTCTGAGATCCAGACTGATGGGACAGCCACTGTCTGGAACATTTTGGACACCATAGCAGAAGGCCCAGGGAGTACACGGTGAAACACAGACTAGCTCTCAAAGTTTCCCCTTGAATGACATGTGTATCTTCTGCTCAATTGCACTGGCTAAAGAAAATCATATGGCTGCACATAACTTCTAGTGGAGCAAGTAAACACAATCTTATTTGCTTAGCAGGAGAGAGGGCTATAAGATTTGCTAATTGCCTAACCCAACAGTTGAAACTAAAAGAGACACACAGAAAGAGAACAGCACACACAGGGCATGAGGCCATTGGATCCCGGGATTGAGGAAAACCCTGGCTGGTTGGTTGGCAGTGGCGGGGGAATTAGAGACACATGGTCATATAATGGTTGTTGAAGCTGCTTTTGATCCTAAACCACCTGTAAGGTTGTTACATTATGTTCTGATCACCATGGATGTATTAATATACATGTTTCCACATCCCTGTGAGATTCTCAATCCTTATTCCCACATACACCCGAAAGCTTGTGGCGCCTTCTCCTATGGGGTCTCATCACATTGACTAGTCACCACTATCAGAGTGTGTCTCAGCAATTAAATTAATTTCAAGGCAACTTCAGTGTCCAACTTCTAAATCTTAAACACCATGAAGGGAACACATGGACCAAAATGAAACATCGTGGAGTTCCTATCATGGTTTGTTGGAAACAAATCTGACTAGTATCCATGAGGATGCAGGTTCAATACCTGGCTTTTCTCAGTGGGTTAAGGATCTGGCATTGCCATGAGCTGTAGTGTAGGTCGAAGATGCGGCTCAGATCTGGTATTGCTGTGGCTGTGGCTGTGGCGTAGGCCAGTGGCTACAGCTCCCATTTGATCCCTAGCCTGGGAACCTCCATATGCCGCAGTGCGGCCCTAAAGAGACAAAAAAAAAAAAAAAAAAAAGAAAAAAAAGGAAAAAGAAAGAAAGAGGAAAGAAAGAAAGAAAGAAAAGAAAGAATCTTGCATTTTTTAAATACATTTTTTCCCCATGCCCCCCTTGATTCTGTGCCAGCTCCAGCCTTTGGATTTCTGGTTTTTCTCCTTCTTTTCTTTTTTTCCCAATTCTGCATTTCACAATCCCCCAAATCTGATTTAGCAATACAGGGGTGGAGACCAGCGTAAGTAGGCCCAACTGGAATTGTCTGTGGTGGTGGGAGAGGGGAAAGTTTAGAGATAGGCTTAGGTTAATCATCTGACCCATCACAACTCTTGCAACAAACCCTTGTAACAAACCCCCACTACTTTAGGAACCTGAGGGACATACAGTTCCTTTTACTTAACAGAGTCCAAACAACTTGGATATGGACTTTGATACAGGAGTAAATGATTTCTAAGGAGAAAAAAATATTCTGACAAGGTTAACAACAAAAAGAAAAAGGGTAACTTTTCATCATTACCCAATTGTTCATCTTGTAAAATCAAGCTTAGGCATGTCCAAAACAGCCCCACTGCACTGGAATTTGGGGTCTACTTTTTTGCTCTCCTTCGCTGTTTGCTTGTCTGACACGAGTTCACCACAAGTTTAACAAATGAGTTTCCTTCCCTTTACTACCCTCTCTTGTTCAGTAAATGGTTAGGCTTGAGCTCAGAATTTTGTCCAGGTCTCAGGATTGCTGCTGTGGACACTTTTAGAGGCTGGCAGTATTTCTTGGGGTTCGAGTATTTCTTTTCTCTGTGCTCCATATTTTAGTGAACTTCGGCTCTGCCTCGGCTTTGGCCTCAGGCCTCCCTGCAAGATAAGCAGTCCCAGAGACCAAGGGGCCACGCCCACCTGGAGCCTTCCTTCTCACCATTTACACAGCCCTGGAATTCCCAAGAGCTTCGAGCCTACTTCCTGGGTCTGCGTGGGTCTTGTTTTGGGTCTTGGATAGCACAGAACATGCCATCACATGCATACCAGGAGGCCTAAAATATGGCCAAGGGGTGGCTATTTGGAAGTGTATAAATGGAGCTTGGATGTGTGGACTGGGAGTTTGAGGCCAGGAGGGGACATAGGGATGAGAAGAGAAAGGACATAGTTCATAGGCCAAGGACAAGAACTCTCTTCAATGTCATTTTGGGCACAGAACTTCTAAGAACCCCAAAATTTAAATTTCAGACTTGGCCTTCCACATGGTTCTGAAGGTGCATTTGTAAAGGTAGATTGGATAGAATAGATTTTATTTGACAATTTCTTAGCTTGGCTTGTAACTTATAAATGCTCATACTTATGGTACATAGGTATCCTTCTTCTTTCTCTTTTTTTTTTGGCCCTGCCCATGGCATGTGGAAATTCCTAGGCCAAAGATTGAACCCGTACCACAGAAGTAACCAGAGCCACAGAAGTGAAAACACTGGATCCTTAAGCCATTGAGCCACCATAGAACTCCTAGGTATCCATTTATATCCTTGCCCTAGAATCTGACCTGGAGGGCCGGTGGAGAACTCAAGAGGATGGGACTCAGATCTCGGCCTGGAACAGGATGGAAGAAACTGTGAATGTAATTCCAAGGCTCAAACACTGAAGAGACCTCTTTAACTAATTTTACAGATTAAAATAGCAATGAATTATCCTCAAATCAAGTTCTCTAAAGCCACACTGAAGAGTCTGGCAGAAAAAGTAAATGCTGGGAGTTCCTGTCGTGGCGCAGTGGTTAACGAATCTGACTAGGAACCATGAGGTTGCCGGTTCAGTCCCTGCCCTTGCTCAGTGGGTTAACGATCCGGCGTTGCCGTGAGCTGTGGTGTAGGTTGCAGACGCGGCTCGGATCCCGAGTTGCTCTGGCTCTGGCGTAGGCCAGTGGCTACAGCTCCGATTGGACCCCTAACCTGGGAACCTCCATATGCCGCAGGAGCGGCCCAAAGAAATAGCAATAAGACAAAAGGACAAAGAAAAAAAGAAAGAAAAAGTAAATGCTCATACTTCCCTTAGCCAGTTTGGCTCTTACTCTTGTCTGTCAACAACTTGTATGATATGCTAGGTTGTCATATTAGGAGCACTAATGCTAGACATCAGAGACACGGTTTCTAGGCACTGCAACCTGGTGGCCAAAAGCGTGGGCTTTGGAGTCAGAGAGACCCAAGCTAGAAGGTCAGATCTGCTTACAAGCTGAGTGACCTCAAGTGAGTCTCACCCTCTCTAAGCTTCAGTTTCTTCATCTATAAATAGGATAATGATCCCTGCCTTCCATGGGTATTGTAACGATTTAATAAGACCTGAAAGTGCCTGGCATGTTAGGGGTAGCTGCTGCCACTATGTTGTTGTTACTTTTATTGTTATGATTGTGCAACCTTAGAACCACAAATTATTGAAACTCATTTTAAAATTAATTAGAAAAAATGGGGTAGCACATGTACATAGTTTAAAAATCAGACAGGAAAATATAGGTATTGAAAGATCTTTTTTCCACCCCTCTCCCCATTCACCTCACTCCACACGCTGTGTCTTCTATAGGTAACCACTTTTGTTAGTTTTTGGTTTATCTTTCCATTATTTCTTTATTAACAAATAAGGAAATAAGAATATATATTCTTATTTTCTACATTTTCATACACAAAGGGTAGCACACTCTATTGCTTTTTTCACTTGACAGTGTAACTTGGAGGTCTTTCTCTACCAGTATGTAGAAAGCATCCTCATTCTTTTCCATAGTTGCATACTTTCCCACATGAAGTTTATTTCGTTACTCTCCTAGATGCAGACAATTGGATTATTTCTTTTTTAAATTTTTTGTTGAAGTATAGTTGACTTATAATGTTGTGTTTGTTTCGGTGTACAGCAAATGATTTAGTTGTACATATTATTTTTTTCAGATTCTTTTCCCTTATAGGTTATTACAAAATATTGAGAGATTTCCCCATGCTATACAGTAGGTCTTTGGTGCTTATCTATTTTATACATAATAGTGTGTATATGTTAATCCCAAACTCCTAATTTATCTCTCCTCCTTTTCCCCTTTGTTAACCACAAGTTTGTTTCTGTGTCTGAGTCTGTTTCTGTTTTGTAGATAGGTTCATTTGTGCCATATTTTATTTTATTTTAATCTTATTTTATATTTTATTTTGCTTTTTAGGGCTACACCTGCAGCTCCCAGGCTAGGGGTCGAATCAAAGCTGCAGCTGCTGGCCTATGCCACAGCCACAGCAACACAGGATTTGAGCTGCACCCATGACCTACACCACGGCTCACGGCAGCGTCAGATCCTTAACCCTCTGAGTGAGGCCAGAGATCCAACCCTCATCCTCTTGGATACTAGTCAAGTTCGTTACCACTGAGCCACCATAGGAACTCCCATTTGTGCCATATTTTAGATTCTACATTAGTGATACCATATGTTATTTGTCTTTCTCTCTCTGACTTCACTTAGTATGATATTCTCTAGGTTTAACCATGTTGCTGCAGTAGTATTCCATTTTATGGCTGAGTAGTATTCCATTGTGTTATACATATATATTGTATTATATACATATATGTATGTATTACATATATGTGTTATATGCATCCATATATATGTACATATGTATATCATGTCATCTTTATCCATTCATTTAGTGATGGATATTTATTTATTTATTTATGCTTTTTAGTGCTTCATCTGCAGCATGTGGAGGTTCCCAGCTAGCGGTCAAATCAGAGCTGCAGCTACTGGTTTGCACCACAGCCACAGCCACGTGGGATCTGAGCCATGTCTGTGACCTACCCATAGCTCATGGCAATAGCAGATCTTAACCTACTGAGAAAAGAAAGGAATTGAACCTGCATCTTTGCGGATAGTAGTCGGGTTTGTTACCACTGAGCCACAATGCAAACTCTGCTGGGGGACATTTAGGTTGTTTCCATGTCTTGCCTATTGTGAATAGTGCTGCTTTGAACATTGGGTGACATGCATCTTTTTGAATTATAGTTTTCTCCAGATAAATGACCAGGAGTGGGATTGCTGGATCATATGGTACCTCTATTTTTAGTTTTTGAGAAACCTCCATACTGATTTTCATAGTTGCTGCACCAATATACATTCCCACCAATAGTGTAGGCAGGTTCCCTTTTCTCCACACTCTCTCTAGCATTTATTATGTTAGACATTTAGGCGATGACCCTTCTGACGGGTGTAAGGTGATACCTCATTGTACTTTTGATTTGTATTTCTCTAGCAATTAGTGATGTTAAGCATCTTTTCATGTACTTACTGGCCATTTGTCTATCTTCTTTGGAGAAATGTCTATTTAGGTCTTCTGCTCATTTTTAATTTTGGGTTGTTTGTATTTTGTTATTGAGTTATATGAGCTGTTTGTATATTTTGGAAAGTAAGCCCCTGTTGGTCACGTCATGTGTCATTTACAAATATTTTCTCCCAGTCCATAGGTTGTCTTTTTGTTTTCTTTGTTTTCCTGTGGTGTGCAAAATCTTATGTTTGATTATGTTCCATTTGTTTATTTTTGCTTTTATTTCTATTGCCTTGGGAGACTGACCTAAGAAAACATTGATATGATTTATGTCAGAAAATGTTTTACCTATATTCTCTTCTAGGAACTTTATGGTGTTATGTCTTATATTTAAGTCTTTAAGGCATGTGGATTTTTTTGTGTGTGTGTTGTGTGAGGGAATGTTCTAACTTCATTGATTTATATGTGTCTATCCAGTTTTCCCAATACCACTTGCAAGAGAGACTATCTTTTCCATATTGTATATTCTTGCCTCCTCTATTTTTTTTTAAATGGGGGAAGTATATAAACCATACTTTCTTTTTTAAATATTATTCAATGAATTTATTACATTTATAGTTGTACAATGATCATAACAACTCAATTCTATAGCATTTCTGTTGGAAGTTTTTTAATCACAGTTTCAATTTCAGTGCTTGTGATTGGTCCATTCATTTGCTATTTCATCTTGGTTTAGTCTTGGAAGGTTGAACTTTCTAATAATTTGTCCATTTCTTGTAGGATTCCGTTTTATTGGTGTATAGTTGCATATAGTAGTCTCATTTTTTTTCCCCTTTACTGGAGGTTTATTTTTGTTTGTTTTCTTTTTTTTATTACTCAATGAATTTATCACATCTGTAGTTGTATAATGATCATCACAATCCAATTTCACAGGATTTCCATCCAACAATCCAAGCACATTCCCCCCACCCCCCAGACTGGCTCCTCCGGAGACCCTAAGTTTTTCAATGTCTGTGAGTCAGCATCTGTTCTGCAAAGTTCAGTCTGTCCTTTTTTCAGATTCCACATGTCAGTGAAAGCATTGGATGTTGGTGTCTCATTGTATGGCTGACTTCACTTAGCATGATAATTTCTAGGTCCATCCATGTTGCTAAAAATGCTGGTATTTCGTTCCTTTTAATGGCTGAGTAATATTCCATAGTGTATATGTACCACATCTTCTGGATACACTCCTCTGTCAATGGACATTTAGGTTGTTTCCATGTCTTGGCTATTGCAAATAGTACTGCAATGAACACTGGAGTACATGTGACTTTGCAAGTCGTGGTTTTCTCTGGATAGATGCCCAGGAGTGGGATTGCTGGATCAAATGGTAGTTCTATGTGTAGTTTTCTGAGGAATCTCCATCCTGTTTTCCACAGTGGTTGCACCAATTTACAATCCCACCAACAGTGTAATAGAGTCGCTTTTTCTCCACACCCTCTCCAGCACTTCTTGTTTGTAGACTTTTTGATGATGGCTGGTGTAAGGTGGTACCTCATCGTGGTTTTGATTTGCATTTCTCTAATAATGAGTTATGTTGAACATCTTTTCGTGTGTTTTTTGTCCATCTGTATGTCTTCTTTGAAGAACTGTCTGTTTAGATCTTCTGCCCATTTTTTGATGGGGTTGCTTGTTTTTTTGGTATGGAGCTGCAGAAGGTGTTTATAAGTTTTGGAGATTAATCCCTTGTCAGTTGATTCATTTGCAAAGATTTTCTCCCATTCTGTGGGTTGTCTTTTTGTTTTGTTTAGGGTTTCCTTTGCTGTGCAGAAACTTTGAAGTTTGATTAGATCCCATTTGTTTATTTTTGTTTTTACTGTCATTACTCTAAGAGGTGGATCTGAGAAGATGTTGCTGTCATTTATGTCAGAGAGTGTTTGGCCTATGTTTTCCTCTAAGAGTTTTATAGTGTCTGGTCTTTTATCTAGATCTTTAATCCATTTGGAGTTTATTTTTGTGTATAGTGTTAGGGATTTTTCTAATTTCATTCTTTTCCATGTGGCTCTCCAGTTTTCCCAGCACCACTTATTGAACAAGCTGTCTTTTCTCCATTGTATATTTCTGCCTCCTTTGTCATAGATGAGTTGGCTGTAGGTGCATGGATTTAATTCTGGGCTTTCGATCCTGTTCCACTATAGTAGTCTCTTATGATCTTTGTGTTTCTGTGCTGTTACTTCTCCTTTTGAATTTCTAATTTTATTGATTTGAATCCTCTCTCTTATTTTATTGATAAGTCTGGCTAAGGGTTTATCGATTTGTTGATCTTTTCAAAGAACCACCTTTTTCGTTTCACTGATTTTTTTCTATGGTTTTCTTCTTTTCAATTTCACTGATTTTTGCTCTGATCTTTATGCTTTCTTTCCTTCTACTAACTTAAGGTTTGTCTGTTCTCTCTCTAGCTGCTTTAGATGTAAAGTTAGCTTGTTTATTTGAGGTTTTTCTTGTTTCCTGAGGTAGGCTTGTATTGCTATAAACGTTCCTCTTAGAATGGCTTTTGCTGCATCCCATAGGTTTTGGAGTATCATATCTTTGTTGTCATTTGCTTCTCAGTTTTTTAAATTTCCTCTTTGATTTCTTCAGTGGTCCATTGGTTGTTTAGTAGCATGTTGTTTAGTCTCCACGTGTTTGTATTTTTCGCAGTTTTTTTCTTGTTGCTAATTTCCAGTTGTATAGCATTGTGGTAGGAAAACATGCTTGACATGATTTCAATTTTCTTAAAGCTACTGAGGCTTGATTGTAGCCCAGGATGTGATCAATCTTAGAGAATGTTCCATGTGCACTTGAGAAGAATGTGTATTCTGTTGCTTTTGGATGGAATGTCCTATAAATATCTATTAAGTCCATCTGGTCTAATGCTTCATTCAGCGCCTGTGTTTCCTTATGGATTTTCGGTCTGGATGATCGGTCCATTGCTGTAAGTGGGGTGTTAAAGTCCCCCACTATTAT
Source organism: Phacochoerus africanus (assembly GCF_016906955.1). Lineage (NCBI taxonomy): Eukaryota > Metazoa > Chordata > Mammalia > Artiodactyla > Suidae > Phacochoerus > Phacochoerus africanus. Next base: position 81,581,485 of record NC_062546.1, read on the forward strand.
TGTGTTATTGTCGATTTGTCCTTTTAAGGTTGTCAGCAGTTGCCTTATATATTGTGGTGAACCTATGGGGGGTGTGTAGATATTTAAAATTGTTACATCTTCTTCTTGGATTGATCCTTTGATCATTATGTAGTGACCTTCCTTGTCCCTTAAAATATTCTTCATTTTAAAGCCTATTTTATCTGATATGAGTATTACTACTCCAGCTTTCTTTTGATTCCTGTTTGCATGGAATATTTTCCTCCATCCTCTCACTTTCAATTTGTATGTCTCCCTAGAAGTGGAGTGGGTCTTTTGAAGACAACATCTATATGGGTCTTGTTTTTGTATCCATTCAGAGCCAGTCTATGTCTTTTGGTTAGGACATTTAGTCCATGAACATTTAAGTTAATTATTGATATGTGTGTTCTTATTGCCATTTTATTAATTACTTTGGATTTGTTTTTGTTACTCTTTTTTCTTCCCTTCTCCTCTTATTCTCTCCTCTTCTGGTTTGATGAGTATCTTTATGTTGTATTTGAGTTGATTTTTCTTATTTGATTGTGTATCAATTGTAAATTTTTGGTTTGCAGTAACTCTGAAGCTTTGACATAAGAGTCTATATATGAGATTGTTTTAAGTTGTTGGTCTCTTAATTGCAAGTGCATCTCCAGTGTCCTGTGTGTGTACCTTCCTCTTCTCATGATTTCTGATTTTGGTGACATAATTGCATGTGGATAATTCCGTATTTTTACTGTACATATACCTTTACTGGTGAGGCTTGTCATTTGTGGTATTTTTGTCTCTGGTTGCGGCCTTTTCTTTTCTGCCTAGAGAAGTTCCTTTAGTATTTGTTGTAGGGCTGGTTTAGCATTGTTGTATTCTCTTAACTTTTGCTTATCTGTAAAGCTTTTGATTTCGCCTTCAAATCTGAATGAGAGCCTTGCTGTAATCTTGGTTGGAGGTTTTTTCTCCTTTCATCATGTTAAGTACATCATGCCACTTCCTTCTGCCTGCAGAGTTTCTGCTGAAAAATCTGCCCATAACCTTATCAGGTTTCCCTTGTATATTCTTTGTTTCTTTTCCCTAGCTGCTTTCAATATTCTCTCTTTGTCTTTAATTTTGGTCAGTTTGATTAATATGTGCCTTGGGGTATTTCTCCTTGGGTTTACTTTATATGGTACTTGTTGCACCTCCTGGATTTGAGTGAGTGGTTCCTTTCCCATGTTGGGGAAGTTTTCAGCTATTATCTCTTCAAATAATTGTTCTGTCCCTTTATCTCTCTCTTCTCCTTCTGGCACCCCTATAGTATGGATGTTGGTGCATTTAACATTGTCCCAGAGTTCTCTGAGACTCTCTTCATTAGTTTTCAATCTTTTTTCTCTTTTCTGTTCCACATTAGTAATTTCCACCAATCTGTCCTCCATCTCATTTATTTGTTCTTCTGCCTCCTGTATTCTGCTGTTAGCTGCTTCTAGTGAATTTTATATTTCAGTTATTGTATTTCGCATCTCTTCTTGCTTAAGTTTTATACCTTGTATCTCTTTGCTCAGTGTTTCCTGTAAGTTATCCATCTTTGCCTCCAGTTTATTTCCAATGTCTTGCATCATCTTCAGCATCAACAGTCTAAAGTCTTTTTCCTGGAGGCTGAGAATCTCCTCATCACTTAGCTGATTTTCTGGGGTTTTTCCTTTCTCCTTCATCTGAGTTATAGTTCTCTGTCTTTTCATTTTTGATAGGTTTTTAGTGTGGTGACCTTTTTACAGATAATAGAGTTGTAGCCTCTCTTACTTCTGGTGTCTGCCCCCCAGTGGCTGAAGTTGGTATGGGGGCTTGCTGTAGGCTTCCTGATGGGAGGAACTGATGCCTGCCCACTGGTAGGTGGAGCTGATTCCTATCCCTCTGGTAGGTGGGGCTTTTTCTCTGGGTGAGAGTAGAGGCTGTGTGCCTGGGGAGAGGGGGGTCTTTAGGCAGTCTGTTTACTGATGGGCAGGGCTGTGATCCCACCTAGATTGTTGTTTGGCCTGGGGCTTCTCAGCACTGATGGGTGGGGCCAGATTTTCCCAAAATGGCCACCTCCAGAGAAACGCATGCTAATGAATATTCCCAAGAGCTTTGGTTCCAATGCCCTTCCCCCACAACAAGCCACATTTGCTCCCTGTTTTCCCAGTATGTCCTCCAAGAACTGAAATCAGGTCTGACCCAGATTCCTATGGAGACTTTGCTTTGCCCTAGGACCCAGGGCACATGAAAGTCTGTGTACTTTTTAAGAATGGGGTTTCCATTTCCCCCAGTCCCCTGGAGCTCCTGCACACTAGCCCCACTGGCCTTCAGTGCCAGATCCCCAGGCATGGGGATTTGATGTGGGGCTCAGAATTCTCACTGCTGTAGGTGAGTCTCTGTGAACCAGTTAGTTTCCAGTCTGTGGGGCTTCCCACCTGGAGGTATGGAGCTGCTTATATCATGTAGTCACCCCTCCTACCTCTTGATATGGTCTCTCTTTGTCTTCTGGAGTAGGATATCTTTTTGAAAATTTCTGTCCATTTGGTTGAAGATTGCTTAGTGTTTGATTGTAATTTTGTTGTTTTTTATGAGAGAAGTTGAGCTCCAGTCCTTCTATTCTGCCATCTTAATTCCATCTCTTGCCTCCTCAGTTGAAGGTTAATTGACCATAGGAGTGTGGGTTTATTCCTGAGATCTCTATTCTGTTAATTGGATTGTTTCTGATATTTTGTTCTAATGAACAATGCTGTTGTGAATGAACTTGGACTTGGGCCATTTCATGCAAGTAGGCATATCTACTCTAGGTAGGTAAGTGGAGTAGCTGTATTGGTAATTTTGATAGATAATGTCAAAATGTCTTCCATGGGGCTTATACCCTTTTGCACTCCTCCAGAATGTATGTGTTTTAAGTCATGTGAACATTTCATTCATTTTTTTCATCTGCTAAATAGGACCAGTCATGATGCCCAACAGGAAACTCTCTTAATTTCTTGCTGCTGTAATAAATTACCATAAACCTAGTTACTTTAAATAACACAAATGTATTATCTTACAGTTCTTTAGGTCAGAAGTCCAAGATGGGTCTCTTTGAGCTGAAATGGGGGTATTCCTTCTGGAGGCCATGGGAGATAATTTGCTTCCTTGCCTTTTCCAGTATCTTGAGGTTCCTACATTCCTTGGCCCATGGCCCTGCATTACTCCAATCTCAGCTTCCATTGTCATAGCTTTTCCTCTACTCTCATGTCTCCCTCTGCGGACCTTTGTGATTACATTGAGCCAACCCATATAATCCAGGATGATTTCCTATCTCAGGATCCTTAGCTTAATCACCTTTTGCCACGTAAGGTAATATATTGACAGGTTTGGAGGAATAGGATATAGACTTGTTTGGGGAACCATTATTCTACCATTACAACTACCTACTACACAGGATGTCAGGAAAGTCAAGATATAGTAATTGCTTGTGGAAGGTTATATTGTTGACTCTTTCCTCATTCAGCTCCCCAACTAAAATGTAAGAATGGGGGTGTTTTGGTTCAGCTCTTTAGTCTGTCTCTGCTTGATCACATTTGGTCATAAATTAGACCTTCTATATAATTGTTTTATATTTTTTATTTATATTTAAGTTATAATGTGTGAAGGATTGAATGAAATTTTTAGAAAAAATATAAAGCATATACAAAAAAAGCCATTTTGTAAAAAGGATATCTATATCCCATTTGGAAAGAGAGCTTGTTTCATTAGACAGAGAATGTTGGTAAAACCAACTTCGAACTCTTGAGCCATTATCTTTCAAATTTTGTGAATCAGTAATATAGTCTGTTCTTATTCAAAACATGATTTGGGAATTACCATTGTGGCTCAGTGGAAACGAACCTGACTAGTATCCATAAGGATGCGGGTTCCATCCCTGGCCTGGCTCAGTGGATTAAGGATCTGGCATTGCTGTGAGCTGTGGTGTAGGTCACAGATAAGACAGTGTGGATCTGGTGTTCCTGTGGCTGTGGCATAGGTCAGCCGCTTTAGCTCTGACCTGACTCCTAGACTGGGAACTTCCAAGTGCTGCAGGTGCATCCCTAAAAAGCAAAAAAAAAAAAAAAGCGAACAAACATTTTTATCTCTCAATGAAGAAAATGCATCTGCCCATATCTAAAAAAAAAAAAAGATTTTTAAATTGTTAGTTTCAACTTAATACACACATAGTCTGTTCTACATATCCAGGCTCGTGTCACTGAGTCCTGTGTCCTTGGACAGAACATACTGGAATAAAGCTAAAACACAAAAAGGGAGGAATTTCAGTTTCTAGGTGCTGATAGTGCCAAAGCAATGATGGGGAAAACTGCTGAGGCTTCAGCAGTAATCAAGGCAATGGCATGGAATCACATAGCAGTAATTGTATTTTTTTTAATTTGCATTTTTCTTTTTTAGCAGTGATTGTGTGTTCACCATTACACACTTGCAGTTTAAAAAAGAAAGTAAGTTTAATTTAAGAATGTCTTTGGGAGTTCCCACTGTGGCTCATGGGTTAAGAACCCAACATAGTGTCTGTGAGGATGTAGGTTTGATCCCTGGACTCCTTCAGTGGGTTAAGGATCCAGTGTTGCTGCAAACTGCAGTATAGGTTGTAGATGCTGCTTGGATCTGGTGTGACCATGGCTGTGGTATAGGCTGGAAGCTGCAGCTCCACTTTTTTTCATGAAATATCATTTCTACTTGGAAAATAACTGTCAAGCTATGGCTATTTTTTTTTCTTTTCTTTTCTTTTTTTTTTTTTTTTGGTCTTTTTGCTATTTCTTGGGCCGCTCCCGCGGCATATGGAGGTTCCCAGGCTAGGGGTCAAATCGGAGCTGTAGCCACCAGCCAACGCCAGAGCCAGAGCAACGCGGGATCCGAGCTGCGTCTGCGACCTACACCACAGCTCACGGCAACGCCGGATCGTTAACCCACTGAGCAAGGGCAGGGACCGAACCCGCAACCTCATGGTTCCTAGTCGGATTCGTTAACCACTGCGCCATGACGGGAACTCCAAGCTATGGCTATTGAGACTGGGATACCTGACAGTTTCCTGAAAATTAGCAAAATGAATTTGTTACTTTAAAGAAAACAGCCAACAATTTTTTTTTGTCAGTGTTAAAACTCTAGCTTTAGAGCTTTCCAAAATTAGAATGCTAGAAAACTTCCAGCTACGTTCATGAATTTAGTAGCATCTCCATACTTAAAGACTTCTGATGAGATTGGTACTGATACTAATGAATGTTACTTTAAAAATATCATATAATGAATTGTGTCAACACCTGGGAGATCTACATAATTCAGAGAAGCAAAATTTTCCAGGTGTGGGAATGCATGATATTACAAAATCATTCCAGATGTAACACAAGCCAACGTACTTTAATGTAACAATAACTCAAAAAAGTCATTGACGTGGTTTCAGATTCTATACTGCAACTAACTTTTAAGAAAGCACCAACTGTCAGGTTTTAGTATAATATCAAAGAAGTATATCCAAAATCATCTGAAAAGGCTGTTATTATAATAGTCCTCTTTTTTCCAGCTGTGTATCTGTTTGAGCCCAGATAATCTTCATAGCTCTCAATCAAAACTATATATCACAACAAATTTAGTTTGCAAGCAGTTGTAAGATCTAGCAGTGTTCTACTATGCCATGTATTAAAGAGATTAAAAAAATTTAACCCCCTCTTTCTCTCTCTCAGTTTTGGAAAATATGGTTATTTTTCATAAAGTTACATTAACATGAAGTGGAATTATTGTTATTTTTATGTGAATTGGCAAATATTCATAGATTTAACCCATATAAACAAAAGCTCTTTGGGATCCTCAATAATTTTCAAGTGTGTAAAAACATTCTGAGACCAAAAAGTTTGAGAACCACTAATACAGCACAAGAAAGATTATATAACCCTTACCCAGCAAAATCAGGGCAGAGTTAGAGCAGTGAAGAAGGGCTGTAATAAAGGCTGTATTTCCTTATCAGTGGGCAGCATTTCACAGATAAATGCATTTATTTTGGTTTTTTTTTTTTAATTTTTTGTTATAATTGATTTCCAATGTTCTGTTAATTACTGATATACAGCAAAATGACCCGATTACTTTTTCCCATACTATTTTCTATCATGTTCCATCACAAGTTATTGGATACAGTTTTTCCCATATTATTTTCTATCATGTTCCATCACAAGTTATTGGATATAGTTTCCTGTGCTGTACAGCAGGACCTCATTGTTTATCCACTCCAAAGGTAATAGTTTGCATCTACTAACCCCAAACTCCCAGCCCATCCCACTCCTCCCCCTTCCCCCTTGGCAACCACAAGTCTGTTCTTTACCTCCATGAGTTTGTTTCTGTTCTGTAGGTAGGTTCATTTTATTATGTAGTTGACAGTATTGGTAACTTAGCAGACAGTCAGTTTAACCAGAAACTCGCAGGCAAGTAATTGTCTAAATATTCTTGTTCTGATCATCTCTTGATTTTGTCACCCTCTTGGGAAAAACTGAACTGGAAATATAATAAAGTCAGATTTTCTGCTATCCATGCCTGGCCTCCAACTCCAGATCATCCAGTGAGAATTTTATACCAGGCCTCAGGTATAAAATGTGTTCCAATTAAAGTGCAGTTGTTGGAGTTCCCGTTGTGGCTCAGTGGTTAGCGAATCCGACTAGGAACCATGAGGTTGCAGGTTCGATCCCTGGCCTTGCTCAGTGGGTTAAGGATCCAGCATTGCTGTGAGCTGTGGTGTAGGTTGCAAATGCGGCTCAGATCCCACGTTGCTGTGGCTCTGGCGTAGGCCGGTGGCTATAGCTCCCATTTGACCCCTAGCTGGGAACCTCCATATGCCGCGGGAGCGGCCCTAGAAAAGGCAAAAAGACAAAAAATAAATAAATAAATAAAGTGCAGTTGTTGATTTCTTTAGAAAAGGAAGCAGTAGGATCAATGGATATTTATCTGGAGTAGCAAATAGAATTCACCTGGGGCCTGATGGGTCCCACTGGGTATAAAGGCCTTTACATCCTTTTAAAAGACCAAAACTCCAAATTCCGCTATCATTGATATTGGTATGCAGCTGTCCACACAGATATCCCTTCTCAGCTTTGATTTGGCACCGTCAGTGGTCATTTGGCCAATGGGTTAGTCCAGCCCTCAAAACCAAAGAGAGTCCTCCGAGGATGGCAGGCCCAGCAAAATCAAAGTCAACATCATATCGCAGTTTATATACTCCTGTTTGCAAACGGTCTTCGTTTGATCATTTTTCTTTCCTGTGTCTGTTGAGAAGTTAATATCGAATATTGGTGACAAATCTAGGCATTAATTTCTGTTACCCAAATGTAATCACCTCACTTGTACTCTGTAAGGTTGCCTTCATTTTCCTGGATGAGTTTGTTTTCACATCCAGTTTTGCCAACGCCAGATCAAATCCTTTGTTGAAAATGTCTCTGGTTGCTTTGCTAAGGGCAGCATGTGACAGAGAAATGGCTGTTGGTCTCACTAATATCTGCCCATAAGCCACTTTGATGAAACCTTGGGAAGGTGTAATCTGATGTCACTTGAGGCTGCACATCTGCTGCTGTAGCCAGAAAACAAAGTGCAAAAGAATTTATATTTCTGACTTCTACTCTAGTGGTGGATTTTGCTTTGTTATCCTCTGAAATATGGAGATTTTAAAAGTTTGTTGAATGTATATAGGCAATAATTTTTTTTATAGCCAGAAGGACTTTCAGAGATCTGGTCCCACACCATCATTTGCTACTGAGAACACTGAAGCCAGAAAGGAAATGTATCTTGAGAGTCCAGGACCACACAGTAGCCAGGCTGGGATGCCCAGCCTCTTTCCCTTCAACTACTTTACAACTGCAGGAGCCTGAAAGTCTTAGATCCAATATCTGTCTGTAGATCCTAGATATAGGATTTAGTTGCATTTTGTTGTAGCCTGGTGCCTCTGCAGCCATGGTGTGAGGGATATTTGTGGAGTTTTCTGCCCTAGGATTTCTTCCTCCACCTAACAACATCCACTGCCCTCTCCCCACTCTTAGCTCATTTTGTTTCAGGGAGGCTAACCTTATATTCTGGACCAGCCTGGAGAGTGGCCAAGATGATTGGTTAGAGGTGTGAACATGTGACCCAAATCTGGCCCATCAGACTCAGTCTCAGGTATTTTACAGTTGCCGTGGAGAAGAGTGGTTATTGTTTTGTAGGATATAAAATCGGAAGTATTCACGGTCTGGTTGTTTTATCATAATTTGGGAAGAGCCTGACTTTGAAGCAAACCAATCCTGAAGAAAGAGTTGAGGAAGAGAGACAAGGGGGATGGGGAGAGAGAAAGAGAGAATGGATGAGAGAGGGAAAGAGAGAGATGGATTTTCTGGTAACTTTGGAAGCATCAGAATCCAGTGGCACTTTAAGCAAAATCTATTCCTGGATTTTTTTTGGCGGGGAGATGAGCTGATTCCTTCTTCTTCTTTTTTTTTTTTTTTTTTTGTCTTTTTGCCATTTCTTGGGCCGCTCCTGCGGCATAGGGAGGTTCCCAGGCTAGGGGTCTAATCGGAGCTGTAGCTGTCAGCCTACGCCAGAGCCAGAGCAACGCGGGATCTGAGCCTCGTCTGCGACCCACACCACAGCTCACCGCAACGCCGGATCGTCAACCCACTGAGCAAGGGCAGGGATCAAACCTGCAACCTCATGGTTCCTAGTCAGATTTGTTAACCACTGCGCCAAGATGGGAACTCCCCTTCTTTTTTTTTTTTTTTTTTGTCTTAAGCTAGTTTTAATTGACGTATATCACTAGCAACTGAACTTGGTTCCCTTGCTATGCTAAAGTTCTGCTTATTAGCAAAAGTTTGGGGCTCCAGGATGACTGTCCTATTTGTTCTACTTGCTACATGTTTCCACATGTTTTAAAAGGGCCAGTTACCAGACTCTGGGGCATCCTGATGGAGCCCAAATCGTCTCTGCTTGATGCAAAGTTCTCACTCTCTTGCCCTTTGAGCAGCCCTGCCCCCTGAGTTATGGGTGGCCTGGGTTGCCACTTGGTCCTCATTTCACTTCGGGGCTCACCTATAGGGACTGGAAAGGGATCGCTTGCTGTCTGCAGGCCTTCAATAGATTTACTGCAGTAAAAAGGCCTGACTTGCTTCTTTTCTCTTTTGGATTTTAGATCTCTGTTGACATTGGTATCCCTGTCTCTGGAGGAATAGAAATGATGTACCCTCGTGCTAGTAAATTGAAAGGAGCTAGGAGTAGTGTATATCCTCATAATAATTATATCATATGAAGAATATGGGGTGCACCATACAATAGTGTGCATAACATAGTAACATTTAGAGACTGCTTGCCCATGGGCCATGTCAATATACACATTTTCTCTTCTGTATCAGTCAAGGGATCTGGTAGAAACTGATGGCACCTTCAAATTAGAAATTTTGAGGGATTGAAGGGACTATTTACAAAGTTGTGGGGGAGGGGAGGGAAGCTGCCTGGGTATTGCAGTACCCCAAGGCTTGAAGCAGTGGGGTACAGCTACCTCTCCTGGGCCCGAAGGGACATGGGGAGGGAGTAATTCCTAGAACCTGGAAACACAGCCATGTGCAGCTGTGACCCTCAGGGGATGGAGATAGCCAGACCAAGGCAACCTCACAGGAAGGGAGCGGAAGGAATACTCCATCAGAAGTATATCTAGGTGTTCCCATCATGGCACAGCGGAAACAAATCCGACTAGGAACCACTAGGTTGTGGGTTCGATCCCTGGCCTTGCTCAGTGGGTTAAGGATCTGGTGTTGCCGTGAACTGTGGTGTAGGTCCCAGACATGGCTCGGATCTGGCATTGCTGTGGCTCTGGTGTAGGCTGGCAGCAACAGCTCCGATTAGACCCCTAGCCTGGGAACCTCCATATGCCAAGGGTGCAGCCCTACAAAGACAAAAAGACAAAAAAAAAAAAAAAGAAGTGAATCTCTTGAAACTCAAACCTGAGAGCCACTGACTCGCATGGGCCCCTGGGTGCTGATTGTTGCTGGAAGTTATAAAGCGTTCTGTGCAGGGGAGCAAAGCCAGGTACAACCGGAAGTATTTCTCTGCAAGCCCCCCCCCTTTCTTTTTGGCCCCACCCATGACATACAGAAGTTCCCAGGCCAGGCCAGAGATCAAATGTGCACCACAGTAGTAACCACTGCTGTAGCAATAATAACACTGGATCCTTATTCTGCTAACCCACCAAGGAACTCCTGCAAGCACTTTTGATAAATTGTATAAAGTGGCATCATACTAAAAAACCAGCAATCTCCAAGACTGCTGGGGTTTATTCTGATTTCTTTTCCCATTCTAAACAATTGTTCACCCTAACATCTAATTGTTTATTTGTAGTTCTGTATTTTTCTCAAAAAGAGCCTCTGAAATGATATCTACTTTAGACCTCACAAAACCTGGATTTGACTCAACATCACTCCCCCTCTATCCCACCTCTTTTGGACCTGAGAGAAAGTTAAATGAAAATATACCATCTCTGTCCACAAGGAACTTAGAGTCTAGTGGGGTGATACTGGTGGGTAAATAGTGGCAGTGTCCTCATGCCCCACACAAGTTTCCTGCATTCCTTAATACCCCATGCAAGCATAATACACCATAGCCTTTATGTGTTGTCTTGTCAATATCTGGGTTCTTTATCTTCTCCAGTAGAATATAGGAGCTTCTCAGAACAGGAAGTGATGTTTTAATCACTGTATCACTTACAACAAGAACAGAGTAAGAGAATGAATGAGTATGATAAGGGTGTGATAAGGTGCAGTCAGAGCATAAGGATGAAGCCATCTTAAGTATTTCAACTTTCTTTATGGCATTTTATCTTTCTTCAGATTCATTGACATGGGATTAAAAGTCCTAGATGTGTATATAACATGTGTGCCTTCTTTGTCAAATAAGAAATAGAAGCACCAAAGAACATTTATATATTTATCACTTTATCCATTACATCACAGTGACCTGAGAAGGTTTTTAAAAATGCAAGTACCTGGCCCTCACTCCAGGACTTCTGAATCAGAATTTCTGTATTTGGGGCCTGGACATCTGAAATTTCAATAAACTGTCAATAATTCTAATGTTTATCTCTTGTTAAAAACCACTCTGTTTAAACTATGTAGCCTGTTCATCTGTCCATCAACATAAACAAGAAGTGAACTAAAAGTGGTGATGTATCACACGTCTGGGGTTTTGCCTGCCCAGCACCCCTTCCCCTTTTTCTAGTAATAGCATTGTGACTTCCCTTTGGAGGTCCCCTTGCCCCACCCTCAGTTTCTATGATTTGGGTTGGGCTGACCCCTTGTCCCCAGACCCCCTCCATCTACCCTCCTCCCGGCCACCAGCTCCAGGAGTGGAGATGAGACCCTCTTTGGGCCAATTCATGCAGCCCGTCCCCCAAGCCACAGGGATTGGCTCAGAGGTGGACAGATGATGTCAGCTGTTCCAGTGACACCCATCCTGAAATCCTCTCATATTTCAGGGGAAGGGAAGCCCTCTTTCCACTGGGATGGCCATGGGTAAGGAGTTCAGTCTGGAGTTCTGAGAGCTGGAAGGAATGCTTAACATGGAAATACAGATACTGTAATAGGGAGAGAAGGCAAGTCTTGAAGACTTTCTTTAAGCCTCAGAGCCAGATCTGCCCAAAGACAACCCAGTTTGGAACCAGTCCAACGCCTTTTTCACACGGGCCAGCTTGAGTACAGGCAGACTTCAGAGATGCCGCGGGCTTGGTTCCAGGCCATGGCAACAAAGTGAATATTGTGATAGAGCAAGTCATGCAAATTTTTTGGATTCCCAGTACATATGAAAGTTATGTTTACACTATACTGTAGTCCATTGAGTATGCCAGTGTATTCTGTCTAAAAAGAATGTATGTACCTCAATTCAAAAATACTTTTAGGGAGTTCCCGCTGTGGCATAGTGGGTCAATGATCTGGCTTGTCTCTGTGGAGACTCTGGTTTGATAACCAGCCTGGTGTAGTGGGTTAAGGATCTGGTATTGCTGCCACTGTGGTATAGGTTGCAGCTCGGGCTTGGATTCAGTCCCTGGTCTGAGAACTTACAAATGCCTCAGGGGTGGCCGAAAAAGAAAAACAGAAAACTTTTATTACTAAGAAATGCTAACCATCATCTGATAATGCAGAGTTGACACAAAGCTTCAATTTGTAAAAACATGGTATCTGCCAAGTGCAATAAAGTGGAATACAGTAATAAAGTATGCCTATGGTCACAAATGGAACAGTTCTAACAATTTATGTTTAGTTCTTTTTTCTATAAATTTGATTAAATTTCCTGGTCAGAACAAACAGGAGTCAATCTTAATTTATAATGCTAATAATAGCTAACAATTTTGAGCACCTGCTGTGTGCCAGGCACTACTCAAGAGCTTTATATACACTCACCCATTTAATCCCCGCTGGAACTTACAAAGGGCCGCACACCCATTTTACAGATGGAGAAACGGAGGTACTTCATGAGCCCCATTTCCATTAACCCCATGTTCAACACACTTCTGCTCATAGGTTGGGAAAATATTATGAAAACCCCGCCTTCTATTTGAGAAGTCACCAATTAAGTGAGCTACTGTGCTTTTAAGGGTTCAAAGATTATTTCTGTTTCCAGAAGTGTCTCAATGAAGCCTTGGGAGGATAAGAATGAATCACGGCAGCTGTGGCAGAAGATCACAAAGGAAATGTCAGTGGCAGGCCACTTCCACAGAAGGAGATCTCTTTATGCAGAAGGAAGGTTAGAAGTGTTCTTTTCTCTCTGCAAGATTAACTAAATGAGGGGGGTATGAGAGAAGGCTGGACTGGGGGTTTGGGATTGGCATATGCACACTGAGGTATATGGAATGATTGGTCAACAGGGACCTGCTGTACAGCACAGAGAACTCTACCCAATATTCTCTAATAATCTATGTGGGAAAAGATTCAGAAAGAGAATGGATGTGTGCACATGTATAACTGAATCACTTTGTCGTACAGAAGAAATTACCACAACATTGTGAACCAACTATATTTCAACAAAACTTTAAAAATTTTTCAATAAGCAAGAAAATAAAATCATGGAATTGAGAGAGTCTTTAAAAAAAAGATCAGCTAAATAATCAAGGATAGCATACTACTATCAGAAATCTCACCTCCCGTGGAAAGAAGACGGATTAGGAAATAATAACACGTTGCCATGGCAGAGGAGATGGAGAGTTGGCTCTTCTACTTTCTCCTGGCAACTGTTTGACAAGGAGCTGTACTAGACTTTGAATTATAGGCAAGAAAGCTACCACTTGGTGATCATTTGAAAGAGAACTTTAATAAAGCTTACCTTGGTGCCTCAAGAGAAGCCCAGATTTATTAATAGAAAATACAGTGTCAGATGGCCCTAATGTGTATACCTCAGTGGATCTTCCTGATTAGTCATGAAAGCAGTGAAAGTTTGCTCATGAAAGAGCCTTCCACTTTAGTTTTCAGAAAGCAACATATCCCATGCCAAGGAAGGATTAACCCTTCACTCAGGCTCCAAACCATGGGGTGATGGACTGAGATACCTTCTGGAATAGAGTTGCACAAATCTTTTTCTCCCAAACCGCTAAATCTTCTGGATACTTCCAAGCTACCATGTCTGTATGTACTTCATTCCTTTTAATTGCTGTCTGGTATTTTGTAAAATGGATGTTCTATAGTTTATTTCACCACTATCTCATTCGTGGGCACTCAGGCTATTTCCAGAGTTGTGTTATAAAGAACCCTGCTGTCCTCAATATCTGGTTAATGCTGCTTTGTTGCCCATGTGTAAATAGTTTTCTATGCTAGGAACCTAGAAGAGGTTTACTGGGTTGAAGATATGCACATTTAAAATATTATAGCTGCTTCCAAATTGCCTCTCAAAAGGCTATTGATTTTATATTCATATTAGCAGATCCCTGCAGGCATGCTGCTCCCTGCCCTCTGAGGGCCTTTGAACATGCTATTCTCTTCACTTGGGATGCTTGTCTCTTACTCATTTTTGAGACTTCAGCTCAGGTTTTCTTTCTGGGGGGATATTGCCACTCCCTGTCCAGGGCATGGCCCTGTATCCTAAGCTGTCAGAACATCAAACTCTTTTCCTTCAGAGCATTTAGCATCTGTATATGTTTTTCAATGGCCATCCCTGTGGCATAAGGAAGTTCCTGGGCCAAGGAATGAATCCTTTAACCCACTGTGCAGGGCTAGGGATCGAACCCACCCCTCTGCAGCAAGCTGAACCTCTGCAGTCAGATTCTTAACTCCCTGCATCTCAGGAGGAACTCCTAGTATCTGTATGTTAATAATGAAACAGCCTAATTAAATCTGGGCTCCCTGTGTGGATTTAGTTCTCTATTTGCCCCTGCCTCAGACCCATTCTTCATCCTTCTCTATACCCAGAGGTTGGTCCGAGCTCATTTGTTAGCTGGCTTCCAGTGGGGTTTGGACAATAGGGAGCTGTGGGGGGCTAAGCTTGGTACATCCTCCCATTCTAGAATGTAAGTTGTATTGTTGTAGGGATTAAAAACTCATACACAAACTCCAGTACTTTATTATGAATTCTAGGTGATAACCTGCTTTTCCCAAGAAGTCCCATGACTGAGAACCCTGAGAACTTTGAGAACTAAGATAAGGTCATCATCATCACATAGGAACTTCCAAACTGACAGTTAAATGAGGGGTTTCAAATACAGACGATTCATCATTATTGGTAGTTATAGGCTATAAAGTTGCAGCAAATACTGAATCATTGCTCCTAAGGGAAATACAGGGTTAGGTTCCTGTCAGCCTCTGGTCACAACAATTTCATCAACAGATGAAAATGTAACCTTGTTTTATGCGTGTTTCTGCTTTAAGACACCCTATTTAATATATTTTGTTGATTCATTTTACATTGAACTCATGGCCAATAGCACTAAACTCATGCCCGAACGAAGCTTATCTAATGCACATACTTTCTGAATAAGGCACATCACAGCCTTTCTGAGCATAGGAATACTTGATAGCACTTCAGCACTAGGCTGGGGGGGTCATTTTAAACAGCAAAATCACCAATAAAAAGCTCAAAAATCTGAAAACTGTGGCACTAAATAGACTGTGAATATAAGGCTGTTTACAGTATGACAGCTAAACTAAGAAGGCAGAATATCAGAGTGTTTAACCTCAGATATGTGTCAGGAGGCTCAAATTTATCACCTCTCTGTGCATGTCCACAAATGACTACAAAGGTGCTGCAGAAGTTCCTGTTGTGGCTCAGCAGCTTAAGGACCCGACGTTGTTTCTGGAGGGTACGATTCTGTCCTCCCTCAGTGAGTTAAGCATCTGGCATTGATGCAAGCTACAGTGTAGGTTGCAGGTGCAGCTCAGATCTGTCATTGCCATGGTTGTGATGTAGGCCTCAGCTACAGCTCCAATTAAACCTTTGACCCAGCAACTTCCATATGCTGCAAGTGCAGCCATAAAAAGAAAAAAAAAGTGCTATAAGTACAATCCACCCTCTATATTTGTGGCTTCAATCAACAGCAGATCCAAAATGCAAAACAATAGCAACTATTCACACAGCATTTACATTGCATTAGGTATTATAAGAAATCTAGAGATGATTTAAAGTACATAGGAGTTTCTATTGTGACTCACCAGATTAGGAACCCAACAAAGTGTCCCCGAGGATGCAGGTTCAATCTCTGGCCTGGCTCAGTGGGTTGCTACAAACTGCAGCACAGGTCACAGATGCAGCCCAGATTTGGTGTTGCTGTGGCCATGGTGTAGATCAGCAGCTGCAGCTCTGATTCAACCCCTAGCCCAGTAAATTCTATGTGCCATAGGTGTGGCCCTAAAAGGAAAAAAAATAAAGTATACAGAAGGCTGGAGTTCTTTCCTGGCACAGCAGGTTAAGGATCTGGTATTGTCACTGCAGCAGCTTGGATTGCTGCTGTGGCATGGGTTCAATCCCTGGCCCAGGAACTTCCATGTGCCACAAGCATGGCCAAAAACAAACAAACAAACAAACAAAAAGTATACAGAAGGGTGTGGGTAGGTTACATGCAAATATTACACCATTTTATAAAAGGGAGTTGAGCATCTGTGGATTTTGTTGTCTGTTGGGATGTCCTTGAATGAATCCCTTGGGATTGTATTGATTTGGAGGTTGCAAATACACTTTAGTGAACAGGCGAATCTGCAAATTCAGGATCCTCCAATAGTGAGGATCCACTGAATTTTGTATGAACAGAATGGTGACACAAAGGAAAAAACACTGAGCTGGAATGATTAGGATTGCAGAAGGGTCCTCTGGAGCTCACCCCATTTTCCCCACTTCCAGCTGTTTACACCTGGCTGCTTCACACGTTTACTTTACCTGCCAGGCCAGTAGAGGCAGGTGAGTCTAGAACTCCTGGTGTAGTTTGCAAGGGTAAATCTCTTCTTCTATCAAGGGCAGGTCTGTGATATTTTATCCAAGTGAAATGAGATAAATGAGGATCAAGGACAGACTCAGAGGGGAAGGAAATCATAGGACATGGGGCCTTGCCTGAGGGAGGGGAGGGCAGAGATGTTCTAGTGACCATCCAGGTGGGGTTCTGGATCATGGACCCCAGTCCTCAGTGCCTCAGGTCTCTCAAGGAGCCCACAGGGCACCTTGGGAGGTACTGTCTCCCAGAGTCTGGTCCCTCTTATGCAGGTCATTAAGTGGGGCCCAGGCCAGTGTTGTTCTGCCCTAAGGACATTTCCCTGCAGTTTCAGGTGGGTGGTCTGGCCCTGGGGACATCATAACTGGGAGAAGGATGGTGAGTCAGACAAGTTCCCATCATCTATTCACAGCATGAGTGAGTTTTCCGAAGACCTGAAAACTATCCACTGAGCACACAAATTAAAATTTCTAGCCATCTGGAGGGAGAAAATTTTTTGATAAAAAATTTTTTTCATTGCCAGTTAAGATGATGATACTAACAGCAAAAAAACCAACAACCCACTCAAAAAAATGGGCAAAAGACCTGAACAGACATTTCTCCAAAGAAGATACACAAACGGCCAACGAGCACATGAAAAAATGCTCAACATCACTGATTATTAGAGAAATGCAAATAAAAACTACTATGAGATACCACCTCACACTGGTTAGAATGGCCTTGATAAGTAAGTCCACAAATAACAAATGCTGGAGAGGGTGTGGAGAAAAGGGAACCCTCCTGCACTGTTGGTGGAAATGTAAATTGGTACAACCAGTTCCCGTCGTGGCACAGTGGTTAACGAATCCGACTAGAAACCATGAGGTTGCGAGTTCGATCCCTGCCCTTGCTTAGTGGGTTAACGATCCGGCGTTGCCGTGAGCTGTGGTGTAGGTTGCAGACGCGGCTCGGATCCCGCGTTGCTCTGGCTCTGGCGTAGGCTGGCAGCTACAGCTCCGATTAGACCCCTAGCCTGGGAACCTCCACATGCCGTGGGAGCGGCCCAAGAAATGGCAAAAAGACAAAAAATAAAAAATAAATTAAAAATAAAATAAATTGGTACAACCACTATGGAAAACAGTATAGAGGTACCTCAGAAAATTAAACATAGACTAAATAAATCTATATTTAGTCTACCATATGACCCAGCAATCCCACTTTTAGGCATATATCCAGACAAAACTTCCCTTGAGAAAGACACATGCACCCGTATGTTCATTGCAACACTATTCAGAATAGCCAAGACATGGAACCAACCTAAATGTCCATTGACAGATGAATGGATTGACAAGATGTACATATACACAATGTACTACTCATCCATAAAAAGGTGAATACTACTCATCCATAAAAGAGAATAAAATAATACCATTTGGAGCAACATGGATGGAACTAGAGACTCTCATACTAAGTGAAGTAAGTCAGAAAGAGAAAGACAAATACCATGTTATCACTTATATCTGGAATGTAATATATGAAACAGATAAACCTTTCCACAGAAAAGAAAATCATGGACTTGGAGAATAGACTTGTGTTTGCCAAGGGGAAGGGGGAGGGAGTGGGATGAACTGGGAATCTGGGGTTTATAGATGCAAACTATTGCCTTTGGAATGGATAATCAATGAGATCCTGCTGTATAGCACTGGAACTATATCTAGTCACTTATGATGGAGCATGAAGGAGGATAATGTAAGAAAAAGAATGTATATATGTATGTGTGACTGGGTCACCTTGCTATACAGTAGAAAATTGAACACTGTAAACCAACTACCATGGAAAAAATTAAAATCATTTAAAAATTTAAAAAAGATGATGATACTAAAAATAAAGTGGTATGGCATCACCCTTACTACAGTATAGTTTTGCACTGAAGTGACTTCCTTAGGGTTGAGACTCCTCACTGAACGCCCCCAGTCATATCCTTGTATTGATCATTGGTTGGATTTTGAGATCATTTAGCTGAGCAGCAGTTACTCGGCTGCTCTCAGTGTTCTCACGGAGTGGAGAAAACTGTCAAGGACAGACTTAGCAGGGTAGACCTGAGCTATTTAAGCCTACAAAAGCAGAAATCAAATCATCTGGAAATCCTGGTCCAGATACCAAAGTGGGTCTGCTTGCTGACTCTGAGTTCCAAAGAGTTGTGCAGGATTAGTGCTTTAGTGGATTCCCTTAGCTTAGTCTACCCTACGTCTTGGTCGGGATTTTCACCTCTAACACAAAGATCTATTACTCCTTCAACTTTGCCCTGTCCTGGCCTCCCACTGACAACCCTGCTGGCTTCTGCCACGCCATGGTCTTTCTTAGTGGTTCCTCAACCTTCACGCCCACAGCTCCCAGTAAGCATGGGCTCTGTAGCCACTCTTTTCTTCACCACTCCTAACTTTCTGGTCCAGTTGTTGAGGTTGGTGCTGTGGGTCAGAGAGATGGATTTTTACCATGTGCAGCTGGTAAGCATATCCCAGAATAGGAAATCTCATTGGGTAGAAGATTTCAGGCTAGAGAAGGAAAGTAGCAGGAAAGTAACTTCAGAATGCCTGAGCTATCTGAAGGAATTTCTGTAACTCTTGATGAAAGACTACTTCCAGGAAAATACATTTTCTAGCTGTTCCACACTCAATATAACAAAGATCAATACTTTTTTTTTTTTTTTTTTTGTCTAAAACAAATGTTGAAATTTTACCTTGTGTCAGCCTCCTGTTGCAAATTCCAAATGGGAAAATAGTTTCCTCCTTACCCCTGGGAATGGCACGTGTGCCCACCCCTTGCTCCATGTCACCCAGGCCAGAAGCCAGGGATGCATGAAGACATGCCCTTTTCCCTCCCTCCCCACCACAAATGTGTCATCAAGTTCCATTACCCTGTTCCACCGGTGTCATAAAATGTATCAGTCCTCACCACTGCCTCATCCCAAGTTCTGGTTTCTAATGCTGCGCCCTCCACACAGTCACCAGAGAGAACATCCTAAAAGGCTAATAGGACCATGTGCATTTTTGCACATCATCCACAGGAAAAGCCCAGTTTCATCGACATGGCAGGTGCAGCCCTTCTTGATTTTGCCTAACAAAGCTCTTAATCAGCTCAGGGGCTTTTTGCCAAACTCCCCAGTTTGCCTGGTTGTTCCAGAAAGGTCCTGAATCCCAGATGTACATCAATTAATTCTATGACCCCAGACAAGTTAACTTTATTTTTTTCTTTTTAGGGCCGCACCCACAGCTTGTGGAATTTCCCAGGCTAGGGGTGGAATTGGAGCTGTAGCCGCCAGCCTACGCCACAGCCATAGCAACGCCAGATCTGAGCAACCTACACCACAGCTCAAGGCAATGCCAGATCCTTAACCCACTGAGCAAGGCCAGGGATCAAATTCACAACCTCATGGTTACTAGTTGGATTCATTTTGTTTGCCACAACGTGAACTCCCGCAGGTTACTTAACATTTCTGAGACTCACTTTTCTCACCTATAAAATAGGGGTACAATGGGGATAATTATATTTAGCTTCAAAACTCACCAATAGGAGTTCCCATTGTGGCCCAGCGGAAATGAACCCGACTAGTATCCATGAGGATCCAGGTTTGATCCCTGGCCTCTCTCAGTGGGTTTAGGGTCCAATGTTGCTGTGAGCTGTGGTGTAGGTTGTGGCTCAGATCCTGCGTTGCTGTGGCTGTGGCGCAGGCTAGCAGCTATAGGTCCTATTCCAATCCTGGCCTGGGAAATTCCATATGATGGCGAGTGCGACTCTAAAAGACATAAAAGACCCCAAAAAATCTCACCAATAATATTGGCCATGGAATCAGGGCAAGTGTGAGATGTGACTTATATTTTACACAGTTTTAAAGTATTGGCTTCTCTGGTAAGAATAGGCATTACTTTTGCCAATAGAAATATTCAAGGGACGAAAAACCATCTGGTAGACTTTGCATAGTACGGTGGTAGTGAGCACACACCTAGAGCCTGACTGCCTGGTTTAAATCCTGCTCACCCACTTACTCCCCATGTGACTGTGAGCAAGTTACTTAACAAGTTACTTTCTGTGTCTACTCTGATGATTTGTAAAATAAGAGTAACTGTAGTATTTACTTTGGAGGGTTGTTGTAATCATTAAACTAGTAACATACATGAAGTATTTGGAATTGTGCCAGCACATTAGAAATACTACTAATATGTTGCTAGTATTAGTAATGAATGGTGACATACACAGTAAATGAATCACACCTGTCTGGTTCCTCTGCTCTCCCACGTATTTCCTAGGATTGCCGTGTGGAGTCAATGAGGTGATTTATGAGTGACACCTGGTTTGTGTTGAGCCCCTAGTGCCTGCTGAATATATGAGAATCCTCCTCCCTCCTGCTTTCTTTGCCTCTCAAGCTTCTGTTGGAGGACTTTTTCTTTGGAAAGGCTTTCCTGACCCCTAGGCTGTCTGCACCTCCTCCCAACATTTTCCTGTTAGGATACTTTTCACACAGCTGTGTCATTACTGGTTTATTTCACTGTCCTGCACCAGACTCTAAGAACTTTACAAGTAGGATTGTTTTAATTTATCCCTACATTTCTAGCACTTGGCACAGAGTAGGAGCTCAATATACATTTGCTGTACTTTTCATGAATAAATATGATCTCTACCTTCACACAGTTTATAATGTGTCTAGGGTGAAGAGATACAATTGTCTGAAAGGTTAAGTCCATCATCATGTTAAAGATCTATTTTGGGAGAGTTCCCATTGTGGCTCAATAGGTTAAGAGCCTGACAACAGTGTTGGTGAGGATGTGGGTTCGATCCCTGGCCTTGCTCAGTGAGTTAAGGAACCGGAAATGCCACAAGCTACAGTGTAGGTCACAGATGCAGGTTGGATCTGGCTGTGGCTGTAGTGTAGGCCTGCAGCTACAGCTCCAATTCAACCCCTAACCCCAGAACTTCCATATGCCTCGGGTGCTGCCCTAAAAAGATAAAAAAAAAAAAAAGGGTCTATTTTGGCACATGGTGGGCACAAGAGGCAGCAGGGAGCTGTGACTCAAACCCTGGAGAAGGGCCAGGAGATGTGGCTGGAGTGCCTGAGCTGTTGTTGAGTGTCCTGGGAGACTCTGGGACAGTGACCTAACCTCTGTGTGAAGAGGTCCCTGTGGCTGTAGAAAATGAGGGGAAGACGGCTCTGTGCAAATGCTTTGTAAACACATTGGTAATGAAGTTACAGGCTTGGGGTAGCTTGTGGGTTCTAGAGAAGCTCAGAGAGGGAAGAAATCATCTTTGGCCTCTGTGGTTCCATCAGGCTTTCTGGAAGAGGCCGTACCAAGCAGCTCTTCGAGGGGATTAGACAGAAATTAGGCAGATGAGGAAGAAGCTGGAATAGTCCAGGCAAGATAATAGCTTGAGAAGAGAAAGTTTAAAGGAAATGAAGAGACAGACTGGAGTCGCATATCTTTATTGTCCACAAAGAGGAATTAAAAGAAAAGGCTTGGAGTCCCCTAGTGGTGCAGTGGGTTAAGGATGCAGCATTGTCACTGCAGCAGTTCAGGTCGCTGCTGTGGTACAGGTTTGATCCCTGGCCCAGGAACGTCTGCATACTGTGGGCATGGCCAAAAAAATAAAGGAAGGAAGGGAGAAAGGAAGAAAGAAAAGGCTCATTGGCTTGTAAAAACATTTTATTTCATATATTAGCTTCAAAGAAAAGCAGGAAAAACACCAACTAGAGGCTATGAATGAAAAGCTGGGGGACAAGGGGGTCTGCCCGAACCTGGAGAAAACTGAGACTCTATGTTTATTAATTTCAGTGAAATGACTTTTTAAAAGATAGCACATGGTTGAGTTTAAAACAAACCAAAAGCAGTAAGTATATAGTTAATAACCAAATGCTCTTATTACCTTGAAGTTTAATTTAGTTATTGAAATGAATTTTAATTTCCACAACTCAGTAAAAAGGACCTTTAAAAAATAAAATCTTATTGTTTTGTATTCAGCTTTGAAGAACCAGAAGTGACATGAAAAACAATATTTTTATTACTATTTAACTGCATTTTCTTAATTTTTTACAATGTGGTATTACCTGAGGAACTTTAAAAGTTCTAAAATAAAAACAAAAGCAAGTTAGGAGAACCTCTGCATTTTTTGAACCCATAATCTCCATTCTCTGGCTCATTGGCCATTTATGTACCAAGAGCTTAAGAGACAGTGATAGAAAGGAATCCTGACTGCAACTGCTGGTCCTTTAGCATCTATTTTTGTATGCTTTTGCACCCTGTCTACATTTTTGTGATGCTTAGACTTGCATAGTAACAGTAAAGCCAGAAACCATCTCTTCTTTGGTTAACCTTTGGCTAGTGCCAGTGACTGAGTGACAGATCTTATTACTAATGGATGTTGTCCTCTAGTGAAAAATCACAGGTCCACACACAGTTGTGACAGCCAGTGGACACAGGGCAGTTTTCGCACCATTTTATCTATAACACAAGAGAGATGATTGCTCCCTTCTGCCCCTGCCCCTTGTTTAAGCTGTTTTGTGAAACCTAGTTATGATAGAAAGAATGCTGTTTTCCTTAAATATATTTATGTCCTAATCTCCAGAACCCATGAATAAGTTACTTACATGGCAAAAGGGACTTGGCAGATATCATTAAATTAAGGCTATTGTGATAGTGACTTAACCTGGATTATTAAGGCAGCGCCAGAGTAATCTCAAGGGTCTTATTAAGAGGGAGGCAGAAGGGTCAGAATCAGTGAAGAGGACACTGTGAAGATGGAAGCAGAGAGAGAGAGAGATCAGGATGCTGTTCTGATGGCTTTGAAGGTGGAGGAAGAGGCCACAAATGCAGGTGGCTGCTAAAAGTTGGGAAAGACAAGGAAACAGAGTCTCCCTTCGAATCTCCTGAAGGATCTCAGGCCTGGTGATACCTTGATTTTAGCCTAGTGAGAACCACCATCCTGGATCCCTGATCTCCAGAACTATTAGATAAGAAGTTTGCATTGTTTTAAGCTACCAGGTTAGAGGTCATCTACTATAGCAGGAATAGGAAACTGATGAGTTGGTCTTGAGAAAAGGAAAAGCACCTGAGGGCATGCAGTAATCACCCAGGAACAGTGTAAATCAGAGTCTTCAAAGTCAGTACACTGGGAACATGCATGTGAAAGAGGGGAAATGTTACTCTCTCTGGCCCAACATAGGAGTCCACCAAGGTGGCATCCTCGCAAAAGCAAATGATGATGAGCACTGTTATGTGGCTGATGAGAACACATGCTATACTGGGAAGTGGGAGTTGTTTTTTTTGAGGGGGTTGTTTGTTTTTGTCCACTCCTGTAGCATATGGAAGTTCTTGGGCCAGGGATTGAATCTGAGCAGCAGCTGTGACCTACACAGCAGCTGGGGCAGTGCCAGATCCTTTAATCCACTACACCTGGTTGGGGATCAAACCTGTGCCACCACATCAACTCAAGCCATAGCAGTATGATTCTTAACCTACTGTGCCACAGCAGGACCTCCGGAGCTTGTTTTCAAAGAAACGCTTTTTCCTCTATACAATAGATATGCTATATATGCACCATAGAAAACTTGAAAAATGCAGAAAAACAGCGAATGAAAATCATCCATAACTCAACTCAGACAACCATTGTTTTAGCATTTTTCTTCTAACAAGTTTTGCAATTGTTAAGATTATGGAGTATAAGCAACTTTGAATCTTTTTTATTTAATACTATGTCATAAGCATTCCCCACATCACTGTAAATCCTCTGAAAATGTTGCTTTTAATGATGATGCATATTCAACTAGCTTTCTTTTTTTTTGGCTTTTTTTTTTTTTAAGGGCTGCACCCATGGCATGTGGAGGTTCCCAGGCTAGGGATCAAATTGGAGCTACAGCTGCTGGCCTACACCACAGCCACAGCAACACAGGATCCAAGTCATGACTGTGACCTACACCATAGCTCACGGCAACACCAGATCCTTAACCCACTGATCAAGGCCAGGGATCGAACCCACAACCTCATGGTTACTAGTTGGATTTGTTTCCACTGCATCACCACAAGAACTCCAGCATTCATATTCTAAATTGACTTACTCTTGCTATATTATTGAATATTGAAGCAGTTTGGGGTTTCCAATACAATGCATAACAGTGCAATGAATGTTTTTATGGAATAATCTTTGTCTGAATTTTGGATTGTTTCTTTAAGATAAATACCCAAAGGTGGAATAACTGGTTTAGAGGCTGAGGATAATTTCAAGGCCCGTGAAATTTATTGAAAAATTATTTTTTCCATTAGGCTTAAACTAATTTCTTCTTATTAGTAGTTTAAATTTGCTGAAAAATATGCATATAGCAAACATAGATCAGTGGCTTTTAAATCTATTTTATTGACTTACCCTAAAAAACAAACCGTGTATCATAATCCAACACACACACACACAGAAACAAAGCTTTCTCTTTCAACATAAAATGCACTACTACTCTGATGTTATGTTTTCTATTATCTTCTATTTTTTTAACGCTCATTTTGCTTCATAGGGTATTTCAGGGCCTGTGAGTGGGCCCCGACCCAGCTTGAAAAACACTGCTTTAGATCATGGGGGTGGGTCTGGCTGAGTGTAATTTGTATTTGCATCTAGGAGGACCACAGGAAATACCCCTTCTAAAAATATCTCAATCCTGAAGTTTCCTTCCATTTCAGGAAACATGTTTATGTGATGAAGTGATCATAGCACCAGATAAAAACAATATCCATATTGAACAGCTGACCAAGCTTTGAAAAATCTGAATTTAGCTCTGTCTCAAAACCTAAATGTCATCCCCCCTAGTTGTACATTAAAGACTTTTGTTAATTCATGGAATTCTCACAGGTACACACCTTGTGATTTCTGTGTGTTTAATAATGGAAGATGAAGTGGCAACAACTGATCCTTAAAATTTTGAGTGCTGTGAGATTTAGATGTAAGTCGCACCTTTGGTGCTATTAACACTTTTGTATATCTCTGAGTTCTTCCAGGCTTTAAAAAAAGATTTCCATTTCCCAGCTAACATCTGGGGAAGGCACATGAACAAGTAGTGGGCTTTTAAAAATAGAGCAAAGGACATAGAAGAAAGTAACCATCTCTATTTTTAGAAAGGTGTTAGATTAATTTTCTGAATTCAGGTCTAAGAGAAGTTCTGTCTTGTGTGTTAAATGGTACCAATGTGATGAAAGTTTTTAAAGATCCACCAGCAGATATATCTAAAATATACTGTAGGCCATTCAGCTCTAAAATTCATGAGAGATTTAAATGCCAAACATTTCATGAAATACACACACATATATATACCCGTGTATAAATATGTACATATGTATTTTGGCTGCAGCCTGCAGTGGCTTGATATGGGATCTAAGTTGCTGGGCCACAGCAATGAAAGCACTGAATCCTAACCACTGGACCACCAGGGAACTCTAAAAAGTATTATATTTTTGATTGTTCTTTTCTCTCTCTCATTTTTTATTTTTTAAATTAAATTAAATTAAATTTTTTTGCTTTTTAGGGCCACCCCTGCAGCATATGAAGATTTCCAGGCTAGGGGTCGAATTGGAGCTGTAGCCACCAGTCTACACCACATGCAAAGCAATGCCAGATCCAAGTTGCATCTGTGACCTACACCACAGCTCCCTGCAACACCAGATCCTTAACCCACTAAGCAAGGCCAGGGATCGAACCTGCAACCTCATGGTTACTAGTTGGATTTGTTTCCACTACACCACAATGGGAACTCCTTTCTCTTTTTTTAAGCTGGTAAGTGAACAGAGAGCCCTAGAAGAAAGACAGAAATGATAAAAGAGTTGAATGAATCCAAGCCACAATGTGGGCAAAGTCAGATCCTTTTAACTCACCGCACCAGGCTAGGGATCAAACCCGGGCCTACACAGCAACTCATGCCACTGCAATTGGATTCTTAACCCACTGTGCCACAGCAGGAACTCTCTCTATATATATATGCTTTGTTTTTTTGGCCTTTTTTAGGTCTGCATCTGAGGCATATGGAAGTTCCCAGGGTAGGGGTTGAATTGGAGCGGTAACTTTTGGCCTACATCACAGCCACAGCAATGAGGGATCCGAGCCACATCTGTGACCTACACCACAGTTCATGGCAATGCCAGATCCTTAACCCACTGATCAAGACCAGGAATCAAACCTGAATCTTCATCAATAGTAGTCAGATTCCTTTCCACTGAGCCATGACGGGAACTCTGGAACTCTATTTTTTGATTCACTTTTCCGTTAACAAATTCAAAGCATTTCACAGCCATCATCCTCATTAATTTTCACAGTCCTTTAGTGTTGGAAACAGATGAAACAATCTTATATAGACAGATTTAGGGGAAAAGAAGAGCTATGGCCAAAGGACCTGCCCATATTCAAAAGTCTGGATGAAAAGCTGTATGTTATTCTAAATCACCATCTCACATGTGATACTGCCTTCAATCACAATTCCCTCAAGAGTTTGAGATCCTGAGACAAATAACAGAGTTTATTTGTTAAACATTTATAGGGCACCACTTGTATGCCAGGAGCTGTTCCAAGAGCTTTCCAGATGAAACTCACTATTCATATCAAGCCTATGAAGTGGGTACAATTATTATTTCCATTTTTCGTAAGGAAACTGAGGCACTGAGATATAAAGACTTGCTGGAGTGGAACAAGGGTTTGAAGACTACATGTCGGGTTCCATGGTTTTAACCATTACAATCTGTTGCCACCCCTAATGTAAAATAAATGAATCCACAGCCTTTTCACTTGAAAGCCAACCCTCCCTAGGATCCTCTCTTGTCTGCTGTATTTGGAGCATATTTTTGACATGATGATTTTTGTCAGAGAAGCCCATTTGTGTGTGTATGTGTGTGTGAGAGAAACAGATATAAACATGAAGCAGAAGTTTATATACTATAACTCAGATGAAAAAAAAAGGGTAACCTTATATTCACAAACTGAGCTCATCCTGTTTGAGACCAACCCCCTTGCTCATACTGATGAATACACTTAAAAGTTTTTTATTAAATTTAACTCAGTCTCTTACAGTTTAAAATTATCAGTTGGGGACAAAGAGTGGATTTAAATTCATGTTCTCAGAGTTGTATCTCCTTTCTCCTCAGGCATCTGGGTGCAGAGAGGGGGGTCTTTGGGTTTCCTCTGCCTTCTAAGAGATGACCCTCAGCTTGCAGGGTCTCTGGGCCACCTCTACCCACGATGCTGAGGAGTAATGGGTCCTGACTGGAATTTGGGGTGTCACTGTATCAGGTTCCTTTGTCCCAAGGCCCTCTGCTCTGTGGCCTCCTCCTTGTGATGTCCATGCTTCCTCTGGCCCACCAATTTTCTTAGGACTTCTCATCTCCTACTGCTACTTAGGGGTCCTCCTTAAGCCCTACATGTGACAGGTAGACTGGGTTCCATTAGGACTACTCCACTTTAAAGAAGCTGCCAACCCACACCACAGCCACAGCAACACTGAAGCTGAGCAGTGTCTGCTTCCTACACCACAGCTCATGGCAATGTGGGATCCTTAACTCACTGAGTGAGGCCAGGGATTGAACCCCACATCTTTGGGATACTAATTGGGTTCATTACTGCTGAGCTGTGATGGGAACTCCCAGCGTGGGACTTTTTGAGTGCCCTGCAATCTCCTCAGACGTAAACCCCATGTTCTTAGGTTTCTCAAAAGGTAACCATGGGGAGTTCCCGCCGTGGCGTAGTGGTTAACAAATCCGACTAAGAACCATGAGGTTGCGGGTTCGATCCCTGTCCTTGCTCAGTGGGTTAACGATCCGGCGTTGCCGTGAGCTGTGGTGTAGGTTGCAGACGTGGCTCGGATCCTGAGTTGCTGTGGCTCTGGCGTAGGCCGGTGGCTACAGCTCCGATTGGACCCCTATCCTGAGAACCTCCATATGCTGCAGGAGCGGCCCAAGAAATATCAAAAAAAAAAAAAAAAAAAAGAGAGACAAGCCAGGACATTTGCATCTGACCTTTTGCCCCCTCTCTCTTTCCCCTTCAAATGTTTGCCTTTATCCAAGCTCTTCCCTTCTCTATAACCCAAGCTTTACTTCTTATTTAAAGGGAAATTTTCAGAATTTAAAACATACCTTTGTCACTCAACAAAACCTCACTTTCAAAATTATTATCTTCACTGTGGATTTCAAGTCAATTGAAATTTAAAGCTGAGCTATGATTTCTTTGATCCCAGTGCTGTCCGCCTTCTCTCTGAAGCAAAGGACCATTGAAGGATTGTTGAAGCAACAGATGGGGAGTCTCCCAGCAGCATAATTTCCCAGCATTCCTTGATTCAGTTACCACTATTAGAGAATAATGAGGCTTCAACTTAAAATTGTTAATTATAGGAGTTTCATAGTGGGTCACAGTTATCACGACTGTGGCCTGGGTTGCAACTCTGGCACTGGATTTGATCCCTGACCCAAAAACTTCCACATGCTGTGGGCATGGCCCAAAATCACTTAATTATAGACTACTTATAGCAGTATACTGATATTATGGGTAAATACACCTGAATGGGCTCTTTTAAAATTTACACCATGGCGAGTTCCCATTGTAGCTCAGTGGTAAGGAACCCGACTTGTATCCATGAGGTTGCAAGTTCGATCCCAGGCCCCACTCATTCGGTTAAGGATCTGGCATTGCTGTGGCTGTGGCATAGGCTGGCAGCTGTAGCTCTTATTCGACCTATAGCCTGGGAACTTCCCTATGCTGCAGGTATAGCCCTAAAAAAAAAAAAAAAAAAAAGAAAGATATCAGGGATCATTTTGGGTACATTCATTGCAAACCAATGGAATCAAATAAGTCTTGTAAAGAAAGAGAAATTGGCCTTGAAGGATGCATTCAATTTTTGAGGGACAAGAGAGAGACCAACTGTCTACATAGAGAAAATGTCTATCTTCCCCACTCTGATGTGTGGAAGGTTGCCTGCTTTGGGTACAGCCTATGCCAAGAGTGGGCTGGGTTTTTGTGCCTACTCACCCCATCGGCCAGGTGCTCTTGTGTAGAGTGGAAAAAAGGCCCTGACTCTTTAAAAATAGACTTCCCTAAAACCTCTCACAAAAGGAGTGCTTTCAGCTCTTCCCTCATGTCCTCATCTTTTACAAACAGTTGTCCAAGTACATCTTCATCTTCAAAACACACACATATACACATTGCAGTAAAACGTAGAAAAGTAACTCACTCATCTCCAGAGGAACAATCATTCAAGCAGATGCTAGTCTCTGCTCACGGACAGCCAAAGAAGACTGTGTGTCCCCTCCCTCACGTTGCCCCTAGCCCTTCAAAAAATGAACTAGAAGATTCAGAGAAAGACAGTTTAGCCTTGTGACTATTTATGATTAAATTGGAACATTAAAATTATACTTCGAGTCGTGTATCCATTAGGATGCTTTTAGTGGCAAAGAGCAGAAAAACTTAAATGGCTACAACTATGAGGAAAATATATTATCTCACTTAGCAAGAAGTGTTGAGATAGAACAGCTGCCAGGGCTGCCATGGCTTAAACAATGTTGTCAAGACTTCAGATTCTTTCCCCTTTGCAGTCCTCATCATATCAGCTTAGCTCCCTCCCTGTCACAAAGTTGCTGCCACGTTTCCAGGCTTCACACACAGACATGACAGTAAAAGGAACTTTTTCTTTAATGTGCTTTTTTTGGTTTAGTTATTGGGAAAAACTTTTACCAGAATCCCTCTTCCCCCAGCCTATTTCCCTTGCATCTTTTTGCCAGAACTGTGTTATAAGCTCACACCCAAACCAATGACTGGCACAGATGTGGGACCATCAGCACTGGCCTTGGATACAACCGCTATTCGCTGTGGGAGCTGAGATCAGGAAGCATGAAGGGTTTGGGGGGAGGTGCACAAGTGTGACAAACGTGTTCAAAGACACAAATACAGTTCGGATCAGCTGGTGGGGGGCATGCACAGGACGGACACAGGGGTGTAGCTCTCCATGTTGAGGAGTTGGCCTTTCTCCTGCCTGTCATACTGGGGCATTTAAGACTCATTTGTAGAAATCATCTTGAAACTAAAATCTTTAAATTGAAATCATTTCTTAGTCTCCACTTCTTTCCCCTGTGTATCTTCTAATGATGCCTAAGTGGAAAAGGATGAGATGGCTTATTTCCTGCTTTCCCATTTCCTCCTGGAGGATCCCTGCGAGGTGTCAGCCAGATTATCTGATGAAGCCATTCATAATAGCACAGCTCAGGTGTTCCTCTCAGAACCCACATGCAGGATTCTTCTGGGGGCCTCACCTGGACCTGGGCAGCCGTTCTCACCCTGCAAGACCCCTCAGACCCCAGGACAAGAAAGACTTTTCTACACCCAGGCCACCCACATGCCTCCCTCTCTGCGCGCTATAGCTGTTGAGGCAGCTGGGAGAGTATCTATACTTCCCCCGTCCCACCGGGAAGAGAGCTACTCACATCTTCCCAAATTAACTTCTTCCCCCAGGTCATTCCCATTTTGGACCCTCTCTTGGCCCTGAACTGTGACTTTGCACTACACCTCACATCTATTTTAGCATCGACTGCAAATGTCAAGGTAATGATGTGTGATTCCTTTTCTGGAGCACGACTGAAGATGCTAAAGGAGAAGCCTGTCACCAGATGACCTTCTGAGGTCCCCAGGAGGAACATGCTAAGAGGGAACCCACCTCAGCAAGGCTGGTCCCAGTGAATAGGATCAGGAAGTAACATTTGTGGCTACCTACTATGGACCCGGGGATCTGCAGACATTTATGTAGTCTTGCCCCAGAGAACTGACAGGTGGGTATATCATCCCCATTTCGCAGGTGTGGAAACTGAGTCTGGGATTAACTAAGTTGACCAAGGTGGGATTTGAGCCCAGGTGTGCTGTCTCGAAAACTGTTTTACCTACACATTGTGCTGTGCTCTGACAGGTTGAGTGAGGCTGTACATTGTGGTAAGAGAGGACTGACCTCCACTGTGACAAGACCCTGACTCTGGGGCCCTGTGGTTGTGTCACAGTTTCACCTTGTCCTGGCAGGAGCCACTGGCAGGGAGTTGGGGAGGCGTGTGGGATGGAGGAGGGGCCAGTGGATTTTGCTCCACACCCTCTGCTTCCAAATCAGTATTTGGAACAGCTGCACCTGCGCTCTCTCTTGGGCCTCCCCATTTCAAAGAAATTCAGGCAAATTGCAGGCAAGCCATTAGTTCTGAGCCTTGTACCACGTCAGGGATAGAAGATGACAGTTTCTCTCTGAATGAGATGGTCTGGGAGCTAAAAGACAAAATGAATTCCCAAAGGCTTTTCTCCCCCTTTTGTCCGCTCTGAAACCGCTACTGAATAACCTTTCCTGAACCTCACAGTTTGTGTAAAATGGTAAAATTCCTGCTGCCACTAGAAACAGCCTCTCACACACCCAACCATGGGTGGAAGGCCTGTGGCAGTGAGGCGTGTTGTACACAAGACACATCAGCCAAGCCCCCCTTTGTGTGTTTATACTCCAGCCGCCGCAGGTGCATGTCAGAAAACCAGGCTCCTTGTCTGCTTAGCAGATGGCAGAACTGAGTGGCCACACAGCCCAGGACAAGGCACTGGCCATCCTTGTGCAAAATGAAGCATCCTTGAACAGAAAACTTGCATTTGGGATAGTGATATTTTCATGGATCAATATTCACCAGGTGAGTCTCCCAAAGGGCCCCCCCATTTCCTTTCTCACATTTCTTTATAAAAAAGCAAAATCAGAGTTCCCTGATTAGCAGGTTAAGGATGCAGTATTGTCACTGCTGTGGCTCGGGTACGATCCCTGGCCTGGGAAACTCCACATGTCACAGGCACAGCCAGCAAGTAAATACATTAATTAGGAATTCACTTTATGGCTCAGCGGTTAACGAACCCGACTAGGATTTTGAGACTCGGGTTTGACCCTTGGCCTCACTCAGTGGGTTAAGGATCCAGTGTTGCCATGAGCTGTGGTGTAGGTCGCAGATGTTCCTCAGATCTGGCGTTGCTGCAGCTCTGGTGTAGGCCGGCAGCTACAGCTCCAATTCGACCCCTAGCCTGGGAACCTCCATATGCTGCAGGTGCATATGCACCTAAAAAACAAAAGCAAATAATAATAATAATAATAATAATAATTAATTGAAAAGAAAAGTCAACTAGTACTTTTTGGGCCTTGTGCGATATCCAAATATAGACATCAGTGAGAGTCTGAGAAGAAATGTACCAAATAGTTGTGAGGTATTATCTGTGCTTAATGAGATTATAGCTCATCTACATTTTGGGTGTTTATTATCTGATTTTTCGGTCTCTAAATTGAACAGGAAATACTCTCCTACTAAAAGAAGAAAAATAGAAAAGTAATTATTTTCCTAACAAAACAAAGAATAAGGAATACAGTTAGTTCTCTACCACAAATCATGTTTTTACATGCCATTTCTCTGACTCCCAATCTTTTTTTTTTCACCATCTACTTAATTTACTGTTATATGAATGTAGTTGCAGATTTCTTTCTTTTATTTTATTTTATTTTCCCACTGTACAGCAAGGGGATCAAGTTATCCTTACATGTGTACATTTTTTCCCCCACCCTTTGTTCTGTTGCAGCATGAGTATCTAGATAAAGTTCTCAATGCTATTCAGCAGGATCTCCCTGTAAGTCTATTCTAAGTTGTGTCTGATAACCCCAAACTCCCGATCCCTCCCACTGCCTCCCTCTCCCATCAGGCAGCCATAAGTCTATTTTCCAAGTCCATGATTTTCTTTTCTGTGGAGATGTTCATTTGTGCTGGATATTAGATTCCAGTTATAAGTGATATATCATATGGTATTTGTCTTTGTCTTTCTGGCTCATTTCACTCAGGATGAGAGTCTCTAGTTCCATCCATGTTGCTGCAAATGGCATTATGTCATTCTTTTTTATGGCTGAGTAGTATTCCATTGTGTATATATACCACCTCTTCCGAATCCAATCATCTGTTGATGGACATTTGGGTTGTTTCCATGTCCTGGCTATTGTGAATAGTGCTGCAGTGAACATGCGGGTGCATGTGTCTCTTTTATGTAGAGTTTTGTCCAGATATATGCCCAAGAGTGGGATTGCCTGACTCCCAATCTTTATCTCTAATTGCCCTCTTTCCTGAACTCAAGATTGGGATTTACAATTGCCCATTCTGCAGCTCCACTTGGGATGTCTGATCGACACTCAAAATGAATATTCCCAAACCTGAGCTAATTATTGCCCCCACATCCACTTCTCCTGCCAACCTCTTTCTCCAGTGCTGGCTCTTCCATCTTTCCAGATGCTTAGGCTCAAACCCCTAGGGTCCTCCTTGACTTTAGTTTCTCTCACACCTTACAAAAAATCTGTCTGTAGACCTGACTGGCATATATGTCACATCTTTTTGTATCATAATATCAAATCGCTTCTCTTGACCTCCACTGCTAGTACCAGGAACCACATTATCACTCTCTGCCGTGATTCCTGCGAAAGCCTCCTGGCTTCCTCCCCTGCCTTTGAACAGAATTTTAGTAAGGCAGACTTTGTTATATCTATGCTTAAATCCCTCCAGAGGCTCTATCTCCTTGAGGAAAAGGCAGCCCTTGCAATGGTCTGGAAGACCTCTTCCCCACTCTCTCTGGCCTTTTCTCTTACCACCTCCCTCACCCCCTGCTGCCGCTCTTGTCACCTGCCGCTCTTGTCACCTGCTCTGTGAATATACCAGATGCATGCCAGCCTCAAGACCTTGCATTTGCTGTCCCCTCCACCTGGGACACTCTTCCCCCAGATATCTGCACAGCTGCTCCCTGACCTCCTCCAGATCTTCACACCAAGGTCCCCTTGCCAGTGGGGAGGCTCTAAATGCCTCCACCGAGCTTCAACTCACCTCTGCCTCCTTTCCTGCTCTGTATCTCTCCACAGAACTATCACCATCTAACATGATTTATTTTATTTTATTGCTGTTTATTGTCCTCCTCCCTACCCCACCCCATCCCCTGGTTGGAATGTGAATGCTGTGGGACAGGGTTGTGTGTCTGTCATCCAGCTGTATCCTCAGTGCCTGAGGCAGAAGAGGCACCTGATCAGGGAAGGCACCTGTGGTAGACAGAGTAATGGACCCCAGAGATGTCTGAGTCCTACTCTCTGAAACCTGTGAATATGGTATCTTACATGTCTGTTGGCCTTTGGGGCATTGCTGACTTGATTAAGTTTGGAATTTTAAGATGGGGAGGTTACCCTGGATTATCTGAGCAGATACAATGTAATGTATTTGTAAATTCAGGGGGCAGGAGGATCAGAGTCAGAGAAGGACGTGGTATGGTGGAGGCAGAGGTTGGAATGATGCCATTGCTGGAAGGGGCTATGAGCCAAGAAATGTGGGCAGCATTGGCTTCTCCCCTAGAGCCTCTGGAAGGAATGGAGCCTTGCCATCCCATTATAGGCTTCTGACCCCCAAAAGGAGGAGAAAATAAATTTCTGTTGTTTTAAGCCACTAAGTACAAGGTGATTTGTTACAGTAGCAATAGGAAAGCAGTATAGCACTCAAACCTCTGTTGAAGAAATGAATGAATGGGCTGGGCTTCCATTTTCTTGTATGTAAAATATGTGGACTTCGTTAATGATCTCCAGTGTTGTATTTTAGACTACATTTTTTTTGTGTTTAAAAAAAAATGAATGTATGCACTTTGTAAACAATTTAAATAGTTTGAATAAAGTGTATAGGGGAAAAAAGTTTCTCTTCTACCCTAAACTTCTAGTCCTTGGTCTCCCATCCAAGATTCAAGCACCAGACTAGTTTCTTGTGCACGCTTCCAGAGTTTCTGTGACTACAGATGTCATTTCCCCCTTC
Source organism: Phacochoerus africanus (assembly GCF_016906955.1). Lineage (NCBI taxonomy): Eukaryota > Metazoa > Chordata > Mammalia > Artiodactyla > Suidae > Phacochoerus > Phacochoerus africanus. Next base: position 81,616,744 of record NC_062546.1, read on the forward strand.
GTCCCCAAATTGCAGTATGCTACACACACTGCTTTACTTGTTGCTTTTTTTCATGAAAAAAAATGTAGTGTGAAGTTCTTCTCAGCCTACATAACATCACTCCATGCTTTTCCATCACTGTGTGATATTTCATTCTTTGACATAGATGGGGAGGGCAGCTTTCAAGAAGGGCACATTCTCAGACAAGTCTCCCTTTGATGGAGAGGTCATTTCTGTGTTATAACATACTTGGCTATTGAAAGGGCCTTTAGACTTTGACCAGCAGTTCTATTTCTAGAAATCTATCCTGTTGAAATACCTGCACAAAGTGCAGAGATCATGCTCAAAGCTGTTCACTGCCTTATTATTTATAGTTAACAAAAGATGGAAATAGTGTAAGTATTCATCAAAGAGGGGAAATGAGGATAAAGTAGACCTATATAACATGGTATATAATCAATATATTCATGATATGTAATTGATGAAAAAAGTGTGTTAGAAACAGTTATATGTGATAGGAAACTAGATATAGCTACATAACAAAATATGCACATATTAAATTTCTATGTGTATGCATGATTACAAAAGTACTTATTAAAAAATACTGTGTAGGATGAACCTTATTAACAGTGGTTACCTATAGGGGAACGACTTAGAGAGGAGAAATGAAACTTTCACACTCTCTACATAACAGAACTGCCAGAACTTTTTAACAAAGAGCATCTATTACTTCTATATTAAAGTAGCTTTTTGAACTAATTTTTAAAGGATATTAGTCATTGTGACTATGTCGATGCCTAATCGACATATAGGCTGTTCTTCCAATGAAAATATCACAGGGGCTTTTGGGGGAATATAACAAGCTGATTCTCAAGTTCATGTGGAAAAATAAACATACAAGAATAATGGAAAAGTTTCTGTTGAGGAAAAGAATGGAGACAAACCCTAGCAGGTATTAAAATGCACTATCAAACCTATGATAAGTAACAGAATTACCTGGAGAGTAACCCATGAAAAGACAGGCAGATTGATTCAATAGAAAAGAGCCCAGAAGTAGACACAAGTGCTTATGAAACATTTTTATTGGATAAAGATGTCCCTTCAAACAAGTGGGGAACAACAAATCCCTCAATAAATGGCATTAGAACAACTTTGTTGCCTGCTTGGGAGAAAAAAGAACTGAATCCCTCATTTGATCCAAATTCCAGGTGACTCTAGATATAAACATTAAAGAGAAAAGCAATAAAAGGATTAGAATAAAGTATGAGAGAATATGAGAATATTTTACAATAAAGGAGTGGAGGGTGCATTTCTAAGCAATGCAGAGCCCAGAAGCCATAAAAGACGTCTTTGACATATTTGACGTGATAACAAGAGTTCTACGTGGCAACAAATATTGTGAGCAAAGTAAAACAAACTACAGGTTGGAAAAATATCTGTTTCATAAATGTCAGGAGGCTAACTTCCTTAATATACCTAAGGAAGTAATATAACTTCCAAATATAATTTGGTTTTTCTAAATCAATTTTCAAAAGAGGTCAATGAACCAACAGAAAATGAGCAAAACTATGAAAAGGAAATTCACAGAAATATAAATAAATATCAATACAAAGCACTTATGGTCTCATCAAAAATGGGCAACCTAACAAGAAATAGCACAGTATCACTTTTCATCTATTATCTTTTTTTTTGTCTTTTTTTTTTCAGGGCTGCACCCATGGCATATGGAGGTTGCCAGGCTAGGGGTTGAATCAGAGCTGCAGTGGCTAGCCTTTGCCACAGCCGCAGCAACACAGGATCTGAGCCACACTTGTGACCTACACCAGAGCTCATGGCAACGCCAGATCCTTAACCCACTGAGCTAGGCCAGGGATCAAACATGCATCCTCATGGATACTAGTTGGGTTTGTTATTGCTCCTTCATTTATTATCTTGATAAATTTTGTTTTTTACAGCTGCACCCCCTGCATGTGGAAGTTTCCAGCCTAGGGTTTGAGTCAGAGCTACAGCTGCTGGCCTATGCCACCGCCACAACCACACAGGATCTGAGCCGTCACATTTGTGACCTACATTGCAGGTTGTGGCAATGCCAGACCATAACCCACTTAGCAAGGTTAGGAATCGAATCCACATCCTCATGGACACTATGTCGGTTTCTTAACCTGCTGAGCCACAGCAAGAACTCTGATAGAGTTTTTTAAGAGCTTAACAATAAATTACTAGTAAAGCCGTGAGAAAGCAGAGCCCCTACATTGTTGGTGAGAGAAGTAAATCTCCTTTGGAAGAATGTTTGCCAGTATCAGAATAAAATGTGCACCTACCCCTAAACCCTGCGTTCCAATCCTAAGAGCTCATCCCTTCCATATGCTTGTGTGCGAAGATGGATATTCAAAGACTGTAAAGCAAAAGACCAGATACAACCAAATGTCTATCACTAGGGAACTGGTTAAATAGACTGAAGTAGTGTACAGTTCAGAACTCCAGGGGGAGCTCTCTACAGCCCTTTACAAATGCATGTTGGTCCCAGTGCCTGGCTGAGTGAATGCAGCTAACAAGTTCTGGGTACAGAGTCTTGGTTCCCCTGAAGGGGCTGGCTCTGAAGGCTGACCAAGACTCTCCTGACAAGTTGGGCAGAGATGCTGGAGGAGAGTCTCAGAGATGGATGGTGGTGGGCAGAAGTGCCCCTTGTCTGCTGATGAGTAACTTGGAACACATTTTTTTCCTTAAAACAGTGTTAATTAGTTATCATGGGGGGTGACATTGAAGTATTAATACAGCATTAGCTCATGACTTTAGGGACTTTGAAGAATAAATGGGCTTTGGCAGGTTGCTGAATGGAGAAGTGAACCACTATAAACAATAGTTCCAGCAGGACAATGCTTCCTGAATCCTGACATCTTACTTAAAAATGAGTTTTGTCACCATTTGTAAATCTGAGTCTGTGCATGGGAGATACCCCATCTGGCCTTCATCATTCCCCCTGCTGTGTTTCCCATACTCTTTTCCTTTCTTTTTGATGATCCCACGTCTGCCAGGGTCTTTGGTTGGAGCCAGGCCAGATCTGTGATCCCTAGAAAGTACCTTGTGGGTTTGTTTCTTTGTTTGCTTGTTTTTGGCCACTCCCCTGGCATGTGGAAGTTCCCAGGCCAGAGATCCGACCTGCGCCACAACAGCAAGGTGAACCACTGCAGTGGCAACACCAGATCCTTAACCTGCTGAGCCACACAGGAACTCCACCTTGTGGTTTCGTTACATCCTTTTACTTCTCTTTAGTCAACTCTCTCTTCCCTTCCAAGCCCTCATCGTTTTCCTTAAGTCTTTCACACAGCCCAGCTCTCTCATAGTTGGATGGCTTCATCTCCTATGTGACCAAAAAATTAGGTCATTTGGGGCAAAATCTGTCCTAATTTCCTGCCTCCCACTTTACCCCTAATATATTCATCTGTCCCGTCTCAAAAGATGAGTACTCCAGTTAAGGCCAACCTGTGCTCTAGATCTCTGCCCTATCTTCCTGTCCATCAACAATCACTTCTTTCCTATGTGTAACTGGACTGCTGCATCACACAGCCATAGGAGGTGTCAGTCACATGTAATTCAATGTAAATGAAGCCACCTGGGGTGGGAAATGGACAGCCCTGATTTGAAAATTCTACTTCTCTCCCATCCCTTTCTCACCAGTCTGTCCTATTAATAATCTCCCTTCCCTTTGTGTCCTTTTTTTTTTTTCTTTTGCTATTTCTTGGGCCGCTCTTGCAGCATATGGAGATTCCCAGGCTAGGGGTCTAATCGGAGCTGTAGCTGCCGGCCTATGCCAGAGCCACAGCAACGCGGGATCCAAGCTGCGTCTGCAACCTACACCACAGCTCATGGCAACGCCGGATCGTTAACCCACTGAGCAAGGGCAGGGACCGAACCCGCAACCTCATGGTTCCTAGTCGGATTCGTTAACCACTGCGCCACGACGGGAACTTCCTCCTTTGTGTCCTTCTTTAACCATCACTCATTCTCTCCTCTCAGCCAATCTTCTTAGAAGAATTATCTCACTTGACTCCATGTCCTTACCTTCCTTTCCCTCTCCATTGCACTGCAGTTCATTTATTCTTTCCATACATATTTATTAACTATTAAATGCCAGGTACCATGCTAGCTGCTCCGACTACAATAGCAAGTGAAAAAAAACATAAGCCCCCTCGCACTCCTATAGCTTACAGACTATTGAGAAAGAGGAACAGATAACAAGGACTACATTTTAAAAGTACATAGACTCAGGAGTTCCCTGGTGGCTCATCAGGTGGAAGAGCTGGCTTTGTCACTGCTGTGGCATGGGCTCGATCCCTGGCCATAGCACTTTTGCATGCTGTGGGCATGGCCAAAATACATACTTACATACATACACTAATTAATTTTTAAATGTATATAGTTTCAAACACAGGTAAGTTTTATCTCCATGTATATGGAGGCAGCATATGAGTCTCATGTATAGCAAGGACACCAATCTGCTGTCCCTATTAAGTAATGTATTTGTTTTATGAAAGGTACAAGCTGGAAATACTGCTGTATCTTAGGACTGACTAAGGGTAGGGATTTCATGCAGGTCAGTGGGACAGATATTTGAAGGTGGCTGAACCTTTTGGCATCTCTCCAGTCTGTTTGCTTCAACACCTACAGGCCAGCCTACTGGGGTGCAGGGTTAGGCTGAAAGCAGGAAGGGGAGACATTGCAGTCATCCCGCCTGAGTCCCCTGAGTCCAGTACAAAAATGAGAAGCTTGATTTCTGAGGCACCGTGATGAGAACAGGTTGGGGAGAAGGACCTACCTATTGAGTGCAACTTCCAGAAAACAGGCTGAGTGGAGCTGATTGACCTCCAGACATAAACACAATGAAACAAAGGGGCTGCCATGAAGGCCAATGAGTGATGAGTCTTGTTGCTTATTATGATGGCCCTTGATAACTGTCTCCACAACGTGGAGCAGGGAACATGGCTCCCACAGGGCTAAACTTCAGGAAGGTTCTGCCCAAAAAGGTGAGAAGAGTGCCTGTGCTCAGATCTGGGCCCAGCATCAGCCATGGCTGGGAGCCCTTGAGTGCTTGTTCAAACCCATCCTCTTCCAGAGGTATAGGGTAGGAATTGAACTAGGGGAGGTCAGAGGCAAGACCCTGTCCACTTTGGCTTTGAGAGACAGGCAGACAGATAGACTAGGCGTTGTAGCCTGGTGCTGCCACTTTCTACTGCATGTCCTTGCAAATTACTTCTGCATCAGAATGCATTGGGTTCCATGTTCCAGGATTCTCAACTGGCCTGGCTTCATTCATAAGACATTTATGGTTTGCTGGAGAAGAATCCCAGAGGGAAGCAGTACCAGGCTCAGTGACCATGCTGTTCTCATCTTTTCCTTCTCCATCTTCAGACACACCCAGCTCCCCACCTCACAAGTGCCATGGACTGACAAAGCCTCCAGCTTGACTTCCTCTCCTGATAATATCCAAAGCACAAAGCAGTAGGGAGAAGGCAGAAAGGGCTTTCTCTTCTGCTCCTTTTCCTCTCATGAGGGAGAAAACATTTTCTCAGATCCTCCAGCAGCCTTCCGCTTACATGTCTCATGCCCACATCTGTACCAATGATGAGTAAAGCAGAGTATAGTCACCAGAACTGGCTTTGACTGATTTTTGACTTGCTGACTCATTAGGAGCTGGGCTCATTGCCACCCCCGACAAAATCAGGCTCCACTAACAAGGAGGCAAGTGGTGGGGGACCATGGGTGGGCAGCCAGAAGTGTCTGAGTCTCAGTTGCATCATCTCGTCAAAGGGGGAATAATGATACCTGCCTCCCTGGGCTGGTGTGAGGATGAAATGAATAACAAATTAGAGCATTCATTAATTGTCCTCTATGGGTTAGACTCTTGGCTCTAGCAGGGACTGCACAGGTTAGCAAGACCAGCCACCTCCTTTTGTGTGTCACAGAGCAAATGGGTGTTGAAGCTGGACCCAGGAAAGAGATAACTGTGGGTTAAAAAAGAGTAGTGAGAGAAGATCAGACTAGGGCTATATCATGAAGGTGACAGGATTTGCTGACAGCTGAGGCATATAGGCATGAAGGAGGAGAGCTGAGGATGCTTTGGGGTTTTTAGATGGTGCTGTGTGCTGAGATGGGAAACATCACAGGGCGTTTAGAACTACTGTGGCTGAAATGGGAAGAAAGCAGTTTGAAGCTTTCAAACTTTCTTGCCTTTACATTCTTTGTTTTACAGATTTGAGAATAATGGGAAAACTTTAAATGCACAGAAGAGTAAGAATGTCTGAAGGTGTCCATACAATATAGCTTCTACAAATTTCCCGGAGAACATTTGATTAATCCATCGAGTCAAATTAATGCTTAAAAACAGTCTCTTTGTAAAAACCAATGTTCTCTCCCCTTGACTAACTTCATTCAACAGAAATGAAAGATGAGGCAACAACCCATCATTGCCTTTCAGTAGTGCTTGGAGGCTTCTGGCAATGTCTTTAAGAGATACAACTCCTGCTCCCCATAAAGTGGTCATTTTTCTTAATAGGGAACACCAAAGGCAAGATATTAAATGCAACCAGGGAAGTTGGTTTTGCTTACCTGCTCAAAAACGCACCTTCGAATACTCGCTGGTCTTCAGCAGCCAGGCCAGATGTGGACCTTGTCACACTAAGTAGATTCACCCCCTGGGTGCTGACTAGTCACAGACTATAATACAGTATCCTCCCTCAACTTGGCCTTGTAGTAGTGGTCATGGGTGGGCTTGTGGAAGCCAAGGAAAATATAGATCAGAGAAAGAACTTCAAGAATCCTTAATGATCACTTAGATCAATGATGCTGTGCCTTGGCTGTAACTGGAATCACCCTGGGGATCCTCTTACAATACTGATGCCCGCATCCCATTGCTCAGAGATTTTGATGCAATTGTCTAGGGGTGTGGCCAGGACACCAGCAATTTGTAAATATTCCCCCAGTGCTTTTAACCTGCAGCCAGGGTTAAGAACCACTAACTTTCTTCCATTCTTCCTTACAGATCAGCTCACTGAGCCCCAGAAATAGACTAAGGCCATGTGGCCCATTAGGTGGTATATAAGGATGCAAACTCAGGCTTTGCCAATCTTCTATCAATGTTCTTAAGAAAGAGGCATAGCTGAAAGAAAAGAGAGGAAGACAAATTTAGAGGATTAGTGGGAATGCTTGTGAATTCACTGAACCTGGATAGTTTCTGTAGTTCATCTACAAGTTGTAGTTAGATCACTTCAAAATATTCCCCAGTGAGAGCACGTGGCATGGGGAACCTCAGACACCAGCCCTGGTTAACCTTTCTCCTCCAGAGCTGTGGTCTCCCTCAGGAGTGGAGCTCACCACTCTGGGCAAACAGAATTCAAGTGAGAAGGAACATAGCTCATAGAGAATGCTGGACTTTTGATCTTAGTGTTCTCAGGGCTGAGGAACTGAACGGGAACAGGACACTTGTGTTCCTGACATGAAAGAGGGCCATTGGACAACTTTATAGGAACCAGTAACAAAAGTCAAGCATTCAACTACTGTATTAGTTTACAAATCTTGCAGTGCTTCTGAATCACCTGAGGGAATTTGAAAAAGTGCAGATTACCAGGGTGAACCTTTAGCAATTCCGATTCTGCAGAATCAGACCTCAGAAATCTTCGCTTTAAAAACATCTCCCTCAGAGTTTCCTTGTGGCACTGTGGGTGAAGTATCGAGGGTTGCCACTGTAGTGGCTCTGGTCACTGCTATGGCATGTTTTTGATCCCTGGCCCAGGAATGTCCACATGTCACAGGTATGGCCAAAACAAGACAAAAGGCTCCCCCCACCACAATGGCCCCATCTCCCCACCCACACACAGGCTGGAATCCTTAGCAACAGCGCTAGGGATCCCTCAGAATTTAACTGCAAAATACAACCACAACTATCCCCACCAGCAAAATCCCTCTCTACCCTTCTTTCTTCTCACTGCCTGTTTAAGGCATCAATAATCTTGTGAATTCCACCACTTTTTACCATCTCCACTGCCACCATGTTGGTTTAAACTGTCATCACCTTCACCTTGGACCAGTGCAATGGCCTGCTAATTGGCCTCCTTTCTTTGACTCATCACCTGTAATCCATTCTCCACATAGCTATCCAAATTTCAAAAAGAGATTTATCGAGGTACCTGTTAACAAATTTTACCAATTGTTAAGTATATCGGTCAACTATTTTTTAGTAAATTTATCAGGTTGTAACACAATTTAGTTTAAGGATATTTCTATCCCCTCTCAAAAAGAATTTAACCCTATTTGTAGTCCACCTTGGCTCCCATCTCCAGCCACAGGGAACCACCAATCTGTTTTCTGTCTCTATACCTACCATTTATTTGAAATTTCCTGGAAATTTCAAGTAAATGGAATTGTACTACATGTGGTTGCTTATATCTGACTTCTTTCATGCAGTAAAGTGTTTTGGAGATTGATCCATGTTGTAGCATGTAGCAGCAGTTTGTTCTTTTTTATTGCTCAATAGTATTCCATTGTATGAATATACCAAATTTTGCTGATCTATTCACTAGCTGATGGACATTTTGATTATTTCCATCTTTGGCTATTATGAATAATACTACTACGAAAAGTTCCATACAAGACTTTTCATTGTGGCTCAGTGGAAACGAATCTGACTAATGAGGATGCAGGTTCGATTCCTGGCCTCACTCAGTGGGTTAAGGATCTGGTGTTGCCGTGAGCTGTGATGTAGGTCACAGACATGGCTCGGATCTGGTGTTGCTGTGGCTGTGGTACAGGCCAGTGGCTACAGCTCCAATTTGACCCCTAGCCTGGGAACCTCCATATGCCATGGTGTGGCCCTAAAAAGACAAAAAAAAAAGAGAGAGAAACTTTTCATGTGGACCTGCTTTTCATTTTTCTCAGGCAAACATTTAGGAGTGGAATTGCTGGGTTGTGTGATAAGTACATTATTAACTTTTTATGAAACTGCCAAAATATTTTCTAAAGCATCTGTACTATCTTATGTTTCCACCAACAGTGTATGAGAGTTCCAGTTGCTCTGTGTCTGTCAACACTTGGTATTTTCAGTCTTTCTGACACTTCTAGTATTATGTGAGTGGTATCTCATCTTGGTTTTAATTTGCATTTCTCTAATCACTTATAATGTTAGGCATTTTTCATGTGCTTAATACCCCTTTGAAAATCTTTTTTGGTGAAATGTTTATTCAAATCCTTTGCTCATTTAAAAATTGGATTGTTCGTCATTGAATGTATCAGTTGTAGTAGTTTGGGTCTATTTGCTTGTATATTTGGTTCTTGATAGATTCCTTAGGGTTATCTACATACAGAATCAAGTCATCTGTAAATAAAGATAGTTTTTTACTTTGTTCTTTCCAGTTTGGATGTGTTTTATTTCTTCTTCTTGCCTTATTGCAGTGACTAGAACCTTGAGTACAGTGTTGAATAGGAGTGGTGAAAGGGGACTTCCATGCTTTGTTCCTGGTCTCAGAGGTAAACCAATCAGTGTTTCATATTTAAGCATAAAGTGAGCTATATGTTTTCCAGAGATATACCTTTTCAGTTTGAGGAAGTCCTCTTCTTTCTCCATTTTGTTGAGAGCTTTTTATCATGAATGGGTGTTGCATTTCATCAAATGCATTTCTTTTACAGGTATTAGAGATTTAATAGGCCTAATATTGAAATTGGACCACAGATGGAGCTGGAAGGAGGAGGTCTAGAGGCTGCAGCTGGAGGATCAGAGGAAAAGTCACTAAAGACATGTTGTTGATTCAGATCACTAATATTTTGCTATGAATTTTTGCATCTATATGTGGATATCAGTTTTTAGTTTTCTTGTGATGTCTGTCTGGCTTTTTTGTTGCTGGAATAATACCAGCCTCAGATAAAAAATTGGGAAGTATTCTTGCATTCTCAATTCTCTTAAAGACATGTACGATGGTTTTATTACTTCTTTAAATATTGGATGAAATTATCCAGGTGAACTTTTAAAAGCTTGTTTCTTTTTGGCTTAAAATCCTCACCTGACTTACAAAAATTCTAAGTGGTCCCTTCTGCCTACTGTTCCAAACTTACCTTTTGCCTGTCCACCACCCTCTCTCACTGTACTCCAGACACCTGAGTTTTGTGTGTCCTTCAAACATAGTGACCTTGCACACCTCGTTTCCACATCTGGGCGTTGCAGTAGCTGCTCTCTGGGCCTGAAATATACTTTCCCCAGGTCATTTCGTCACTGGCACCATCTTGTTTTTCCCATCTCAGCCTGAACTTTACTTCCTCAGAGAGGCCTTTCTAAAGAAGTACCCAGACTATAGGACCTAGCTCATCGCTCTCTATCACATCACCCTATTTTAATTCCCTGCATAAAATGTAACCACCCTGGAGTTTCTCTTGTTTATTTGTTAAGTATCTCTTCTCACTGGAATGCAAGCTCCCTAAGAGCAGAAACCTCATGCTTTTTCTTGCCAATATCTTCCCACTATGAGGAACAGTGCTGACACATGGTGGGGGTCAGTAAATATTGGTTGAACAAGTGAACATCCATAAGCATAACAACAGCTGCTCTTTGAGAGCAGGCACTGATTTAAGTGTTTAGAAATATCATTTAATTCTCTACCGTAACCCTAAATGCAGATCTTATTTTCCTCTATTAACTGAGAAGGAAATGAAACTGAGAGAAGCTAAGTAACATGGTCATGGTCATGCAGCTGTTAGAGTGCAGAGCTAGGGCACACCCTGTGTTTGTCTGATGTCAGAGCCCAAGCTAATCTGTACCTAGAAGACATCCTCTTTGGTTACAGGCAGGAAAAGCTGATCCACCAAATGAGAGGGAGTGACCTCAAGTTGACAAGTCTCTGTGGATGCCAAGGGTGAGGACCCTTGGTTCTGAGCAGTGATATACGTGGACCTGAGGAACTGCTATTGAGGACCTCACACCCCACCCTAAAGGGCTCAAGCTGAGCTTTCACATCCTCTTGTTCAAAGTGGATTCACTCCTTTAAACACAGTTGGCTTCATCTTGTACATAATGCAAATTCTTACTCCTGACTTTTGTGAAACCAGTCAGTGTGACCTCCACATGTTTGTGAGCTAAAGTGCTGGTGTTTGATATAGTCTGGCCTCCAAGGCTAAGAATAACTAAGGATCACTTGAGAGTTTCCTCTGCTCCCAGCACTATACCAAGAGCATCTCAAGAGGTAGCTCTGGTTATCAGCCCATTTTATGGGTTAGAACTCTGAGGCTCTGCAGTATTGTGATTCATTAGAAATAGATGTGATTAGATCATTCAGATAAAGTATATGTCTCTGGCATGTTTGGTCTTCATCCACAGTTCCCAAAACTCTCGAAATGTCCTGAGCAATAAGAGCAATGGGAGCATCTTTTGTTATAATATTTGGTGTCTCATCTGTAATTCCTGGAAAAACAAAAACCTGCTTCAGAGCCATAAAGGTTAAATGGCTATCTTGTTAATGCATAACCAACCCTTTCTACCACAATTGGGTTTCTGTTAATGAGGTGACTTTTGTAAAGCATCAAAGGATGGGGGCTGGTTGCCAGGGCACCAAATGGGAACAGGGGTTGGAACTTTCAGTCCCACCCTCTGATTTCCAGGGAAAGGAGAGGGGCTAGAGGTTAAATCAATTCCCAATGGCCAATGAGTTGTTAATAAATCATGCTTAAGTAGTGAAGCCTCCATAAAAAGCAAAAGAAAAGGGGTTTGTTTAGTTCCCTGGTGGCTCAGGGGGTTAAGGATCTGGCTTTGTCATTGCTGTGGCATGGGTTCAGTTTCTGACCCAGAAACTTCTGCATGCAGCAGGCACAGCCAAAAAAAGGCAGGAGAGGTTTAGAGAGCTATGCTGAAGAACCAGAACACTTCCATGTGCCACAAAGCTGCAGCCCAAGTTTCCCAAAAACGGAAGACTCCTTTGTTTGGGACCTCACCCTGTGTATCTATTTATCTGGCTATTGATTCGCATCCTTTGATATCCTTTGTAATAAATCAACAATTTAATGAGTAAACAGGTTTTCCTGAGTTCTGTGAGCTAGTCTGGCAAATTAGTCCAACCCAAGGAGGGGGCATGGGAACCTCTGATTTATAGGCAGTAAGAAGCACAGGTAACAGCCTTGGCTTGGGATTGGCATCTGAGGTAAAGGGCAGTCTTGTGGGACAGAGCCCTTTACCTACAGAATCTGATTCTATCTCAAAATAGATGGTGTCAGAATTGAGTTTGGTGGAGTTCCCTGGTGGCCTAGCAGTTAGGGATCTAGCCTTGTCACTGCTGTGGCATGGGTTCACTCCCTGGAACTTTCACATGCCATGGATATGGCCAGAAAAAAAAAAGAACTGAGTTTGTGTGGGAGGCCTACACACACACACACACACACACACACACACACACACACACACACACACACACATTGGAACTGGATCCAAGAATTTTGTCTGGCTCAAAGGGTTTAAATCACTCCAAATCACATAACTTGTTTATGGCAGGGCTGGCCACGGGATATTATCTATGTCTTCACTCCTACTGCCTGCGTATGCGTCTTACATTATTGAGTGCAAAATCTGGCAGACAGTTATGCGTCATGTGATGTTTACCCTTACTCTTGTGCAACAGGAATAAAATGATGGTGGTACGAACTCCAAGCATTCTGATGGGCACTTGACCTACAGTAGCCCACAGCAGCCCTATAGGGGCCTGCCCCCATCCCCTTTGATCGGCCGCCCTTCCCCCAGCTGCGTGAGTGCTGGCCACTCAGCTCTCAGCTGTTTCCTCCTTCTGAGCCCTGGGCCATCTAGAATGACTGCTTTCCCTCTGGAGGTGCCTCCCAGCCAGTGACTGACAGATATGGGGTGCGAAGCCTGGGCTCTGGTCTAAGGCCAGGTAACTTTGGTGCCCTCAGTGCTACAGAGCTCCCTGCAGGATCAGGCTGAGGTTGTAATTCAGCTACATCTACCGACATCTTTCTAGGTTTCTTCCTCTATCCTCTCCTGTTTCCCTCACGCCTCTTCTCCCGAAAGCGCTCACACCAAAAATCCCCATTTTAGTTCTTACTTCTATAGAACTCAGACAGGCCCTGTGAGTCCACATCTACTATCTGCATTTTTGCAGAGTGAGATCATGGAGGTACTGTCCCCACTGAAGGGAGTCACTTCTGGAGGTGTGATGTGATTCTCGTCTCCTTGCCCGTGGAGGGGAGGTTTCTTCTCAGTGAAACTGCGGCTTCCCAAGGAAAAGAGGGGCAATTTCACTTTCACAGGCTCTACACCCTCTGGGCTCACTCTTTCTTATTTTCATCCTCCCCCTGGCTTCTGTCTCATCTTACCCCCCATCATCCACCATGAACTGCAACTATCAGACACGCGCAGGCAAAGTGGGGGCTGAGGTAGCCATGGACCTAGGCAGCCCAGCATGGTTTTCCTCCTGCCCTGTCCACTGATAATGCACCTTGGCACCCCCATCCACATCCACTGACTTCAGCCACAGTGTGGGCACATGACTCGGCTGGACCTGCACACCAGCCCATTGCAGAGACTGGTTCTGAAGTGAGCACATGACCAAGCCAGGCCAGAGCCTGTATTGGGACTGTTAGAAACTAAGGGGAAAAACCTCCTCTTACCTCTGAGATGCTGGGAGGATTTTAATCTAAGGCTGTGATGGTCTTCTTTCCTGCTCTGTAGAGAAAGCCCTTCTGAGGTCAAGGAGACTAAGCCAGCGTCCAAGGAGTGGCAGCACCCAAGAGGTGGCAAGAGAGAAAACCACGGTCCTGACATTACAGTTGCAGCCCTGGATCTGTCACACCTGACGCAGCCTGTTCTTTCCAAGCCAGGGTACTCCTTTCAGCAATTTCTGTCTGTTGCACCTGAAAAAGTTCCTGATGAACACAGCACATCTAGATGTCCCTTGCAAGAAGAAGGACTCCAGGGGACAGGCTAGATTCTCCAAGGGCATATCAGCAGCCACATCACTGAAGGTGAGCATTAGAACCAAACATCTGTTCTCCTGACTCCGGGTCCTGTTCTCCTTATTCCAACCCTCCAGCTTTTCCCGGGAGACAGTTACCAGCCTTTGCACCTGGGTGATGCAAGGGATCAGGATATGGATCAGCTGGAAGGAACTCAGAGCTAAAGGATCTAAACCAACCAGCAATCCCTCAGCAGAGCCATCTTACCCATGTCTTTTCAGCAGATGAAAATCTGAAGCTGAAGTCAGGAAAAGGGGCTGTTAAAAGGCAATCCCAGGTATAATTGGGGCCTTCGTTCAAGTCCAGCAAGGCAGCGTGTCCTCATGGGACTTTGTGTCCTACTGTGGTTTACCCTACTATGTTTATCCTTGCAGGGAAAATTTGGGCATCTACTCTGGTTGGGGTTGGGCATTCTGATCAGGGTTGGTGCAGATGTGAGCCACTCTGGTGCTGGCTCTGGGGGATGCAGGGAAGTGCACACCAGCTTCCCTCTCTGCCCTCCTCTCATCACCTGATCTGCACCTCACCTGCCCATACCCCTCCCTGCACTAAAGTATCTTCTCAGGAGATGATCGAACATCCCTTAGCCATGCCTTTATGTGAATCTGAGATATTGCACGCTCTCCTCTAGGAGAACGTGGAAGCTAGATGAATATTTGGATTATTAAAAAATACTGTTCCCATTAAAAGACTTAAGTGAGTGATGGATGCAGGAGACATTTTTTGGTGAGATTGAAAAAAAAAAGCTTCCCTCCAGAACCTTCTGTTTTCATATGTAAGGACAGCCCTGTCTAAATGTGCCGTGGGAGTCCTGTGCCCTTCCTGGAAGCACAAGTGCATTATCAATCACAGGTGCTTTTCAGAGGCTCTCTTCTCATTGATGTCCTAATTCTAGTGGACTGATTTTTCCTACTGCCTAGCTTTGAGTTGCCCCAGAGGCAAATCCAGGCTGTCCTGTGCCTGGATCAGCGCTAAATGGGACAAGACAAGGAGCAAGAGAAGAGAATTGCCTTTAGGAATTCAGACACATGTGAGATGAGGAGCTCATGGTAGCAGGAGCTCAGGGAGTGTGGGGAGAGGTGACCTTAAGAAGTTGTGATGGGAGAGTTCCTGTTGTGGTTTAGTGGGTTAATGACCCAGTTTTTCTCTGTGGCAGTGCCAGTTCCATCCCTGGCCAAGCACAGTGGGTTAAGAGTCTGGTGTTGCCGAAGTCTGCAGCTGAGGCTTGGATTCAGTCCCTGGCCTGTGAACTTCCATATGCCTTGGGTGTGGTCAAAAAAGAAAAAAAAAAAAAAAAACGGTGTGTTTGGAGTTTCTGCTGTGGCACGGTGGGTTAAGAACCTGACTGTATTGGCTTGGGTCCCCATGGAGGTGAGGGTTGTATCCTGGTCAGTGCAGTGGGTTAAAGGATCCAGTATTGCTGTGGCTCGGATTCAATTCCTGGCCAGGGAACTTCCATATTCCACAGGTGCAGCCATAACAAAAATTTTTTTAATTAAAAAAAAAAAAAAAAGGCTCTGGAGTTCCTGCTGTGGTGAAATGGGATTGGCAGCGTCTCTGCAGCACCATGACACAGATTCAATCCCCGGCCCAGCACAATGGGTTAAAGGATCCTGTGTTGCTGCAGCTATGGCATAGGCTGCAACTGTGCTCGGATCTGCTCCCTGGCCCGGGAACTCCATATGCCATGGGTACAGCCAAAAAACAGAAGAGAAAAAGAAAGGAGATGTGATGGGGGAATCTAGCCCAGTCTTACAGAGCATATTAAACTGTTCATAGAAACTGGGATCAGGGTTGGATTCAGTTTTATATAATCTTTTTTTTTTTTTAGGGCTGAAAGTGTGGCATATGGAAGTTCCCAGGCTAGGGTTTGAATCAGAGCTATAGCTGCCAGCCTACATCACAGCCACAGCAACGCCAGATCCAAGCTGCCTCTGTGACCTACACCACAGCTTCTGGCAATGCCGGATCCTTAACCTACTAAGCAAGGCCAAGGATTGAACCCACATCCTCATGAATACTAGTCAGATTCGTTTCTGCTGCAACAATGGGAACTCAGTTTTACATAATCTTGAATGACAGAGAGTGCTCATCAGATAGCCAGATGGTAGATAAACAGAAGCAGTTGAGAGACTTCAGTCCCAGCCTGGCTCCTTCCTCATGATGTCAACTTAAGCAGATTTCTTTACCCCATGCTGTAGCCTGGGTAGTGGCCCCCAGAGATGTCCATGCCCTAATCTCCAGAACCTATGAATGTTACCTTATATGGCAGAAGGGACTTTGCTGATGCAATTAAGTTTAGGATCTTGAGAGAAGGGAGATTATCCTGGAATATTTGGTGGGCTCAACACAATCATAAAGGTCCTTACAAGAAGGAGGCGGGAAGATCAGAGTCTGAGAGAAGAAGGCGTTGTGACCATGGAAGCAGAGTTTGGGGCGATGCTAAGGGAAGCCTAGGAGTGCTGGCATCTTGTAGAATCTAGAAGAGGCAAGGAGTGAATTCTTTCCTGGAACCTCCAGAAGGAACTAGTGCTGCTGACTCATTTTAGCCTCTAAGAATTATTTCAGACTTCTATGTCCCAGAACTGTACAAGGATACACTCGTATTGTTTTTAGCCACCAAGCTTGTGATCATTTGTTACCGTAGCAATAGGAAACTAACGTAATGCCAGGCCTCAAGTTCCTTATCTGTAACATGGAGCCTTGGCCAAACTTAGATGTGGCCCCATCTAACTCTTTTTCATTTTTGCATTCCACATTTGTTGTCCTGGCTTTCTTTTGGGCTAGACAGAATAAATGTCTGTGTCTTTTACAGACATTAAGAAATCAAGGTATACCAAAAATTTTTTGGAAAGGAAGTTCTCCTATGGTACTGCAGGTTAAAGATCTGGTATTGCTGTGGTACAGGTCAACTGTGGCACAGGTTCAATCCCTGGCCTGGTAACTTCCATGTGCCTCAGGTGCAACCAAATATAAATAAATAAAAGAAGAAGAAATCAAGGTCTAGTGAGATATAAGGACACGCTGTTATGGCCAAGGTGAACTAGAACTCAATCATTTTTCTCTTCATTTTCATTAGATGAAAGAGTCAGAGAAGAGACCTTTTCATCTTTCTTGCTTATATTGTATTTAGATATAAAACAATACGAGCCTGTTTCAGTGGTGTTGGCATCATGAGATGAGAGCTCAAGGTCAGACTTAGGACTTGAATGTTAGAGTCAAGGTAATGAGCAACAGCTCATGGTGATGAGTTAGAGCCAATTTTCAAGTTTATAAACAACTCTGAAGCCTCATGGTCTCATGAGATAGTGCCACTGGGATTACTATTTTGGAATTAAAGTAACAGCTGGACATTTTTCACCTAGGAAGGGGCTCTTTGTCAGAAGATCTTAATGTGCATTTCAACTCAATAAGTACTTACAGTTTCCAATCTCCACATGAACAAAAGGGAAGAATATATCATGGGGGAGAGAAGAAAATTTTCAACCCTGATATATGGGTTCCTTGGAGAACCGGCTTCTTAAATCCTGCACAGTACTGAGAAAAACTATTTTGACTTCCAATAGGGTGATTATTGTTTATCCACTCTTTATTTCATTAAATCGACACATATTTATTAAACATCTACTTTATACCAGGGACTATTCTAGACCCTTGGGATACATCAGTGAATAGAATGGGCGAAAGTCCTTGTCCGTATGGATCACACATTCTAAGTATGTTTGATGGAGGTGGCATTACAAGCAGGTCTTTTGGGTACACTCTGACCAGTGGCAGAAATACTGACGGCTATAGAACCAGGGGACTGCCCAGGGCCTGTTCATGGGAACTGAGTCACTTAGTTTGAGTCTTGGGCAGCTGTTCCGCCTTCTCACTCACCCAGCTGCCTCTCTTGCAGTGGATGTGCATGTGGCCCTGCTGGAAGAGCAGAAGCACGTGGAGCTAGATTCTGTGCTTCCAGCTCTGACTCAATGCTGCACCCTTCCTTTCTCCCGCATCTGTGCGATTCTGGGAATGTCACTTTCAACCTGAGTCTCTGTTTCCGCCAATGTAAAATGGAGATGATAAGAATTCCAGGAATTCCTGTCGTGGCTTAATGGTTGGATGAATCCGACTAGGAACCATGAGGTTGCGGGTTTGATCCCTGGCCTCGCTCAGCAGGTTAAGGATCTGGCCTTGCTGTGAGTTGTGGTGTAGGTCTCAGACTTGGCTCAGATCCTGAGTTGCTGTGGCTCTGGCGTAGGCCAGCGATTGCAGCTCCAATTAGACCCCTAGCCTGGGAACCTCCATATGCCATGGGTGTGGCCCTAAAAAGCAGAAAAAAAAAAATTCCTTTGTGGAGTTGCAGCTGTGGCACAGTGGGTTAAGGATCCCTTGTTGCTGCAGCTGCAATGTAGGTCACAGCTGTGGCTCAGCTCAGATTCAATCCCTGGCTTGGGAACTTCCATATTGGATGGGTGTGGGGAAACAATTCCTTTGTATTGCTGTTGTATGAAAGACTGGAAAGTGTTGGCCCAGAGTAGCTGTGATTCTTTTTCCTGTTCTCACTCCTAGTACTGGGCTGGACAAGCCTGGTGCAAACAGTTCTCTGAGATTTAAGTAGCTGTGCTAGCAGCTATAGGAGGGGACTTTCAAAGTGAGGGAACCAAGCATTTGTGTGGACAGTTATAAGATAGCAGGCATTGGGCACTGCGTACAGCTGGGAGAGGGAAAAATGTTCATTCATTCATTCATTCTTTTGTTTATTCAACAAATGTTCACCAAGCCCTCCTGTGCATTTGTGCAGTGTTGGGACCACTGGAGGCTGAGAGGAAAGATGGACGCAGTCAAGTAAAAGAGACAGATGTAGCAATTGCAGTACAGTGTCATATGTACACTGGTGGCACTCTGGAAAGGGGGCTCCTCTTCCAGCCTCGGCATTGAGAGTGTGTCAGAGGTTTCCCAGACCACATCACCACTGAGCTGAAGGCATTAGCCAGATGGAAGGGCATTCCAGGCAACAGAAAAGCAAGGGTGAGGGCAGAGTGGGGAGGGAACTTGGTGATTTGGGGGAACCCAGCATGCCAGTGTGGCTGGAGCTTGGGGGTCAAGGGGGAAGGGGCCCTCAGAGGCCAGAATGTGGAGGGCTTTGGATGACAGGCTAAGAAGTTTATAAACATTAACCTGACTTAATGAGGGGCTTTTGATGGACTTCTGGCTGGGGAAAGACATGACTAAACTCATGTTATCAAACTCACTCAGGAGGCACTGTGGAGAATGAGTAGGGTGGGAGACAGTAAAGGTGGGAGCAGAGGGAGGCGTTAGGAGGCTCCAGATCAGTTCCGGTGCCTGTGAGGATGATCTGACTTCAGGAAAATAGCAGTGGGATGGATAAGTGGTTCTGCCTTTGGCTGCATGTAGGAATTCACCTGAACAAATTTAAAACAAAACAAAGTGAAACAAAAACTTATGTCTAGGCTCCACCCCCAAATTAATTAAATCAGAATAACTTGGGTAGGCTTGGCCTTGGGTTTTTTTTTTTTATTATTTTAATTTTTTTGTCTTTTTGCCTTTTCTAGGGTCACTCCCACAGCATATGGAGGTTCCCAGGCTAGGGGTCTAATCGGAGCTGTAGCCACCAGCCTACACCAGAGCCACAGCAACGCAAGATCAGAGCCGAGTCTGCGACCTACACCACAGCTCACAGCAACGCTGGATCCTTAACCCACTGAGCAAGGCCAGGGATCGAACCCACAACCTCATGGTTGGTTCCTAGTCGGGTCTGTTAACCAGTGTGCCACGATGGGAACTCCCTGGCCATGGATTTTAAAAACTCCCCAGATGACTGTATAATGCAGTGAAGATGGAGGACCACTGGGTTAGAGAGGCAGGAAAGAGGAAATGTCTTTGTTGGGTTTCTTAGAATTTCCTGGGAACATTTATTAAAAGTTCAGGTCCCCCAGCCCCATCACTGAACTAGTGAATCTGAATCTCTGGAGCTCTGGTCTGGGAATCTGCATTCACAAAGCAGTGACCCTTATGCCTAAAGAGTGGGAAACCACTCTATAGGCAACATAAGGGAGGTCTCCAGCAGAAGCTTTGAAGAGCAGAGGACTTTCTGCTCCTGAGAGGACACAAGAGGACACAGGTGAAAAGGGACTGAGTGACCACCAAGACGGGGATGGAAGATCAAGGGGGCTCCGTTTGGCCCATCCAGGAGTTTCCATCCCATGCTTGGGTTTGGGCATCATATTAGCTTGCTAGGGCTGCTATAACAAAGTACCATGGACTGGGTGGCTTAAACAACAGAAATTAATTTTATTTCAGTTCCTGAGGCTAGAAGTCCAAGATCAAGGTGTCAGCAAGGTTGGTTTCGTCTGAGGCCTTTCTCTTTGGCTTGTAGGTGGCCTTCTCCCTATGTCTGTACACTGTCTTCTCTGTCTCTCTGTCTCTCTCTGTCTCTCTCTCTGTCTCTCTCTCTCTCTCTATCTCTCTCGTGTGTGTGTGTGTGTGTGTGAGAGAGAGAGAGAGAGTGTGTCTGTCTGTTTCCTAAGCTCCTGTTTTCATAAAAACTGGGAGTTGCCATCATGGCTCAGTGGTTAATGAATCTGACTAGCATCCATGAGAATGCAGGTTCGATCCCTGACCTTGCTCAGTGGGTTAAGGATCCAGCGTTGCCATGAACTGTGGTGTAGGTCGCAGATGTGGCTCGGATCCCGCATTGCTGTGGCTCTGGTGTAGGCCAGGCAGCTACAGCTCCAATTAGACCCCTAACCTGGGAGCCTCCATATGCCGCAGGTGCAGCCCTAAAAAGCAGAAAAAAAAAAAAAAAAAAAGAACCTGGCCTTATTGAATTAGGGCCCACCCTAGAGACATTGTTTTAACTTAATTACCTTTTTAAAAACCCCATCTCCAAATACAGTCTCGGGTATTGGAGCTTAGGTCTTTAACAAATCAATTTGGGGGGCAGTGGAGACACAGTTCAGCTCATAGCAGGCATCTCAGAGCTGGAAAGGAAGAGTAAGACAGACGGCTCTGACACCCACAAGACATGAGAGCACGTAAATAGAACATTTCTATCAAAGGCAGGCTGGGGAACACAAGCCTGAACTATAGCAAGAAGGTGTTTAGATGATGCCTCACAAAGCCTCTACCAGGAAGGAGCAGAACACTGGGATACCTTATTCATTGGCTCTCCACCAGGGGGATGAAAAAAGGGACAGAGTTATGATTAAAGAAAAAAACTAGACAAATATTATGGAGGAGAGAACATACAGAGTTGCATTTATGGTTGAAAGCAATGGGAATGTTATTTCATGGAAAGTTCTTTGTATCAAATATTTTGTATTGAGATACCACGTTGCTTCCAGGTGGCTTTCTGGCTACATGTCTGGGTGTGTTTGAGTGAATTCTGGTGTGAAGGCAGGAGATTGGCTGGGTGATCCCTGGGCTTCATCTCAATCTTTCAGTTACATCAGTTTGAGGCTCCTCCTTGGGCAAATAACGTTTTCACATCTCCCAGTCTGAATTCTATTTCTGCAATTGACTTTCATTTCCTTTCAATCTAAGGCAACAATGAGGAGTTCCCATTGTGGGTCAGTGGTAATGAACCCAACTAGTATCCATGAGTACGCAGGTTCGATCCCTGGCCTAAGTGGGTTAAGGATCCGGTGTTGCCTTGAGCTGTGGTGTAGGTGACAGATGTGGCTTGGATCTGGGCATTGCTGTGGCTCTGGTGTAGGCTGGCAGCTGCAACTCCAATTCGACCCCTAGCCAGGGAACTTCCTTATGCTATAGGTGTGGCCCTAAGAAGATGAAAAAAAAAGAGCAATAATGAAATATTTATTAATTCCTTGACAGAGGCAGTATAACTCATATGTACATTAAACAAAAAATTTTTTTAGAGAAGGAAAATTAACCCACGCACCCATGGTCAACTCATATACAACAAAGGAGGCAGGAATATAGAATGGAGAAAAATTCTCTTCAGTGAGTGGTGCTGGGAAAACTGGGAGCTACATGTAAAAGAATGAAATCAGAACACTCTCTAAAACCATACACAAAAATAAACTCAAAATAGATCAAAGACCTACTAATAAGAGCAGATACAAAGAAACTGTTGAAGAAAACATAGGCAGAACATTTTCTGACATAAATTACAGCAAATCTTTTCAGATCCACCTCCTAGAATAATGAAAATAAAATTAAAAAAAAAATGGAAATCATTCTTTGGATAGAGACTGGTAGAGATGTATCTAGCTACCTTTTAAAGATTATTGGGTAGTTCCCGCTGTGGCACAACCAGATTGGCAATGTCTCTGTGGTGCCAGGATGCTGGTGTGATCCCCGGCCTGGCACAGTGAGTTAAAAGATCTAGTGTTGCTAAAGCTGCTGAGTAAGTCACAACTGTGGCTCAGATCTGATCCCTGACCCAGGAACTCCATGTGACATAGGGCAACAAAAAAAAATAAAAATAAAAATAAAAAATAAAGAAATAAAGAACATTGAATTTCTTGTGTTCATAAACTTTAGGTACAATAAAATTATTTTAAAATATCTCTTTCAAAAATTACATCTTCAGTCTAATATATTGTTCAGAATGAAATGATGTAGAATTTTTGTAAAAGAAATGTTTAAAATGTTCACCAATTAGAGAAATGTTTAAAAAAATTATTGCTTAACCATATTAGAATATCCTGTAATTTTAAAAGCTGAGGTAGATTTATATGTATATGAAGTTGCAGAATAGTGTGTTACAGAATATTGTGACCCCATTTTACTTAAAAACTGGAATTCCTGTAATGGCTCAGTGGGTTAAAAACCTGAATAGTATCCATGAAGATGTGGGTTTGATCCCTGGCCTTGCTCAGTGGGTTCAGCATTGCTGAAAGATGCAGCATAGGTTGCAGATGTGGCTTGGATCTGGCATTGCTGTGGCTGTGGTGTAGGCTAGCAGCTGCAGCTCTGATTTGACTCCTAGCCTGGGAACTTCCATGTGTCATAGGTGTGGCCCTAAAAAGAAAAAAAAAAAATGTGTTCATGTATGTTTGAGTGTATGTTAAGACCAAAAAAAAAAAAAAAAAAAAGACTCAAAGGATAATCGCTGTAGTGACTAATATGTTGGCCTTCCCAGCATCCATTCCAACCATACCCCACTGTACAGTAACTGTTTACTCATTTGGGTGGAAGGGACCCCATGCCCAGCTCCAGACATTGGCCCTATTCATGGACCCAACTTGGATAATTCCATCCTTTCTGCCACAGAGATTGAATCAGGAATGGAAATTGATCCAATCAGTCAGTACTTGGCATTCCCTAGGCCTCAGTGGTGTGCTCATAAATAAGCATGTGGGCAAATTTGATCCAGTCAGAATGAAGCCTAGGACTTCATGGTTGTTGAGTTCCTTTCTCTCTTCCTTTTCTTTCTCTCCCTACTCCCCTCTCTGATGAAGCATGTGGGGAGAAAGAATTTTCTTCTATCCTTCAGTGGTTTTTTTCTGCTGGCCTAATAGTCAAATTGACATGAGACAGATTAACAAGAGAAAAAGTAAATTTAATTTTGCACACACAGGAGCCCCACAGACATGAAAGGGTCAAAGGCAGAAGGGTAAAAGGAGGTATATGGCCATCCTGAGCTAAGTAATGGGCTAAGGTCCTGGGGCTTCCAAGGACAGGAGCGAAGATCCCAGGATGATCAGAAGAAGATTAGATGCTTGCCCTGTCCTGCAGATGGGCTGCGCTGATAAAATTTAACTCCAGTAATAATACTCATCTGAGGAAAGACCCTCAGTTTAAATTCTTCTGGGTAGTTAAGGGAGGGGCAAAAGTTTCTCCTGATCCACCAGTGTTTCCATTACCTTTGCTCAGAAGAATCCACAGGCCAAAGTGGACCCCTTCAGCAGCTATATTATGATCATGAAGTGAGCCAGACTTAGGATGACACTGATATCTTGGAAGGCAGAGCAAGGAGACAAAAAGAAACTGAGTCTTTGTGACATAGTCAAGTGAAGTAAACAAATCCCAATTCCTGCCCTACCTCTGGTGTTCAGAATCTCTTGACATTTTCTTGTTAAGATATTCAAAATAAAATGGTAGATGTGGCATTGTTTACAACCTAAGTTGAACATTACAACCTAAATACTCATCTGCTCAGAAAATGATTAAGCATTATGAGACCCAATGCATTCCTTTATTGTTTCAACTATTTGGAGTGGAATTTTCTCTTACTTTCTCTTCACCGATATATGCACCCAACCGTTACAAGTGTTTAACCTTAGAAATGGAATATTCATATGTGTGTACTGTGGTCAGAGTGTTGAGGAGGGAAATGCTTTCACTTTCCACCTTTTTCCATTTCTATTTAGTTTTAACTTCTTACCATGAGCATATGTTTCTTTTGTGATTAACAAATGACTTTTTTGTTTGTTTGTTTTTTGGCTTTTTAGGGTCACACCCATGGCATATGGAAGTTCCCAGGCTAGGGGTCAAATCGGAGCTTCAGCTGCTGGCCTACACCACAGCCACAGCAGCATCAGATCTGAGCTATGTCTGCAACCTACACCATAGCTCATGGCAACGCCAGATCCTTAACCACTGAGGAGGCCAGAAATCGAACCCATGACTTCATGGTTCCTAGTCGGATTGGTTTCTGCTGTGCCAAGAGGGGAACGCACCAGACAGGAATTCTTAACAACTGATTTTTAATTATATAAAATGTATATATATAGAAACTTTGGACAAAATAATTTGTATCAAAACTGTGTTGCAACTATTTTAGTCTACCCTTGGTGGTGGTGGGCGGGGGGGTCAGTGACTGAGGGGGGATAGTGGAGGAGATTTTGGGGGGATTGATAATATTGTTTATTGAATCATTTCCATGTAGGAGTTCACTTTGTAAAAATTGAGCTTCAGTGTTAAGATTTGTGTACTCTTCTATATGTGTGTTAAACCTCAGTAAAAGATTTATGTAAAAACTGGCAGGCTTTTGGGAAGAGGGTCTGCCATGTTTAAAACCATGTAATCTCAATAGTATCTGCCATTGAGAGATAGATGGGAGGGGGGTATCTGCATCTTTAAGAGGATGGTACAAATGATACATTTTCCCCCCCTGAAGTTTCTCTCATTTTAGTTTGAAAGCTAGAACATGAATTTCTCTTTCTTTTCCTACTGATGGAGAGGCTAGGAGGGACACGTGATTCCTGAATACTGCTTTATAGCTGGTTATGAAATCAGTCACAAATTATTTGGTCAACTCAGTTATCTAAGCCTTGATATGGGAGTAGCTAAGAGTTTATCCATTTATTCCTTCAACACTTTAAAAAACTCTCTGCATGCATTGTGGTAAATGCCTAAAACACTAGGATGAATACTCAATACACTGTGTTCTTGCCTTGAGAGCTTTCCCATTAGGCAGGAAGAAGTAGGTATATAAGCAAAATTAGAGAAATAAAGTGTTATTCAGGGAGTTCCCATGGTGGCACAGAGGAAACAAATCTGACTAGGAACCATGAAGTTGCGGGTTTGATCCCTGGCCTCGCTCAGTGGGTTAAGGATTTGGCATTGCCGTGAGCTGTGGTGTAGGTGGCAGACGAGGCTGGGATCTGGTGTTGCTGTGGCTCTGATTAGACACCTAGCCTGGGAACTTCCATATGCCGTGGGTGTGGCCCTGAAAAGACAAAAGACAAAAAAAAAAATTAAAAAATAAAGTGTTATTTGGGCTATAACATAAGTATGTATAGAGTTTAAATAGTGGGAGAAAAACAGTGGGAAATATTAGAACCCCTTAGCAGGAGGCTGTATCAGTAAGAACTTGTAACAAATGGAACTCTTGAGAGAAGAGAAGGTACTGGGTGTGCCTGTATTGGGCTGGGATTGAGGGAGTGCCTGGAAGTCTCTTAGAATAGCAAAGGCAGAAGTACAGAGATATGAATGAATTATCTAGGCAGGTTTGGGAAATCAAAGAAATTTGCCCAGTTGGAAAGAGAGGGGCTGGAGTGTGGGGGCAGGTCAGTAGGGGAGGCTATAGATTAAGAAGACTTTCTCTTCCAGCCTAAAAGATTTTTTAAGGCTTTATTCTATAAATAATAGTGAACAGGAGTTCTCTGGTGGCCTAGCGATTATGTATCTGACATTGTCACTGCTGTGGCCCAGGTTCTGTCCCTGGCCTGGGAACTTCTGCGTACTGTGGGAGTGACCAAAATAATAATAATAATAATATCATCGAACAGGGGAGTTGCGTGGTCAGAGTAACTTCTTAGAAAAAGCACTGTAATAGAGTATTAAGGGAGCTGGACCAGAGGAAGACACACTGGCCAGGAGGCCACTGCAACAATGCAGGCAAGAGATGTTGGGGTCTACAATAAAACAATAGAAAGCTGGTTGAAAAGGTGGAGATGACATAAGAGTTGCCAACAATCACCTGCTGCTTGTAAGGGGGTGAGGAAGAGTGAAGTCCGGAGGTATTTCTTGGATGCTGGCTCGAGTTGACAATGGATGGTGCTAGACTTCTCCAGCGAAGGGACATTGAAGATGCACAGGTTTGGAGGGAGAGATAACAAGTCCCACTTTTGGACACACTTACTCAGCTGAAGATGTTCAGGGAAAGTTGGATTTGAGGGTCTGAGGGCTCTGGGGAGGTGGGAGGAGAATCAGGGGAACGTAGAAGCCATAAACTTTTAACATGAGCAGAAGAACATGAAATAGTGTTTTTGAGTTTATATAATGCCCTTTTCCCCATATCAGATTCAGCTGACTCTGTGCTTCATTCTTTTTAGTGCCCTACTCCTTCCTGTTGTGACATCCGTTGAGCTTAGTGAGGTGACTCACTAGTCCTGCACAGACAGTGTCCCCTAGCAACCTCTGACTGGATTCAGTGCAAGCTGCTTTGACCAAGGAGGACCTATCCCTCACAATACACATGGTTATTCTGGATAAAATATCTTTTTCTTTTTCTTTCTTTCTTTTTTTTTTTTTTTTTCAAGAGGTTCCCAGGCTAGGGGTCTAATCAGAGCTGTAGCCGCTGGCCTATGCCAGAGCCACAACAGCTCGGGATCCGAGTCACGTCTGCAACTTATACCACAGCTCACGGCCAGGGATTGAACTTGCAATCTCATCGTTCCTAGTCTGATTCGTTAACCACTGAGCCATGACGGGAACTCCTTTTTTTTTTTTTCTTTTTTAATTTTATGGCTGCACCTGTGGCATATGGAAGTTCCTGGGCCAAGATTGGATTTGAGCGACAGATGTGACCTATGCCCAGCTGCACCAATGCAGGATCCTTTAACCCACTGCACCAGGCCAAAGATTGAAACAATGCCCCTGCAGCAAACTGAGCTGCTGCAGTGGGATTCTTAACTCACTATAGCACAGCAGGAACTCCTGAAATTTTTTTGGTGGGGGGCAGTGGCGCACCCACAACATGCAAAAGTTCCTGGGCACTTATAACAAGAGCTGTAGTAGTAACAACATTGGATCCTTAACCTGCTGAACCATAAGGGAACTACTGGATAGAAGTTTTTTTATAATTTTTTTTTGTCTTTTTGCCTTTTCTAGGGCTGCTTCCTGTGGCATATGGAAGTTCCTAGGCTAGGGGTCTAATCGGAGCTGTAGCCACCGGCCTACGCCAGAGCCACAGCAACATGGGATCTGAGCCACATCTGCGACCTACACCACAGCTCATGACAATACTGGATCGTTAACCCACTGAGCAAGGCCAGGGATCAAACCCGAAACCTCATGGTTCCTAGTCAGATTCGTTAACCACTGCACCATAACGGGAACTCCTTTATAATTATTTTTATTGCAAAATAAAACACAGATATTGCAAACCACACAAATCCAATGTACAGCTTCATAAATTGTTATCAAGCAAGTGCTCCCCAGGTAAAGAACTAGAACTCTCCTAGCAACCCCAGAAGCCTTTTCAACATGACCCATCCCCATCCCCTTCTGTCTCCAAGGTAACTATTATTCAGTGAAGGTTGTGGATCCGTACACTTATCACAGAATCTCCGAGTCCATCATTGCCTTTTCCTGGGATGCGCTCCTCCCCCAACCCTTGCAAATCACTGTTTGCTCTCAGCTCCATAAAGCTTTTCCATACTGCCCCCCTCCTTTATTTTTTTAATTTTATTTTTCTGTCTTTTTAGGGCTGCACCCTCGGCATATGGAGGTTTCCAAGCTAGAGGTCGACCTGGAGCTTGGGAGCCTACGCCACAGCCACAGCCACACCAGTTTTGAGCTGTGTCTACGACCTACACCACAGCTCATGGCAATGCTGAATCCTTAACCCAATGAGCAAGGCCAGGGATCAAACCTGCATCCTCGTTGATGCTAGTCAGATTTTTTTCCGCTGAGCCATGACAGGAACTCCCTTCTTTTTCTTTTTAGGGCTGCATCTGCAGCATATGGGAGTTCCCAGGCTAGGGGTCTAATGGGAGCTGCAGCTGCCGGCTGATGCCACAGCCACACTGGATCTGAGCTGCATCTGCGACCTGCGCTGCAACTTGTGGCAACGCTGAATCCTCAATCCACTGAGTGAGGCCAGTAATCGATTGCACCTCCTCACAGATACTAGTCAGGTCCTTAACCTACTGAGCCACAACAGGAACTCCCAGACTGCCCTTTTCTGTGTGCCCTGTCTCTACAGCATTACTGGTTACTTACATTCGCTTATTTGATTTTTCCCTTTTGTCAGTTTTGTACCCACATTCCCCCCTTCCTGGCTATACTGTAGATTCTTTCAAAGTAGAAACCAAACCTACTGTGTGTGCATTCCAGACACTTGCCACCCAGAGAGTGGTCGGGACACCAGCACTGGCATCACCTGGGAGCTGGTTAGAAAGGCAGAAAATTGGGCCCTACACCAGGCCTACTGAATTGAAATCTGCTGCTTACCAAGATCTGCAGGTGGTTCCTGTGCACATTCCAAGTTGAGAAGCTCTGTTCTGGAGCAGCTTTCTTGTGTTCGGCTGCAGGTTGGAATCACCTCATGGGGTGGGGGAGGGGGGCAGGGGAGGTTGGGGATTGATCTTCCAAAAATTGGCATCAATGAGAGATTCCACTGCAATCAATTAGGAATTTGTTTTGGGCATCAGGATTCTTTCTTTTTTTTTTTTTTTTTTTGTCTTTTTGCCATTTCTTGGGCCCCTCCTGCAGCATATGGAGGTTCCCAGGCTAGGGGTCGAATCAGAGCTGTAGCCGCCGGCCTACGCCAGAGACACAGCAACTCGGGATCCGAGCTGCGTCTGCAACCTACACCACAGCTCACGGCAAGGCCAGATCCTTAACCCACTGAGCAAGGCCGGGGATCGAACCCACAACCTCATGGTTCCTAGTCAGATTTGTTAACCACTGAGCCACAATGGGAACTCTGGGGCATCAGGATTCTAAAGAGCATCCTTACCGTCCCAATGTTCCTGGGACTAGGGTTTTTTCAGGATTTGGAACTTTCAGTACTAAAATCAGGAACATTCCCAGCAAACATTATATAACATGGTGACTATAATATGCAGGTAAAGTTGGGATGCACTACTCAAGAGCACATGATGAAGGTGGGTGATGCATAACTAGAACATCCTGTTATTTTTTTTTCCCTCCAAGGCAAGTGAAAGTTCCCTGGGCCAGGCTGGATTGAACCTGTGACACAGCAATAATCTGAGCAATAGCAGTGACAATGCCAGATCCTTAACCTACTGAGCCACCAGGGAGCTCCTAAACCATCCTGTTTAAGTGGAAGTACCTTAAAAGCTGAGATGCCATTGAACAATTCTTTTTGTATGTCATATATATATATAAAATGATATTTTGCACACAAGCCCTTTGTTAATGCTTATCAGTAATATGGTATTTCTCTAGTCATACCCTCATTTATCATTTTTAATTTTTTAAATTTTATTTTTTTAATCATTTTTTTAATGGGGAAGGGAGTTTTTAATTTAACATTCATCCTGCAGGCATGTGTGCACACACATACTTCCCACTTTCGGAAAAAAGACCTTAGGGCCCTTCCTATAAATGCTGTTCAGGGTTGACTTTGGGCCTGTTTAGTCACCCCATCAGGGGACAGCTCCTCACTCAGCCCCAGGCCAGGGGTTTATGCCTTTGTGGGCAGGAGTTCTAAGTAGTGCTTATTTCTTCAAGACTTGCAAAAGATAGTAATATATTTGCCTTTGGCTTTCCAAAACTCACACATGTAACAAAGTAGGACAAGTATACTTTATTATTTTTACTTAATTTTTTTTTGAGGTATCGTTGATTTACAGTGTTGGGTTAGTTTCTGGTGTACAGCATAGCATATTGAATATAGTTCTCCATGCTATATAGTAGGACCTTGTCATTTATCTGTTTTATATATAATAGTATGTATATGTTAATCTCAAAGTCTTGATTGATCCTTCCCCCACCCTTTCCCCTTTGGTAACCGTGAGTTTGTTTTCTATATCTGTGAATCTATTTCTGTTTTGTAAATAAGTTCAAGATCTGATTGGCTCAGATCTGGCATTGCTGTGGCTGTGGCGTAGGCCAATGGCTACAGCTCTGATTTGACCCCTAGCCTGGGAATCTCCATATGCTGTGGGTGCGGTCCTAAAAAGACAAAAATAAATAAATAAATAAATAAATAAATAATGTTTTATTACTAAAATGTGCTAATCATCACCTGAGCTTTCAGCATGTCATAATCTTTTTACTGGTAGAAGGTGTTGCCTTGATATTGTAGGCTGCTGGCTGATCAAGGTGGCGGTTGCTGAAGGTTAGATTGGCTGCAGCAGTTTCTTAATATAAGACAACAATTAAGTTTACTGCATGGATTGACTCTTCCTTTCAAAATGATTCCTCTGTAGCATTTTACCCACAGTAGAACGTCTTTCAAAATTGGACTCAATACTCTCAAACCCTACTACTGCTCTACTAACTAAGTTTATCTCATATTAAAAATCCTTTGGGAGTTCCCGTCGTGGTGCAGTGGAAATGAATCTGACTGGGAACCATGAGGTTGCGGGTTCAATCCCTGGCCTCGCTCAGTGGGTTACAGATCCAGTGTTGCCGTGAGCTGCAGTGAAGTCGCAGACTTGGCGTGGATCCTGTAGTTGCTGTGGCTGTGGTGTAGGCTGGTAGCTGTAGCTCCAATTAGACCCCTAACCTGGGAACCTCCACATGCCATGGGTGTGGCCCTAAAAAGCAAAAAAGAAAGAAAAAATCCTTTGTTTTCATTTTAACATTCTTTATCAACATTTTTACCAGAAAAAGTAAATTCCATCTCAAGAAACCACTTTCTTTGCTCATCTCAAACATGTAAATTTTTCATTTGTTAAAGTTTTATCATGAAATTGCAGAAACTCAGTCACATATTCAGGCTCCACTTTTTTTTTTTTTTTTTTGGCTACACTTGCAGCATATAGAAGTTACTGGGGGAGGGATCAAATCTGAGCCTTAACCTACTGTGCCGCAGTGGGACCTCCCTCAGGCTCTACTTCTAATTGTAGTTCTCTTGTTGTTTCTACCACATCTGGAGTTGGTTCCTTCACTGAAGTCATCCATGAGGGTTGATATCAATGTCTTCCAAACTCCCATTAATGTTGATATTTTGACCTCTTCTCATAAATCACAAATATATATATGTGATACATATATGTATATATACATTTTTTTTTTTTAGCTGAGTGCCTGTGGTGTGTGGAATTTCCTGGGCCAGGAATGGAAACTCTACCACAGCAGCAATGCAAGTTGCTTCATTGACAATGCCAATCCTTAACCCGCTCTGCCGCAAGAGAACTCCAATCGCCAATATTCTTGATGGCATCTGGAATGGTGAATCATTTCCAGAAGGCCCGCATTTCTTCCTTCATTTCTCTCTTTCTTTGTATAGTTGATTTACAGTGTTGTGCCAATTTCTGCTGTACAGCAAAGTGGCCCAGTCATACATATACATTCCTTTTCTTTTCTTTTCTTTCTTTTTTTTTTGTCTTTTTGCCTTTTCTTGGGCCACTCCTGTGGCATATGGAGGTTCCCAGGCTAGGGGTCGAATCAGAGCTGTAGCCACCAGCCTATGCCAGAGCCATAGCAACATGGAATCCGAGCCGCGTCTGCGACCTACACCACAGCTCACGGCAACGCAGGATGGTTAACCCACTGAGCAAGGGCAGGGACTGAACCCACAACCTCATGGTTCCTAGTCGGATTCGTTAACCACTGTGCCACGACAGGAATTCCACATTCCATTTCTTATCTTCCATCATGGCCTATTCATGGATATAATTCCCTGTGCTGTAGGACCCCATTGCTTATCCATCTAATAGTTTGCATCTATTAACCCAAGCTCCCTCCCCCTTTTTCTTTCTTTTTTAAAATTGAATTGAGTTGATTTACAGTTTGTTTTAATTTCTGCTGTGTACACCAAAATGATTCAGTCATACAGATATATTCATTCTTTTAAAAATTCTTTTCCATTATGGTTTATCAGAGGATACTGAATATAGTTCCCTGTGCTATACAGTAGGACCTTGTTTCCAGAATGTTTTCAATTTACTTTGCCCAGATTCATCAGATAGCCTTATGAAATGTATTTCTGAAATAATAGGACTTGAAATTTGAAATTACTCATTGATCCACAGGTTGCAGAATGGCTGTTTTCTTAGCAGGCATGAAAACAATGTGAATCTCCATCAGAGCTCTTGGCTAACCAGATACATTTGTCAGTGAGCAGTAATATTTTGAAAGGAATCTTTACCTCTAAGCAGCATGTTTCAACAGTAGGCTTAAAATATTCAGTTAACCATGTTGTAAACAGATGTGCTGTCATCCAGGCTTTGCTCTTCCACTTACAGCGCACAGGCAGAGGAGATTTAGCATAATTCTAAAGGGCCCTAGGATTTTCAGACCAGTAAATGAGCATTGGCTTTAACTTAAAGTCACCAGCTACATTAGCCCCTAACAAGAGGGTTAGACCGTCCTTTGAAGCTTTGAAGCTAGGTATTGACTTCTCCTCTCTAGCTATGAAAGTCCTAGATGATATCTTCTGCCAATAGAGGGCTGTTTCATCTGCATTGAAAATCTGTTGTTTAAGGAAGCCACCTTCATTAATTATCTCAGTTAGATCTTCAAGATGACTAGCTGATAGCTTCTGTATCAGCACTTGCTGCTTCACCTTGCGCTTTTATGATATGGAAACAGCTTCTTTTCCTAAGCCTCACAAACCAACTTCTGTTAGCATCACACTTCTCTTATGCTATTTTCTTGCTTCCCAGAGCCTTTGTCATAGAATTGAAGACAGGGCCATGCTCTGAATTGGGCTTTGGCTTAAGGTAATGTAGTGGCGGGTATGATCTTTTATTCAGAACAGTAAAACTTTTTCCATAGCACTAAGGCTGTTTTGCTTTCTTAACATTTATGTGTTCACTGGAGTAGCACTTTTTAAAAAAATTGAAATATAGTTAATTTACCATGTTGTGTTAGTTTCAAGTGTACAGCAATGTTAATTACTTATGCGTATACATATTTATATATTCTTTTTCAGATTCATTTCCATTATAGGTTATTATAAGATATTGAGCATAGTTCCCTGTGCTACACAGTAGGTCCTTATTGTTTACCTATTTTATGTATAGTAATGTGTATATGTTAATCCCTAACTCCTAATTTATCTCTCCCCCCCACATTACAATTGCTTTTCCTAACCTTAAGTTCATGAGTCTATTTCTTTTTGTAAATAAGTTCATTTATATCATATTTTAGATTCCACAATATATATCATATGGTATTTGTATTTCTCTATCTGACTGACTTCTCATAGTGTGATAATCTCTAGGTCTATCCATGTTGCTGCAAATGGCATTATTTTTTCTTTTTTATGGCTGAGTATGTTCCATTGTATATATGTACCACATCTTCTTTATCCATTCTTCAGCTGATGAACATTTAGGTTGCTTCTAGGTCTTGACTATTGTTAATAATGATGCAGTGAACATTGGGGTGCATATATCTTTGAGTATGCCTTCACTAAACATGTAAAAAGGAATAGATAGGGGAAAAAAGACACTATTCAATTTATGGTCCTTTCAATAGACCAGTTATATATTCATGTCCTTTTATCCAAATATGACTTTCTAAAGTGTCCTGGTTGAGCAGGGGGAGGGATAAATTAGGGAGTTGGGATTGATATATACACACTACTGTATATAAAATAGATGGGTGGAATTCCCATTGTGGTGCAGTGGCTAACAAATTTGACTAGGAACCATGAGGTTTCAGGTTCGATCCTTGGCCTTCCTCAGTGGGTTAAGGATCTGGCATTGCCATGAGCTGTGGTGTAGGTTGCAGATGCAGCTCAGATCTGGTGTTGCTGTGGCTGTGGCATAGGCCAGTGGCTACAGCTCCAATTAGACCCCTAGCCTGGGACCCTCCATATGCTGGGGGTGCGGCCCTAAAAAAGGCAAAAAGACAAAAAAAAAAAAAAAGATGGGTAACAACGACCTACGCTATAGCACAGGGAAATTTACTCAATACTGTGTAATAACCTATATTGGAAAAGAATATGAAAAGAATGAATATATGTATAACTGACTTACTTTGCCATATGCCTGAAATTAACACAACTTTCTAAGTCAACAATATTCCAATGTTTTAACATTTTTTTTTTAATATTAAAAAAGTGTCCTGGTGATTTAAGAATTTGAGATTTCACAAAATTAACAAAACCTCCTAAATCCTTAAATATAGTCAAAATAAGTACCAGTGAAAGCCAGAGGGATAGACTTACAATTGTGAATCTTAGTTTAGTTCTTGTCATATTTTTTTCTCACCATCACTGGTGAACATTTTACTGCTGATGATCATATTAAAGGTTTTTTTTGTTTTTTTTTTAAAGTAATTTTAAAGTGTTATTAAAGTAACTCATGTACTTTGGCTTTCCATGATTTTTCTTCTTCAATGGACAAGTTTAAGCTTAGAATGCCTAGCTTTCAGACAAAACCCTTCCCATTTCCCCAACCCCGACTTTTACTTTTTTTTGTCTTGGCTGCACCCTCAGTGTGTGGAAGTTCTTGGGCCAGGGAACACACTTGCAACACAACACCGACCACACTGGATCCTTAAACTGCCATGCCACAAGGAAACTCCTATTTTACTTTTTTAAAAAGTAGACTTTATTTTCTAGGGCAGTTTTAGATTGCAGAAAAATTGATAAGATAGTACAGTCAGTTGCCATCTACCCTGCACCCAGTTCCCCTGTTATTGACATCTTATGTTGGTGTGGTACATTGTTTCAATTAATGAGCTATAATTGATACATTATTATTAGCTAAAGTCCCTATTTGTGCAGATGTTTTAAATTTTAACCTAATGTTTTTGTTTCAGGATCCTATCCAAGATATATTACACTTAATTGTCATATCTCCTTAGGCTCCTCTTGGCTGTGACAGTTAAGGCTCTCTTTATAACTATTATTGGAACAAGTTATTTTGTATTATTCACTATGATTATGAAATGGAATGCATAGTACCTACAGACATAATTTAGACATCAATATAATGACTTAATTATGAGGAGTAAAAGTAAAACAATAAATATTTAATATGTATTTGCTTTTACAAATGCTCAGATCTGCATCAGAAATCATAAAGCAAATAGATAGTTGCACCTACTTTTAATGTAAGAGCTATAAACAAGACTCTGGAATATTACTGACACTTTTTATTTTTGACATTTTGGAATAAGAGCTAAATAAAAATATTCATATACACATTTGGAATTACTGGGCCTGTGACAGTCAGACATTTGACAGGTGCTGATGTATTGATTGCTGACTCAGATGCCCTGAGTGGAGCTAGCTTCCTTGTCCTTATTTTCCAAAATGGCGAACAAAGTACAGTCTTTCGTAGACTGATAGAGTAATTGCATTTACAGAAAAATCAGTGTATATCAAAGGGTGCAAAATATTTTGTGTTTATCTGGGAAGCAGAATTAAAGTTCTAATGTAATTAGAAGCATATTTTAACTGCCCTAAATGTCCAGCCTCACATATGAAAGGCATGTGGTGAAATCACTGTGCTGAAAATCCAGGCCTGGTGGGACTTCCGGCATCCTCCTCACCTCCTCGCTCCCCTCGCGCCAAACGCCCCTTGGCCCCTTTCCATCGTAGGGAGAACAAATGAAAGTACCTGCAAATTTCCAAAATGCCCCCTAGGGGGCGGTACTGCCGTGGGCTGTGGTGCTGGACAGAGCTTAGTCGGAGACTTGCCTTGATTTCTTCCTTTGTAAAATGAGGATAGGAGTAGTTAAGGGATGGAGACAGTACTTGTAAAACACTTCACAAGTTGCCTAGCACATAGTAAGGCCCGGAGAATGAAGCTAATATTATCTCCCAGTCAATCGGCAGAGATTTTTGGGGGGAAACATCGTGTTCTTGGCATCCAGGTAGATGGTGGATGAAGATGTGGATCAGGCAAGCACCATCTCCCCGCTGTATCCCTGCCTCCAACATGAAATGAACAGTGAATTATTAAACATGGTTCACAAAAAGGAGAGCCTGGGGAGAGCTGGAGCCAGAGAAATCTTTCTGGAGGAGACAAGAATGGCTTTATTGAGCCAGGGAAGATGGAACTTGAAGGAATATATATTTATCCCATGAATAATAAATAACTCCTAGATCCTTACTTCTCAGAGTCTTTAGTAGAGAGGCGTCAGCAGTACCTGAGGTATGTTAGAAATCTCGGCCTCTGCCCTAGATATGCAGAGTTAAAATCTGCATTTTAACAAGAATCCCAGGTGTACATTCATGGTTGGGGTGTGCTGGATCTGAGAACCAACTGAGGGACCAGAGGAAAGATACTTTCTCTTTGAGATCACAGATCTTGAAATGTGTGGCTGTGTGAATGGTGAGGGTGGGGAGAAGGGGCCGGCTTATCAGATAGGTCAAGACTGTGGAGGGTAGTTAAGTGGAGAGAATCACAGAGGTGGTCCTAGAACAATCAATCTACATCAGAATGTGTTATTCAAATGAAGATTTTCAGCCAGATCCCAGATTTACTAGACGAAGAATCTCTAAGATCAAGGAGTCAGCATTTAAATAAATTGTTTATTTTTTTTCTTTTCTTTTTTTTTAAGCATCCCAGACAATTTAGGAATAGGGAGGGAGTTTCAGGGTGGGAATTTAAAAAAACACCTCTGATATTAGAGTCTCTAGCAGCAGGTGAGTCCTGGGTATTTTTGTTCTTAAAATTCCCCAGGTGATTCTGATGTGGCGAGGCATTGACAGGGATTAAATAGGAAAACCTGGAGAAAAAAATCTGGGTGGGAGAGTATAACAGAGGGTGTGTGTGTGTATGTGTGATGTGGTGGGGAGGTGAGTGTCTGCCAACACCTAAAGGAAGTCTACCTCAGAAGACAACTAAAATGGATTGGGTAGAAATTTTCATTGTTTTTTTGTCCAAATAATCACAGGGTTTTGTTTGTTTGTTTTCATTTTTCCTCTTCCTTTTCTCCCTCCCACCCTCCCTAACAAGGGGGCCTTTGAAGTGACCTAGTTCAAGTCTTCAGTTTGTAGTTAGATTAGTGGTCAAAAAGGTAAAATGAGTTGGCCAAGGTCAATTCAAATATTCTCTTTTCAACTCGACGACAACAACAAAATAAAATGAGAAATTTCCTAGTTCTAGTGATGTTTCCACTGCACGACAAAGGCATTTAAATCCATTCCGATTTCGATTTCAGACAAAGCTAGAATGAGAAAGGAAACTGGTTACTCTTCAAACAAACCAAACCAAACCAAACCAAACCAAAAAACAACACACACAAAAAACGGCGCCCTTTTCCACAGCAAGCAGGCAGGCTTTAAATGAGGAATTGACATTTTGGAGGACTCATTAAATCTGAAGACATATGCATGTGAAGATGAAATCTAGTCCGTGAATTTGGATGTTGATAGAACATTCAAGTTGAATCTGATAAATGGCCCATTACCCTCGGCACCTCTCCGAGCTCCAAGAGCGGGCGTAGGTCCCGGCGTGGACGAAGTCGACGCTTCGCTGCGGAGGTTGGCCCTACAGCCCAAGGGGACGAGCTCCGCGTGGTCAAAAGTGGGAACAGCTGGCAGCGCCAAGCAAGCTTAGGGAGGCTTCCTGTAGGAGGGGGGCTTCAATTGGAGTCCTGAAGTACTGGCAAGACTTGGATACTCAGAGGGGAAGTAGAGACCCGGTGTGGGTGGGGGTAGGGTGGAATTGGCTGGGACCAAGGCCCAGGGGCAGTTCCAATGGGGAAACCTTGGGGTCCAATCATATTCTAGAGCGTCCTGTGGTCTAAGATACCCGGTCCCCTTAAGTTGGTGCTGGCGGGCAATCAAAGTTCCTGGAAGAAGGCCCGACACCCTGTCTAGCCTCCGAAGCTGATGCAGCTCCAGAGGAAAAAAAAAACACGTTAGGGTGCTGCCCGCTCTCCTATTCTTAGCGCGGCCACAGGATTCTCAGACAGCAAAGGAATCTGGTCGGAGGCGGGGGGTGTCCTCTGGTCTGGCACAGGTGGGACAAGTCTCCCATCACACCCTCACCAGTCCTTGTCCCGGTCGCCCACTGATCCCGGCATCAGGCCCGACCGGATCCCTTCCTCCCACCAGCCTGGGAACCGACCTCTGGCTCCCGCGCCCGGGCCTCGGGGCGGGTCCCTGCTGCACGCACCTGCCCCCGGGGGCGGAGCGCGGCAGCGACAGCTGGGCCCCAGCCTTAGCCACCGGCCACGATAGCCGCGCCGCGCCCGCACACCCCCCGCCCCCTGCCGCCGGCGCACCTCCACTCCGCAGCGCAGCCCGCCCCCCCTCTCCGTGCGGTCGGTCGGTCCCTCCGCCCGCTCCCAGTCGCGGCGCCTCGCACTTCTGACTCGAGTCCCCGCAGCGCTTGTCGTCGCCGCCCGGATCCGCCGCCCCGCGCCATGCAGCCGGCCGCGGGCAGCGAGCGCCGCAGCCCCCCGGGCCCTGCCGTCCCGCCGCCGCCCCGGGGCCACGCGCCCTTGGCCGCCGCCCCGGGTCCGCTGAGCTCTCCCGCGCGGGAGCCGCCGCAGCCCGAGGAGGAGCGGCAGCTACGGATCAGCGAGAGCGGTCAGTTCAGCGACGGGCTGGAGGATCGAGGTGAGCGCGTGCCGCCCCTGCCCTTTCCCTGGGTTCGGCGCCTGGCGGAGGAGCAGCTTCTGGGCCCGGCTCCGGGCTCGACGCCTTGGGAGCGCGGGGACGCTGAGCCCGGACTTCCCGCGGAGAGCGGAGGGCTGCAGCCCCACCTCTCGCGGCTGGCGCCGCCGGGGCAGCCGCGCCTTCGGCGGAACCCGCGAACCTGGTTACCTCCTGGGCCACCCCAAGGGTCCGGAGCTCTCTTCTTGCCCAAGCCCGGCCTCTCCGGCGCCGACTGGAAAAGTTTGCGGGTGTGGGTTGGCTCCCCCCGCCCCTCCTTCCTTTCGGAGTCGAGCGCTCCCGGGGGACCGCAGGACTCACTCAGTTGGGAGGATCCTGAGCTCGGTGCATCCACCTTTCCCAGCTCCCTTCGACCGCTTTTGGTTCCCTGGGAGAACTTCCCTCTGCAGATTTAGTCT
This sequence comes from Phacochoerus africanus, assembly GCF_016906955.1. Classification (NCBI taxonomy): domain Eukaryota; kingdom Metazoa; phylum Chordata; class Mammalia; order Artiodactyla; family Suidae; genus Phacochoerus; species Phacochoerus africanus. The sequence continues at coordinate 81,656,260 of NC_062546.1, forward strand.
CGAGGAGTCCCTCGGCAACCGCCTGGGCGAAGGGGAGTCAGGCCACCCCTGACTCTTATTTACAGCCCCCCCCTCCCTTAACCATGGATCGCTGTCCCGCGCTCTGCTGATGGGGGCAGAAGACTGGGACACTTGGATAGGGGCCACCAACCTCATTTGGATGGATGCCACGGAGACCTGGTGGTTCGCAGAGCGCGCATCTTTAGAATCCCTCCCAAGACACCGGCCTGGAACCCGGCAAACGCCTCTTTCCTTAGAGGCCAAACCCGACCTTCCGATCGACAGAGGAGGAGTTACCCACATGAAACCAGAGAGAGTACCGTCTTCATTCTCGTGTCTCTCTCATCCTCCTACATCCCTCTTTTTCTCCCTCCTTCGTTTCCTTTCTCGTCGGGAGCCCTGTTCTTAGCCACATCTATACCTTTTCTGCTTCTTGCTGAATCGAAATCCAGATCAGCCCCCTCAGAAAGCCTCAGTGGTTCTGCTAAAACCAGTTAGTGGCCGAAATGGGATTCTTACAGCCAGGCCCTTCAGGGGAGCCGGCTCATCGCCACCTCCACCTCCTGTTCTTGGAAGCCTTGTTTTGTTGGCTGTGGCGGATTTTTATATTTCGGTCTTAGCAGGTTTCTGTCCTATTCTTAGTATCTCCTGCACATTTTTATTCCGGTTTAGTGTTCCGAGGCACGATCTCTTTCCTCTTAGAAAATTTAAACGGTAGCATGTGAAACAGAATGACATGGAAACGGCAATTCCCAGAGAATGGGCGAGGATGCTCGGGCCAGAACTGGAGCCACGCCAGTTGCAACGAGTTCCGCACCTATGTTGCAGTTTCTCCTCCTGTTCTCACTTAACTCGATTATCATTTTAGAGCTGATAATTGGTGACATCACAAGCACCCAGAAAAAAACCTAGTGGTTTTATTGTCGGTCGTGGAGTTGCTGGATTTAAAATTTTTTGTATTGAAGAAAGACAGAACCCTGGGCTGAGCTTGTTTTTGGAGCACTGCAGGTCATCTGTAAAAGCTAGCCTCTTTCCCTCCCACCTCACAAAATGATAGGAGGGCAAAAAGTGCTAGGGCGAGTTGATCTTTAGTGTCATTTTGTAGCTCATGCTCAAGTGTAAAAAGCCCTTCTGAATCCATCCTTAAGGTTATTTTTTCACTGGGGCAGCTGAATTTCATTTTTCATTATGTTATAGCATGAAAGCATTCACTGTTCATCAACTGTCACTGTGTGAAAGCATTGCATGTCACACACTGCCTCTCTGTTAAGATGAACCCTGTCCCCTAAAGTACCTAGCACCGTGTGGCATTGAAAGCTGAGAGTCAGCGTGACATTCTTCTGTTTGGTCCCTTCCTGGTGGCAAAGAGTTAATGCTGAATCAGTCATTTTTATTGTCAGAAGCTTAGCTAGGGAGGCTTATTGTAATATTTTGTGTTAGTGTTATTTTTTTCTTATGGACGGCATCTTTCCAATATCGATTTTTGTATCCCTTGGGAACGGTTCCTTTGCTGCTACCTTGTTTCTAATGGTGAGAGGACTTTGGGAGGAGGAGGCCTCAGCAGTTGCCTGAGGTGCATCTCTACATCATGCCCAGCTTGCTTTCTTCTAGACCTAACTACCTACCTGTAGGGTGTGTGCAGGGGGGTGGGTGCCTGGATTTGTACCTATATTTGGATGCCCTTTGTCTTGCCCTAAATTCCTTCTGAGCTATCAGGACCTTGTTCTAGGCTCCATCTAACTTTGATCAAAGACTTGCTTTATAATCTAGTGTTTGGAGACTCTAGAGGTATTTTTTACCCCCTCAGAAGTGATGTCAGCTGGTTCCAAGAAACCTAGCTAGCTCAGTAAACTGCAGTGCCATTTGGCTAAGCCTCATAGTTCACAGAGCAAGAACTCTGTGGTCCAAGACCTTTAGGGACTAAACAAACAAACAAACAAAAATAGGCCAAGTTTGTCTTACGTGTTTCCACACCCTCACTTTTAATACTTACCCACTCTTCTCTCCCCAAGTGTTTTCCCACCATTCTGTACCAAGCCTTTGGGCCTTAGAGTTTTAGGGCTTCAGCATTTCCTACCCATCTAATGAATATTCCCCATTCCTTCAAAGAATCCACACATGAGTACCTCTTAAGAGAAAGCAGTTGGAACTTATTTATACTAGCATGGAAATGACTGATGGCTTTAATCTCCCTGAATAGATTTGCATCTCCCCTAGTCCTTCTTTAATACAACCTTTATGCTTAAAATTGTCAGGCCCAAATTACAGGTATGTGAAATTTGAGATTAAAAATTTGAATGTGGAGGCCAGCTATGGGTAGGAAGGATCCAACCCAGTGTGCAAATCTGAGGCCTGGCTTTGGCTTCTTTAGGCTGTGCTTTCTTCTAACTTTGAAGCACAAGCTTCATCACATCTCTGTGGTTTGCACGTGTGTGCGCAGCTAACAGAGGTGGGGAGAGAGACACCTGTGTGCAGACTATTTATGAGCTGGGTCTTCATAGGTCTTTATACCTTCACTTCCCTTTCAGGAGTGGAAAGTTTTCCATCCTTGGTATCCGTTATATTTTTAGGAGGGGAAACTAGTAGGAAATAAGCAAAGGTTACTCCCATTATATTTACTCCACTGTTTAAAATTGAAATATCTGAGTACAGGCACTTAATAGGATCAGACCTGGGAAGAACTACCAGTTCTGTTGGTTAGATGAGTCAGGTACCAGTTAGCAGGGCAGTCTAGCAGCATGAGCTGCACCCCCCCCCACCCCCCAGGGTGAAGCGTGTCACTTGGTTTGGGCGACCAGGTCTTGTCGTGTTAGTGGAAACATTTGGCTTTGGAAGGAAAAAGAAATGTCAGGTGGTAGAATCGAAAACCCAGATCATTGTTATTTCTCTTAGGAAATTAAATCTACTTCTACAAGAAACCTCGTTTTTACCCCCCAGTGGATAACGTCTTGAGATTGTTGCTGTCAAAGTACCCGGCAAATGAACTGCTTGAGTCAGTACTTAAATGTTACAGCTTCATTTCTCTTGAAAATCAATTGGCCAGGATGAAAGAAAAGTTTTCATGTCATTTGGGAAAAAGGAAATAAATTATTGGGTGTCAGTGGGACCCACTTATTCTAAGTTGTGGCTTTAACAGGAGGGCAAGGGTGTGCGCGGTTGAAAATCAGAATGGGGTGTTTTTTAGCAGCTAGGGAAGTAGACAAAGGGACAAGAAGTAGACAAAGGATGATTTTTTTTTTGTTGGCCGCACTGTGGCATATGGATGTTCCCAGGCCAGGGATTGAACCCATACCACAGCAGTGACAACACTGGATCCTTGACCACTAGGCCACCAGGGAAATTTGACAAAGGGGTAATTCGAAATCACTTATACCTAGGGCAGAATTTAGTAAGAGAAGGTTTTTCTTTTCTCTGTCCAAGTGCATTTATTAGGGGAGGTTTTTACAATGAGGTGATGGAGATGATGTCTCTACCTACCATTTGCAAACCTGTCTAGCTTTTGGTTCTAAGTCTACAGGTTTCAGTGATTAGAAAATTTCTGACTAATAGTCCCTAACTAGTCTTCTCAGCATTTCACCCTGGTTCAGGACTTGTTCAGGGTGCTTTGGCCTGGGTAGCAAATGGAACTGAGAAGTTTTAATTGTTATAATTTTTCAACAGGATATAGTTTTTTTTTTTTTTTTACAATCAGAGGCTTAATGTGGTGCTCAGTACTGGGAAGATGCCTTTTACACAATGTGCAGCTGTGATTTGTTGCACTCTGTGTAATATTTTACAAGTGGGTGCTTAAGCTCTGACTACCAATTTCTTCATCATTTGGAGCTGTTGTGATGAGGCTACTCTACCTCTGAAAGGAATATTATGGATTGTTTGGCCAGAGATGATATCCTATTTAGAATGCTGGGCTGAGAATTCAGTTCTTCATGCAACTAAGAGTTGCTATATACATGATCTACAACATATATGATGTCAAAGGAGAAGAAAAACAAAAATCATGATCATGCTGAACATGTTTTAGTCTCTGACCCAAGGCTGTTGAAGCTTGGGCATTGTCTCAGAGTTGTCTTGAATTTGTTATCGAGGACTCTCAGTGTTGAAAGTGTAGGATACTCAATCTAGTGTTTCTTACACATGGCCCACTTGGGATGCTACCCTGAGTTTTATTTATATGTATACTTTTCATGGCCATGCCTGCAGAATGTGGCAGCTCCTGGGCCGGGGATGGAACATACGCCACAGCAGTGACAATGCCAGATCCTTAACTGTCAGGCTACCAGGGAACTCCCACCCCTCAGTTTTAGCAGATTTACCCCATTGTGATATTCTGAGAATTTTTTGACAAGTGCCTGGTACAGAGTAACAGATACTATAAAGTAGAGGAGAAGGGAAGAAAACATGGCATATAATTTGGGTCTGGTGGCGGTTGGTTGTGGTTAAAGAGAAACGGTTCTTCTGTTAATTGTTGAGGGAAGCACTGAGGGCATTTGTACTGCGTGACTCGCTGCTGTGGGCAAAACCCAGTCCACCCACCAGTTTGGGGCCACGCTGGTGGATTAATGCAAATCAATGCCCTGGCTGAGGAGCCTAAATGTGAATCCAATGTGGGCTATTTGTGCTTTTTTTCCTAACGAAAGGGCCTTGTTTGAAGCAGCAGCACCTATATGAATCATGTGAGTTAGCACAAGGGCAGGGCAATTGCTGGGGTCCTATGTCGGGTCAGGTCAGGGAGTGGTAGGGACGCTGGATCCTTTTAAAAAGGACAGGTGTCGGAGTTCCTGTCGTGTCGCAGTGGTTAACGAATCTGACTAGGAACCATGAGGTTGCGGGTTCAGTCCCTGCCCTTGCTCAGTGGGTTAACGATCCGGCGTTGCCGTGAGCTGTGGTGTAGGTTGCAGACGCGGCTCGGATCCCGAGTTGCTGTGGCTCTGGCGTAGGCCGGTGGCTACAGCTCCGATTCAACCCCTAGCCTGGGAACCTCCATATGTCACGGGAGCGGCCCAAGAAATAGCAACAACAACAACAAAAGACAAAAAATAAAAATAAAAATAAAAAAGACAGGTGTCGTTACTCCTCTGGAGCACGAGCCAGATAGCATCAGAGCACATGATCTTTGAAGAGATGCCAGAGAGCCTGATTTCCATGTGACTTCAACTAAATGGTAAACACATCTTGGATAACTGAATCATCTGGCTGTATACCTGAAACTAACACAGTATTGAAAATCAGGTCTCTTTCAATTAAAAAAAAAAAAGCAAGCACATCTTGGCCCACTGGCTGTCAGTTTGCAGTCCTTGGATAAGAAAGTATAGCTCTGGCTGTGGGTTTCATAATAAGGAAATGCCTAACTTCCTCTTCTCCTTGTACCTCGCAGGCTTACTAGAAAGCAGCACTCGACTAAAACCTCACGAAGCCCAGAACTACAGAAAGAAGGCGTTGTGGGTCTCCTGGTTCTCCATTATTGTCACACTAGCCCTGGCTGTGGCCGCCTTCAGTGAGTATCCGAAGGCTTGCTGATCGATGGATGTGCTGGCATTGCCCGTTTCATTCTCTGACTCCTATGGGATGTGCTTTTGCTTTTAGTTGACTATTATTGATGAGTAAAATTTTTTTTTTTTTGATGGTTGCATAGTCAGGATGCTCATAAATTAATAAAATGGCTTCTCTGCAGAGGGAAGAGGTGGTTAAGAAGAAGAGATAGGCGAATAGGACTGGGAGCCTCGGCTGTCATCAGTACTCGGGTGTGTGAAAGTAGATTCTGGCTGCCAGCTGAATAGTGAAAATTTTCTCTTGGTGGATGCCTTCAGCCTGGGCTGACATGTGACAAATGTACATGCTTGAAATTCGTATTTTGAGCCTAATGCCACCAGATGAGTGCAGTATTGCAGTACGCCCTCTCCTCCCCCCGATTATCTCTCTGGAAGGTTTAGAATAAAGTCATCTGTACATTTTAATGAAAGAAAAATGGGAGGATCCTCTCTCAAATGTTCAGTGGCTACGGAAGCAAAAATATTTATTATAATCAAGACAAATTAAGATAGCCGAACACCTTCTGCCTGTGGATGATCTTGTTTTGGTGTTATCAAGCCCCATGAGATGTGGTTTTTCCCAGCTCACATTTGCAGCCTATAGAAATGCGTGTGTGCTATTTATTCTTATTAATCGTGCAGTGGTTAACAAGCTTAAGCAAGGACATTGCTTGAAACTCAACCTTGCTGGAAACCACAGCGGGTGTTTTTTTGTTTTTTTGTTTTAATGCTGGGAAAAAGAACGTATTTTGTGCATTTTGTGATTAATTTATGACCTTAACAGAAAGATCTATTTTCCAAGTGTTGAGTGCCATACAAGTTGTCTCATGTGACAACCCACACTGCAGGAATAAGAAAGGGCTGTGTCTGCTGGAAGATGCTGCCCTCTGTGTGTTTAAAATTCTATTCTGTGCCGTTAGAGCTGCTGCTGGAAGTTGCTGTTGGCTCCCAAGAGGGAATATTAGAATTTGACCAAGTGCTTCCTGCAAAACTGGGCATATATTCCTTGAAGCAATTTGTGTGGGAAACATTGTACCATATCTTGGCCTTTTTTTTTTTTTTTTTTTTTTAAGCCACACATTTAGCAGCCAAGGATAATGCATTTCAGGGTAGACACATTTACCAATGAGCCAGAAATCTAATCAAAAGGAATTCTGATTCCTGAAAATAGCTACTCCTTTTTCTCGCCTCCTTTTTTTCCTGCTGCAACAAGAATAACAAGCCCGATTGATGTCCCTAGAGGATAATTTGGTCTCTCTGGCTGGTGGTGGGCTCAGAAACTGACACCATCATTTACATATGTAAAGAAAGAGGAATGTGGAGAAGGGAGGTGATTTACAAACAGAATAATAGTTACTCAGACGGGTCTGTGTGCCTGATGGAGCTGTTACGACTTTATAATGTAGATGTTTGAATGAGGACCTGAAGGTGAAGAAATATTGAGCAAGTCTTTCCTTTGGAATCCCACGTGTGATGTGTGTAATCTCATAATAAGGAAGGTTAGGAGGAGATTTTGATTTCACCAGCATGCCTGATTAGTTGGGTTATCTTGAAACTTTTGTTCTATTTCTTTTAATAGGAAAAGACTGTTGTGCCATGCATATGGTATGCGAATATTGCTTTGTGAAAAGGTCTCTTTTTCTTTTTAAAATGAAAAAGAAAATGTTGGCCTTGGCATATACATGATACCATGATCTTTGTTGCTTTCTGTGGTATATTCAGTTTGTTCCCAGGTTGATTTCAACTTGTTCTGGTTCAGCTAAACCAAAATATGTGGAAGATAAACTATATATCTCCCACTTTTAAGTATAGAGTAGCTTTAGTGCTTGTGTGTGTGTGTGTGTGTGTTTCATATTTTAAACCCTTGGGGTGGTCTCTGGTTGTGTTTTTCATGTTGTTGGTTTTGCCTTTTAGTTTCCTAAATGTATTTGTAATGTAAGATATTTGAAATATTTTTAAAAGCATCATTTACATGTTCACAGACTTTACCCGCAAGCCTTTTCAGAGTTTTGAAGGGAAATAAAATCAATAGAGATTAAGTAATAGAAATTGACTTTTGAAGTTTTTTTAAATTAGTATTTAAAGGGAAATGGTATGTTTCAGAATAAACAAATTTTTAAAGCGTTAGAAGGAACCTCAGTCTTACTCTCCAAGGAGGTGGTTGACAGAGAGATGGAAAAAAATGGACTAGTCTGGCTTAGTGAACCCTTGTTCTATCCAGTGAAATGGTCAGGTTGAACCAGTTAGTGTTTTTAAAGAGAATTGCTATGGAATGCAGTGCTTTGAGATGGCAGAGAAGTGTTTGTAGTGTGTGCCTGGTGTGTGTGTGTGTGTGTGTGTTACAGGGAGGGGGGTAATCATGGTGATGAGTAGGAGAGTGTATTTACTGTTATGCCTTCTTGCTACTATTGGATGGTAGTTAATTGGATGTTTAACTCTTTGGGGGTAGGAGTAACAGCCATTTTTTTATATGGAATCATTATTCAATCTTGTTAAATGAATGAGCTGAGAGAGATTTAAAAATGCTTTTTTTGGCTGTCTCCATTTGAGATGGGCCACATTCTGCCTCTGGAGTGTGTATCCCTCTAAATAAATCCACTTTTTACCTCTCAAAAAAAAAAGCTTTTTTATTTTAGTTAGCTGGAAGGAAAAGATTTCTTAGAAATAAATTTCATCAAGAGGTTTGTTTAGATACCAGGCTTAGATCTCATTTATTTTATTAACCATTGGAATGTTTTTGAGACAACTGGATGATACTTAAGGTCATTCTTCTGCTTAGAGCCGCATCTGCTGGTTCAGTTAGAAACCCGTCTTTATTGCCTCACCTATCATTTTCTCTTTAATTGCAGATGCTGATTTTTATCTGAGTATCTTCTGAAGAAATGCTCTTTGTCCCTTTTGTATTTGGAAATAAGGGTGCTGAATATATACAAGTTTCAGGGATATCTCTTTTTCTCAGAACTGGAAAGATTCATATTTTTACGTAGTGTGTACATTGTAAAGAAAGATTATTACCCTTCACTTCCTATAAACCTTTAGGTAATCAGATATACTGGGTGTTCTCAAATTAGTAGTTTATTTCTTTCTTTCTTTTTTTTTTTTTTTCTTTTTAGGGCCACGTCCGTGACATATGGAAGTTCCCAACCTAGGGGTCATATTGGAGCTGTAGCTGCCGGCCTACACCACAACCACAGCAATGCCAGATCTGAGCCCTCTCTGCAACCTACACAACAGCTCATGGCAACACCAGATCCTTAACCAGCTGAGTGAGGCCGGGGATCGAACCTGAGTCCTCATGGATCCTAGTCAGATTCATTTCCGCTGTGCCATGATGGGAACTCTTCAAATCAGTGGTTTCTAAGAGACCTAGGATAGAACTAGCTTCGTTCAGTATTACTGAGTGATCTATATATGTATCTATGGTTGACAATCAGATGTCTGGTATAGTCTGAAAAATTAGGTGAATTTTCAGAGTTTGTGACTTGAGAAGTATTTTGAAAGGAATATGTGCGTTGAAAAGGAAATGAACTATTTTTAATAATACTTGGTAATGTAGTGATTTTTGGACCTGTTCAAATGCTGATATAAAACCAGATGGTAATACATCTTGAATATTTCAGAGAGAGAGCTCTAGTTTGGCTTTAAAATTACTTCTGTTTATAACCGGTAGGCAGCATGGAAAATGGCAATCCTGTTATGAACAAACCTTTAAAAAAATCGTTTTAATAATGAGGCTAGAAAGAGAACAGACATTCCATTTCAAAATTCAGGGTTTTGACACCTTTGATGTCTTTGTTAGAATGATTTAGGAAAATGCATTCTGACTCTTTCTGAGGTTTGAATGGGTGTGAGTTAATTTTTAGGCACTTGATACATGTTCTGTGGGAAATGAAGATATATTTGAAACGTTCTCAGGGGAAAACCTCTCCTATGATACACAGTTCCAATTAAAAAAAGAAAGTACTCCAAACCAAGATCTTCTCAGAAAAAGCTCACTCAAAAATTGTGTGAATCAGGGAGTTCCCATTGTGGCTTAGTGGGTTATAAGTCGGACTAGTATCCATAAGGATGTGGGTTCGATCCCTGGCCTCACTCAGTGGGTTAAGGAGCTGGCGTTGTGGTGAGCTGTGGTGTAGGTTGAAGTCGTGGCTCAAATCTGGTGTTGCTGTGGCTGTAGTGTAGCTGGCAGCTGTAGCTCCGATTCGACCCCTAGCCTGGGACCTTCAATATGCCGCAAATGTGGCCCTAAAAAGCAAAAACAAAAACAGAAAAAACCCAAAACCAAACCAAACAAAATCATATGGATCAGTAGATTTAAGGATCAGAACAATTTCTGAAAGGAGTGATTTTATATTTGGGAGTTTAAAAAAAGTATATCTGATTTTAGTATAAACTCTTGGCCCTTAAACATGGTAGAATAGGAGCTACTGTTGTGGCTCAGTGTGTTAAGAACCTGACATAGGAATTCCCATTGTGGCGAAGCGGAAACTAATCCCACTAGGAACCATGAGGTGGCAGGTTCGATCCCTGGCCTTGCTCAGTGGGTTAAGGATCTGGCATTACCTTGAGCTGTGGTGTAGGTTGCAGACGCGGCTCAGATCTGGCGTTGCTGTGGCTGTGGCATAGGCTGGCAGCTATATATGCCGATTAGACCCCTAGCCTGGGAACCTCCACATGCTGCTAGTTCGGCCCTAAAAAAGACAAAAAAACACCAAAAACCAAACAAACAAAAATCCAAAGAATCTGACGTAGTGTCCGTGAGGATGTGGGTTCCATCCCTGGCTCAGTGGGTTAAGGTTCCTGTGTAAGTTGCTCATATGGCTCAGATTTGGCGTGGCTGTGGCTGTGGCTGTCGCCTGCAGCTGCAGCTCCAATTTGACCCTTAGCCTGGGAACTTCCATATGCCCTGGGTTTGGCCCTAAAAAGAAAAAAAAAATGATATAGTAAGTGCATTTATTCTTTTTATTTTTAATTTGTGAGTCCAAGAGTTGAGAGATAGGCTGAAATTACAGATTCTTCTATAAACTCAGCAAAAGAAGTCTGCGAACTTTTTTTGGTATTCTTTCAACTGACCCATTGGTGAGGCGGAAAAGGCACAAGACCCTCTGGGTGGGGGGAGGTCTCTGGTGCCCTGAGAGTAACATCTAAATATTCACAGTGGCCTAAAATTTCCAGCCTGACCCAACCCTTGCCCCCCTTTTCTCAGCAACCCCCCCCCCCCCCACCGCCCCCGGGACTGGAGCAGACATCCTTCCCACAGATCTTCACATGGCTACTCCTCAGAGAGGCCTCCCCAGCCACCACAACTCAGCTCCCAGGGTAGTTTTCCCTTTTGTGTCTGCACCTCATGACACACTTGGGGGCCTCGCCTCTTGTGCCCATGTTTCTAAGACTCACTCACTGAACATTTCCCTAAACCAAAGACCTAAATGTGCAGCATCCATTCTGCTCACAGACTGATCCTTCCTCTTTGCTACCCTTGTTTATTTTTATTGATAGAAGTATGTGCACATTATAGAAATTCAGGAAGCCAAAGGCACATAGTGCCAATATCTTCCCCATCCTCATCTCTTTCCTAGTTCCTGCTCCCCACCAATGAGCCTTGTTGCCGGCATATTTTCTTTTAAACAAACATCTTCCATGTTTGTGAAGCCCAGGTGTGGTACCTGTGTATACTTCTGTTGCTACTTAGGTTAGAAATGGCATCTGGAGTTCCCGACGTGGTGCAGTGGTTAACGAATCCGACTAGGAACCATGAGGTTGCGGGTTCGATCCCTGCCCTTGCTCAGTGGGTTAACGATCCAGTGTTGCCGTGAGCTGTGGTGTAGGTCGCAGACGCAGCTTGGATCCTGCGTTGCTGTGGCTCTGGCATAGGCTGGCGGCTACAGCTTCGATTAGACCCCTAGCCTGGGAATCTCCATATGCTGCAGGAGCGGCCCAAGAAATGGCGAAACGACAAAAAAAAAAAAAAGGAAAGAAAGAAATGGCATCTTATTCTTGCTGGTCTTTTATTTATAATTATTTCTATTTTTATTTATTTACTTATTTATTTTGTCTTTTCTAGGGCCACACCCATGGCATATGGAGGTTCCCAGGCTAGGAGTCTAAGCAGACTTTAGCTGCTGGCCTACACTACAGCCACAGCAACACTGGATCCTTAACCCACTGAGCAAGGCCAGGGATTGAACCTGCAACCACATGGTTTCTAGTCAGATTCGTTAACCACTGAGCCATGATGGGAACCCCCATAATTTTTTTTTGTTTTTTTATAAATGCTGGGGGCCTGTGGAAGTTCCAGGGCCAGGGATGGAACGTGCTCCAAGAAGTAATCTGAACCACAGCAGTGACAACCCAGGTCCTTAGCCACTGATCCACCAGGGAACTCCCTAGCTGGTCATTCAAACAGCCCAGCCTCTTCCCAAGCTACTGTTTCCCCATTGTGGTATGAAGTCCATTGGAGCTGGGGGGTTTTCTGGAACAACTCCCCAACCAGGGCCTGCCTGGGCTGCTGAGTCTGGTGAGAAGGTGGGGAAAGGATGTGGGCAGGAAGTTCGTGTTTACTAGGATAACTTGTGCCCTGTGAGTGTGCCTGGTGAATGATAGCCACGGATTCTGAGGGGTAGAAGTCCCCTCCTTCATAGTCTTGTGGTCTTGTCCTCAAAGGTGGGTGGCCAGTCATCCTTCCATCGGCAGGCATTCCCCACCCCCCCACCTGGTGATGCTGGCTTGGGATGTGGGAATACTATTTTAGCCCCACCCCTTTGTTGCCACGGGTCTCTTCCTGATCTTCTCCCCTTGTTCCTGGCTGGACTTGGCTCCTCCTGTTTTCCAACTTTTTGCAGCGCTAGCCCACAAATGCTTCTTCTAGGTCCTCCAGTGTTGCATCCTGCTTTGTGCCCATGTACCCATGCACCTGCTCTGCCCTTGGCCTCAGATGCCCTTTGTTCCTGACCGCACGCTTTATTTTCTAGCTAAATTTTATTTATTCCTCAAAATTGAGATGAAAGACCCCTCCTCTCTTCCAGGAAGCCTTCCCTGACCCTTCAGGCAGCTTAAAATGCTCTTTTGTTCCCGTGCCCCCATCCCCGTGGGTATCCAGCAAACTTGGCACACAATACTTGAATCATTGTGTTGTCGCTCTAGGCACGAATATCTCTTTCTCAGAGGCAGGGCCCATCTTCTCCCGTCTCAGCCCCCTCAGCTGGCTCTCAGATGCTGATTGGACTGGAGTAATTTTTGCTGAGGCCACTGTGACTGCAGCAGGTTGAAGATGTTTGTCTGCAGATAAAGTGCTGAGAAAAAAAAATGGCAGCTTTTTCAAGTGAATGGAAACCAGGGGGAGTCTTCGACTTTGTGCCTAATGGGGATGGGGATTCAGGGCCCTTATCTCCTCTGCCCTCTTCTCTCCCTCCGCCTCCTGTTGGACAGAAGGATCTGGGGTTCGTGATTCTCTTGTTGGGGGACTTGCTTGCCACTGTTTAGCAGGCACATCTTCCTGAGTCTGGCGCTTACAATGAGCTGCTCAATGAGCTGCTGTTTCCAGCCCCGAGTGGAGGAGGGGGTCTTAGCAGCTGCCTGCGTGTTCTGCCTCCCTCCTCCTTGCATTTTGCACACAGCCTTTAATTAAACATGTGGCCAGGGTGCATTAGCATGGGGGTGTCCTTGTCACACGGCTGTGGCAGTGACTCAGGGGAACTGGACAGGGAGCCCCAGCTGGCCTCTGTGCATTAAGTAGGGCAGGTCCTTACCCCTCCTTGCTCGGGCCTGGGCTCTGCTCGGAACCCCGCCAGAGTCTTGTAGGGAAATGCATGAGGGCTTTTCCTATTGCTTCTCAGTCTCTTAGCAGGCATATTAGTTAGCCAGTTGGACAAGAGGGGGTTTCTGGTCTGCTTGTACTACAAGGCTGTGATTTGGTCCTCTAGGAATTGCCTCTTAAAGATGAATTTCTGGCAAACTCCTTTTTGACAAGAGGTTATTTCCTGGTGTGCCATCCTGAGGGCTGGAATGTAGAGTGTGGAGATTCAGAAGTCACAGGTGGTGCTGGAGGGGCTGAGAGAACCCTCTTTCCCCAGGTTAGGAACCTGTTGCTCACTTTTTACCCTCTTCCATGCCTGACCACCCATTGTTCTGTCCCACAGGTGGATGTGTTCATCCAGCCTTAGTGCCTCTTGGTGAGGGGCAGGCTGCTGTGCTGGATATCACAGAGGGCATTAGGGTGTGGAACTGTCTGTCCATCCCCTTGAAGAGCTCAGGTCTAATGGGAAGGGGGACTCCGTAGATGTCATAGCAAGTGGTAGGGCAGTGGGGAGGGATAGAAACCTGACACCTTCTTCATTAGACACATAGGATGTTCAAAAAAGGATATCACTGATGTGTTAGAGAAGGGACAAACTGCAGCCCTCGGGGGTCCTCTGCCCCCCAGGAAAAAATAAGAGGGAAGTCAGAGCTCTTAATAGACAAGCTAAGGCCATCCTGGGTTAAGAGTGAGACTTAGGAGGGGCTTCAGAAACTGAGATCTCCAAATAAAGCATGAGCTCGAGAGGACTTTACTGTCAATGAAAGGACTGAGCAGAGTACCCACCCACTAGCCCAGGAGGACTTAGTGAGGAATCTTATGTGTCTCAGCTTATTTCTGCATGAGGTGAGGGTCAGGGAGCCTTCCTCTAGAATTTATACCCCTGAGGCTGATTTCATCCAGGTTTGTGTTTGGAATTTTCATAGGTTGGTTTCCTAAGAAATAGCCTCTGAGACACTAAGATTTATTGCAGGAGGTTTCCTGGGAGTGGGGGCTGGGAGAGGCTCTCAGGAATAATCCCTTTAAGGGGCAGATTTGGGGCAGAGGGACAAGCTGCCTGTCCCATAGGGATTAGAAGCCCCAGGGCGGCCCTTCCGAGTTGTCCCATTGAAGCAGGGTTGCTGGAGCAGTCCTTAGTGTAGGCTGCTCCACGGGGCAGCTCCCTTTAGTGGAGGGCAGCTCCGGGAGAGGGAGGTAGCTGTGAGTCATCAGCTGCCCTCTTTGCTTGCAGCTGGAGGCATGAATGCCCAGGTCCTGAGGGAGGATCCAGGAGAAAGACCGTGGTACCCGCTCAAGGAGTTGATCCTATCCAAGTGGCCTAGGAACCTTCCAGCTGAGATGTTTAACATGGTTGTGGTCCGAGGCTGGAAATACCCCTGGAGTACCTGAAAGAAGCAAGTATAGGGTCTCAGCTAAGTCCCAGCAGCATCCCATGGAGGAAGCACCTCCAGAGATGAGCTTATAATCCAACAGGAGGAAGCTCTTGAAAAAAGGATCCACCACGGGTAAGAGTCACAGCAGCAGGATTAGAACTCCAATTCCAGAGAAGAAAATGACCTGACAAAAAAATCTGTAAAATGAGTATATTTAATAGTACACAGTGAAGAAGGAATCAAGCACATGAAAGGAAAAGACAGTGAAAAGAGCAACTGCAAGATAACCAAATAAATTTGTACTTTTGGGAGTTCCTGTTGTGGTTCAGTGGTAGCAAAACCAACTAGTATCCATGCTTATGTGGGTTCCATCCCTGGCTCCGCTTAGTGGGTTAAGGATCTGACGTCCGCTGTGATTCAACCCCTAGCCCGGGTACTTCCATATGTCTTGGGTGCACCTCCTAAAAAAAAAGACAAAAAAATCCCCCTCAAACCAAAATATGTATTTTTGTTGTTTTTATGGGATCCATAACATGGATGTAGTTTTAAAAAAGTTAAGAACTATAGCAGACTCTCCCCTCTGTTTTCTCCTTGTCCCCATCTAGGCAGTCACTTTGCCTCTCGAGTTGATACTTGTGTTTACTTATACATGTATAAATAACAGGCTTCTAATGCCAATTCTTGATTTTTTTTTTGTCACTTAGGCATTATTTGTTGCCTCCCACCAAATAAGTTACCCTTCTCCCTCCTCCTGGCCCCACAGAAACTTGCTGATTTTCTGAATTTCCATTCTTGCATAATAGTGGTGATTTGCATTATTACAATTGTATAAGTTTTGTTCACTGATCTCTATGGTGAAGAATGATTACTTCTTTCCTGCCCCGTTTTTTTTTTTTCTCTGGCTTTCAGAACTGTTTTGTTTGTTCTTTCGTTTACTGTGCTCTGAATCTCTTTCTTATTAAACTCGAATTCAGCAATTTTATTCCAAGCTCAACATATCCCTGTGGTATTTTCAGATACATCGCTAATTCTGTCAGTTTCTTCTTGAGAAACCTCTCACTGCCATTTGACATCCCCTAATCTGTTTGGTGGCGCTTTTCTGCTTGGTGCCCAGCCGCATCTTAGGGCCAACCCCCTTCCAATGTGGGCATTCCCAGTGCTTCCCCTGCTCTGCTGAGTCCTCTCTTCCCTGGGTACCATGTTTTTCTCTTCTTTGGTTTACATCTTGTCTTCTCTTAGCTCCCTAGGAAGGGGCACACTGGAAGAGAAGCTTTCAAGCTCAAAATGTCATTAATAAATCTTGACACTTGACTGATGTCTTAATAGGAAATTCTCAGTAAGGAAATAATGTTCCTCAAGAGTTTTGAAGGTTTTGTGTATTCTATTCTTATTTCTAGGGTTACTCTTGAAGTCCTCAACCATTCTACATCCTAATCTTTTGTGTGAAAATGCTGGAGTAATTGCTGTGGTAGGGTCTTTTTCATGGGTATATGTGCCTCCTTTCTTTTTCTTTTGCCATTTATTTTCTTCTTTTTGCTCTACTTTCTGGGAAATGCCCTCTACTTTATAGTTTACCTTTTCTATTGAACTTTTCATTCCTACTGTCAAGTTTGTTTTTAATTGTCTGAGTGTGCCTTTTAAAAATCATCCAACTCTTGTTTTATTGATCTTCTTCATAGACCATTTCTTATCTTTCTGAGAACATATTAATGATAGGTAAAAAAAACTTTGCTGGTTCTTGTGTTGTCTTCCTCCAAGGCACTTTTTTCCCCCTGTTGTTTTGGGTTTATCTTTTAGGAATTGTGTGAGTGGCGATCCTTGACAGATAGTCTGCCAAACTAAGAGTGGACGTTACCCCTGTGTTCATAGCAGCGCCATTTACAGTAGCCAAGATGTGGAAACAACCTGTGTCTCTCAACAGATGAATGGATAAGATGTGACACACACACACACACACACACACACACAAAATGAAATACTACTTGGCCATCAAGAATGAAGTAATGCCATTTGCAGCTCCATGGTTGGACCTAGAGATTATCATGCTAAGCAAAGTAAGACAGACAGACAAAGACAAATACCGTATGATATCACTTATGTGTAGAATCTCAAATATGACACAAGTGAACTTATCTATGAAACAGAAACAGATTTACTGACATAGAGAACAGAATCGTGGTTGCAAGGGGGAGAGAGGGTGCTATGGACTGGGAGTTTGGGATTAACAGTTGCAGACTATTATATACAGGATGAATAAACAGGTAGGTCCTACTGTGTAGCACAGGGAACTATATTTCAATATCCTGTGCTAAACCATAATGGGAAAAAAAAAGTGATTTAAAAAAAAGAGTAGGTGTTTAAAAGCTGACTAGACTTCTGAACATGTGGCTTGACTTCCCTCTGGGTTGGACTGGTTTTTATTTTGGTTCATTTGTTTTTGGCTGTGCCTGTGGCATGTGTAAGTTCCTGTGCCACAGCAGTGACCCAAGTCCAGGCAGATGCATCTTTAACCTTCTCAACCACAAGAGAACTACTGGGTTGGTCTGTTCTGTTAGGTGGATTGCAGTTTAATACTTCTCCTTTGGGAGTTATTGTTATGGCTCAGCAGGTTATGAACCTGACTAGTATCCGTGAGGATATGGGTCCAATCCCTGGCCCTGCTCAGTGGGTTAAGGATCTGGTGTTTCTGTGAGCTGGCTGGCTGTAGTTCTGATTCGACCCCTAGCCTAGGAGCCTCCATATGCTGTGGGTGTGGCCCTAAAAAACAATACTTCCCCATCTTTCCTCATGGGCCTCCCAGAGGAGGGCTTTCTAATCTGCCTGGAGGGTAAACACCCTGCCTGAATTTGGGGAGCTCAGTTTGGGGAGGAGGTTGAGATCTCAGCCTTTTCTTTGGAATTCTTAACTGGTCTGCCATTTTCAGCTTGGTCTTCCTCCCTTGAGCCGAGTCTGGTGTTCCTCAAATAAGAGACTGTTGCACCTTCTTCAGAAAATCAACCGTTAATGTCTGATAGGATATTTAGGGGGAAGGGCAGAGTTGAGGATAGATCTGGAGGAGTACTTTTGAAATAGACTTTGAACCAATCATTCTGTTTTCAGTCTTTTCTTTGTTACACTGTGCTAGCAGTTTTTTTCCTTTTGGTGCCCTGAGTGTAAATTGGGTTGCCTTTTTGCTTTCACATGGCTTTCTTAAGAATTTGCTTTTCTGGAGTCTATTAAATCAGTTACTACTTGCGCATATGTTTTCTAGCATCTAAAAATACATTTTTTGTTGCTTTTTCCATTTTCTTTTTCTAATGGATTTGTCTTTTTTTTTTTTTAATTCCTCTGCTCTTAGTTGAGTGAGTTTTTTATTTTTTTATTTTTATTTTTTTTTGTTATTTTTTTTTTGCCATTTCTTGGGCCGCTCCTGCGGCATATGGAGGTTCCCAGGCTAGGGGTCGAATCGGAGCCATAGCCACCAGCCTACGCCAGAGCCACAGCAACTTGGGATCCGAGCTGCGTCTGCAACCCACACCACAGCTCACGGCAATGCCAAATCATTAACCCACTGAGCAAGGCCAGGGATCGAACCCGCAACCTCATGGTTCCTAGTCGGATTCGTTAACCACTGCTCCACAACGGCAACTCCGAGTGAGTTTTTTAGATGAAGCAAAAGCAAATGTGAGGAACTCTCCTGTCATATTTCCCTGGAAGTGTCAAACAGGACAGTTTATAGTGAAAAATATAGCAAATGAATCAGAAACCAATGAGAAATAGTGGACTGTAATCTAGTCTAAGGCACTTGCCCAGCATGCAGCACAGAGTGATACTTCTTCATATTTTCTATTTAAAAGACATGGAAGTTAGAAAAACTTCCAATATAAATGAATAAGAATTCCAAAAGTAGAAAAAAGAGGAAATAGAGAATAAGCAATGACTTTACAAGTGTCTGAGACTGTTTTAGAAATGATGGAAAGAATGGAGTGTATATGTTTCATACCATTGGAGGGGAAAAAATTATTATTATTATTATCGTCTTTTTACCATTTCTTGGGCCGCTCCCACAGCATATGGAGGTTCCCAGGCTAGGGGTGGAATCAGAGCCATAGCCACTGGCCTACACCAGAGCCACAGCAACGTGGGATCTGAGCTGTGTCTGCAACCTACACCACAGCTCATGGCAATTCCAGATCCTTAACCCACTGAGCAAGGGCAGGGATTGAACCTGCAACCTCATGGTTTCTGGTCATATTCGTTAACCACTGAGCCACGACGGGAACTCTGAAAAAAAGAATTAGAGACTGACCTTATTCGGTAGACAGCAGCAGAAGTGGAAAAAAAATGATGCAGAAAAAGCATAGAAAGTGTAAAAAGTAGAAACAAATCCAAACATTTGAGTATTTAAAAAAATATAAATGGGTTAAATCCATTAAGTAAAATTCAGATAGAAATTGCATTTTAAAAATCTAGCTGTATACTAGATAAGGTAAATTTATTTATTATTTTTTTGGGCTGTGGCCATGGCATGCAGAAATTCCTGGGCCAGAGATTGAACCCTTGCCACAGCAGTGACCCTCACCATAGTAGTGACAATGCCAGATCCTTAATCTCCTGAGCCACCAGGGAATTCTTAGTAAGAGGTAAATTTAAAACATAATGGGAGTTCCCACTGTGGTGCAGTGGGTTAAGAGTGTGCCTGCAGCAGCTCGGGTCATTGTGGAGGCGTGGGTTTGATTCCCAGCCTGGCCCAGCAGGTTAAGTGATCTGGCATTGCCACAGCTGTGGCATAGGTTTCCACAATGCACAGGACAGTCCCCCACAACAAAGAATTGTTTGTCCCCAAATGTCAATAGTCCAGGGTTGACAAACTGATCTAGGCCAACATAGTTACAGGTGTTTATGAATATTCAAGGATTAGATAATCGCAATCTCATGTACTCTATTCCACTGAAAAAGAAGGATTTCTTCCTGTATTGTTTTGAGACTAGTACTACCTTGATACCAAAACCGAATAGAGAAAAACCTTGAAGATAAGTATCACTCATGTATTTAGATGTGAAAATCTTTATGATATTAATTAGCAAGCTGAGTCTGTGTTTATATAGCAAAACAGTAAATAACCATCATTACCGTATTGTGTTTATTTTAGGAGTACAAAGATGGTGTGATTAGAATAACTCTTATGAATTCACCATGTTCCTAAATTAAGAGAAGTCATAGCATTTCTCATTAGAAAAACAAAAAGCATTTGATACACTTCAAAGCAAGATGAAAGCATTTGGCAAAGAAGGGAATTGTTTTAACCTGATAAAAGGTATCTAACTTAAGATGTCTACAGTTCTAAGTGGTAAGTATTAGAGGCAGTCCTGTAAAATCTAGAATGAAGATTAGGATGCCTGCTATTACCACTTCTTCTTAACATTATTATTCTTGATGTCCCAGGCAGTTGAATAAGGCAAAAAAAAGAAATAAAAGTACACATATGGATTGCAGAGGGGAAAAAAGAAACCAGCATTACTCATGGATAGTATAGTGTGCTCTGCATGGAAAAGACAAGGGAGTCTGCAGACCCTGTTAGAAGAAATAAAAAATTTCAGCAAGCTCATTATGGATGGATTGAAGTTTAATATAGAAAAAACAGTTGTGTTCCTATACAGTGGAAATCGGGAAGTAGAATTTTTTTGGGGGGGGTAAGTGCCTGTGGCATGTGGAAATCACCAGGCCAAGGATCGAACCTGTACCACAGTTGCAACTTGTGCCACAGCTGCAGCAATGCCAGATCCTTAACCTGCTGTACCACAGGGAAATTCCCAGAAGTAGAATTTTTAATTTTCATAGTAATACCATTTCTTATAGTAACAATCCCAAAACAGTAAACCTAACATATGTATAATTCTTTAATGGAGAAAGTTGTATAAAATACATAAAATAAAATCTGAAGAGAGTAAAGCCTCTTTTCATGATTCAGCTATTACTGAAACAGTGTAAAGATATCAGTTCTACTTTGATTAACCTGAGTATATATAATTTCACTAAGAATTACAATAGTTTTTTTTTCCAGTAAAGTTAATAAGCTCTGAAATTTATATAGAGGAATAAAGGGCTAAGAATTGTTAAGGTGATTCTGAAGAACGAGGTGCATGCACTTGTCAAAACTCTAAAAATGAGAGCAGTTGAAATGATGCTATTTTTAGGGACAAACAGACCAAGGAAGTAGAATAGGGAGTTCGGAATTAGTACCACACACATATGGAAGTTTGGTATGTGAGAGAGCATCACACATCAGGGAGGGAAAAAATGATACTGGAACAATTGGCTGTCTGCATAGAAAAAATGAAAATAAATTTCTGCCTCCCACCATACACAAATACAAATTTCAAGTGACTTAAGAAATTAAACCTGAAAAGCAGGAATTTAAAATTTTTTTCTTTAAATGCCTGCACCTGCAGCATAGGGAAGTTCCCAGGCTAGGGGTTGAATTGGAGTCGCAGTTGCCAGCCTACACCACAGCCACAGCAACACCAGATCTGAGCTGCATCTTTGCCCTATGCCACAGCTTGTGGCAACACTGGATCCTTAACCCACCAAGCGAGGCCAGGGATTGAACCTGCATGTGGACACTCTGTTGGGTTCTTAACCTAATGAGCCACAGTGAGAACTCCTAGGAATTTAGAACTTATAAATGATAATATGAAAATATCCATATGACCTGTCAGTAAAGAAAGTTTTTAAATTTAAGACACAGAAAGCACCAGACATCAATACATTTAAGTACAGTTACCAAAGTGAACATTTAACATCAGTAAAATAAACATCAATAAAGTTAACCATAGGCAGACTAAAAACTTTGTATGTAAGAAAAAAATCATCTACAGCAAAATATGAGCCTCTGACTGGCTTTTATGCGTGTTTATGGAGATACACAGACTGTTCATAGCACTTTTGTTTGTAACAGCAAAAAACTGGGAAAGAGACAGATGTCCATTAACAGATTTGGTAAACTGCATCTCTTACTGTGGATCTCTATATATAGCATTACTTTTCAGCTTTATAAGATCCAATATACCCTTTTTATAACTATTTTTAACTACTTTTTACATCTATACCTATTTTCCATCTTAAACTTCTAGGAGTTCCCATTGTGGCTTAGCAGGTTACAAACCCGACTAGCATCCATGAGAACATGGGTTCCATACCTGGCCCCACTCAGTGGGTTAAGGATCTGGCATTGCTGTGAGCTGTGGTGTAGATCGCAGATGCGGCTCAGTTCTGGCATTGCTGTGGCTGTGGCGTAGGCTGGCAGTTACAGCTCCGATTTGACCCCTAGCCTGGGAACTTCTATATGCTGCGGGTATGTCCCTAAAAAAGACAAAGCAAAACAAGCAGAAACTTCCAACTATACATACCATTTACAAAAATAGTACAAAAAAATCCTAAATACAATATAATGGAGAAATAAAATAAAGGTAATTTTGGAGTTTTCTTGTGGTGCAGTAGGTTGAGGATCTGGCATTATCATTGCAGTGGCTCGGGTGGCCCTTGTGGTGCAGGTTAAATCCCTGGCCAAAATTTAAAAAGAAATATAATTTTGAAGAAAATGGTGTATCTTTGAATATATAAATGCTTGGTGTGATGATATTATTAGCTTCAACTAAGGAGTTAATAGTTTATACCTGTGTATAAGGAAGAAGCTGGGATCTGGGAGAGATAAGATCCCATTGTTGATATTTTGCTTTGTAGGACATTTTGACAGAAATAAATAAGGCTAAATAGATAGATTGGTATGCATATGTAGAGTCATCTTGAATATAACAGCTTCAAGGACAGATTGATAAAATGTTTTGAATTGGTGAGTTCCTATTGTGGCTCAGTGGGTTATGAATCTGACGTCGTGTACATGAGGATATGGGTTTGATCCTGGCCCTGCTCAGTGGGTTAGGGATCTGGCGTTACTGTGAGCTGTGGCGTAGGTTGAAGATGCGGCTTGAATCCTGCGTGCCGTGGCTGTGGCATAGGCTGATAGCTGCAGCTCTGATTCAACCTCTAGCCCGGGAACTTCTGCAGGCTCTGGGTGTGGCCATAAAAAGAAATGTTTTGTATTGTGTCTTGAAAACTTGGAATGGAGTTGATACTGGGGACCTAATTTTTTGAATTGGCTTATATTTCTCCTCTTTGTTAAGGTCTGACTAAATCAACCAAGGATATTCTCTTCTTGATAACATTATATTTTCTGTTAAAAATAAATCAATGTAGGGAGTTCTTGCTCTGGCACAGTGGGTTAAGAATCTGGCTGTGGCTTGGGTTGCTATGGAGATGCATGTTCAATCCCATGGCCTGGTGCAGTGAGTTAAAAGGTCTGGCGTTGCTGCACGTGCAGCTCAGATTCAATCCCTGGCCTGGAAATGTCTATATGCCATGGATGTGGCCATAAAAAAATTACTTTTGGCTGCATGTTGAAGTTCTCAGGCCAGGGATTGAACCTGTCTGTGCTACCATAGCCATCTAAGCTGCTGCAGTGACAACACCAGATCCTTAACCCCCTGCTACCAGAGAACTCTTAAAATCAATGTATATTTAAAATTACAGTAAAGAAAACAAAACAAAACTCTCCCATATAGGGAAAATGGAATTGAGTTCCAGGCTCAGGTAATTCTTTGCCTAAATGAGTACCCTGTGGGTTGTCAGAAATCTATGGGACAAGAGAAAATTTTTCATTGTGTAGGAATCTTCAACATTTTAGAATATTAAGATCCCTGGCTCCCTCCCATTCCCTAAATACCATCATTTGCCCAGGCCAAAGTTTAATATCCATTGACAACCCTTCCCATTTCAGACATTCCCCCTATTGCCCCATTGGGACAATGCATGGATCTGAAAATATGTCATAAGACAGTGATTTAATATGCATGCACAGATCTGAACCTCTAACATTCATGGATCTGAAAACAATGCTGATGAATAGAAAAGAATCCACCAATGATATAATCTTAACTAATAGAATGTATTGTTAGTGGATATTTGAGTATAACAACAAACATGGGAGTGATCAGGTAAACTCAGGAGGATAGCTATCTTGGGATGGACAGACAAAAGGGATCCATGAAGGATGTACAGAAAACTCTTGACTGTGATGTTTGTAATACTCCCACCAAGAAACCCAATCCAAACCAAAATAAAATACCCTACTTTGGAGTAAATAGAGTGAAATGTTAGTTTGTCAAAACTGAGTAGGCATTGTGTATATTGGTATTCATTCTTTTATTGTTGAATCTTGGCAATGTAATTTCTAGTGAGACAGTGAAGCAAGAGGATGACTGAGACAAAGGTCAGATAAATGGTTAAGACTGTATCTATACCTTTTGGTTACTTCCCCCTCTGTTTTTGTTTGTTTGTTCTTTTGGTGATTGTTTGCTGATTCCTTGCTATGAATCAGTAGCCTTTCCTTTCCCCTCCCTTCTCTTTCTCATGGCATCTAAAAGCCATCAATGAACATAATCTTTCCATATACTCTTTCCATGTATCTTCCCCCTTTAAAATATTATATAGCATCTACATTGTCAGGTCATATAGATATTACGTATTCTGTTGTATTCCTTATAACCATCATTTCGTCTTAGTTCTTTTTTTTGTAGTTTAAAGGTCAAATTTATTAGGAGATTAAGAGATGTATTATACACAGACTGTGAATGCTGCACAGCTGACTTTATTCACAGTCACTCACAGGGATATCATCAGTGCCAATGTATTTTGTGGATACTCTTGTTATTTTGTTCCAGGAAAAGTTTGAACCATAAGACTTGAACTTGGGTTTTGGAACCTTTCTCTCTTCAATGTCTAAGTTCCATCCATTTTTTTTCTGCAAAGGCAACTGCGTCTTCTTTAGTACAGAATTTGGTCCTGTGCCAGCTTCCATGTGGAAGTGCTCAATGACCTGGTCGGAACCTTGGAAACAGAAATGGTACAGCCACTGCCCTTATCCCCCACAATGCTTGCCTCAGCACCATGGACATTGAGACCACTGCCATCTTGCTGCAGACAAACACCAGCTGTCTTAGTTCCACAGCTAAAAATATTGGACTTTTTTGCCACACCCCTGGCATGCACAAGTGCCCAGGCCAGGGATTGAACCTGGGCCTTAGCAGCTGCCCAAGCCACAGCAGTTACAGTACCAGATCCTGAGTCCACTGAGCCACACTGCTATTCCTTATACTGATGTATCATTTTAGTTCTTTCCCCATAGATTCTTCAGGGAGAGTTCATGGGAACAACATTGCTTGAGTTCTTACATGTCTATAATATTTTTCTGTGACCTTTGTATGTGAAGGTCATTTTGTCTGACAAAATCCTGGGTTCACATCCCTCTCCAAATGTCTTAAATATATTAAATCATTATCTTATGACATAAAGCATTGCTATTAACTGTTGATAGCACTCTGATTTCTCTCTCTCTCTTTTTTTTTGTGTTTTTGCCTTTTCTAGGGCCATTCCCGCGGCATATGGAGGTTCCCAGGCTAGGGGTTGAATCGGAGCTATAGCCGCCGGCCTACACCAGAGCCACAGCAACGTGGGATCCAAGCTGTGTCTGTGACCTACACCACAGTTCACGGCAACACTGGATCCTTAACCCACTGAGCAAGGCCAGGGATCGAACCCACAACCTTATGGTTCCTAGTTGGGTTCGGTAACCACTGAGCCATGACAGGAACTCCCTGATTTTTCTCTCTTAATTTGATCTTTTTCTCATATGCCCAAATATTAACTTTTAAAAAAAATGACCAAGATGCTTGTCAAATTGTGTCTTGGTTATAACTCTTGAGGGTCAACTTTTCCCAGGTACAAGGTGTAGCTTGATCTCTTTTCTATTTCAGAAACGTTTTCTTGAATTATAGTTTTAGTATTTATTCTGTTCTATTGCTTTGATTTTATACCTTAGGAACTTTTGGTGTAGGTGTATTGGATTTTCTTTGCCTGTCATCTATTTATCTGTTAGTTTTCCTCTAATCTTTTTATCTTTCTTTTCTTTTTGAGTTTAAAGATTTTCCTCCTTTCCATTTTCTAGAAAATAGTATTACTGGTTTTTTGGCCTTGTGTTCCTTTATCACTGAAATGAACACTTTTTGGGTTTTAAGGCTTTTCTGAGTTCTATCATTTATTTTTTCAAATATTTTATTTCTCTAATCATGTTTCTGAAATTTTAAATTCTGTTTTATATATACATGTCTTTTTCATACGTGTCACTTTATTTCTCTGCGCTTGTTTTGAATTACTATGTTAGTGTTTATGTCACTTTGATGAGCATGTTTTTCTGGTGTGCATTCACCATATAAAAGGATATTTTTTTCTGCTTCCCATTCTTTTATTTTGTTGAATAATATTTGAGGGCAGTCTTTTTCTGTGACTCATGTTTAAGTGAAACAAGTCTTCCTGTACTTCTATGAGGAAAGGTAATTCTGGAGAGCTTTTTGAACATAAGAGCTTCTAGAATTCTTTCTCTCTCTCTTTTTTTTCCCTTCCATAAAGTGATTTAAAATATAGCCTCCTTCTTTGGGTCTGCCTCCTAGTCTTTGGTTTTGCTCCTGTTCCTCACTTTTCATTATTAAGGAGATTTCCTTTGCCCCAGCTATTTCTGGCCTGTTTAGTTTGTATTCTGCATCTAGTCATTTTTTTTTCAGTTTGGAGCCCTGTCATTTGCTTGGTTAGTTCAGCACACACAGCTTCAGCAGACTTTACTGCTTTTTCTATGTGCTGGCCCACAAGTGGGGCCTTGCAAGACTTTCTCTGTTTGAGCAGTCTTTCTCAGATTGACTTACTACTCATTCCAGTCACTGTTGATTTGAGGGTTTTCCCTTCTGTTTCTTCCTGATCACTGTTGATAGTATGCAGGTAAGTGTTCATATTCTATGCTTACTGGCAATACCCTTCACCTAGTTTTGTTTGTAAATGTTTTTGGTTTTTCTATCTCAGTTTCTCATTTTTTTTTTTTTTTTGCCACACCTTCGGCATGTTGAAGTTCCCAGGCCAGGGATCAAACTCATTGCCACAGCAGCAATCCAGGCCTCTGTAGTGACAGTCTTGGATCCTTAACCTGCTGCACCTCAGGAGGGCTTCTTCTCTGATGTTTTTATGGGGGAATTCAGGGAGATTAAAAACTAAAACAAAATACTGCTTATGACCATTTTTATCTTGCCAGAAAATCTTGGAGTTTATATTTCTTACCAGGGTACCTTTTCCATGATGTACTTTCTTTTTTTCTAAATCCAGGGAAATTTCTAGCATTTCTGTTCATTGCATTTAGAAACACTGAAGCATTTTAATTTTTTTTTGTCTTTTTAGGGCCATATGGAGGTTCTAGGCTAGGGGTCTAATCAGAGCTGTAGCTGCTGGCCTACGCCACAGCCACAGCAACGTGGGATCTGAGCTGAGTCTGTGATCTACACCACAGCTCACGGCAGTGCCAGATCCTTAACCCACTGAGTGAGGCCATGGATTGAACCCGTGTCCTCATGGATGCTAGTAGGGTTTGCTAACCACTGAGCCATGAATGGAACTCCAGTAGCATTTTAATTTCTAATTTTTTTTTTTTTGCTTTTTAGGGCCACACCTGCAACATATGGAAGTTCCCAGGCTCTAGGGGTCAAATAGGAGCTACAACTCCTGGCCTGCACCACAGCCATGGTGGCAACTTGGGATCTGAGCCATGTCTATGACCTAGACCACGGCTCATGGCAATGCCAGATCCTTAACCCACTGAGTGAGGCCAGGGATCAAACCCACGTCTTCATGGATACAGTCCGGTTTATAACCTGCTGCGCCACAATGGGAACTCCTTGTAGCATTTTTAGATACGTGAACTTTGTTTGATGAAGTACCTTTTCAAAATGGAGACTTATTTATTTATTTATTTTTGCCACACCCATGACATATGGAAGTTCCCAGGCCAGGGGGCAAATCTGAGCCATAGCTGTGACCTATGCCACAGCTGCAGCAAAGCCGGATCCTTAACCCACTATGCCACAGCAGAAACTGCTGTGTTTTTTTTTTTTCCTTTTTGGAAAAAGAGTGTATATGTAGCATTTTGTGAGCTCTGGATCTAATCTCAGGTTATTCTTTACTATGAATGAGGAAATACAGTATTAAAACTGAAGAGATATTTATTAAGTTGATGTACTAGTCTCCTGAAAGCAGAGCCTTAAACTTTACATGTCCCATAAAGAGAGCATTCCTAGGGAATGATTTTTAAATTACAAAATATGGCTATTTTTTGTTCTAAGCAGGAACAGATGCAATTTATTTCTGGTGAAATAAATTCTTAGATGCCAGTAGATCTCATTACATTTAAGTAATGAAGTCACCATGCTAAGGACACTGGTCCTTCCGTTCTAATAGTGCCAGTGCCCAGTACATAGGGCAGCGGGAAGGTCTTTCTTCCTAGATACCACCATGTCTATATTGTCATCGTGGAGGTTCTTCACTCTCTTTAGGTAAATTCTAATGTTCCTCCAGGCTTTGTTTGAATACATCTGCCACTGAGATTCTAGTAACTTAGACCCAGTTTATGGTGCCCAATCCTAATTTTAACAAATATCCCTCTGCCTCATGGTTAGCTGAAGTGTGCATTTTTCTCACTTCTGCTTCTTAATTATTATTTTATTAGCCAACATTTATCAAGCCCATATGTGCTGGGCACTGTGCTAAGTGCTTTACACACATGATTATTTAAAATTTTTATGGCAGTGCTCTGAGGAAGCTTTATCAACTCCACTTTGTAGGTCAGGATTTTAAGGCTCAGAGCCATCATGGAACTTCTGTAGGTCGCAGAGCTAGTGAGAGATAGAGATTGTATTTGCATCCTGACCAGCTTCACTGTAGAGTTTGGGCTCTCAGCCATGGGATGAATCATCACGTTCCATAAAGCAGATCTTAAGTGTGAGCTTATCTTGTTGCCTTGTCACCTCTGGAGAAGTTCCTGTCGTGGCTCAGCAGAAATGAATCTAACTGGTATCCATGAGAACGCAGGTTCAATCCCTGGCCTTGCTCAGTGGGTTGTTGCCATGACCTGTGGTGTAGGTTACGAATGCGGCTTGGATCCTGCATTGCTGTGACTGTGGTGTAGGCCAGCAGCTGTAGCTCTGATTCGACCCCTAGCCTGGGACCCTGCATATGCCTTGGGTGTGTCTCTTAAATGACAAAAGATAAATTAAAACTAAGAATCTCGGACTCTTCTGCTTTTCCTCTGTGGGATGGATTTTAGAATCCACTGTCTGGGTCAGCCTTGTCTGGACTTTCAGGTGACAGGTATCCTGTTTAAAGTAATGCTCAGGAGTTCCCGATGTGGTGCAGTGGGAATCTGAATCTGACTGCAGTGGCTTGGGTTGCTGCAGAGGCATGGGTTCAATCCCTGACCTGGTGCAGCGAGTTAAAAGATCTGGTGTTGCCACAGCTGCAGCTCAGAATTCAATCCCTTGCCTGGGAATTTTCATATGTCATGGATGTGGCCATAAAAACATAAAGTGAGGCTCAGAGGTGAAGATTGTCCTCTAAATTATGGGGTAGAAACTTCATCACAGTGTAGGCTCTGGTTCAGTGTTGGGTCACCTAAAATTGCTGGAGTTTTAAAGCAGTGTTTACATTTATTTTATTTTTTATTCTTGTTCTTTAGGCAGGGGCCATACCAGTACCTGCTGATGTTGATGGTTTTTGGATGAAAGAATAAGCATTCCGGAGCCTAGAGGATAAGAGGAATGGCAGAGTCTCTATCAGAAACAAGGGGCTAGAGAAAAAAGATGGCTCTGGCAGCAGTGATGAGGGGGAGGCTGAGCAGAGGCAGAAGATGACTTCAGTTGAGTGATACTGAGTTTAGCTCCTAAACTCACTTGGAGAAGAAAACAGCTGTTGGTCAGTGTGAATTGTGAGCCTAGAGAGTGAAGTAATTGCAGATGGATAGATAGACTTTGGAGGTATTTGCATCAGGGCAGTGGAGTGGGTAACAGCCTAGGATCATGATGAGAGAGAAAGTGCTGGGGGCTGAGTTGTGTCCCCCAAATTCATATGTTGAAGCCCTGAACCCCAAGTATGATATTTAGAGATGGGGCTTTTGGGGGATGATTAGGTTTAGATGAGGTCAGGTGGGTAGGGCCCTCATAGGGATCAGTGACCTTAGAAGAAGGGGAAGAGGCACCAGAAAGCTTGTTCTCTCCCTCCACGTGCACCAAGGAAAAAAGGCTGTGTGGGGACACAGCAAGAAGGTGGCCAACTTTACCCCAAAGAGAGGGCCTTCACCAGGACCTGGCCCTGTTGGCACCTCAATCTTCAACTACCAGTCTCCAGAACCTTGAGAAATAAATTCTTGTTGTTTAAGCCACTCAGTCTGTATATTTTGTTATGGTAGGAGCTGATGAAGGTGGGAAGAGGGCAGAAGACAGAATTCGGAGAATGACTCTTTTTGGTGGGTGTTGGGAGCAGACAGTAAGACACCAGCAGAAGACTCAGAGGTCAGAAAAGTTGGAATGGAATGTATCAGTTTCCTGTGGCTGCTCTAACAAGTTATTGCAAACTGGGTGGCTTAAAACAACAGGAATTTATTCTCACCATTCTGAAGCCCAGAAGTCCAAAATCCAGATCACTAGAGGGAAATCATTTATCAGTAGGGCCATGCTCCCTCAGAGGCCATGTAGAAGCATCTGTTCTTGGACCCTTCTGTTTTCTGCTGGCTGCCAGCATTGTTGGCTCATGCCTGCATCACTCCTGTCTTCAAGGCCAGTATCTTCCAATCTCTCTCTGCTCTGCCTTAATATCATCTTCTCTTCTGCAGCTGTGTGTCACATCTCCCTCTGCCTCTCTCAGAAGGACATTTGTGATGGCATTTTGGGTCCACTTGAATAATCTAAAAATCTTCATCTAAGGGTCTTGATCACATGTGCAAGGACACCCCCTCCCCCTTTACTACCTAGGGAAACATTCACAGGTCCAGGTATTAGCATGTGGATATCTTTTGGGGGGGGTATTTTTCAGCCTGTCACAGGAAACAAAAATTTGTATACAAGGAAACCAAATAAAGCACTTTAAGAAAGGAGGTATATCTAGTGGTGAGGAGACTGTCATTGAATTTGGCCTTCCGGAAATCACAATATGACAACTATATGTCAGAGAGCTGAGCCTGGAAGGCAGGCTATCAAGAGATGGGAGTGGGCATTGGAGAAGGAGAAGGACCGTCTGTTGGAGAAACTTGGAGGCACCTCAGGATTATATAAAAAGATTGTATGTGTGGTGTGTGTGTGTTGTTGGAGTTGGGTTGTTTTTTTTTTTAGATCCGATGAATAACATTCATGTCCTTTTTTCTTTTTTTTTTTTTTTTGGCTGTCTCATGGCTTATGGAGTTCCGAGGCCAGGGATCAGATCTAAGCTGCAGATGCACCCTATGCCATATCCTTTAAGCTACTGTGCTAGGCTGGGCATTGGACTTGTGTCCTGGTGCTGCAGAGATGCCAGCAATCCTGTTGGGCCACAGTGGGAACTCCAATCATGTCCATTTTCTCCACCCAGGTCCAGAGCTGATTGAGGGATGGGTAAAGAGAAGTTAAGCAGATGGTGAGCAAAGTTATCAGCTGTCTTGCTGATAAACCCAAATTGGAGAATGGGGCTTTCCATGGAGCCACAGGGACTTCTTTACATTGGTGCCTAAATGAGACATGCCTAGCGACTGGGTCGTTGCCTGCTCCAGGGAGACAGGGAGATAGGGGTTACCTGGCTCAGCCTGTGGATCCCGGGTTGACTCAGGGGCTGCCTTGCAGAGGCAGCAGCAGGAAGATGAGGGAGGGATTTGCTCTGCCAGTTCTTGACACTCACCATGCATTTCATTTGCTCCCCTACTCTCACCAGAGCCTCACCTGGACTCGGGGTCCTCTTTGCCCTTTGCACAGACCAGCAGCCTAATGTGCCTCTCTTGGTTGTGTCAGGGCATCTCCCCCATCACATTGTGAGCACCCCCATAGCAGGTATTGTGCTCTTCTGTTGGATGTTGCCAGCTCCTGTGACACTGCCTACCTGGAGCCTGGAGATGGGCAGTCAGGGTTTGTTGAGGACATTGATGAGTAAGTTTTCTCTCATTATTCAAGGTCCCCACCCTTATTTTCATAGTATATTTGGGTCTCTTCAATATTTGCATTTTTTTCGTATTAGTCTTTGCACTGCTGGGAACAGCCATAATTTTGATGGTACGTTATCTCATGAGTGAACCTGAAAGTTCTTAATTGTCTGAGCTGTGGTCAGAAGGAAGGCTTGGGGTTTCTAATAATTTTCTCGAGGTTCTGAAGAATTGAGTGGTTTTTCCTCTGATGAACTAAATCTGTCCTTCACCTGGATTAGTGACTTTTTAATGAATTGCTGATGTAGCAAAAATTTGATAAATCAGTGGATTATCAGTTGATGTTAAAGCAAAGGGGCAGGATGAACTTAACTTCTGGGCAATATATGCAGTTCTTTGGAGAAACCACGTTTTTAAGGTGGGGGGCTATACTTGCCTTAAATATAAATGAAAGGGGGACGTTCATTTGAAATAAAGTCTATCTTAGTAACTTGATGGTACTTTGGACTGTTAAAATTTAGGAAGCCATAAAATTTGGCCAGAAAAGCTCAAACTATTAGCTTTTCTAACTGTATCTGTCCCACTTAACTCACTCGTAGGTACCAGGGAAAGCTGAACTGCAGATGTTTTCCCCAGCTCTCTGTTCCAGCCCTAGAGCAAGTCTCTGGCCCCCTGTTTTCCCTTGAGTGGAGGCAGCCCTTTTCAGAAGGGGCAGCTTGGAGGGTATGGTACAGCACTGATTATTTGAGGGTCAGAGCTGGATGAACTGTGTGGCTAAAGCAGCACTAATAGAAATAAAATAGAAGTTGAGCCACAAATAATTGGCCACATAGGCAAATAAATTCTTTTCCATGAGCTACATTAAAACAAAGTAAAAAGAAATAGGTAGAATTAACTTCCTTGATGGAGTTAAAGATCCAGTGTTGTCACTGCTGTGGCTCAGGTTGCTGCTATAGCGTGGGTCAGATCCCAGGCCCAGGAACTTCCACATGCCATGGGTGTGGCCAAAAAACATGAACCTCATTGATATTTTTATTTACTCCAGCCTATCCAAAATATTATACTAGCATTTGATAATAAACTATAAGAATTATATGTAAGATATTTTATATCTTTTTCATGATGAATCTTTGGCATCCAATGTATGTTTCATATTTAAAGCACATTTCCCTTTGGACTAGCCACATCTCACATATACGACAGTTCCATATAGCTCATGGCTACCCTGTTGGACACTATTGTTCAAAAGGGTGTG
Organism: Phacochoerus africanus; assembly: GCF_016906955.1. Classification (NCBI taxonomy): domain Eukaryota; kingdom Metazoa; phylum Chordata; class Mammalia; order Artiodactyla; family Suidae; genus Phacochoerus; species Phacochoerus africanus. The sequence continues at coordinate 81,689,273 of NC_062546.1, forward strand.
CGGGAAGATCCTCCATTGTTCAGTATTATGAGATATTTGAGTAGGATTGATGCTTTTAAAATTGAAGGTCAGTTTTTCTATTGCTGCTGAACATCTATTGCTTCCCTGGAAATAAGCAGAGTGTCTTTTTTTTTTTTTGCTTTTTAGGGCCGCACTTGTGGCACATGGAAGTTCCCAGGTTAGGGATCACATCGGCCGGCCTATGCCACAGTCACAGCAATATGGAATCCGAGCCTTATCTGTGACCTACCCCATGCCGGATCCTGGACCCACTGAGCGAGGCTAGGGATCGAACCTGCATCCTCATGGATACTAGTTGGATTGCTTTCTGCTGTGCCATAACGGGAACTCCCAGCAGAGTGTCTTTGAATGCTTCTACTGGAGAATTGGTTATAGCTGAGGGATTTGGGTAATGGGAGAACTAAAATTATTTCCTCCCCAAACTCCAATCAATAAATGATGTAACCATTTTTACCTTTTGAAGAAGATTTTGAGGATGAATCCATTCACATATAGAAAGACTGGGAGAATGTAGGGACTGGTATAAAGAGGAAGTTGATAGGGACTAGAGATTTTTAGGTTTCTCCATTCTGGTTGATTGCTTGTTTTTTTTTTTTTTTTTTTTTTTTTTTGCTATTTCTTGGGCCGCTCCCACGGCATATGCAGGTTCCCAGGCTAGGGGTCCAATCGGAGCTGTAGCCACCGGCCTACACCAGAGCCACAGCAACGCAGGATCTGAGCCGCGTCTGCAACCTACACCACGGCTCACGGCAGCGCCAGATTGTTAACCCACTGAGCAAGGGCAGGGACCGAACCCGCAACCTCATGGTTCCTAGTCAGATTCGTTAACCACTGCGCCACGACGGGAACTCCTGATTGCTAGTTTTTATGGTATATTCTGTGTTCCTATTATGGGGATATTCCTTTTGTTTTATTTTCTGGCTGTCAGCCTCTCAACCCCTCTCCTGTGTTTGGAGACTCCCTATTTGTGTCCTAATGGGACAGGGAAGGCTCTGGAAGAAACTTGGATTCTTAGGATTGAGGCACATAACCAAAGCTAAAGCAATTAGAGGTCCCTGTGTGGGGTGTGAGTCTGGTGGGACTGTCCTTTAAAGTTCCCTCCAGTGTTGAAGGTGACATCAGCATCCAGGGCTCCATGGCAGAGCTGCCACCTTGGCCAAGAGTTGAGTGACCATTGGTGGATTTCTTTTCTTTCCTTTTCTTTTTTTTTTTTTTTGGTCTTTTTAGGGCTGCACCCATGGCATATGGATGTTTCCAGGCTTGGGGTCAAATTGGAGCTGCAGCTACTGGCCTACACCACAGCCACAGCAATGCCAGATCCGAGCCAAGTCTGTGACCTACACCATAGCTCACAACAACGCCAGATCCTTAACCCACTGAGCAAGGCCAGGGATTGAATCTGCGTCCTCATGGATAATAGTTGGGTTCATTACCACTGAGCCACAACAGGAACTCCATCAGTGGCTTTCTAACCAGAGTGATCTGGCCGTGCTCTCGGCTCTGTGCTCAGCACCTTACCTCCCTGAGTTTCCACCAGCTTCCAGTGCTTGCTTTATCATCCTTCCAGTCAGTTCAATGAACTCCACCCTCCTTCCAGGTTAGATCCCTTCTACTTGTTAATTAGAGTTGCTGGGTGGTGTTGGCATCCAAAAATTAAGTTCCTTGGGTTTGGGAATTGTTTCTATATGTCTTAGTACTTCCCATGGGACTTTGCGTGTAGTTCAATATTCCATTATTTGGCTGATAAGGGAAATTCTGCTTTTTTTTTTTAAACCAGTGGTCCACTGGTAAAAGATCACTGGGTGCATAAATGCTGACCATGGTGTGTGTGATTTATAAAGAATTGACCTCCACTTGTAATAGCCTGCTTTAACTGTCAGCTGGATCAGGCATTTCACAGTTGAATGTCATTTAAGTATTGCCACCTCTGCTATCTACATACTGTCCCCTTCCATCCTTCCATCTTATATAGCTTCATCTTACCTGGGAGGCAGCCACTTCCTAGAGGTTCTTCTGTGCTTTACTGTAAACCCTGAATTTCTAGAAGTCATCACTTTTTGGCATTTCTCTCTACTTATTTTAGTAGGTGGAGATGTTAACTCTCTTCCCTGTTGGGAGAGAATACTTCCTGGGTCTCTTGTGTTTCTGCATGACTTGCAAGCAGAGATCCTAACTTCCCTTGTTTCTGATTGTCTTTGCAAAGATATTTGTACAGTGAGTAACCTTGTAAGTATAGATAGTATCTCCTCCAGAGCAGAGGGCAGGCTTGCTTACTGCCTTGGAAGAAGAAATAGTGTTTTCCTCCAGAGCAAAGATCAGGCCTGCCTATTGCCTGTAATGAAAGATTTAGCTTCTCAAAACTTGGGGTTCCTCTCTCACAACACAGCCTGCTGTGTGTGCAGGTATCACCAGGGCCTCTGTGCATGGTCGGGGGATTGGAGGCTTTGAGAGTAGAAGGAAAAATGGTTACCGCTATTGCTGTGATTAATAAATTGTCCCTTGACTCTGACCCCAAAGACCCCCCATTATGTCTCTGGCCAGCATCCATGAAACTGGCTGGCTAACTTTTAATTTGTAAGGCTTAACTCTTTATAACTTTTCATTTTCATCTCCCCAGTTTTCCCAGTATTATGGTTTTTGGTTAAATCCATATTGGGTATACTTATAATTTTGATTATATAAAAATTGTATACTAGTGAATGAGCTGAGTGGCATGCTATATCTCCTTTTCTCCACAACTCTTTTTGCTCCTTAAGTAATTAATTGCCTTTTAGAAATATTCACTTGATGAGTTTTCTTTAATCTCTGGTCAAGTCTTCCCTTGCTTTCTAACAACTCTATAATGTATAAAAAAGAACTCATAGGTAGATTGTCAGATGATCTATTAGTTCTCCCTAACCCCAACCCCAACCCCAACCCTAACCCCAACCCCTAACCCTAACCCTACTCCTTTTTTAAAAAAAATATTATTGAAGTGTAGTTAATTTACAATTTCATATTAATTTCTGCTGTATAGCAAAGTGATTCAGTTATATATATATACACACACACACATGTATATATACATACACATACATCCTTTTTTATATTTCTTTCATGTTTTTTTTTTTTTTTTGATCTTTTTGTCTTTTTAGGGCTGCACCCACTGCACATGGAGGTTCCCAGGCTAGGGGCCTAATTGGATGAAACCCGCGTCCTCATGGACGCTAGTCGGGTTCACTAACCACTGAGCCATGAGGGGGAAGTCCCTCATTTATGTTTTATCATAGTGTATTGAATGTAGTTCCTTGTGCTATCTAGTAGGATCTTGTTGTTTATCCATTCTGTATATAATAGGTTGCTTTTGCTAATCCCAAACTCCCCCCTGCCCTCCCCCCCTCCCCCGCAACTACAAGTCTATTCTCTATATCTGTGAGTCTGTTTTGTAGCTAAGTTCCTTCGTATCATGTTTTAGATTCCACATATAAGTTATATCTGGAGATCTACCCCTTGGAACAGCCACTGTCCTGTTCTGATAGATAAAGATTGCTTTGGGGGCTGTACATCTGCTTCTGCTGAGCCTGATGGCTGCCTCCCAACCCCTATTTGGAACCCTCTTCTCCACTCCTCCTTTTGCTTTTGAGGCTGGGTCAGTTGCGTTTTCTCTTCCTTAACTTCAGCTGTCTGTGTTGTCTGTGTAAAACTTCCAGCAAGTGATATATGAGCAGAGGTTTATCGGCTGGTGCTGGATTTAGGGAAAAGTTTTGCTTTCCTGCTGAAAAGGATGAGAAGGACCCAGATGTTTTTCCTTTCCTCCTGGTTTGAATATGGGTATGAAACCAGTAACCATTTCTTTGAACAGGACAGAGGGTAGGACAGAGGGACAGGAGGGTAGGGTCCTTGGCTCAAGCCATACCTATCCCTAGTTTTGCCCTAGGCATTCTTTTTGTAACACGAATCCGTATATTTCCTTTTTGTTTGGATTTTCCATCTCTTATAATGGAAAAATCCAAATGATTGTAAAACCTATTTGCTCTCACTGACCAGGTAATGGAGAGTATGGCCATGTTCAAGAATCTAAAAGGTGGTAGTTTGAGAAAATAGGCTTAAGGATTATGTGATTGATTTGTAGACTGAAAATCCTTTCCTTGTTTTTTGACTGTATTTCCTCCTGCCATGTTCCTTTTGTAATAGTTTTATAGTGATTGCATGAAATGCTGATGGAAAGAGGTAGAAGGTGAGGGCTGTGGATCTCATCAAGCTGCTACTGCTGGAGCTTATAGTGACTTTTCTGGAAAATGCCTTACTTTACAGCTCATACAGATGTAACATGATGCCAAATTATGCTTTATTACTCATAAATAATTCATTTCCATAATTTGACATTCCTAGCATTCTGAATTGCTGTTTTTAGCAAAGAGCAAAATTGTTGCCCCCAAATGTCTCATCATAAAAATTTCTAATTACTTTTATTTAGTTTTTCCCTTTTTAGGGCTGTACCTGGGGCATATGGAAGTTCTAAGGCTAGGGGTGGAATTGGAGCTGCAGCTGATGGCCTACGCCACAGCCACAGCCACTTGGTATCCAAGCCGAGTCTGCCACCTACACCACAGGTCACGGCAATGTCAGAGCCTCAACCCACTTCGAGGCCAGGGATTGAACCCGCATCCTCATGGATACTAGTCAGATTTGTTTCCCCTGCGCCACAACAGGAACTTCCTCTAGTTACTGTTGAGTTCTTAATGGGTTGTTTTACTACCTACCTAGAGGTCTTTCTGGATTAGAAATTCCTGTGTTATTCAGTATGTTCATTCAGATGGTTTGGTTAGAGGAAGAGAGTCCTGAGTGGTGGGTTTGTAGTAGAGGTCTAGGACAATTAGGTGGGAATTTTGAGAATCAGTTTATGTTTTTGAGAGTCCGACATCTCTAGGGTGGAATGGCTGGCTTCAGGAACTGACCCAGCCATGATCTTTAAACAATACTGTGTTTGACTTTGAGTGGACACACATTCAGCCAGGTACTTCGCCAACTCTGAAGCGGAGGGAAAGTGTGGAGAAGCAGATCCTGTTCTAGTTATTTCATGACATCAGTGAGGTAAGGCTAGGAAGATTGAGAGTTAGATTGAAGAGTGGACATCTTTGGATTTTTTTGGTTTGTTTTTGTCTTTGTTTTTTGTTTTAATTTTCTTAAAGTATAGCTTGACTTACAGGGTTGTGTTAGTTTCAAGTGTACTGGATTGCCATGTTTGTGTGGACTTTGATTGTGGGGGCTAATTCATTCTGCTCTTTGGCTGTCTCTCTGTGTTTCCAGAACCCTAAGGCTGTTGGGCACCATTTTATTCTTGTGCCGTTTTGTTAGGCAGCTGTGGGGTCCAGCATCACCAGCTGATGTCTTAACCCCAAGGGTGCCCCGTGCTCATGGACTTCCCTCAGGAGAAAATGCCCTTCCCATTGTCCCTAGCCTTGAGAGAATTTTCCACTCCTCCAAGGCTCTGCCTGAGCCTTCGTTCGTGCTTACGGTCAGAGTTAATTCTCATCCTTCTCCCCACTTAGGCTTCTATAGCACTGCTGCTTGTGGTTTTACTTGGTGGTCATTTCACCTTGTCTTGGAGTTGGATGTGTCTGTAACCCTCACTAGAGGAGCCCCTAGAAGGTAAAGTTTGTGACTGACCCATCGTTTCAGTTATTAGTAGATCAGTTCAGCATTTGTTAAGAGAATGGATGGATAGGGAGTATATATAATACGGCAAAGACCAAGAGCTGCTTGTTCTCTCTATGACCTGGGACAGCTTGCTGAACTTTTCCACGTCTTACCTTTTTCACCTGTAAAGCAAGATAAAGAGTACTCATAAAACGTTGTGGTGAGTATTGGAGCTAATGCATGCTGCTGCTTAGGATGCATACACAGAAGGGGCAATGGTCATCATCAGTTGTTGCTAACAAATTGTCCCATTTTACTGCTTTTGTATTTACCATGAGTTAAACTGTATTCTTGAGACCACTTAAAACCGATGGCAGAGTGTACAAAATGGGTTTCCTCTGTGTTCCCAGTGGTGAGGATCTTAATGTTGACATGTCAAGTTTAGGGAATTGCTGAGGCAAGTCACCCTACTGCCCTCATTGTCCTTTTACCTGTTGCTGGCCATGGTGGTTTTCATAGCAGAATCCGATCACTTGCCCCTCTCTTCCCAACTCCTGTGCTTACCAAGCACCTGCCGTGAGTCTAGAGTCTGCGCTGGGGACACAGTGAATGAGTTAGTAAGGCCTGTATCTGCCATTCAGCATGTGCAGAAATGAGCAGGACTTATTACAGACCTGATCAGTGAAGTTGCAGAACCTTTAATAAGCAGACATTTAGGTTCTAATGTTAAGTGATTCATACTTTGTCATTCACTCTATCAGAAAAGATGTTCTCATTGTTTAGAGCTTAAGAAATGAGTTTGATGGAGTTCCCGTCGTGGCGCAGTGGTTAACGAATCCGACTAGGAACCATGAGGTTGCGGGTTCGGTCCCTGCCCTTGCTCAGTGGGTTAACGATCCGGCGTTGCCATGAGCTGTGGTGTAGTAGGCTGTAGACGCGGCTCGGATCCTGCGTTGCTGTGGCTCTGGCGTAGGCTGGTGGCTATGGCTCCGATTGGACCCCTAGCCTGGGAACCTCCATATGGTGGGAACGGCCCAAGAAATAGCAAAAAGACAAAAAAAAAAGAGTTTGATTTGAAATTAGAGAGTTGAGTGCATTGGAAAGAGTATAGAACTGAAAATCAGGAGGCTTGAGGTCCTGGCTTTGGGACTCTGGAAGTAATTGCTGTTCTTGGAGCCTTGGTTTCTTATTCTTCTGTGAGATCTGAGAGTGAAGAACTCTCTTAAGGCTCCTCCAGCTCCAACAGCCTATGGTTCTGAGGCCTTGGGCCCTCTTTCCCACTGATTTTCTTCCCATACATTTCTTCTAAAGGGATAAACCACTACCCTTGGTTTATTCTGGATGATGCTGAGGCATGATTGGTCCACTGAGTGAGACATAGCTTTGATCCCCCCCAAAAAGAGCGAGTTATGATCTTGTCCTTCATAAAGAGGAAAAGAATGAAAACTTCTCATTTGTGAAGTTTATAAAGAGGAAAAGAATGAAAACTTCTCATTTGTGAAGTTTGTGAAGTGATGGAGGAAAACGAATATATATATTTGCAAGAAAATCCCCCTCCTCTAGCCTTTCTCAAACTAGGCTCTGCAAGAGGACTAAGCCCCTGCCCGAAGAACAGTGCTGAATGCATTGAATTAACACCTGCCTCGTGCAGCTGGAATAGTAGTAGCCATGCCCTGAGAATGAGGAGACTTATGCCCACCCTATTCTGGGGCCTGTGGTTGAGATGAGGAATCCTGGTTGAGAAGGGTTTAAGGTCAGGTGGCATCCTTTGGATTAACTGATTGCACAGTCTTCTGTATTCGTTTGCTCAGAATCTCTTAAGTAACTGATCAAGTGAGGTTGCTTTTGCATATGTAATATGTGTCCCCTTCTCCTAAAGCACTAGCCTTTTAAAACCCTTAATATCTGGGTTCCTAATTTACATTTCTGAAAATATGTCTACTATGAGGGTGCTTTGGGGCGTATGAAAACTGTATTGGCCACATAGGGACATCAGGCTGTTCTCTTCCCAGAAGAAAAAGGTGCGTGTGGGTGACCTGTCCATCTGTCCAATCTACAGACCTTGACTGAGGTCTTGGTGCTGGATGCCAGAGTGGTCATGTGAAAGGCAGGCAGGATGATGTGTAAACTGAGAGTAAGCTGGTTACCCTGGGGATGCTCTGCTAAGGGAAGGTGACGCCTGTTTCCGGGCATGGAGTGGATGGTGGGGTTTCCAGATAGGCTCTTCTGTTCCTCTTTGGTTATGAGTGTGTGTGTGTGTTGTGGGTTTGGGGGTAGAGTTCCTTAAAAAGACTGTGCTTTTGGGGAATTGTAGGTGGTTAGATCGGGTTTTGGCAAGAGCACAAGGGTGAAGACTGTGTGGGAGAAGCTACAAGAAGCTGAGCTGAGGAGGTGTAGGGCTGTCCAGCCTGGCAGGGAGCTGAGGCTCTATTTATTGCCAAGCAGGGTCATCAAAGGAGGTCAAATGAGTGTGGCCCAACCCAGTGTGCATGTCAGAGAGGGCCGTGTGACCGGGGGCGGGGGGTTGGGCAGTGCAGGAGGGTGCCCCACTAGCTGGCCATAGCATACACTTGGGCAAGAAAGGATGGGGCTTCAGTATGCAGGTGGATGTGCTGGCTAGATGCGAGAGGGTGACTTAGGAGGTTATGGTAACTGTTAAGGCACCTTTCAATTACCCAAGGATCTTGGGCAGTTGATTTAAGGTGTTATAAAGCTTGGTGAAGTCGTGCCTTTACTCAATTTCCATCCTAGCTGATCAAACACAACCTATTTATGTAGGATTCAGTTCTATTTTTATCTTTTTATTTTTTACATTTAAAAAATTATAGTTGATTTACAGTGTGTCCCAATTTCTGCTGTAGAGCACAATGACCCTGCCATATATATATATATATATATATATATATATCTTTATTTAAAAATTTTTTTATTGCAGTTGATTTACAATGTTCTGTCAATTTCTTTTGTACAGCAAAGTGACCCAGATATATATATATGTATATATATATGTGTTTGTGTGTGTGTGTATATATATATATATGTATATGTACAGCAGGGAACTGTCTAGTTCCCTCTGCTGTACAGCAGGACCTCATTGGTTATCCATTCCAAATGCAATAGTTTTACATTCCTTTTCTTATATTATCTTCCATCATGGTTTATCCCAAGAGATTGGATATAGTTACCTGTGCTATACAGTAGGACCTCATTGCTTATCCATTTTTTGTTTTTAATTTTTTTCGGCCACACCTGTGGCATGCAGAAGTTCCTGGGCCAAGGATCAAACCTGCATCATAGAAGTGACCTGAGCCACAGCACTGACAGCCCTGGATACTTAAGCTACCAGGCCACCAGAGAATTCCAAATTCTATTTTTTTTTTGATGACCCAATGTTTTGTTTTATTTTTTTCCCAATTCTATTTATTTCCTTTTGGCCTTGCCCCAGGCATGTGGAAGTTCCAGGGCCATAGACTGAACCAGCAGCATAGTAGTGACCCGATCTGCTGCAGTGACAACACTGGATCCTTAACCCGCTGTGCTACAAGGGAACTCCTCCCAATTTTTTTTTTTTCCTTCTTAGGGCCACAGGTGCAGCATATGCAGGTTCCCAGGCTAGGGGTTAAATTAGACCTGCAGCTGCCAGCCTACGCCACAGCCACTCCAGATCTGAGCCATGTATGTAACCTACACCACAGCTGGCAGCAGTGCTAGATCCTTAACCCACTGAGTGAGGCTAGGAATCGAACCTGTATCCTCAAACCTGTATCCTCAAGGATACTGGTCAGCTCTTAACCTGAGGAGCCACAATGAGAACTGCTTTACAATTCTATTTTTAATTAAATAGTCCACAGTGGTTGTAGCAGTAACCATTATAAAGCTAATTTTCATTGAGTACTTACTGTATGCCAGGCTGTCTTCTAAGCTCTTCGTGTTTTTGTGTGATCCTCGCAATAACTGTGTAGAAACGGAAGCGTGGAGAAGTTAACACTGTGCTCAAGGTCTCACCACCACAGGTGATGGAGCTGGATTCCAGCCTGGGTCCTTCTTCCTCTCCGTGCCCTAAGGACAAGCCCTGCCTACCCAAAACCTCTGAATGAGCAGGGGCAGGGAGGCCACCCCCACTCTTGCGAAATGGACAATGGGCAGCAGAGACTCCGCCACACACCGATCGCTGCCAGAGGACTGGTAGAAAGCTTGCCCTGCAGTTCAGTCTGTAAGGAGCCTTTGGGAATACAATGCTGGAGGAAAAGTCCACATTTCGGTGATTTAGTTAATGAAAAAGTGTAAGATTTGTGGGAGGTGGATGTTTGGCTAAATGTGACCAGTGACTTTAAAGATTAGTTTTGATAGGTTTCTTCTTTGTGTGTTAAATCCTCTCTTTGATTTAGTCTTTTAATTTAATCCTTTTATCTCTCCCTTGAGGATAAACATCCATTTAAATGAAAATTCCACAAAAACAGTAATGAATTATTTAGAAAATGATTAAAAATTCTTTTAAGGCTTCATTAAAAGACTTTTTGCTCTAAAACCTTATGTAGAAAAACCTAATTTTCCCATGCAACCATTTACATGGTTAAGAGACTTCAAAACCAGGAACCTCTCCCCATCCATCATGCCCTGTGGCACAGAGCCACAGCTCCTGAGATATTTCTACATCTCTTTTTTGGCTTCATTGTTTCCTGTGTATTTTAGGAGGGATTGACATTCAAGGAGCAAGTTGGGCTTATTCTGGGGATGTATAGGGTGGAGTGGTTAGGAGAGGTGGGTACTGGACAAGTTACTTGGCAGGGTGGGGAAGGACCTGTGGGTGAGCTCCTCCACATGGCATCAGTCAGTTGTAGGGTGGGGGAAGCTGGGGATGAGCATCTGGGGTTAGGAAGCTTGTTTCTAGGATGGGCACCACCTGCTCTGTGATCTTGTGCAAGATGTTGAGTCTCTGAACCTCTTTGGCCATCTGTAGAATAGGAGCAGTGATTGTCCCCATTGGCCCCTTTCTAGGACAGCTGTAAAAGTTGAATGAAATGCCTGAGAAAGCCCTGGTAAATTCTGGAGTCATTTTGAAGCTCCCCCCGCCCCTGCCCCATGCTCTTCCTGCCAACTCAGAGCACTTTTTTACCTCATCACTTGGGTGAAATTGTTCTTTCTAGATGTAAATTCTCACAGGGGCCAGGCAGGTATGAAAATGAGTGAAGTGGGAGTTCCCGTTGTGGTGCAGTAGAAATGAATCCGCTTAGTATCCATGAGGATGTGGGTTTGACCCCTGGCCTTGCTCAGTGGCCAGAGCTATGGCACAGATCGCAGACAGAGCTTGGATCTGCTGTTGCCATGGCTGTGGTGTTGTCTGGCAACTGCAGCTCTGATTTGACCCATAGCTTGGGAACTTCCATATGCTGCAGGTGCAGCCCTACAAAGCAAAAAGAGAAAAAAAGAAAACAAGTGAGGTGGATGGAGTAGGTGGGGACAGTGGCACACACCTGTCACCTACTCGAAATGCCGTCTTGCCTTTAGTGGAGAAAACCTCTTCTAGCATTTATGATGTATGACCGAAAATGAATGTGTTTATCCTAAAGTCTGTGGAACAGACAAATGAGGCTCCATGGGTAGTCTTGTACGCCTATGGAATATATGGTACAAACAAACGAGACATAGGTGTATGGTCATAAACACATGTATTAACAGTAAAGCTGGTGGTCAGTGGTGCATCCAGGATGGCTCTGCTGGTGATTAAAAACGCCACTTGGTAATTAGCCACTGGCCCAGTCTCCTTACATTCACCCTCTCACCTACGCCTACCCCCTGCCAGGACCCTCTGGACATACCCCCTAGCCAGCAGCTAAAAGGCTTCTGCCTGGCATGGTCCTCCAGGATGGACCCCAGCCTGGGAACAGATGCTGTCCTTTATGGTTGATGGAGGCCAGAGCTCTGTGGTTGTTAAACATGACGATCATCACCTATGTGTACAAGTCCATTGTTCTCCTGCACACAGATCTTGGACAGGTTTTTCACGTGGTGAAAGACTGACATTTCAGCTATTAAAGTGACAGTTGTTCTCAAATCTAGTGGCCTCATTAAAATGGGGCTTATCAAAGTTGCTGTTGTGGGTCAGCAGGTTGAGAACCCGACAGGGTGTTCATGAGGATGTGGGTTCAATCCCTGGCCTTGCTCAGTGAGTTAAGGATCTGGTGTTACTGCAAGCTGCTGCATAGGTTGCAGATGCTGCTCTGATTCGACGCTTAAGCCTGGGAACTTCCACATGCAGCAGGTGCAGCCTTTTTTTTTTTTTTTTAAATGGGGCTTATCTACTTGAAGTTAGAGGAGAACAAAATAGCTCAATAAAAATTCATTTTAAACCCATTAAAAGCCAGTAACTTGAAAGATTATTCAGCAGGCATTTATTGATCGCCTGGAAAAATAATAACTGATCCCCAACACTGACCATTAGATAGCTGCCTTGGGTCTGCCGGGGCTTATGATTGTTGTGGGTACCTGTAGCCCTGTGCACCAGCTGTGGTTCTGGTTTTATAGGCTCAGGATGGGAAGGAGCTTCCCAGGGCGGGTGTGGCCTCTGAGTAGCAGAGACTGCGTGTGGACCCAGGCCGCTGCTCTGACCTCGATGCCTTGTCAGCCTCTTTGCCACTGTGTGACAGGAAGGAAAAGCGGAGTAAGATGGAGATGATGCTATCTGTTCAGTAGGAGCTCATTTTTTTGAGAAGGATCTAGACGTAAATGTGACTAGTCCCCACAATGCCATGTTACCTAGAAAAAGAAAAAAATCTTGTCCTCCTTTTCTTCTTTGGATCCATTTATAACTCACAGAGCCTGAAAAGGCAGCCAGAGAGATGTAGCAATTCACATGCTGACATAAAAGGCTGGAAGCAGGCAGGGCATGCCTTTTGCTACTGTTTTGGCCTTGAGCTTCAGCTGACATCTGCCTTGCTTCTAGAACAGTGGGGTTCTTCCCTGCTCTGGTGTAACCCTTGGACATGAAACCTCTGAGCTCTGCAGAGTCTCTGTCCAGCTCTCCTTACTCCTGGGTGTTTGCTAGTGAACCAGAGACAGTGCAGGTGCATTAAAGGTGATTTTAAATGGCCCAGTGCAGTTCTAGGAAACGGGCATTCTGGAACCGAAATAGCAGAATCAATTAGCTTTCCTGAAACCAGAAAGAGAAAGCAGCCATGACAAAGAGGGCACTGCTGGTCCTGTGGGGGCAGCACTGGTCCCCACAGTTTTCCTGGTTTGGCTGCAGGCGAGTTTTCTGGAAGGTAGAGGAGCTTTTCACAGGCAGAGCCTCTCCTTGCTGTTAATACACGGGAATGATGACTTTGCTCATTCATACTAATGTGTCCAGCAGTGTGAAAAGAACTGCTGTCCGTTATAATTATGTATGGGGGACACGTGGGTACGTCTAAGTTAAAAAGAGAAAGATTTCTTAGGTATTGATTACAAAGTGATATTGTAAAGGTAACACATAAAATGAAAAAAAGAAAAAAGGGAAATAGTCTTCTACTCTTCCATATCCCAAGGCCAGTCATTTTTAATATTTTTTTTGCCCATCCCTGCAACTTCCTTAACCCACTTTGAGAATCATATAGCTGTGGTCACCTCATAAATACAGTTTTATATTCTGCGGTTTGGGGTGACTTTGTTATAAAAAGACTTTTCAGAGATTCAAACTACCTGCCTCCCACCTTGCCCCTGCCCTGAGGTGAGAAATTTTTTTTTTTTCTTGTAAAAGTTTAAACCATGGTGTGGTTAGGAAAAAAAAAAAAAAAAAAGACACTGAAAGCTGGTGGTTTCTTTGTGTTAAGGCGACTGGCAACTTGTTTTCCTTTCCCCCCATGCCTTTTCCTGCATCAGTTTTACGGTTCCCTGTTTGTCTGTAGCATTTCTTTTAGCAGGAGTGGGATTTCGTTCAGATCAGCTGCTGAAACTTGGGAGACACCTTTAAAAATAGCCCCCTGATGGCAGTCCAGCGGGCCTCCCACTTCTCCTGCAGCCTCCATCCTGACGTGTGAGGATCCTGGCACATCTTCAAAGTTACCCTTCTCTCTGCATGCTCAGGGCTATGGTGGCTGTGGGAGGAAGACAGAAGAGCAGGGTCAGCAGCTTTGATTTTGGACGTGCACATGTTCACGGCATCTTAATTTTCTTTCTCCTTGGCGGCTGTGTTGTTCGGAAGAAAACACTGAGAGAAAACACGGAAGTGTCGGTCTCTCCTGTACCTTTTCCTGCCCTATTTATGGTGTCTTATCAGTTGGTTCTACAGGAGGATAGTGAGAGTGATGAATTTTTTCATTTAGCACTGCCTCATGCTACACAAATTCATTATGGTCTGTTCATCTCAAATATTTTTATGTTTAAAAAGATATGTACAGGGAGTTGCCTGGTGGTCCAGTGGTTAGGATTTGGCACTTTCATTGCTATGCCCTGGGTTTAATTCCTGGTTGTGAAACTGAGATCCTGCCTCAAGCTGTGGCATGCCACATGCTGAGGCCAAAAAATGAATAAATAGATAATTAAAATAACATATGTACAAAATTACATGATTTCATGTATGTGAGATGTCTAGAAAAGGCAAATACATAGAGACCGAAAGTAGATTAATGGTTGCTTAAGGCTGGGGGTGTTGGGGAAAAGTGAGGGGTGACTTCTAGAGGGTAAGGAGTTTCTTTTTGGGTTGGTGACAGTGTTCTGAAATGTGGTAGTGGGGAGTTCCTGCTATGACGCAAGGGAGTAGGCAGCATCTTGGGAGCACTGGGACAGAGGTTTGATCCCTGGCCTGACACAGTGGGTTGAAGATCCAGTGTTGCTGGAGCTGCAGCTTGTGTCATATCTGCAGCTCAGATTGATCCCTGTTCCGGGAGCTCCATTTGGTACGGGGTGGTGCCCTCCCCCCGGCAATGTGGTAATGGTTGTGCAACTCTAAATATACTATTGACTTGTACACTTTTTAAATCAGTGAATTATAGGCGTATAAATTATATCTCAGTAACACTGCAAAAATAAGAATATATACATGTCCACTGCAGTACTAAACAATCTAGTTAATATAACGCATCAGAAAGACATGTCTCTCAAAGAGAGAACCCAAAATACCAACTCTTTTTTTTTTTTGGCTGAGCCCATGGCATGCTGTCATTCCCAAGCCAGGGATCACACCCATGTCAGAGCAGTGACTGGAGCTGCTGCAGTGACCGTGTTGGATCCTTAGCCCACTGAGCCAGCCACAAGACAACTCCAGAAAATCATTTTTTTTGCCCATAGAATGAGTGCGGATTCAGACCTTTGGATGTGAGAGATTACTTTTATTTTTCAAAACTTTTTTATTATAATCAATTTACAGTGTTCTATAAATTTCTTCTGTACAGCAAAGTGACCCAGTCATCTATATATATATATATATATATATATATATATATATATACACACACACAATATATATATATACACACACACACACACATTATTTTCTCCTATTTTCTTCCATCATGTGAGAGATTACTTTCAACTTTGCTTTTTTTTTTTTTCCCTTTTGAGAATGGGTGGAAAGCTGCTCAATGGAGTCAGCTTGTAAGAGTTAATTGTTAGATTTTCAGGATTTTTGTAAATTGGTAATGTCAAGTTGGAATCTTGAAATCAGCAATGGTGGGTGTATTTACACCATGGAAGTTGGCAAATGCTACAAGTCAGGTCTTGTTTTCCCTCCCGGGGAGCCATCACACCATTCACCGTTATACCTTGCTTGCATCCCACACAAATCAGCTTTCCTCCTGGCAAGTTAAGAGCTGGGTTTAGGACACTTGTATTGAGGGGAGTGTGGGTGCGGGTGGGGCTCTCGGGAAGATTCATGCCTTTGGACTCTGCTATGCTCTCACTCCTGTCCTTCTCTCCAGAAGCATCTGATGGATGTATTTCTTCAGTGTTTGGGGTTAACCTGAAGGGTCTTCTGTTTTTGGGGAGCTGTGCTCTATGGAGTGTCTGCTAATAATCAATGAATGCTTGGGTCTGGCCTTTTGCTTTTGAGAAAGAAGACAATTTGATTCTCAGATTGATTGACCAGATGAGTTAATGAGTGCTGTTTTTTTTTTTTTGCTCCATGGAGGCCCCCCTATTGTGGCTCTAGATAAAATTTCCAACTGTGACTTGTGAAGCTGAGGAACAGAATCTACTTTCCTTCTTATTCATCTTCTTTAATTAATTCAATCTGAGTTAGGCTTAGATATCTAAAAGTCATTTTTTTCCAGACAGGAACTATCTGAATTATTCATATCCTTCCCATTATGAAGTGTGCATGTCAGTCCCCTGAGAAATCAGTGCTACGTATCTTACTGCTGTTCCCCTGTGTTAGTTTGTCAACATCTCAGTGAGATTAGTAATTAGACAGCCAGCCACACTGGAAATTGTGGAAATAATAGAGGATTTGGGGAAAGCTCAGGTGAGACAAGTGGCTAAAGCTGAAAGCCAGACGTAATTCTCTTCATGCCTGCATGGTTCAAATTTCTTTCCTTGGTTATTTTTTATTAATAAGAAAAGTAGCCGAATGATGTTTCATTACATTGTCTTAACCTTCGGCCTGACATTTCCCTTTGTGTGGTGATCCAAATGAAATTTTGACATGGAACTTCTGAGAATGAGTCTTTCCCTCAAGTGGAAATTTATTCATGCATTTCTATTTGATACCATATTGGAAAATACAGTTAGTGTATGGAAAGTAAACACTGAAGTGTAATCCTGTCCTCAGAGATACTTTCGTCTTAATTGGGATGATACCTGTGGTGTAATGTATGCAGGGAAAGAGAGAGAGAGAGTAGTATGTATAGTACAAATCTGATTTATGTGCAGAAGGCACACCCCTGATATCTTTTAATGTATATCCAGGACAAAAGTGTGTATTTGAATGTGCATATAAGCGAGTGAAAGAGAAATAGCAATCTTTTCCTTTCTAATGACTTCGGAGAACTTTATGGTTTGTGTGCATCATGATAGAGTTAACCACTTGCCTGCTGATGGATGCTTACGAGTCATCATTTTAGAATTCTGAACCGTGACAAAATGAGGGTACAGGACATTACAGTTCTGTAGAGTAATTTGTGTTAGTTTCCTATTGCTGCTATAACCAATGACCACAAGCTTAGAGGCTTAAAAACCACACAGAATTATTATTGTACAGTTTGGGAGGTCAGAAGTCAGCCTCAGTGGGCTAAAATCAAGTTGTCGCAGGGCTGTATTCCTTCTGGGGGTTCCAGGCTGTTTTCTCGCCTTTCCTACCTTCTAGAGATTTCTTCATTTCTTGGCATTGAGCCTCCCTTCATCCAGCAATTGTACCACTTCAGCCTCTTCTTCCTTCCAATCTCTGATTCCCCCACCTCCCTGTTTCCCTCTGTAAAGACTCATGATTACAGAGGGTCCACCCGGATCATCCAGGATAATTTCCCCATCTCCAGAGCCGTAACTTAATCACACGCTGCAGAACCCCTTTTGCCATTAAGGTTACATCTTCACGGTTCTGGGGATCTGGATGTGGACAACTTTGAGGGAGGGCCTTATTCTGGCTACCTACAATTTAAGACAAACTGCGAATTTATAGCAAACTAGGCTTTTGTTTTGAACCCACTTCCATGTCTGAGCACGAAGTCCTGGGGATACAGAAATGAATGGCACAGTTTTTTGCCTTTTCAGGGGCTTGTAGCATTGAAAGGAGAAAGGAACTCATGAAAGAATGTTGGCTGTTGGAGGGTCTGTGGGTCTTTTAAGTCAAAGTGAGAGGCAGTTAGAAATGAAGCTGGAGGTCCATTAGAGACAGACCAGCAGTGCTGGGGTGAGCTTATGATGTGAAACTTGACCTTGTGGGTTGGGGCTCCTTATCCCAAGTTAATGGAAGGATGCCAGGGGTTCCTTGTACCACCTAACCTTGAATGTGAAATTTTAGGTGTTGTGTGTTTTCCTGTGGAGAGGGTTGATGATCATTAGATTTTTGGTAGCCCCAGCTGTGGTCGAGGGGACCTTGAAGGACTCTTAGTGGGAAGATTAAATCTGTACCTTGGAAAACTGGCCCTTGGTGGGGTTTGGGGGACACAGGTAGAGACAGAGACATCCTTAGAAAACCCCTACAGTGATGGGAACCAGGGATAGTGAGGTTGGGAAGATGATGGAGCAGAGGAGTGGTACTGGTCCATGGAAGATGAGGGAGGTAGAACTGACAGGACCGGAATGATTGAGGAGGATGGAAGATCATTTGCCATAATTCAGGGTGGGTGAAACTCTATCAGTGGACCTACAGATGTAGGATGATAATCATGATTGTAGGGTCAATCATAGAGTGGGGGAGAGAAGATAAATTCAGTTTTGTATATAATTGTATCATATGGTCTGTGGTCTTAGTAGTATACACTATATAAGCATAGAGATTTCTAGACTACAGAGGTATGGGTCTTCATGACCTCTATTTCTATATTTTTATTTCTTCCTACTTGATATTCCCTACTCCATTCCTCAGCCATAGGGCTAAACCCTTAAAATGAGTGGACCCTTGGTTAGGAATTTTTTTTTTTTTGAGATAAGTGGCAATAGCTATAACTTTTTCATACTTTTTAAATTTACAGGTTACTTTTCACAGACAGCATCCTCTTTCATCTTTACATCTATCCTGTGCAGGGTGGTGATGGATGAACTGTGACTGACAAGTGAGGATAGTGATGATAAATAATCATTGAGAACATATATGGAGCATTTCCCATGTCAAGCTAGGTTCTGAGCACTTTACATTTATTTGCTGACTTAAGCCTTCTAAGATCATTTCTTTTACCACCCCATGCACTGAGGAGGCAGCCACAGTCCACAGAGGTGGAGTCACTTGCCCTAAGTCACAGCTAGTGAAGGATGGAACTCGACTTTGAACTCAAGGTGTGGCTCTTAAATTCTGAGTTCATGCTTATCATCTCCACTTTCTTGCTCCTTCGACTCTTCTGTCCTGTTTCTCCAGGAGAGGGGAGCTGAATGGGTTTTGGAGGTCAAGACAGTGTTTTAGTTTTCTAGTGGGTGATGGAAAGAAAAGGGCCCCAGGAGAGGGAGGGTGGGTGGGGTGCTGTCAGCAAGGAGTGGAGACAGCAGTACCCCTGCAAGGGGAGTCTTGTTCAGTAGCTCTAGGCAGAAGGGTTGGTTTGGGGCTTTAACCCAGGGAGGCAGGTGTTGCTGGAAAGCCAGGCTGGAGAGATGGATGCCAGACATGGGAGAGGGCATGTGTGCCTATGCCTGCATCCAAAATAGTTTGTGAAGAACTAGTGATGGATCCCAGTAGTGATTGTCCTGCAAGGACCAGGAGTTGAGGAGGGAGGGGCTTCCTCATTGACAGAGCAGCTTGGGCTGGCCTCACAGGAGCATCAACTGAGAATCTTTGGGCCCCTGGATTGGCTTTCCTAATAATGAGGATTCTGCAACACAGGCAGGGCTCTCACCCTTGGGTCCAGTGCTGGTCTCTGTATTATTCGCCATTAGCCTTTGTTGAGGGCCAGTGGGGTGCTGATGAGGACAGACAGGGGACATGGTCCCACTCATTGCGCTGCAGACGTGGTTTTGTAGGCGATGGAATTCTCTCCAGTCTGGTGTGCAGAGAGCAGGCCTTTCCCAGCACAGGCACTGAGTTCCTAGATTCACGTGAAAATGCAACATGGATGAGAAAGATGGGGTCAGTGCTTGAAAGAAAAGAAATGAGCCAGAACATGGCAGATTTGGTTTGTGCAAGCACCTCTCACAGCAGCATTGCATCAAGTCCTTTAGAATGGAAGACTGTAATGGCAAGTAATTGGCTCTTTGTGGAAAGGTTTGTAGTTCCAGGTGATCTCGGATTCCAGCTTAACTCATTTAAAAGGCCTTTGGTTTTCTGAAATGGAAGCTCCCACTCCCATGACACACCTCCTCCCAGCCTTTGCTCCTCAGTAAGACTTTCTTTCCCTTAATTCTCATTTGCTGCTGTTGCCCACAGCCATTGGATGCTAGCAGCTGTAGCCAATTCAGTGAGTGTCACCAGTCCTGTCTTTTTGTGTGTGTTGTGTTGTGTTTTTTTTTGTTGTTGTTTTTTTGTTTTTTTTTGTTTTTTTTGTCTTTTTAGGGCAGCACCCACAGCATACAAAAGTTCCCAGGCTAGGGTTTGAATCAGAGCTACAGCTGCCAGCCTACACCACAACTCACAGCAAAGCCAGATTTGAGCTGCATCTGCAACCTACACCACAGCTCATGGAAACACCAGATCTTTAACTCACTGAGTGGGGCCAGGGATTGAACTTGTGTCCTCATGGATACCAGTCAGGTTCGTAACCACTGAGCCATGACAGGAACTCCTGTTGTTGTTTTTTATTAATCACTGAACCTGGCTCTTTGTTGTCAGAGGCCTGCTCTGTGTAGCTGTCACAGTGGAAGGAAGAGTGTTCTAAGGGCAAAAATGCTTAAGAGGGAGTGGGGAGGCCCAAATTTTGCCCAGCTCTGTTGCTCCCTCCATCCTACTCTGAATCTGCCCTTGGGGGGCACAGGAGAACCCTCCCTTCTAGCCATGGGGATTGCCTAATTCCTCTAGTTTGAGCTGCCTGGAGGCCTCTCAAGGAACCTTGAAAGAGGCATTGTGAAATTTCTCAACACCTTGAAGTAGAAATTTAAACTCATTTTTCAAAAGTGCCCTTTAGCCTACCAGGAGGCTGAGTTATGAAATTAAACCCTGAGAAGATGTTCTGAACCTACCCTAGAGGCAGTAAATTGCTATCTTGGGAGAAGGGGCCACATCTATTAGAGATCCTGGATTCCAGTCACTGTGGCTGCATAGAAACATGATGGCTCAAAACCAGCAATAATGCTTCTTATCTCCTGGTTTCTGTGGGTCAAGAATTTGAGAGCAGCTCAGCCGTGTGGTCCTGGACCAGGGTCCCTGGCAAAGTTGTTGTCAGACAATGGCTGCGATTTGTGTCATCTCAAAGGTCTCTATACTCACACGTCTGGGGAACTCTGTAGCAGCTGGGGGCTGGCACAGATGGGACTCGTCTGACATCTGTCTAGCATCAGAGTCACTGGACTGTGTTGGCTCAGGGCTCCAAAGGTTTGTGTCCCAAGAGAGAAAGAGGTGGAAGCTGGTTTGCCTTATATGATGCAGCTTCAGAAACTGTGCTGTGGAGTTCCCCTTGTGGCTCAGTGGGTTAAGGACCTTGCACTGCTGAGACCTTTGGCATAGGTCACAGATGGGACTTGGATCTGCTGTTGCCTTGGGTATTGCGTAGGGCACAGCTGCAGTTCTGATCTGAGCCCTAGGTGGGGAATTCCATGTGCTGCTGGTGTGGCTATAAAAAGGAAAAAGTAGAAGAAGCTGTTCTGCATCACTTTTGATACATTCTCTTGGTTTAAGAAGTTACAAAGTTCCATTGGGTTCAAGGGAAGGGAAGACCCACCTCTGGGTGGTGAGCATCAGTGGTACTTGGTGAGGTGCACACATGGGACAAGAAAGTCAATGCTGTAGCCGTCCTTGGAAATGCAATCTACTGCCTCCTGGGCAGGGGATTTTGTTGGAAGCTGACTTGTTATAGCTAATGAGCTTTGGAATTGGAGTGTTAGAGAATCTTCATTAGGGATCCTCTAGTTTCTTTCTCCCATCTGGAGGTAGTGAGAAGGGAAAGTAAAAAGAAAGCAAATGGAGGTGGCCAGAGCTCTCAAGTCTTGTTTTTTTCTTTTCCATGTGCCTAGAGGCTGGGACTAGACCTCAAAACACCCCGTAGACTGTTGGCCAAGGCAGGGGGGACTTTGCAAGGAGAAGTAGCATCTCGGAAACACATGATCAAGCCTCAGAGGGGTTAGTGTTAGCTTTGGGGATGGCCTTTGTTCCTTCTAGAGTCAGCATATCCTGGCAGTGATCCAAAGACTTTTCATTCCCTGGTGAGGCCTATGAAGAATCAGAAGCAAAGTATGGGGCGGCCCAAGGCTCTGCTCGTGCAGGAAGCTGCTGTGGTTGGGAAGGGGGCGCCTTGGCCTCTAGTTTGATTCCCTCCTTGGTAATGGCCTCTGATGTAGCACATGCTGAGGCCTGAACGAGTGTGAGAGTTCCCTTAGGAAAGCGTGTAGTGTAGACGCTGAAGTGGATCAGTGGCCACACGTGGTGGATTTTGGCCTCTCAGGTGTGAAATAGACACGCGTTCATCTTGCCACCAAAGAAAAGTGATGTAAATACCCCACCCCCTTTGTAAATGATTTTGTGCTTGAGTTCTTAGGGAATCAGTCATTTGTTGAAAATAAATCAACTCCGTGCTTTCCATCTGTAAGTCCCAGGGTGTGAAGAGGAGAAGGGGCACCAGAAGCCTCTTCCCTCCTCTGTATTCCTTTTTTATTTTTTTAAATGGTGGCATCCCTGGCATATGGAAGTTCCTGGGCCAGGGATTGAATCTGAGCTGTAGCTGTGAATTACACCACAGCTGTGGCAATTCTGGATTCTTTAACCCACTGAGCCAGGAGGGGGATCAAACCTGCACCTCTGCAGTGACCCATGCTGCTGCAGTTGGAATGTTTAACCACTGTGCCATAGTGGGAACTCCACAGTCTCTGTATTCTTTAAACCTAGTGAAAGAAGAACCAGAACTGGTAGAAACAACCAAAAAAAAAAAAAAAAAGTGAGGACTTGCTCTCTGGTTTTGGGGACTTAGAGTATTTGGAAGAATCTTATTGCCAACGATCAATTGACTTTGTAGACCACACTCCACATCCTTCCCCACCCCACAACCCACCAGCTTCCCCCAGATACCTTGGTGAGAGGAAGATATAGGCAGTTGCGAGCACACAGGGGAATTCTCAGCTTCTTCCAGAAGAGGGTTGTGTGCTGACTGGGGGCAAATGGTAAGGTGGCAGTGGCTAATAGGTTTGATGGATATTCTTTGGGGTTCAGGTTGTTCATTTTCTGTCCTTAGTAGTTGTTGTGTTTTTGTTTGTTTTGTTTGTGTTTGTGTTTGGCTGCCAGTATGTGGAAGTTCCTGGCAGACTGAACCCATGCCACAGCAACAACCTGAGCCACAGCAGTGACAATGCCAGGTCCTTAACCTACCAGAGCCACCAGGGAACTCCTGTCCTTAGTCATTCTGTTTCTCCTTCCTGTGGCTACTGTTGGACCATTTCTCTTTGGCCCCTCTGAGTCTCTTAGCCTCAGTGTTTTACAGATGTAGCAAGTGAAGCCTGGCAGTATTGCTGTCTCTGGCAGGGCTGAGCTCATAGCCCATATCTCCCAGCAGCTGGTGTGGGGCTTTGTCCATTAGAATGGTCCATAGCGTTCCAACTGTGCTGTTCAAAAAATTTGTTAGCAGGAAACATTGTAAATGTCACTGAATGCGTTTGGGTGATATTGTCAGATTTTAGACTATTGGATTGGTTTTTTTCCCTCATCTCAGGAGATGTAATAATTAACTGTATGCTGTGTGACTCATTAAACAAATAACACTCTAATACTCCAGCTGACCAAGTGTTCCCTTCTAAGGAGTCACTTTGGAAAATTTCACAGACTGTTTTCCTTGCTTCAAATGTATTTTACCTTTAGAAGCTGTTACGTGTTTAGATTAGTTGGACTCTAGGATCAGTTGCTATAAGAGAGTCCACATAGTCATGGCTTAAATATAACCACCAAGGCATAAAGAGTCCAGGGCTGCTATTGACAGCTCCATGATATCAGAGATGCTGTTTCTTTTCTTTTTGCTCTGCTTTCTCTAGCATGGTGATTACGTCCACATGGTTAAAAGAGGTTTCCCCATTCTACACTTCATGCCATTCTGCATTTCACATGCCAGTCAGTGGGAAGGGAAATGGGAGAGGAGAAGATTTATACTTTCTCTGTAGGGGAAGCCCTGCAAGATGCAGGCCACACTCAGATGTCATTGGCCAGACCGTCCTCACATGGCCATCCTGAGCTGCAGGGAATGCTGGGAATAAAGTCTTCCTCTGGATACCATGTGCCCAGCTACAAATGGGGTTTCTGTTACTACAGAAAAGAGGAGGAGGGGATAAATATTGGAGGATGACCAACACTTCCCTCCACAATATGATTTTTGATTATTCTCAGAAGGGGCACTTCATTGTGGGTTTGATTTGGGGTTTCATTAACCCTTTGAGCCATATTTGCCAATAAGACATTGGAGCATTAGGTCATACTGCTGTCAGGATAAACACAGGGCCATCTGTGTGCTCAGTGGTTTTCCACCTGGGACCTCAAAGACAGAGCATCACGGAGGGACTTCAGTGATGTTCTGAGGATGGACGCTTTGACAAAAAAGAATATACCGTCCTGAGGTGACCTCTCTGAAGGAGAACAATCAGATTATGTAAATTCTGGTAGCAGTTTGCATTTGCTGGACACTGACTACATGCTGGACATCCTTCGTTATATGGGGTACCTCATATAATTCACGTAAAATTTTCATGCAGCAGCCAGATACAGTCTATTTATGTATGGTTGATTTACAATGTTGTTAGCTTCTGGTATACAGCAAAATTATTGTTATATACATATATATGTATATGTTTTTGTATCTATATTATTTTTCATATTCTTTTCCATTATGGTTTATTATAAGATATTGAATATAGTTCTCTGTGCTATACAGTGGGTCCTTGTTGGTTATCTGTTTTATATATAGTAGTGTGTATATGTTAATCCCACTGCTAATTAATCTCTCATCTACTACTTTCCCCCTTTGGTAACCATGAGTTTGTTTTCCATGTCTGTCAGACTGTATTTTGTAAATAAGTTCATTTGTATCATATTTTAGATTGCACATGTAAGTGATAGTCATATGATATTTTTCCTCTGACGTGCTTCACTTAGTATGCTAATCTCTAGGTCCATCCACATTACTGCAAATAGCAATATTTCATTCTTTTTTATGGCTAAGTAGAAGTCCATTGTGTGTGTATGTATGTATCTTTTAAACTTTCATTCAAGTATAGTTGATTTGCAATGTTGTGATAATTTCTGCTGTACAACAAAGTAATTCATTTATACAAGTGCACATATCCATTCTTTTCCAATTTCTTTTTCATACACGTTATCACAGAATATTTAGTAGAGTTCTATGTGCTATATAGCAGGTTCCTGCCAGTCATCTGTTTTATGTAAAATAGTGTGCACATGCCGATCCTAAACCCCCAGTTCATTCCTTCCCCCAACCTGTCCCCTTTAGTAACCATAAGTTTTTAAGTCTGAGTCTATTTCTGTTTTGTAAATAAATTCATTTGTATCCTTATTTTTTAGATTCCACATTTAAGTGATATCATATGATATCTGTCTTTCTCTGTCCGACTTACTTCACTTAGTATGATCATCTCTGGGTCTATCCATGTTGCTGCAAATGGCATCTCATTCTTTTTTAATGGCTAAGTAATATTCCATTGCATGTATGTACCACATCTTCTTTATCCACTCCTCTGTCGATGGATATTTAAGTTGCTTCCATGTTTTGGCTACTGTAGATAAGACTACAGTGAACATTGGGGTGTATGTAACTCTATGAACTGTGTATTTCTCTGGATATATGCCTGGGAGTGGGATTGCTAAGTCATATAGTAGTTCTACTTTTAATTTTTCGAGGAACTGCCATACCGTTTTCCATAGTAGTTGTACCAACTTTCATTCCTACCTGCAGTGTAGGAGGGTTCCCTTTCGCCAGCACCCTCTCCAGCATATAGTTTGTAGACTTTTTGATGATGGCCATTCTGATTGGTGGGAGATGATGATACCTTATTGTAGTTTTGATTTGCATTTCTCTAATAATTATTGGTGTAGAGCATCTTTTCATATGTTTTTTGGCCATGTGTATGTCTTGTTTGGAGAGATGTCTATTTACATCTTCTGCCCATTTTTTGATTGGGTTCTTTTTTTTTTTTTTAATATTGAGCTGCCTGAGTTGTTTGTATGTTTTAAAGATTAATCCCTTGTCTGTGGCCTTGTTTGCAAATATTTTCCCATTCTGTAGGTTGTCTTTTCATTTTGTTTATTGTTTCCTTTGCTTTGTAAAAGCTTTTAAGTTTATTTATTTATTTATTTATTTATTTATTGTCTTTTTTGTTGTTGTTGTTGTTGCTATTTCTTGGGCTGCTCCCGCGGCATGTGGAGGTTCCCAGGCTAGGGGTTGAGTCGGAGCTGTAGCCACCGGCCTACGCCAGAGCCACAGCAACTCGGGATCTGAGCTGCGTCTGCAACCTACACCACAGCTCACGGCAACGCCAGATCGTTAACCCACTGAGCAAGGGCAGGGATGGAACCCGCAACCTCATGGTTCCTAGTCGGATTTGTTAACCACTGTGCCACGACGGGAACTCCAAGCTTTTAAGTTTATTAAGTCTCATTTGTTTATTTTTGTTTTTATTTTCATTACTCTAGTAGGCATATATGAAAAGATATAACTGTGATTTTTGTCAGAGATTCTTCTACGTATGTTTTCCTCTAAGAGTTTTATAGTATCTGGTGTTATGTTTAGGTCTTTAATCCATTTTGAGTTTATTTTTGTGTATGATGTTAGAGCGTATTATGATTTTATTGTTTTTCTTTTTTCGGGGGGCCAGGGCATTTGGAAGTTCCCAGGATAGGGGTTGAGTCAGAGCTATAGCTGCTGGCTTATGCCACAGCCACAGCAATGTGGGATCCAAGCCGTGTCTGCAACCCATACCACAGCTCCCAGCAACGCTGGATCCTTAACCCACTAAGTGGGGCCAGGGATCAAACCCACGTCCTCATGGATACTAGTTGGGTTCGTTACTGCTTAGCCACAATGGGAACTCCCCTAATTTCATTATTTTACATGTATCCATCCAGTTTTCGCAGCACCACTTATTGAAGAGACTGTCTTTTCCCCATTGTATGTTTTTCCCTCCTTTGTCATAGATTAGTTGACCATAGGTACTTGGATTTATTTCTGGGTTTTCTTTTCTTTTCTTTCTTTGCTTTTTAGGGTTGCACCCATGGCATGTGGAGGTTCCCAGGCTAGGGGACTAATCGGAGCTACAGCTGCCAGCCTACACCACAGCCACAGCAACGCCAGATCTAAGCTGTGTCTGTGACCTACACCACAGCTCACAGCAGTGCTGGATTCTTAACCCACTGAGTGAGGCAAATCAAACCCATGTCCTCGTGGATACTAGTCAGTTTCGTTAACCACTGAGCCATGACAGGAATTCCTATTTCTGGGTTTTCTATCCTGCTTCATTGATCTGTATTTCTGTTTTTATGCCAGTACCATAATGGTTCGATGACTATAGCTTTGTAGTATAGTCTTAAGCCAGAGAGCCTGCTTTCTCCAGCTCTGTTTTTCTTTCTCAGTATTGCTTTAGCTATTCGGGGTCTTCTGCGTTTCCATACAAACTGAAAACTTTTTTGTTCTAGTTCTGTGAAAAATGCCATTGGTGACTTCATAGGGGTTATGCTGAATCTGTAAATTGCCTTGGGTAGTATAGTCACTTTGACAATATTGAGTCTTCTAGTCCAAGAGCATGGTATATCTTTCCATCTGTGTCCTCTTTGATTTCCTTCAAGAGTGTTTGTCTTATAGTCTTCTCTGTAGCCACTCTTCCACTGTATAAGTTAAGGAAAAGGGGGGTGGGTGGGAGTGAGGTGTACTCACTTTGTAGTCCACAGTTCAGAATCTTCAGATCTTCCAGGGAACTGACCATTTCTTAAAGTGGCATCAGGTATGGCCAGGGCTAGAGTTTTCAGAGTGTGGATCCCGATCAGCAATATCAGCATCACTACTGTATTAATTTCCTGTGTTGTTACAAAATTTCAAAATTTAATGGCTTAAAAAAATGTATTTTCTGATAGTCTAGGTGCCAGGAGTCTGAGCTGAGCCTTAAGATGCTGTAGTTAAGATCCTGTGGAGAATCCATTCCTGGCTCCTCTGGCTTCTGCTGGCTGCCAGCATTCCTTGGCTGTGGCTACATTAATCTTTGCTCCTTAGTGTCACCTTGGCTTCTCCTCTTCTGTCCTTGACTCTTCCCCACTTTGCCTCTCATAAGGACCCTTGACAGGACATCGATGGCCCACCAGACAATCCAGAATAATTTTCTCATCTCAAGATCCTTAACTGAATCACATCTGCAATGTCCCTGTTGCCATACATAGTAACATTTACATGTTCCAGGGATGAGGGCTTGGATATTCAGCCTGTCACACTAGGAACTTGTTAGAAATGGAAATTCTTTGACCCACCCCAAATCTATGGAATCAGAAATTCTAGAGGTGGGACCAAGTCCTCCAGATGATATTGTTGGATGCTGAAGTTGACGCTGAGTTCACACAGCTCAGCTTATAATTGGAAACTTCACTGAGTCAGGGGCTGCAGAGGGGGTAGTCAGAGCTCCGGGCATCTTGTGTTGCCCCTTGTTGATGTCCACAAGGATGTAAGTGTGAACGAGAACCAATACACACTATCTGTGATGAAAGCCTATCTTTGCTGCTGACTAGGGAAGCTGGTCAAAGAACTCTGGATCTGGAATTGATGAAGCAGGAGAGGAGCACATAGTCTAGATAAAAATGCCGGGATACAGGAGAAGGTGAGAGCTATGGAACAAAAATGGGGAGATGACCTTGTTTGGACCCTTCAGCAGAACCATGCCTATGGGGTTATTGAAGGTCAGTGGGTTGGCCACGTTGAGTGTTCACCTGTCACAGTGGCCTCAGGGACACAGGGGCATCTGAGAAGGAGCAGGTATAGTGGAAAGGGCAGGTCTCAGAAGTTGAGAGTCCTGGTTTTGTCACCTTCTCACTGTGCAGCCTGGGCACACTGACTGTTGTCATGGCATCTCTCCCCTCATCTGTGAGGTGGAGGTGATTCCTGCCTTGCAGGGTGGGGGAAGGTGCAGGAAGAGGCGGGAGGGGATGTGAGGAGTATTCAGCGTCTGTTGTAAGGAGGGTCAGCATGGTTCTCCTGATGATGCTTCCGATTGAGACTGTGGGGGATGCTCAGGCAGAAAGTGTCCTGCAGTGCACATATTTCATGCACTTGACTATAGCTTCTGAGCTGTCACTCTCCAGATTTATCCCAGAATGTGGTGCAGCACTGGTCCACATATCAAAAGCCAAGGCCTTCCACAGGGCTTTGAAATAGCAAGAAGTTCATGAGTAGTTTTGAATTTGATGAGCTTCTGGGGCCTCTGCTGAATTCTGTCCTGTCGTATGTTTGCTTTACTATCCAGACTGCAGGCCACCCCGTAGGCTTTGAAATATTAGGGCTAACAGGTTTCTAAGGAAGAGAACCAGCCTGAGTTTTGTCTTTGACCAAAATCAGGGCTTAATCCTAAGGCTTATTCCTATGGGAAGGGGGCCTGGAGCTCAGGGGCCAGTTCCTAGAGAATCACTGGGATGGCAGCCATCACCTCCCACCTCCGTGCTTCTCTCTGGGTCTGTTTAACTCTTCTTTCACTGTGGCTGGACCACAAGGTGAAGGATGGCTGCTTATGAGAGAGGGCAGTCACACGGAGAGACAGAACAGTCCTGCAGACCCAATTTGGGACTTCCTGGCCAGAGAGCCTGATTGGCCTGCAATTGGAGTCTGATTAAATCAGTCTGGTGGGCCCCTGATTCAAGCTATGTTGGAAGTGGTGGCCAGAAAGATACCCGCCAGAAAGGCCTTAGTGCACACTGGATTCCCAGAGAATTATATTTTGTCAGCTGGGCATACAGCCCCAAGTCTGCCAGGCATGGCACAGAGAAACTGTAGCTTGATTGTTAGGTATAAGGTGTAACAAGAAATCTTGGGGGAGTTCCCGTTGTGGCTAGGTGGTAACGAGCCCAACTAGTATCCATGAGGATATGGGTTCAATCCCTGTCTTTGCTCAGTGGGTTGAGGATCTGGCGTTGTTGCCATGAGCTGTGGTGTAGGTCTCAGACGTGGCTCAGATCCCGCATTGCTGTGGCTGTGGCATAGGCTGGCCGCTGCAGCTCTCATTCAACCCCTAGCCTGGGAACCTCCATATGCCGCAGATGCAGCCCTTAAAAAAAATGTCTTGGAAAACTTTTTGCTTTTCCTCATTCTCTTTTTTTTCCCTCATTCTTTTGAAGCCCATGACTACATAAGTCTCAAGAGAACTGGTAGATTTCAGTCAGGGGTGTCAAGAGATGAAAACAAACTGTGCCCTTTCTCCCTTCATTTCTTCTTTCCTAGGAGATAAATACAGTGGAGGAGAATCATAATTACTCACCTTTCAAATCCCAGAATAAGTCACTATTAACATTTTAGTCATATTGACAGCTAGTCTTTTAGCTGTATGC
The DNA here is from genome assembly GCF_016906955.1 of Phacochoerus africanus. Classification (NCBI taxonomy): domain Eukaryota; kingdom Metazoa; phylum Chordata; class Mammalia; order Artiodactyla; family Suidae; genus Phacochoerus; species Phacochoerus africanus. Next base: position 81,719,181 of record NC_062546.1, read on the forward strand.
ATGCAGAAATTGAAATTATGTGAAGCATTATCTTATGAACAGAACATTACACTTAAAGTTGTTTTTGATCAATATCCCCTTTCTGGCCTTGCCTCCGGTGTATCTAAAGATAACTACTTTTATGAGTGTGGCGTATATCCTTTTATTAATCCTTTCCTTACATCTTTGTATGTGAACTCAAGCCACTTCAAATGTCCATCTTAAAGAAGGTGAAACTATATCATATATTTGCACATTGGATCCCAGGGTGCAAAGTGAATGAACAAAAAGTAGTAAACCCATGAATACTTCCTTAGAAGACTGTGTAAAATTTTGGTATTCACCTCTAATTCTGACTCCATTAAAAGAAAAACAAACAAACAAACAAACAAACACCCTTTCTAAAAATCACATAATAATTCTCCAGGAAACATGCAGAGCCTCCTAGTCTTGGATTGGCAAAATATTTTTTCAAGGCTGTGTAAGTTTGTGAGCTGTACACACATTTGCTTAATGTCTGAATGGAAAAAAAGTTAAATTAGTCTTTATTCTATGGAATTTAAATGAGTCTTCTTTTGTGAGCTGCTCCCTAAGGTCATCATAAGCCTCTTGAATCTTAACAAATGCTGCTGTGTCCCACCTGAAAAATTGAGGAGCTGTGAAGTTAAGTCTTCAGATCTGGTTGCATGAGCTTCATCTAGAGCTTCTATAAAGAAACACTTAGGGACAACGTTATGCTGCTGGATGAATCCATTGTTTTGGAACAGGAAGGTGGCTGCAGATTTCATTTGCTACTTTTCTTTTTAGGGCTGCACCTGTGGCATAGTTCCCAGGCTAGGGGTTGAATGGGAGCTGCAGATGCCAGCCTACACCACAGCCATAGCAACACCAGATCCCAGCTGCATCTCAGCTCACGGCAGTGTCACATCCTTAACCCACTGAGTGGGGCCAGAGATTGAACCTGCATCCTCATGGACACCATGTCATGTTTTTAACCTGCTGAGCCACAATAGGAACTCTTTCATTTGCCACTTAAATGAAGTAAGTTCTCCTGTGAGGAAATACATGGTGGCAGTGATGCCTTGGTGTGTGGCAGTACTTTTCCCTAGTGTCTCCTTTCATTTCTGAGCTTTCACGAGATAGCCTTGTGACCACCTGGCTCAGCTGTTTAAGGTGCAGAGCTAGTGAGGGTCTGATTTAGATTTGTTTAATGGCCTGATTTCTCTCGCTCTCTGCCATGGACTTGCCCCATGGTAGCCCTCAGATGGCTGACATCCAAACGTTGGCCGTGGGGGACCAGGTGGACATGTTGGGAAGATCAGGCCAGTCAGTACCGCTGCAGGGAGATGTCTTGAGGGATGCGCTGCTGATTTGGGGATTGGGCAAGGAATTGGTTTTGCTTAAACAAAACAAAATGTTTTAAGAAAAAACAATTCCTTTCAGAGTAATCTTTGAGGTTCTGCCTCTGACAACGTTGATTTACCCCTTTTGCTTTTTTTTTTTGTTTGTTTATTTTTAGGGCCCCACTCGAGGCACATGGGGTCGATTTGGAGCTGCAGCTGCCAGCCTACACCACAGCCACAGCAATGCCAGATCCAAGCCGTGTCTATTACCTATACCACAGTTCAGGGCAACACCAGATCCTTAACCCAGTGAGCAAGGTGAGGGATTGAACCCGCAACCTCATGGTTACTAGTTGGATTTCCACTGTGCCACAATGGGAACTCCTACCCCTTTTTCTTTTCTTTTCTTTCTTTCTTTTTTTTTTATCACTTTTATTTGTAAGTATTTTCTAATGAGATTAGAAAAAAAAAAAAAAAGAGTAAAGACTTGTGTCACCATATCTTAATTTCCACAGATGACCTTATGCTCTTTAGCTGCAAAATCTCTTACACAATAGTCTTCAAGGAGTCTACACTCAGTTGGGAAAAAAGACTATAATACACAAAAATACCTAAATAGTTGGGTTAATGAAGTGGTGCTATGGATTTTTTTCTTCAATAGTTTCTGAATTTGTTTCTATCTTATCATTATATATTAAAAATATATTCAAAATATGAATGAGGAACCTGAAAAAGACAAAAAAAACCCTCATTCTTTCCATTCATAACTTCAGCTGCAGGTATAATGGTAGGCATTTACATTCTCTAAGACATTTTTTTTTTCTCGTATATAACCATGCATAGCAGCTTTATTTGGAATTGCCGAAAACTGGAAATAATTTAAATGTCTACCTACCCCTTTTTCTGATCCCTGCATCTGGTCGCTCTGTGTGTTCCACACATGGTCATCCAAATGTACTGTCTGTCCATTCCTCGCCATCTCTGCCTTTTTGTGCCACTGTCATCTCTTACAGGCATCATACCAGTGGCCTCCTACCCACCCTCCAGAGCAGATAGCTCATTGTTTTTTGAATTATAAATGAAATCTTCCACTGGGAGATCCCTTGTGGACCAGCAGGTTAAGGATCTGTAGTTGTCGCTGCAGTGGCTCTGGTTACTACTGTGACATGAAATTCCCTGGAACTTCTCTGGCCTGGGAATTTCTGCATGCCATAGGTACAGTCATCAATCAATCAATCAATCAGTCAAATCTTGCATTACTTCTCCATTTCTCTTAAGTGAAAACCTAAGCTCTTCTCCCTGGCCTCTGGGTCTGCAGTGGTCTGACCCTGCCTCAGAGGATCCCTTCCTGTGACTCATTCCCCTCTGACAGCCACTGTCTTCCTTGGTCCTTCTACATGCGTGGACCCTCATTCAGGTCTCACCTCAAAAATCCTCTCTGCCGAGAGGCCTTCTCACACTTCTATCAAAAGTAGCCCCCTCCTGCCTGTGTTACTTGCTCAAAGTGCCCTGTTTTCTTCATAAATTGGACATTACGTGAAGGTTTTTTTCTTATCTGAATGTAAGCTCGGTAATGGGGACATGTCTTTTTCTTTCACGGGGGCTCCCTCGAAACTCCGAAGCTAGGAACAAAGAGGAGGAACTTGGCAAATGCTTGTGGAGTGAATTAGCTGACATGCCCGCAGACGGTGGTGCTTCCCAGCCCATCCCTTCTGTTCCTGGTGTGGTGTGGTGTGGATGGCAGGGAGCCTCGAGCTGCCTCACAGTCATCCATGTTCTGGGTGTCCTTACAGGGTCTGTGCTCATACGGCAGGGAGGAGGTGGGGGGCTTGATCATCTTCCTGGACTCTCAGACTTGAAAGGTGTTTGCCCTCATTGTTTTGGAAGCATTTTAAGTTTCTTTCCAAAGCAGAACTTCATAAAAACCCATGTGATTTTTGTGTTATCTCTAGCTTTGCAATATGTACCTCCTTTCCTTTATTAACATGACAATTGTTTTGCTTATATCAATACTCAGAACAAGGCCGAGATATTTGTTCTGAACACATTAAAGATAGACAGTTCAGCTCTACACCTAGACTACCTTTCTGTGTCATGCTGGGGGAGAACTTAGCATTTAAACAAAACTATACAAAGCCCTTTCCTATTGCTTTTGTTCTCTGAAGCAAATAGAATCCTGACTTGAAAACTAGATTTTTGTGACCTTACAGCTCTTAAGTTGGAACAGTGAACGCGACTGAATTTTTTTTTAGTAATTTTCTTTCTGCTGATGTTTTGGGAGTGTTGCTTTGTGTGCTCACAGGCTTTCATCCACACTTCATAGAAACTTCCTGAAGTCCACAGGAATCTGCAGATGGATGGCTGTGACTAGCCTGCCAATGAATAAAAATAACAGTAAACTATTTGATTCTCATTCCTACCTGTTTCTGAAACAAGCCTTTACTTAGAAATAAACCTTTCAATCTTGATTTATATCATCACCTAAAATTTCACAGCTTCAACATTCTTTTAATTTTTACTTGTTTTAGTTTGATTTTGAATTTAATTGCTTTTTTAAACTTTTAAAGTAATTTAGATTATCAAAATATATATGATAGAGAAAGGAATAAGTTAAAAAATTAAAGTTTCCAAGCACATTTTTAAGTGTTAGAGATGTATAATTCCAGATTTTTAATACGTATGCATAATAAATCATATATAGTGTAGAATTTAAAAAATATTTTTAAAACAAAAAAATACTGTGCATATTGCCCTACACCTTCCTTTTTTTCCCCTCTCAATAGCATATCAGTTCCTGGGCCAGGGATTGAGCCTGCACCACAGCACCACAGCAGTGAGCCAAGCTGTCCTACGGGACAGTGCTGGATACTTAACTGCCAGACCTACTGCCTTCGTTATCCTAGTTGCATAGAATTTTATAGTCATATCTTATGTATCTTATCCATTCCAATATTGGTTGACATTTAAATAGTTTCAGATGTTTGGTTATTAAAGTATGCATTAGTATTTTAGTATAATTTCAGTGCAGTTGCGGTTTTTTAAGTCATTATACGCATTTATCCATGTTTCTGTTTCATAGTAATTGTTTGAGATTGACATCTTTCAGCCGATACAGTGCCCAAACATTACCCAGTTGTAGTGCTGCTTTTCACTACTGTAAAGAATGCTTCAGTGGGTTACATTGCACTATTATTTGCAGAAGGAATTGTCAACATTTCCAATGCATCTAGCACTTCGAGGGTGTATTGGTCACCAGTACTGGTCCTGAGCACTAGGTGTGAGGGGGGTAGAGAGGAAAATGAGTGTTTGTGTTCTACTAAGCATGAGAATCCCTCAAGTTTTGAGTATTAGTTGAGATTGAACATTTAAGTGTTTATTTCCTTTTCTATGAATTGTATATATATATATTTTGCTCATTTATTTGTTTTTTCTTTTTTGGCTGCATCTGCAGCATGCATAAGTTCCCAGGCTAGGGATCAAACCCACATCCCTTCAGCAACCCTGGTTGCAGCACTGACACTCAAGTCCTTAACCCCTGCACTACATACAAGGGAACTCCAATTTCTTGAAGCTTTGATTTTCTTTTATGAGTTTGAGAATTTTTGAAATATCATACTGTGTTATATTTCATATAAAAATTTTCATCAGCCTTTTTGCCTATCATTTTGTTGCTCCAGCTTTTTTGCTTTGATAGACTCAGGCATGTTAAACTTCTCTCTTGATATACCTTAGGTTAGTGAGTTATGTCTCCAGAGTTCTGACATTCAGTTCTTTTTTTCCTAATTCATTTTTTCCCTCTACAAATAAATAGATAACAATTCTTTAGTAATTGAAATGATTCTACAGTACTGTAGGTATTTTTAGCCATGAGCCATCAATTGTAGCAATAACCTGAGGAGGTGTTTACTTCTGGTTGAGGTGAATCATTTACATCCCTATTAGCAAGGGCCAAATGGGTATAAGAAATATCACAATTTAATACTGTTGGCAGGAAGCAAGTTCTTAGCACCATGAATCATGCTAGCCATTTCAGAAAGCCTTTTATAATTAGAAGCAGCTATGCTTACACAGATTGACTAGTTATAAGGTTATTGTCTTTTCCTTTTATGTCATTGAGCATACGATTTAAATGATTAAATAGAAATGTAAATTTCTTTATTTAAGTTTATATGATTTTTATTTTTTCCATTATACTTGATTTACAGTAGTCTGTCAATTTCTACTGTACAGCAAAGTGACCCAGTTATACAAATACATATATAAATATATATACATTCTTTTTCTCACATTATTCTCCATCATAAGTGACTAGATATAGTTCCCTGTGTGATACAGCAGGAACTCATTGCATATGGAGATTCCCAGGCTAGGGGTCCAATTGGAGCTGTAGCTGCCAGCCTAGGCCAGAGCCACAGCAACACGGGATCTGAGCCGTGTCTGCGACCTACACCACAGCTCACGGCAATGCCGGATCCTTAACCCACTGAGCAAGGCCAGGGATTGAACCTGCAACCTCATGGTTCCTAGTCAGGTTCGTTAACCACTGAGCCATGATAGGAACTCCCAAATTCTATAATTTTTTGTTATTGCCAGCTGGATGGTGGTTCTTCACATTTTTAATATGTGTCATCTCTGCTTGTCAGCTAGGTTTTCCAAATACACAGCCCTGGTGGTGGGCAATGTGTTTTGGGGGTGTGAGCTACTTTTTTTTTTTTTTTTTTTTTTGCCTCCCTGCAGCATATGGAAGTTCCAAGTCCAGGGAGCAGATCTGAGCCTTGGTTGTGACCTAAGCCACAACTGCTGCAGGGCAGTTAACCCACTGTCCTGGACTGGGGATCGAACCTGCATCCCTGCACTCCCAAAATATTGCCACTCCTGTTCGCCACAGCGGGAACTCCTGTGTGAGCTACTTTTTAAATGTGCAGGGTATGGAGAACATAAATTCTTCTACCAGTCAGTTGTGCCAGTGGACCTTGTCTATAGCCTCCACAATTTACATTGAACTTGGGAATTCCCGCTGTGGTGCATCGGGTTAAGGATCTGGCATTTTCTCTGCAGCAGCTCAGGTTCCTGCTGATATGCAGGTTGATCCCCAGCCCGGTGCAGTGGGTTATGAGCTGACTTTGCTGCATGTGTGGCGTAGGGCTTAGCTGTGGCTTGGATTGGCTTCATTCCCTGGCCCAGGAACTTCCATATGCCATGGATGTGGCCAAAAAACAAAAAAAATTTACATTTACCTTGACTGCTTAATGTACAATCCAGATAGAATGAGAGTCTAAATATAATTCCCATACTACATCAGTGCTCAGGAATTGTTGACAAAAATCCTTCATAGGTGATTTTAGAGACTGTAGAACATTCAGAGACCTTTGGATTTTAGCTCTTTTTGAGATGAAGGGGTGCTGGGGGGGAACTAGGCGTTTTCTTGTTTAAATTTCATAAAAAGACTGAGATGATTTCTTTTATGACTTTGTTTTGTGCATAAATGCTTCCTCTTCATCAATTTTCTTTTTAATGCTTTATGAATGTGCTTCCTAGACATTTTGATTAATGAGTTAATGGATATAATAAAAATAATAATCAATTTAGGGAATTCATGTCATGGCTCATTGGAAACGAATCTAACTAGCATCCATGAGGATGCAGGTTCAATCCCTGGCCTTGTTCAGTGGGTTAAGGATCTGGTGTTGCTGTGAGCTGTGGTGTAGGTGGCAGAGTGCCTCGGATCTGGTGTTGCTATGCCTGTGGTGTAGGCCAGTGGCTGCAGCTCTGATTTGACCCCTAGTATGGGTCCTTCCATATGCCATGGGTGTGGCCCTAAAAAGACAAAGAGAAAAAAAAAAAGTCAATTTGAGTTGGAAGGGAATATAAAGGATATGGGGGGGGGGGAATCTTCCTTTTGTGAATGAAGAAATTGAATCATAGAGAGGTTAGATGAATTGGCCAAGAACACACAAGTGAATGAAGAGCAGGTCCGGTTTTTCTGAGATGAGTTCCCGTGTCTTCATTTTCCTCTTCAAGCTGGAAATTGGCACTATGTTTTTTGTCTGTGTTGACAGAAGATTCTGAGAAACAAAATAAGGACTCAAATTGGGAATAAATTTTAAGAGATTTGCCTTAGCAATTACACAACTCCAGGTGGATGCAAATTGTGAGGATGAATTGTTTGTAGGTCAGAGTTATCCTGGGGTCTTCTGGAATAGTTTCTTTTTTTTTTTTTTGCTATTTCTTGGGCCGCCCCTGCGGCATGTGGAGGTTTCCCAGGCTAGGGGTTGAATCAGAGCCATAGCCACCGGCCTACGCCAGAGCCACAGCAACGCGGGATCCGAGCCGCGTCTGCAACCTACACCACAGCTCACGGCAACGCCGGATCATTAACCCACTGAGCAAGGGCAGGGACCGAACCCGCAACCTCATGGTTCCTAGTCAGATTCGTTAACCACTGCGCCACGATGGGAACTCCTGGAATAGTTTCTTGGATGGCTTCATCATGAATCCAACCTCAGTGTGTTCAAGTCCCTGGATTCCTTCACCTGGCCCAGGCTTTTCACGTCATTGGGAGAAGCAGAATAAGGGTTGAAGCTGAAAACAAATGCGCAACAAAAAATCTATTCTATATGTTTACACAAGTGGGACTATGTTGTACACACGAATCCTCAGATACTAGAAGTAGATAAACATCTTATACAGTAGAATCAGAATGTTAGAGGTAAAACTTATCTTTTAGGAGTTCCCATTGTGACTCAGTGGGTTAAGAACCCAATACAGTCTCTGTGAAGATGCGGGTTTGATTCCTGGCCTTGCCTAGTGGGTTAAGGATCCTGTGTTGCCGTAAGCTGCAGTATAGGTCACAGATGTGGCTTGGATCCAGTGTTGCTGTGGCTGTGGCATAGCCCTCAACTGCAGCTGTGACCCTTAACCCAGGAACTTCCACATGATGCAGGTGCAGGTGTAAAAAGAGAAAAAAAACGGGGAAAAAAACTTTATCTTTTAAAAACTTTAATTTCTAAATTAACGCAGAGTAAAATTGACTTTTTTGGGTATATATATAGTACTATGACTTTTAGTAGATTTGTGTAGTGTAGATTTGTAAAATCACTGCCATAATCAGGATACAGAACATTTTATATTTTTTGGCAGTGCTTAAGGCATACAGAAGTTCCCAGGCTAGGGATCAAACTTGTGCCACAGCAGTAATCAGAGCTATAGCAGTGATAACACTAATCCTTAATCCACTGAGCCACCAGGGAACTCCCAGAACTCTTTTATTACTCCCCCAAAATTCCTTTGTACCTACTCCTTATACCTAAACCCTAGCAACCACTGATCTGTTCTGTCACTGTAGCTTTGTCTTTTTGAGGATGTCATAGAGTAGAATTGAACAGTATGTATAACCTTTTGAGACTGGCTTTCACTCAGCTTAATGTCTTTGAGATTCATCCAAATTGTTGTGTTTATCAACAATTTGTTCCTATTTATTATTGGTCAGTATACCATTGTATGAATTAACACAGTTCTTTTATCCACTAACCTGTTGAAGGACAGACATTTGGGTTGGTTCCACTTTTTCATAATTATGAATGGAGCTGTTCTGAACATTCATTCATATACAGGTTTTTGTGTGAATTGAAATTTCCTTTTCTCTAGGGCAGATGTTGGCAAACTTTTTCTGTAAAGGGCGAGATAATATTTTTGGATTTGTAGGCTGTACAATCTCTGTTGCAAGTATTTAACTCCACTGTTGCAGAAAGCAGCTGTAAATAATACAAAAACAAATGAGTCTGATCAAATTGAACCATTGCTGGATTTGGCCTGAGGGCTGTAGTTTGCTCAACCTGCACCAGGGCAAATGCTTAGGAACAGGATTGTTGGTCCATACAGTAAGTTGATGTTTTAACTTTCTAAAAACCTGTCAAACTGTTTTGCAGAGTGCTTCTATTATTTTGCATTCCTACACTTGTAAGAATTCCAGTTCCTTGTAAGCACATGGTATAGGAAGTATTTTCTTTTCTTTTCTTTTTTTAAAATTTTTAGTTTATTTTTTATTTTTGTCTTTTTAGGGCTGCACCCACGGCATATGGAGGTTCCCAGGCTAGGGTCTAATTGGAGCTGTAGGCGCTGGCCTACGCCACAGCCACAGCAACACCAGACCCAAGCCGCGTCTGTGACCTATACCACAGCTCATGGCAATGCCGGATCCTTATCCCACTGAGCAGTGAGGCTAGCGTTTGAACTTGCAACCTCATGGTTCCCAGTTGGATTCATTTCCACTGCACTAGGATGGAAACTCCCTCTTCTTTTCTTTTTTTTAATGGCCGCACCCACGGCATATGGAGGTTCCCAGGCTAGAGGTCCAGTCAGAGCTGTAGCAACCAACCTGCACCCACAGCCACAGCAAGGCCAAGGATTAAACCAGTGTCCTCATGGATACTCATCAGATTTGTTTCCGCTGAGCCAGGACGGGAACTCATAAGCAGTATTTTTTATTTATGCTGTTTTAATAGGTATGGAGTGGTATCGTATTAAGGTTTTAATTCACATTTTCCTAATGAGTAATGATAACAAACACCTTTTCATGTGCCTGTTTGCTGTCTCTAGATCTGTATTGAAGTGCTTTATCAAGTCTTTTACCCATTTTAAAAACAGATTGTTTTCTTACAGTTGAGTTTTGCATTTAAAAAAAAATATATTCTGAGAGTTTCTGCTGTGACACAGTGGGTTAATGATCTGGAATTGTTTTTGTGGTGGCTGGGTTCGATCCCTGGCCCAGAAAAGTGGGTTAAGGATCTGGCGTTAATGAAGCTGTGGTGTAGGTCACAGTTGCAGCTCAATTTGAACCCTGGCCCAGGAATTCTGTGTGCCATGGTTGAGGAGATATATATATATACACACATACATTCTGGAGAGAGGTCTTTTGTTTGATATATAATTTGAAAATACGCCCTCTTTATAGCCTGTCTTTTCACTCTTTTATTGTATCTTTTGGAGAAAAAGTTTTTTAATTTTGATAAAGACTATATTTTATGGATGATGCTTTTGGTAGCATATCTAGGAACTCTGGCTAACCCAGATCCCCCATAATTTCTATGTTTTCCTCTAAAATTTTGGTAATTTCATGTTTTATATTTAGATCTATGATGATCCATTTTGAATTAATTTTTGTATAATGTATGAGGTGTAGGTTGTGGCTCATTTTTGTTCTTTTGCATATGAATGACCAATTATTCCAACATTATTTGTGGAAAAGACCATATTTTATTTGTTGAGTTGGTTTTTATACCTTTGTATAAGGTCACATGGCCATAGTTGTATGGGTCTATTTCTGGACTCTGTTCTGTTCCAGTGATCTACTTGTTTATTCTTTTTGCTAATACCACACTGTCTTAATAACTATAGCTTTATGGCAAGTTCTCAAATTGAGTAGTGCAATTCCTTTAATATTGTATTTTTCTTTCAAAATTGTTTTGGTTCCTTTGCCTTTCTAAACGAATTTTAGAATCAGCTTGTCTGTATCTAGAAAAAAAGTCCTGCTGAAATTTCACTGAAATTGTGGTAAATCTGTAGATGAATTTTGAAGAATTTGCATCTTTGCTGTATTTAGTCTTTTAATTCATGAATATTGAATTTTTCTCCATTTATTTTGTTCTTCTTTGACTTCTTCATCAGTGTTTTGTATTTTTCAGCATACCATTACTATACATGTTTTATTAGATTTACCTGTATTTAATTTTTTGGAGCTATTGTAAATATTTTAAAAAGCTGTTTCCAATTACACATAGTCAATGTATAAAAATGTGGTTGATTTTTTGGGTTGATCTTATATCCTATATCCTTGTTAACTTTGCTTATTAGTTAAATAAGGATTTTTTGGTTTTGTTTTGTAGATTCCTTGAGATTTTCTATGTAGACAATGTTGTCTGCGAATAAAGACAGTTTTCCTTCTTTCCAGTCTATTTGCCTTTTATTTCTTTTTCTTAGGTTATTACACTGGCTAGGATTTCTTGTATAATGTTGACTAGCAGTGTTGAGAGTAAGCATTCCCTTCTATTTGTAATTTGCTGAGAAATTTTGACATGAATGAATATTGAATTTTCACAATTGTCAGTGAATGTGATCATGATTTTTTTCTTCTTTATACGGTCAATATGTTGAGTTACTTTGATTGATTTTTGAGTATTGAACCAGTTTTGCATTTCTGGGATAAACCTCACTTGTCCATGATGTATTTTTTTTATATACCTGGGTCTTTTTTTTAACCACTATATATTTTTGGGGGGAAGATTTGCATTTATGTCCATGAGGGATATTGGTCTGTAGTTTTCTCTTTTTATACTTCTTTGGTTGGTATCAGAGTAAGATTGGAATTCTGAAATAAGTTGAGAAGTAGTCCTTTTATTTAAGGGAATTGGAGATATTTCTTCCAATTTTGGTAGAATTTGCTAGTGAAATTATCTGAACCTGAAGATTTATGCTTCAGAAGGATTTTAATTATGGATTCAATTTCTTTAATAGTTACAGGGCTATTCAGTTTATCTTTTTCGTTTTGGGTGAATTTTGGTACTTTGTTAGAAATTGATAGATTTCATTTTAATTCAAAGAATTATGTGCATAGGGTTTTTGTTTGTTTGTTTTAGGACTGCACCTGCGGCATATGGAAGTTCCCAGGCTAGAGGACAGCAGCTGCCGTCCTACACCACAGCCCCAGCAACACCAGATCCAAGCCACATCTATGACCTACACTACAGCTCATGGCAATGCTGGATCCTCAACCCACTGAGCAAGGCCAGGGATTGAACCCACATCCTCATGGATACTAGTTGGGTTCATTACCACTGAGCTGCAATGGGAACTCCTCCTTATATCAGTTTTGATTACTACTGGGTGTTTGCACTCATGGGCACTTTCCTTTGGTTTTTCTAGTTATGATTTTTCTGACTGTGCCCTTCATAAAATTTCTACACAATGCTGTGAACCTTTCTTTTTTGTGTTTGTAGTATGTTTACACATTTGCTTGCTGTTTGTCATATTATTCAGCTTAGCATGGATAGCTCTATCTAGACCTATTTTTCAAAAGTTAAAAAAAAATTGTTTTAATAAAGTGAAGCTGATTTCTCCATGACACCCTTTCCATCTTAAATGATCCTTGCTTGCCTTCCTCTCTGAGCTGCAGTTTGAGCACACTGAGTATTATATTCAAGTTTTCTGGGCCCCAAAGTTGTATAGTAGGTGAAAGAGGTTGGAGATTGAGCTTGACTAAAGTTGGGTGTAGCTTTTTTGAATGACCTGAGCTGTGTTTTCTCTTCTGAGATTTGGCTAAAGGGCTTAAACCAGGGTTTACCCTCTCAGAGTTAGGGTTATGTCTATTTCCATAAGGTGAGGGTACGCTTAGGCTTGGAAGCATTTTCCCAGTTTGCATGGAGCTTCCCACATAATAAGCTCTAGCAGTTTTCCTGACCTCCACTAAGATCTAAAGATACTACAGTGATAGTTAAAACTCATCCCTGCCAAGGCCATTTTGCTTGAGTATTTTAGGCTATTATCCATTCCTTCATCTTGCTTCTCTCTAAATTGATGGATGTCGGTAAGAATTTTTAGTATGCTGCCATACTGAAAAGAAACAGTATGTTTCTTTTCTTTTTTGAAAATTTACTTGTTTTTTAAAATTGCTTTTTGGGGCTTCTTTTTTTTTTTTTTGTCTTTTCTAAAGCCACTTCCACAGTATATGGAGGTTCCCAGGCTAGGGGTCTAACCAGAGCTGTAGCCACCAGCCTACACCAGAGCCACAACAACGTAGGATCAGAGCCACATCTGCAATGCCGGATCCTTACCCAGTGAGCAAGGCCAGGGATTGAACCCACAACCTCATGGTTCCTAGTCGGATTCATTAACCACTGAGCCACGATGGGAACTCTGGGGCTTCTATTTTTCATCATTTTCTTAGGCATTATTGAAGGGAGGAAGTCTGGTCCTTAAGCTTTGCCATTTTTACTCAGATATCTGAAAGAATTGCTCATCCTTCCTTTTTCTACCTTTGTATAATTTTACCTTCTTCTTCTTTTTTTTTTTTTTCTTAACTTTTTAGGGCCACACCTGCAGCATATGGAGGTCCTCAGGCTAGGGGTCCAATCAGAGATATAGCTGCCGGCCTACACCACAGCCACAGCAATGCCAGATCTGAGCCGAGTCTGCAACACACACCACAGCTCATGGCAATACTGGATCCTTAACCCACTGAGGGAGGCCAGGGATCAAACCCACAACCTCACGGTTCCTAGTTGGATTCGTTTGTGCTGCATGATGGGAACTCCTAATTTTACCTTCTGATTTTGCATTTCACGTCCCATTTTATTGACTTGGTTGCAAAACTGGTCCTTTATTTTATATTATTATTTTTTTTTGTCTTTTTGCCATTTCTTGGGCCGCTCCTGTGGCATATGGAGGTTCCCAGGCTAGGGGTCCAATCGGAGCTGTAGCCGCCAGCCTACGCCAGAGCCACAGCAACGCAGGATCCTTGCTGAGTCTGTGACCTACACCACAGCTCACGGCAACGCTGGATCCTTAACCCACTGAGCAAGGCCAGGGATCGAACCCACAACCTTATGGTTCCTAGTCGGATTCATTATCCACTGAGCCACGCTGGGAACTCTGCAAAACTGGTACTTTAAAAATTGATGCAATATTACTGGTAAACACAAGTAGCAGTAAAGAGAACAAGATTCTTGTATAAGCGACAGCCTAAGAAAACTGATACTATTAAGGAAATTTGAATGGTAGACACTGTTTGTGTTTGGTAGAGAGGTAAGAAGATGGTTTAATATTCAAAAGAAGTAATTTGCTGAACTTAATGATGTTACTGACTTGATAGTAAAGGAATGAGTCAAAGAGATATTATTAAGGTTTCCCTTCTCTGGGAAATGGGGCCTATTCAAAAAATTCTTTTCATGTCATTTCCAGCAGTGGTTTGGAAAATGTCTAATACTCTAAGGCTTGGGAAAGGTTAGGTGCCATCTTTTGCATTGCAGCTTGTTTTTGTGGCATTTTCCAGATCATTATTTTTGACTTAATAGACGGTTTGCTATAATTCGACCAAAGAGTTCTCTATGGACAAGATTATATACAAATACAGCACACTTAGATGGCAGATTGTATCAGTGACATTTTGCTGTGAGCTTCTTAGAAGCTTTTCTTGATGCAGAAATACCATCGGGGGATCAATAGCTTATAACATCGCCAATGGAAGCCAAAGGCTACCAGAAAATGGGAAATCAGAGTTGGAATCAGACGTCAAAAATAAAAGAAAGCTGGGTAGTGTCTGAGCAGTGGGTTAGCGGGATGGTTTTCAGATTATCAGACTCTTATCAGTCATGTATCCTTTGTGCTCAGTGCCACCTTGGTTGAGTGCAGCTTCAGTCTTGCTTCCTTGAGTTCCTTTGGTGTCTTTTCCAGTTGTGTTGAAAGACTGGAGCCAGGCTGCCAGAGCTTGCCTTTGCTTCCCAGCTGTGGGCCACTCTCTCCTTCCAGGCTGCTTTCTCATTGACTTGCCCCTCTGTTGGCTTTCATGATACACCGCTGTGCTTTTTGTCCCTGCCTTCTCTGTCCATTTGCTTTGTCCTGGCTCCCTAAATGATGGTGATCCAGGACAGGTGGCACTTTCCCTGGGTGGTCCCATCTGATCCCAGCCCCCTCTGTGGCTGGCCTAAATCCATGGTTCCATTGCTGCCTCCTCCCCTGAGCCCATTGAGACATGGCCAGCCACAGTTACTAAAGTCCACCTGGTTGTGTGGGAGACTCTGATCACCACGTGCAGCCTGGAACTCTCCTTCATGTAGCGCAGTACACCCCATATTGAGGGCTTTGTTTGGTTCCCATGTCCTCCTGCACTGGTTCTGAAATATCTTTCCCTCTCTTCTTCTTTATTTTTTTTTTAATTTTTAATTTTTCTTCAGTACAAATGTGAATGTTTATTTGGAATGAGAAAAGAAATCCCAACAAAGAACAAATTTTTAGAAGCAGACATCACAAAATCCCAGAATGTAACAGAACACCTTTGTTAACTCCCTGAAATACTTTTTTTCTTCACAATTTTGGTTGCATGTTCTTTTTTAATTTTTTAAAATTTATTTATTTATTTTTTTGCTTTTTAGACCCACACCCCTGATATATGGATGTTCCCAGGCTAGAGGTTGCATTGGAGCTATAGCTGCCAGCCTACACCACAGCCACAGCGACGCAGGATCCTTAACCCACCATGGGGGAGCGGGGAGGAGGGTGACTGGCATGGCCAGGCGGATGCTGGCAGAGTTGCATGAGGCAGGAGAGGGTAGGCCAGGGTAGCAGCTGTATCCCTTCTGATATGGAGGCTTGGGGGCCTTTAACAGCCAGCACACCCGTTCTGCTCTCTCCCCTCTGAGTGTCAACCCCTGGTGTGCTTTAATGACCTCTGCTTGCTAACCTGAGTGTGTGCCCCTTCCTTTTGGTCTTCTCCACCCGGAACACCCTTTCTTTTTGTTCTTTTTTGGCTGCCCCACGGCATATGGAGTTCCCGGGCTAAGGATCAGATCTAAGCCACAGTTGCAGCCTATACCACAGCTGTGGCAATGCTGGACCCTTCAACACACTGTGCCAGGCCGGGGATTGAACTTGCATCCTGACACCTCCAGAGTTGCTGCCAATCCCGTTACACGACAGTGGGAACTCCTGGAATGCCATTTCTCATTTCTGCCTTTGCAGACCCTACTCACATCTTCAAGTTCAGCTGAGATTTTCCTCTCTCCTCACCTCTGACTATAGGTTATCATGCCCTGCTCTCTGGAGCTCTGTGCCTTTTATTTGTTCGGGTTTCCACATTTATCTCTTTCTAGTAAGATGATTGTTTTCTTCCTTTTCTGGGCTCCCCTGCTCACAACCTTAATGACAGCTGATAGACCAGAGTGATGCATTCGTATTTGTATCTCCTCTGCCATGTGAGGTTTCCCAGGACTCTTGTGGTGCTGAATGTTTGGTCTGACCCCTCTCAGTGTAGTAATATTCTTCAGTCCAATGATCTTGACTTCTTGTTGGGAAGATGTCACTCTGAGGTACCTCAGTGGTACCTGAACAGATGGGTGATGAGAAATGGATAGAGAGGATGAATTGCTGCTCCTTTAGCAAAGGAAATTCTGGGTATGGGAGAGGCTCAGAGGCTTGGAAGAGCCCTCCACTGAGTGGTGCATGCAAGTCTCTGTCACTGGGAAATAAGGTAGCAGTATTTGTACTTTCCAGATCAGTCCAGGCAGCCCAGCATGGAATCAGAGACTATAATTCTCTCAATTTGCAATATAGATGAATTTTGGTCAACATTTTATTTCTGTGTTTCTCCAATTTGCTTATTATTTTCTGTGCGAGCTTTTCATGTTTTTCAGCCAATCCTTTTATCTTTCCCCCTCCTACTCCCCAAGAACAAAGATGCATCACATCACACTTGTGAAGCTACTTGCCCCACTTGGGGTTCGGTTGGCTGAGATTCTTTAAAAGTTGGTCTTACTTGTCTCAGGATATGTTTCTGATATCTCTGTTGCCTTCTCGAAACTTAGCAGCTTAGAGGTTGAGGGTTCAGAACGTTTGGCTTGTTTGGCTTTCTTCCATCTTTGATTGCAGGGGTCAGTGAACTGGCCTAGAGGCCAGCTACTGCCTCTTCCTATAAATAAAGTTTTATTGGAATACCCATTCATTTTCGGATTGCCTCTGGCTGCTTTCTCCATGCAATGGCAGAGTTGAGTAGTTGTGACAAAGACCATATGGCCCTCAAACCCTCAAACCCTTACTCTGGCACTTTCCAGAAAAAGTTTGCTGATCCCTGCTGTGTTGTGTTAAATTGTCTCCCATTACCTCTCCCTACTCCCACCCCATGTTTGTGTTTTCTTCTTGGTTGGTTCTTCTCCTTTGTTCATGTCATGACATATATTCAACCATTGAGCAGATACTCTTGGCTGGTAGTGTGCAGACCTGCACCTCTTGAAGCATCCCACACCCAGCTGTCTGCAGAGGTACAGAGGGGAACTGTCACTGTCCTTGGTGCCAGTGGAGGAGGGGCAGGAGGAGGTGTTGAATAGCCTTTGCTGTTGAGGGACCAGGCACTAGGCTAAGTGCTGTGCATGCTTAACCTCCGCAATTTCCCTATGGACAATAGTATCATCTTCATTTTATTGGGGCAAAGGAGGCACAGAGCCATTTAGTAACTTGCCACAGAGCATGACGGGAAGGTGCCAAAACCTGGGTATGAATCAAGGCGTAAGGTCTGTCTAACTCCAGAGAGCAGTCTCTTACCTCCTATGCTCTGCTGCTGCCTCATTAAAACCAAACCCAGCCTGAAGCCCCACAGGCTTGTGTTCTAGCTTGTGGTACTTGATCTTTCTGCTGCATTTGAATTTCTGCCTACTCTTGGCTCCCCTGTTTTGTCAACCCAGAGATAGAAATTCCTTCGAGGCTTCTTTTCCTTATCCTTTCCCTTACTTTTGCCTCTCGAACCCAGGCATTCTGTAAGATTTTTTTTTTTTTCTCAAAGGAACCTTCCTACACCACTGGTGGGAGTGTAAAGTGATACAACCACTATGGAGAACAGTATGGAAGTTCTTTTAAAAAATAAAAATAAAAGTGCCATTCTCCAGGGCTTCAATCCAGAGAAAACTATAATTCAGAAAGATACATGAGCCTCAGTGTTCATTGCAGCACTATTTACAGTAGCTAAGACATAGAAGCAACTAAGAGTTCCTTGACAGAGGAATGGATAAAGAAGATATGGGGTGAATGTGTGTGTGTGTGTGTGTAATGGAGAATGGAGAATTCTCCATAAAGGAGAATGAAAATAATTCTATTTGGAGCAACATAGATGGACACAGAGATTATCATACTAAGTGAAGTAAGCCAGACAAAGACAAATGTGATAGCACTTACATGTCAAATCTTAAAAACTAATGAACTTATTCATAAACAGAAATAGACTCAGTAGAAAAGAAGCTTATGGTTCCCAAAGGAAAAGAGGGGGGAGATATTTTAAGCATTTGGGATTAACATATACATGCTACTATATAAAATAGATAAGCAACAAGTACCTCCTGTATAGCACAGGGAACTATACTTAATATCTTGTAATCACCTATGATGGAAAAAGAATCTGAAAAAAAAATATGTGTGTGTGTGTGTGTGTGTATGTGTGTATTTAGCTGAATCACTTTGCTGTACACGTGAGGCTAATATTGTAACGTTGTAAATCAACTATACTTTCAAAAAATAAAAATTCTTCTCTATTACCCATCTTTTAAGGATCTTATCTATGGGTAATTTTTTTTTTTTTTAGGACCACACCTACGGCATAAGGAGGTTCCCAGGCTAGGGGTCCAGTTGGAGCTATAGCTGCCAGCCTACACCACAGCCACAGCAATGCAGGATCCTTAACCCACTGAGTGAGGCCAGGGATTGAACACGCAACCTCATGGTTCCTAGTCGGATTTGTTTCTGCTGTGCCACGATGGGAAATCCTTTTTATATATATATTTTGTTTGTTTGTTTGTTTGTTTATCTATGGGTAAATCTTGAAGAGCCAGCATTATACCGAAAACTCCAAATTGTTAATCTCCTTTTCTCTGTAAGTTAAATCTTGGTCCTGATCTTTCACCAGAGTTCCACCCCTCTCAGATCTCTCCATGAGATTGCAAACTCATTTTCTCCCCCAGGATCCATTCTTCCCCTGACCTGAAAGTTTCTGTTCATGGCACATCATTCCTCTACTCATTGAGATTCAGAAGGTATTAGTCGTGTTTCTTCTTATCCTTTTCCCTTCCTTCCCATCATCCTGTGTCTGCATCATCTTATGTGTTTGTTCCAGTGTGTCCTATTCCTGCCACTTGACCCCCAGGCCAGCCCTCACAATGCCTTTTGCTTACACTGGTGGAATAACGCCTTGTTAACTGTCTAGTGTTTCAGGCTAGGGATGACAGACTGCCTTGTGGTGCTCGCTCACCTTGACCAGACTGTGCTTCAGAAGCCTTCAACACAGTCAGTGATGGCATGCCAGTCCATCCCTTCTCTGATTGTGCAGTTTTTTAGTGAAATTATTTCCCGGAAGTGCAGCATCATTTATAGCATGGATCTGCTTAGAAGCTCAGTTGTTCCTTAGCAGTTAGGCAACTCATGGGTCCCAAGAAGTGGTGCCTTACTTCCTACTTTCATGCCTTTCCCATCTCACAAAGCCCATCTCAGTTGCTGTTTCTTCTGGTATTTCTCTGATCTCCATGCTAATGTGAGTCTTTTCCCTTCCGAGCCTCCACGTCACTTTTTCTTATGGAACTTGGCTCTATATGTATGCCATGGTGGCTGGTGTGTCAGGTCGCTGCAATGCTGATACACTGAATCAGGGACTCTCTCCTCTGTTTCCCTGATGTTGAAGATGCCTCTAAAATGTTTAAATAAATATATGTTGAATCTGTCTGCATGAGATCACAGGAGAGAAGTCATATCATTGGCCATGAAATTTAATATCTTTTCTTTCAAGTATCCCCAATATACCATTAATTTCCTCAAAATATGCCTTTGGTAATATTTATTTTAATTTTAAAATATTGTTGCCTTCAGTTGGAGTCCCAGCACAAGCCAGTTCATCGTGAGGAAACACAAAGCACCGAGGAGCAGCACCCATGGCTCAGAGCTGTCTCAGCCACTGATTCAGCTCCATGGGATCGAACCTGCCTTTGGCCCTTCTGGGCTTCAGTTTTTTTCTCTTGACAGTGGGTGTGAAGATCCTTTCCTGGTAGAGCAGCAGGACCTATATGTGATTCTGCTTCCTATGGGACATTTGGAAATATCTGGGGACATTTTTGGGAGTTTTTACCCAGGGATGCTGCTAAACTTCAATCACAGGACAGCACCCAACAGACAGTTATTTGTTCCAAAATGCCAATAGTGTTGAGGTTGAGAAGTCCTAAGGTAGAGCACACTGTGACCCAAAATCTTATTTTAATTAATTGAATGAATATGACATCCTTGACGTTTTAATTATAATTTAATCTAGTAGGAGACTTGTTCTTTTCCCAAGAGGTGTTTTGAAATTAAAGATTGTTTTCATTTTCTTAGTGTTTAAGCAAGTGGGGATAACTCACATCATTATGGAGGCTTAAAATGTGTGTGATTTAAAATCATATCCGCCTTTATCACTTTGGGTCAGTAATTCTCCAGGTTTCTGTCTTATTTCTAGAACATTTGAAAGAATTTGTAGGGAAAAGTTTCAAAAGAATTGGAAACCACATGTAGGTGGGCTGAACAACGGCTTTAAATAATTGGAGGACTTAAAAGTGAAACAGTTTTACCCTCTTAATCCCCTGTTGTCCAGGGAAGTTCCTGAGGCCTGATGAGGATGGGGCCTGGGCATTTTGAAGACAGGACTATTTGCCCTTCCTTGGGACTGGGAAATGCACCCAGTTAGTATTGCTTTACAACATGGAGAGTTTGTCTTCTTAAAAACACCAGAGCTGGGGTTCTGGTGGTGCCGCGAGTTAAGGATCTAGCATTGTCACTGCAGTGGCTTGATCACTGCTGTAGTGCAGGTTTGATACCTTGCCCAGGAACTTCCACATGCCACAGGTGTGATGGAAAACAGAAACCAAAACAAAAAACAAACAAAAATCTCCCACCCCACCAGAGCCCACTAAAGAAATAAAGCCCATGTGGAGGTAGCAGGGCTGGTTTCATATATAAAGTCTTTTGTCTGTACAGTGCTTTTCCCCTTGGGATGCTAACAACCCAGTCTGCACCCCTTGCCAATTGCAGACACCAAAGGGGGGGGGGGTTCCTTTTTAGCTTGGACATGCTTGGAGCAAGTTGGGAAGACAAGATCATTTACTCTTGTTTTTCTTCCCTTTCTCCTTCCATCTCTCCACAGGTGAGCTTTGGAATGCTACCAGGTACAAGAAGAGAAAACATAATTTAATTTATGGAGAATCACTGTTTTGGAATGAGCTCAGAACCGCATTCTAAGAACTTAGTATGAAATTGGCACAATTGCAATGATTGCCAAAAATATAAAAATAACTGAAAGAGAGGAGTGAAAGTATTTACTAATTACAAGGATTAGATGATTTGGCATTCATGCTTGTTTATACCGCAGTGCTATGAGAGAAAACTCCAACTCCATGGTTTCAGCAGAATTCCTGAAGCTAGGATGACATGTAGAAAACTGACTAGGGTGACTCAGTCCAATGGGAGGTTATTCTCCTCATTCAAATCCAGAGAAAGGCAGTTCAGGATCCTTCCAGGGGCTCAGGCCTTCTAGCTTTTGCTTCTCCATTTTAGTAACATGAGAGTTTCATTGTCATTGTTCATGGGATAGGTGTTTCACTGCCAGGCTTAGCATCCTACATGCCTGGCAGAGGGAAGAGGGAAAAAGGTCAGAGCATGCTCTGCTTGCACCTGATTGGCTGGTTTTGGTTCACATGGCGACTTCTAGTTACAAAGGAGGCTGGGAATCAGCACGCAAAACAGCCTGAACCAGCATGTTGCTGTCCTATCAGAATTAGAATTCTTGTGGCAAGGGATAAGGAAAAGGGATCTCAGTGAGGCCCAAGAGGTGTCTGGCATTTGGAACTTTTGCCCTTCATCATCCAACAGGCCTGTTCAAGGATTGCAAACTCATTGTTGCCCTAAGAGAAATAAATCAGGGGAAAGAATTTTCCCCATGTTTCCCTGCTGCTTTTCTCTTTCACTGGCCTGGTTGAAAGAGATGGTCTTGTATTTGATTCCTTTTTGTTGCCAGAAAGACTTTAAAATTGTCCTTTGCTGGAGTTCCACTGTGGCTCAGTGGTAATGAACCCGGCTAGCATCCGTGACGATATGGGTTCGATCCCTGGCCTCACTCAGTGGGTTAAGGATCCGGCTTTGCCATGAGCTGTGGTGTAGGTTACAGACTTGGCTTGGATCTGGTGTTGCTGGGCTGTGGTGTAGGCTGACGGCTGCAGCTCTGATTCAACCTGGGAACTTCCTTATGCTGTAGGTGCAGCCCTAAAAAGGAAAAAAAAAAAAAAAAAACCCAACCCCAAAACCTAAAAAATAAAATTGTCCTTTGCTATGTGTAGCATCGTTGTGCTATTTGATTTCCCTCCCAGGACTGAAATGTTCGCTTCCCATGCTGGGTCACAGGTCTAGCTAAAGAATTTGGAATGCTGCTCCAGGGAGAAAGGCTGCGAAACACGGGCATCTTTTAATTTAGAGAGAAGTGAGGGCACAAGCCCTTTTCTCCCTTCATGTTGATTAAGTATATGGTGGGATGTTCTGTCAAAAAGATGACCTGGCTCTCCAGGTTACCTGTGTTTATGGAATTCTCTACTCACAAGTGGGCAGCACTTCTGTGGAAAATAGTAAGCGGGGATGGCCACATAGGTGTTGGCTTGTGTGCTGTAATTTATGTCTGCAAGGCGTCAGCCCACACGTTTTGTTTTTCTTTATCATTCGCTGTGATTACTGAATACGCTGTGCTTATTTTTGACCCTTCTCAACTGCCTGTGACAGTCAGAACCTCAGCACCTACCTTGATTTATCTTTAGCCCACTCGAGGCAGAGGTCCAGGAAACCTCTTTGGCTCTGCTTTTTTCCTTTTGTTGGGCTGTCCTTCTCTATGCCTTGGAGAGGCTCTGGGCTGCCTTTAATCCATTCCTTTTAGGCTCCTGTTTGTACTTGGTTGCTGATTTTCTTTTTCGACCGATTTTTCTTTTCCTCAAGTATTTGACACTTTGCTGAGTGAGGCTGTCAAAATGTTTTCCTTCTGTCATTAGCATAGCCTATCTTAGCTCGGCATTGTGTGTGTTTATGGTGGTTTTTGTTTAATGTTGAGCCACAGAATAACAGCCAGACTTCCCCCTCCTCCCCTCACACGTCTCCGGTACAGAACACAGATAGAGAAAATTAGTTTCAAAAAGCATTCTAGACATTTCACAGCGCTGAAGAGGACAGGCTGCCTGTTTCACAGACTGGAGGTGGTGTGTCTTCTGATGGAGGGTTGCCATGGCAACCACATGCCAGCCAAGGCGTCCTGGGCAGGGGGGAGGGGGCCTGACCGTCAGACACCCCCCCCCCCCCCCCGCCATACCTCAGAAATGTCTTATTTCTTACTGTGCTCTTGGGATCGGCATTGACTCTCCAAGAGCACAATGGGATATTGTGTATGGAGATGGCTTTGTCAGCTGTGCCCTTATCTTGGTTTTTTGCTTGTGCCTTTCTGTCACATTCCAGTATCAGGTGTTTCCCTCTCTTCTGGCATCTCTCATTCTCTGCACAGCACTGCATTGGAGATGAGGGACCTTATAAAGGAAATTCAGATGTATTAAGACATCACTGACTTGAAAATGCTGGAAATGAAAGGACTATTATATAGAAGTTTCTTTGTTTCTTTCCTTTCCTTTTCTTCCTTCCCTTCCCCTCCTTTCTTCCTTCCTTCTTTCCTGGAAATGGGCTGGTTATGTGCTGGGGGCATTAGGAGTGCTAATACTTTCCACTTCTTAGGTACCTACCATGAGAAAAATGAGGACCAGGGAAGTTAGTTAACTTGCCTAAGATCACACAGGAATTAGGTTACCCAGGGCATTGCTCAATCAAGCACCAAGAATAATCCTGACACGGTAGGACATAGCTGAATTCATTTGCTACTGATTAGGTCCTCAGAGGGCTGTCAATACTGATGCTGGTGTATAATTCAGCCTATCCTATAAGTAGAAAAGTAGATCATTGGTGTTTGGGAGCTGTTTCCCTAAGTTTATGCCTATACCTGGGATGCCTGGTCAACACTGATTAGTTTGCCCATCAAACCCTTTCTTTACAAGTGGCAGATGTCAACTTTGACCAAGCCCCTTTGGAATCACAAATTCTGAATTGTTTTTATTAATAAGGCTGTGCTCCTGTGTGAAACCTGCGCAAATAATTCTAAGTAATATACTCATGGAGTTTATTGGAGAACTTGATAAAGTGATGCTGAAGTTTATTTTTAAATTTTCTTAAATGATTTTTATTTTTTTCCATTACAGCTGGTTTACAGTATTCTGTCAGTTTTCTACTGTACAACAAGGTGTGTTTAGGAAAGTAAATATGTAGGAGTTCCTCAGTGGCTCAGCAGGTTAAGGATTCGGTGTTGTCATTGCTGTGGCATAGGTTTGATCCCTGGCCCAGGAACTTCTATGTGCTGCTGTTGTGGCCAAAAACGAAATTTAGAAAAGTAAATATGCAGAGATAGCCCAGAGTTTGGATAGAGATTGGTGAGGAAGGACTTGTATAACCGAAGTTTAAAGTGAAGACGTTAGAATAGTGCAAGGCCTGATCTGTGACAGAAAACAGAAACACCAAAACCAAATCCTTCCCTCCCCTGTATCCCCCCACCTCCATGTATCTATAAAAATTGAGCATAGGATAAGGCAGATCTTATAACTACCAAAATTATTATAACATTAATATATGCTTTTACATCAAAAACACAATACACATGAAAGTTATCTTTCCTTCCTGTAATCTCACTCCTAAGAAGAGATTAATAATATATATATATATTTTGATGTATAATCAAAAGGTTACACAGATATGCATGCATTTTGGGAGAGAGGCAGCAGGGTGTATTGGTTTCGAATGTTGGCTTTAATGTGAGAGAGCCTGATTTCAAATGTTGAATGTGTGTCCCTGGATGTGTTATTAAACTTCTGTGTGCCTCAGGTTGTTTTTTTGTTCTTGTTGTTGTTGTTTTTTTTGCTTTTTAGGGCTGCATTTGCAGCATATGGAGGTTCCCAGACTAGGGGTCCAATCGGAGCTACAGCTGCCGGCCTACACCACAGCAACGCAGGATCCAAGCCACATCTGTGATCTACACCACAGGTCATGGCAGCACTGGATCCTTAACCCACTGAGCAAGGCCGGGGATGGAACCTATGTTTCCATCAACAACACCGGATCCTTAACCTGCTGAGCCACTGGGGAACTCCTACATATTTACATTCCTAAACACACCTTGCTATACAGTAGAAAATTGACAGAATGCTGTAAACAAGCTGTAATGGAAAAAAATAAA
This sequence comes from Phacochoerus africanus, assembly GCF_016906955.1. NCBI lineage: Eukaryota > Metazoa > Chordata > Mammalia > Artiodactyla > Suidae > Phacochoerus > Phacochoerus africanus. The sequence continues at coordinate 81,744,573 of NC_062546.1, forward strand.
AATCATTTAAGAACTATCAACCTCATGGCTCCTAGTCAGATTCATTTCTGCTGCACCATAACGGGAACTCCTGTGCCTCAGTTTTTATCATCTTTAGTGATGATGATAATAGTACCTACTGGGAGTTTCTTGGTGATCTAGTGGTTAGAATTTGGCGTTTTCACCACTGTGGGCCAGATTCAGTCCCTGGTCTGGGAACTGAGATCCCATATCAAGGCACTGCATGCTGTGGCCCCCCAAAACAAAGTAAAACATAAAATACTTACAGGGTTTTTGTGAGGGTCAAATGGCATAATATATGCAAAACAAATAAAGCCTGGTGTACATGATAAATTTTCAGTGAAAGTCAGTTTTTAAGAATGTAAAGTCATACCCCTCATGTTTTGCAGTTGACTGATCGTTTATGGTAGGCATCTACTGTGAGTGGACACTCATACACATATATGTGTTTGTTCCTTTTAATGGCTGTGCACTGTTCCATTGCATCAGTTTGTCACAGTTCCTGTTGGTAGTGCGTTAGGAGTTTCCATGACCATCCTCAGTCTTAATGGCTCATCAGAAGGACTCACAAGACTCAGAAAAGATGATATACTTGCAGTCATGGTTTCTTACAGTGAAAGGATGCAAACAAATCAGCAAAGGGAAGAGGCACATGGTGATGGGGGAAGTCCAGAGAAGCCAGGTGTAAGCCTCCAGATGTCCTCCCAGTGGCATCACGTGGATGCGCTTCATTGTCTCAGCAATGAGATGTGACAACACATGTGTTGCCAAACAGGGAAGCTCACAAAACCTTGGTGTCCAGGATCTTGACTGGGAGTCAGTAGGTAGGCACTCACAACCTGTGTGACTGGCCTCTGTTCACCACATTCCAGCCCTTAAGAGCAAAAGCAGGTGTCAGCCATATATCATATAGTATCAACCATCTGATGAAACTGGGACCTCAGACCTACAGAAACACTCTTATCAGCAGAATATTCCAGGGGCTCAGAGCTCATCTCCCCAGAGCGAGCCAAGAGCCAGTCGTGAAGATGGGCCTTTCTTGCGAATGTGCAGGGTTTGATCAGTACAGGTCAGCTGAGTTAACTCTATTCCACACAGATAAGCATTTAGGAATTTTCTAGGTATTGTGCGTAAACAGTACTTCAAGAAGTCACCGCTGTACAGTAGAAAAAAAATTGTATTGGGGAAATAACAAAAAAATATTAAAATAAAAGTCACTGTATACACTTCTGAACTTCCAGGAGAATTTTTGTAGTATAAATTCATAACATTTAAATTGTTGAATCAAAGAGCCTGTAGAATTCAGCTTTTGACAATTTCATGACATTGTTCCTAAGAACGTTGCACTCACAGTCCCACCGGGAAAATCACTGCTGACATCCCTTCACATCCTTTCTGGTGTTTTATATAAGGACCTTTGTGATCTTTTGCAAACCAATCTTGACGTGTCAATTTAATTTGTGATTCATTGTGATTAGAGAGATTGTACATTTTTAGTATGTACACTAGCTTTTTTTTGGGGGGGGGGTCTTTTTAGGGCTGCACCTGCGGCATGTGGAAGTTCCTAGGCTAGGGGTCAGGTTGGAGGTGTAGCTGCCGGCCTATGCCACAGTTACGGCAACAGCAGGTCTTTAACCCACTGAACGAGGCCAGGGCTTCAACCCACATCCTCACCCATACTAGTTGGGTTCATTACAACTGAACCACGATGGGAACTTCGCCATTTCTATTTATTTTTTAATTAAAGTAGTATATCAAATTCAAAGAATAGAAAGATATAATAGTGTTGAGACAGCTGGTTAAATTTCTTCGAAAAGGAGTAGTTTTGTGTTTTCTCCCACATACACTAAAATACATTTCAGATGAATTGCTTTTTCTGTAAAGGACCAGGTAGCAAAAACTTTAGGCTGTACTGTCTTTGTTGCATATCCCTCTTTCTTCCCTCCCAAAGAGCTCATGGACCATAAAAAGTAAGTAGCAGGCCATAGTTTGCTGACTCTTTACTTAAATAATTTACTATAAAAAATAAGTTGTCTGGTTCTTATACAGTTTTTATCTAATTTTAGTATGAGTATATTTTTATATTAAGTGAAATTTAATATATGTTGTATATATATCATATATCATTTATCACATTTTCTACCTGCAGTTTAGTGTTCTGTTATACTCCGGTTATAAGCAATAAAGAAAGTCAACATAAGGGAAAATAATGTACCAAAAGGAAAAAAGCTTGATGATTAAAGCATTTTTAAAGTGAGGATTTAACTGTTTAGTCTTAAACCATCCATATATGATGCAAAAAGAAGGTGAAGAAGTAGATATTTGTAAAATACATTTATAAGATATAGTATTAAAAAGTTGAGGAGTTCCTGTTGTGGCTTAGTGGAAAAGAACCTGACTAATGTCCATGAGGATGCAGGTTTGATCCCTGGCCTCACTCAGTAGGTTAAGGATCTGGTGTTGCCGTGAGCTGTGGTATAGGTTTCAGATGCAGCTCAGATCCAGCATTGCTGTGGCTGTGGTGTAGGCTGGCAGCTTCAGCTCCGATTGGACCCCTAGCCTGGGAACCTCTATATGCTGCAGGCAATGGGCATGTATTGATTTCTTTAAACATTTTCTTTAAAATAAAGTTGAGAAACACGTATGTATACTCAATCCTTCTTGCTGTGTAACTCCTCTACCTGATTGTGGTTTTCAGCAATGAGTATCTCCTCAGTGTTAGCAGAATGTAGGTCTTTCTTTCCAGACCTGCCTTTATGTACTGACTCTGAGTTTCAGAGGTGATGGATAGTGGTGCCTGGGGATTCTTGTTTCTGAACATTCATGGAAATAATACATAGACCAGGTATTGTCTGCTGTTTTCATTCAGTTGTTTCCTTTAATGTCTTCTATTGATTCAGAAACTCCATTTATGTACCATGTGACATCACTTATATGTGGAATCTAAATATGGCACAAGTGAACATATTTATGAAATAGAAACAGACTCAAAGACAAAAAGAACAGACTTGTGTTTGCCAAGGGGGAGGGATGGATTGGGAGTTTGGAGTTAGCATAGGCAAACTATTGTATCAAGGATGATAGATAACAAGGTTCTACTGTACAGCTCAGGGAATTATATTCAATATCCTGTGATCAATCAGTAGAGGAAAAGAACATGAAAAAGAATGTAGGAGTTCCTGCTGTGGCTCAGTGGGATCAGTGGCATCTCTACAGCACCCAGGATATAGGTTTGATCTCCAGATCCACACAGTAGGTTAAGGAATCTGGCTGCACCTATGGCGTGGCTTGGATCTGATCCCTGGCTTGGGCATTCCATGTGCTGCAGGGCAGTAAAAAAAAAAAAAAAAAAAGTATGTTACATATTACTGAATCACTCTGTGGTACAGCAGAAATAAACACAACATTGTAAATCAACTATACTTCAATAAAATTAAAAAGGAAATAGAACCCTTCATTTGTGGAGTGACATGTTTCTTTGCGTTGATTGACAAGAACCCATAATCATATTACCATCAGTTGTCTTTTTGGTCTTGAATGATTTTCTCTTTTTTGTTGTAAAATGAAACATGGACTCATGGAAAAAGCACTTATCATATTCTTGCTATAAGCCTGTTGCTAACTGAACCTAGTAAAACGTGTTTCACCTCTCTGAGCCCCATATGCCTATATCCTTTTAAATAAAATAGTTCTGTTTGGATGATGTGAACTTTCTGGTCTATTCATGTCTAACATTCCAGTATTCTTATTTGAATCTAGTCCTCCCGTGTGAGTGCTTCTCTGGCAAAGTGTAAACAAAACTCACAAGACGAATTTAAGTACTGTCGTCCCCTGGTGTCCACTGAGGATTGTTTACAGACGCACACCCCACTCCCCACCCCCTGCAGGTACTAAAATCCCTGATGCTTAAGTCCCTTATAAAGTGACTTAATATTTGCATGTAATCTATACACATCCTCCCAAGTACTTTAACCTCACCTCTTGATTATTTATGATACCTAACACAATGTAAATGCTATGTAAATAATTGCAGATACAGTGTAAATGCTATGTAAATAGTTGCTATCAGGGCAAATTCAACTTTTGCATTTTGGAACTTTCTGGAATTTTTTTGTGTGTGTGAAATATTTTTGATTTAAGATTGGGAATCTGTAAATGGAGAATGAACAGATGCAGAAGGCTGATTATATACTCCTGGGTACGCAGACTTAGTTGAGTGGCTATCAAAATTTGCCTGGGGTGTGCATTGTTATGTAGGGTAAGAAGACACAAAGCCCGTGTTGATGAGAAGATGAAGTATGGGTCCCTTTATTTTTTCTCTTCTATTCTTTTTCACTACCATCAGAAATCTTTTTTTTTTTTTTGTCTTTTCTAGGGCAGCATATGGAGGTTCCCAGGCTAGGGATTGAATCAGAGCTGTAGCCACCAGCCTATGCCAGGGCTACAGCAACTCAGGATCTGAGCCATGTCTGTGACCCACACCACAGCTCACGGCAATACCGGATCCTTAACCCACTGAGCAAGGCTAGGGATCAAACCCGCAACCTCATGGTTCCTAGTTGGATTCGTTAACCACTGAGCCATGACGGGAACTCCAACCATCAGAAATCTTGAGGAAAGTTAGAAAGTAGGATGGGAAGGAAGAAATGGTGCCATCCACTGAAAATCCTTCTTAGAAAGTTGATGGAAGGTAGAGAACATTTCTTGCTCATTTGTATTTTAGATACCACTTCTCTCTACTTCTGCCTTCTTTCAACTTCTTGTGGTGAGAACAGGAGATTTTATGTAATATTACTGTGCCCTAAGGGCCTACCCTGTGCCGCTTTCAGTAAGCAGGCTGATAGTTTTTCTGGACTTAAGAAAGCTACTTGATTTAATATATTAAAGATCACCATACACTATAACTTAAATGGACTTGTCTGCTGCATCTGACGCTTTCTTACGAGACTCATAACACTTTGTGCTGGGTATTCGCTTTTTTAAATCAGTGGGGTGAGTAGAAACCAGTATCTTTTGCTCTGGTACACAACAGACCACACTCTCTTGGTGTCTTATGCACTTGGAAGCCAGATGCTTTTGGATTAGTCAGTTTCACCACAGTCTGTTGGTGATGGAAAGACCCTTGCTGTAATTTATCAAAAAGATCTTCTTGGCATGATTCATTCCAGCAATTAGCATTCTCCCTGATAGGGAGTAAAGCCATTGACTCCCTGTTGTGGAAGTGACAGAGGCAGTGTAGGACAGAAAACAAACAAATATGATGTACCATCCAAGCAATGATTTTTATTGAGGTATAATTTACATAAAAAATCTGCCAGTTGTACAACTATAAAGTTATGCAACCACGATGGAGTAGTAAAACATTTCATCACCCCAGAAAGTTCCCCAATGCCTGTATGCATTTAGTGTTTGTTCTCAGCCCTAGGTAATCACAGATCTGCTTTCTCTTTCTGAGGATTTGCCTTTCCTGGAAATGCCATTTAAATGGAACCATGCAAAATAGAGTCTTTTGCATTTTGTTCCTTTCATCTAGCATAGTGGTTTAGAATTTTGTTTATGTTGTGGCAGATATCAATACTTTCTTCTTTTTTTTTTTTTAAATTGACATAATATTGTACAGGTTTTATGTGTGCAACATCCTAATTCGATACATTTATATATTGCAAATATGATTACCATTGTAGTGTTAGCTAACACCTCTATCATGTCAAATAGTTATTATTCCTTTTTTTTTTTTTGCATTAGATCTCCAGGGCTTATTTTTCTACTAGTTACAAGTTTGTAATAACAACATCTCCTTAATTCTCCCAACTCCTTAGCCCCAGGTAACCACCATTCTGTTCTCTGTTTTTATCAGTTGGCTTTTTTAAGATTCATACAGTGAATATTCATGTAGTGACAGCATACAGTATTTGTTTTTTTCTGTCTGACTTAAGTCACTGAACATAATGCCGTCGGGGCCCATCGGTGTTGTTATGAAAGGCAGGATTTCCTTTTCATGGCTGTATAATATTCCTTTGTATGTGTGTTTATATACACATACCATATATTCTTTATCCATCATTCCATTGATGGACACTTAAGTTGCTTCCATACCTTGGCTACTGCATAATGCAACAGTAAACATGGGAATGCAGATATTTATTGATATCCTGTTTTCATTTCTGGATATATACCCAGAAGTAGGATTACTTGGTCATATGGTAGGTAGTTCTACTTTTAGTTTAAGAAACTCCATGCCTTTTTCCAAAGTTCCTGCACCAGTTTGATTCCCACCAATAGTGCACAAGGGTTCCCTTTGCTCCAGATCATCACCAACATTTGTTATTGCTTACCTTCTTAGTAATGGCCATTCTGACAGGCATGAAGTGCTGTCTCATTTTGTGTGTGTGTGTGTGTTTTTTTAAATAAATATAGGTTTATTTTTTAATTTTTGTCTTCTTAGGGCTGCACCCATGAACTGGCATATGGCAGTTCCCAGGCTAGGGGACAAATCGAAAATGTAGCTGCTGGCCTACACCACAGCCACAGCAACTTGGGATCCCAGCCATCTCTTACCTACACCACAGCTCATGACAATGTTGAGTAGAGCCAGGGATGAACCCATGTCTTCATGGATACTAGTTGGGTTCCTTACCACTGAGCCATGACGGGAATTCCTCGTTATGGTTTTGATTTGAGTTTCTCTGATGATTAATAATGTTGATCATCTCTTCATGTACCTGTTGGTCATTTAGATGACTTCTTTGGGAAAATGTCTATACAGTTAATCCGCCCATTTAAAAAATCAAATAGTTTTTTTATTGAGTTATGTGGGTTCTTTATATATTTTAAATACTAATTGCTTATTGGTATTTGGTTTGTGAATATTTTTTCTCCCATACCATGGGTTGCCTTTTCATTTTGTTTATTATTTCTTTTGCTGTACCAGAGCTTTTTAGTGTGATATAGCTGTACTCATTGGTTTTTGCTTTAATTGTTTGTACTTTTGGTGTCATATCCAAAAAAGTGATTGCCAAGACCAATGCTGAGGAGCCCTTTGTTTTCTTCTAGGAGTTTTGTGGTATTCGGTCTTCTAAGTCTTTAATCCATTTTAAGTTAATTTTTGTGGGGGAGTTCCCATCGTGGTGTAGCGAAAATGAATCTGACTAGGAATCATGAGGTTGTAGGTTTGATCCCTGCCCTTGCTCAGTGGGTTAAGGTTCTGGCGTTGCTGTGAGCTGTGGTGTAGGTTGCAGATGTGGCTCGGATCCTGTGTTGCTGTGGCTGTGGTGTAGGCCAGCAGCTGTAGCTCCGATTAGACCCCTAGCCTGGGAGCCTCCATATGCCTCGGTGCAGCCCTAAAAAGCAAAATAATAATAATTTTTGTGACTGGTATAAGGTAGGGTATAAGATAGTTTCATTTTTCTGCATGTGTCTTTCTAGTTTTCTCAGTACCATTTGTTGAAAGAATATCTTTTTCCCATTGAATGTTCTTGGCTCCCTCGTCAAATGTTAGTTGACTGTGTATGCAGGGGGAGTTTGCTTGTTTAAACTGTTGAGTAATATTCCATTGTACAGATAATACCATGTTTGGTTTATCCATTCAGTTAGTGGGGGCAGTCATATTGCTTCCAGTTTGGGGCTTTAATGAAAAATGCATCTATGAATATTTTCATACAAGACTTTGTGTATATTTTCACTTCTCTTGGTTATATTCTTAGGAGTAGAATTGCTGGATTATATGGTAACTCTGTGTTTAACCTTTTAAGAAACTTAAACCAGTGTCCAACATGGCTGTACCATTTTACATTTCCACTAGCAGTATATGAGAGTTACAGTTTTTCTAAATCTTCTGGTAATGCTCGTCATCATTTGTTTTTTTGATTATAGCTATTCTAATGAATATGTAGGAGTATTTCATTGTTTTAATTTGTATTTTCCTAATGACTGATATTGTTGGACATCTTTTCATGTACTTTTTAGCCATTTCTTTGGTAAAATACCTATTCAAATCATTGGCCTGTTTTTTAAGTTGCAGTTTTTGACATTATTGAATAGTGTGTTGTATATGTATATGTATATGTATATACACACACAGACATACCCACACATACATGCATTCTGGAAAGAAGTCATTTATCAGAAATATGACTTACAAGTATTTTCTACCAGTATTGGATGGTCTTTTCATTTTCTTAGTGGTATCTTTTGAAGGACAGAAGATTAAAAATTTGATTGTATTTGGTTTATCAACTTTTTGTTTCATGCATTGTGCTTTTGGTGTCATATCTAAGAAATCTTGGCACTTAATCCAAAGTCCTAAAGATTTTGTCTTACATTTCCCTCTGCAAGTTTTATGGTTTTGACTTACCTTTAGGTCAATTGTCCATTTTAGTTAACTTTTGTATATGGTGTGAGGGAAGGGTCTAAATTCATTTTTCTTCTTTTATGTGTGAATATTCACTTTGCCAGTATTATTGTTGAAAAGACCAACATATCCCTCACTGAACTGCATTAAGCTTGGGGCATTTTCACTGGAGCTGAAGAGAGGGGAGGGTGAGCGTAAGCTGAGTTAAAATGCCCAAGCCTACTAAACTTACTGAGGTTCAACCTTTTCATAAATAATAAATCCTTCTTGAATTGCTACAAATCTTCAGTTAATTTTTTTGAGGGTTCTGAAAAAGTTGATTTTTGACAATATTGTTTTTTCCTTTTTAACATAGGTCTCCACTCCATCATTCTTAATGTCCTGCACAGACAGGTCCTGTTAAATTTTTGACTAGTCCTTTAGTGTCCTGCTTACCTCAACCAGGATTGCAACCTTAGGCTAGGAGAGATGGGCATAGTTTTTACACTCTCTGATCCAAATCCAGTTAGGCCCTTTTGGCAGAGGTTCCACTAGTTTTCACCTCCAGCTCTGCCCTTGTATAACCATCCTGTTCATTGAGCTAGGCTGGGGGATGATGGTGGCTCCAGGCAAGAATGTTACAGGCTCTCACTCTACTGACCCAAAGTTGAGCAATGTTTTGTGAACATATGCATCTCAATGATATCTTCTGCCTTGCCTTGTTTTCCAGAGACCTGAAATGATTGTGTTTTGACAGTTTTATCCACTTACGATGCTGAATTTTAGAGAAAGGATTTATTGACCTGTGCCCTCCTGTATTACCAGAAGTCATGCTTATGACTTTAAATGTCTAGAATATGTAAGGCATTTAAAAACAGCATAGTGGAGTATGTGGAAGAAAAACAAGACTTAAAATGAACATTGATCTGGCATTCCCAATGATGTATATATTGTGATCATTTAGTAAGGTGAACTCAAAGTGAATGTACCACCCCATGTTGATGGGGCCCTCTGTGATACTTATTCTGCTGTCATAGTCTATTTCTTATTTCAAGAAATAGGAAAAAAAACCCTTCTTTTGTGCTTATTTTTCCAATGTGATAACCTGTCAAGATATAATATCATTGATGGAGTTTAAACAAGAGAGACTTAAATACTATTAAAATTAGGGATGGTTAGTTTGCTACAGACACTAAGGCTTCAATATTCAAGTCTACTGCATTTTGAGTTTCATTAGAATTTACAGAAGAAAATACAGGTTATAATCTAATTTAACAATGCCACTTAGATAAATGATAATAATGTAACTAATATTAACTTTTTAGTAATTTGTTAGTTGATCATTGAAGATAATTTAAGATAAAGTGCTGATGCTACTGTGAGCTTTAAAATTCTGAGGCACTGCACAAATTAATTGCCTAACACAAACAATATTATTTTTAAATAGCTAAGGCAAGTTAGTCACTCTTTGGTGCAGTATTCTGTTTTTGATGGAGATACCAAAGATCATTTCTCAAAAAGGCAAGATTATTTTATTTTCAAAGTTATAATGTAAGCTATAAATTGACAGACTGAATCCATCAATGTATAAAAGCATTATACTCAATAACCAGTGGGATTTATCCCAGGATGCAATATTAGTGTAACATCTGAAAATCAAGTAATATTAATAAAATAAATGACAAAAACCCATAATCATCTGCATAGATGCAAAAAAGCATTTTGTAAACGCTACCTTTTCTGGATCAAAATACTCAATAAACTAGGAATAGTAAGGAGTGTCCTCAATCTGATAAAGAATGTAAACCTAAATGTAAACCTACAGCTTACATTACACTTAATGATGTAAGACTGAATGCCAGTTTGTACTGTACTTTTCCAGATTTCTTGAGAGGTGCTGAGAAACATACGCAATGTTTACTTATTATCAGCGTATTATTTTGGCATACTTAGCATTATCATCAACATTTCTAATTAATTCCTGGGCATTATGCCCAACCTGTTGAAATGCATTTCTTCATGTCATCATCTTGAAAGTTCTATGAAGAAGGCGGTGTATCTCCATTTTTATTTTATTTCATTTTATTTTTCATTTTTTGCTTTTTAGGGCCACATGTGCGGCATATGGAAGTTCCCAGGCTAGGGGTCGAATGAGAGCTGCAGCTGCTGGCCTACGTCACAGCCACATTCACACAGGATCTGAGCCACGTCTGCGATCTACACCGCAGCTCATGGCGATGCTGGATTCTTAACCTACTGAGCAAGGCCAGGGATCTAACCTGTATCCTCATGGATGGTAGTAGAGTTTGTTACTGCTGCGTCACAATGGGAACTCCTAACTCCATTTTTCAGATCAGGAAGTTGAGTCTTGGATATTAAGCAGTCTAGTTCCAATCCATGTGGTAAGGCTAAAACTAGCACTTAGTTTTTGTCGATAACGATGATTTTGTCTTTTCCTTGAGCCTTGTTGTGCCTGAGTAATATAAGCACTGGGTGTATTTTTTGTTGTGTCTTTTTTTTAAAGGCATTTTATATTTTATTTTAATTTTATTTTATATTAAAGTATAGTTGATTTACATTGTTGCCCCTGTTTTGTCTTCTAACACTCTTCCTGGGATGCCCTCCGTTGCTTGGGCTTGCTTAGCAGATGTGCTGCTGTTTTCAGGCAGATTTCTCTGCAGGTGCCCCTTCTTTATAGCTGTTCCCTCCAGGGTGATACTGTGCTTTTCATTCTCTTCCCTGGCAGTAGAGGAGAGGTCTGTAGGTGGTTTCTGCTGGATTGGCTTGTCTCTCTGGAAAGCCTTGGTATAAATTGAAAGTTTGAAGAGGCCAGGGTGCCAGGTCTCCTTTAGACTACAAAACAAAACAACCCCAACCAACCAACCTACCAAACAAACAAACAAAAAGGCATTAAGCAGGTAGAGTCCAGCATTATTTTTTGGCAAATAATGGAATTTATATTATTTTTGGCCTGCCTGTCTGTGTTCTTTAGCTCTTTACTCTCTCAAATTCCCCTTCTTTTTTTTTTTTTCTTCTTTTGGCCACCCCATGGCATGTGGCGCTCCTGGGCCAGGGATCAGATCCATCCAAGCCACAGCCTTGAACCAAGCCGCAGCTGAAGTAACACTGGATCCTTAACTCACTGTACCAGTCCGGGGATTGAACCCAAGTCCCAGAGCTCCCAAGACGCCACTGATCCCTTTGTGCCACAGTGGGAGCTCTGAAATTCCCTTTCTTTTTATTGTCCCTACTCCACCCCCAGTAAACCCCTATATATTTCTAGATCGAGTTTTTTTTTTTTTTTTCCTGTACCTTTGTGGAATCCTGTGCACCAATCCCACTCTCCTTTATAGCTTCATTGTGCCCCATAGAAACAGCTATCAGAGCGACTTTAATACTTTATTATACTTTTGGTTGGTTTGTGTGGATACGTGTCTCTTCCTTCTAGCCTGTCAGTTCCTTATGGGTAGGGACTGTATTTCTCTGTCATAGGGATTTTTGCATCCCTAGTGCTGTGCCTGGGGACCTGGCAGGTTTTCAGTCAATGTGTAGGAAAATGAGGTGAAGCCCAAGTATGGGTGCGTGATCCTGATCTCATTCTGGGACAGTCTGGATTCAAGTTACAGGTGTGTGTGTGTGTGTGTGTGTGTCTTATTTCATTATGCATTTTTTTCTTTACAGCCACACCTACAGTATATAGAAATTCCTGGGCTAGGGGTTGAATTGGACCTGCAGCTGTCAGCCTGTGCCACAGCCACAGCAGTGTGGGATACGAGCCACATCTTTGACCTATGGCACAACCTTCGGCAATGCTGAATCCTTAACCTATGGAGTGAGCCCAGGGATTAAACCCACATCCTTGTGGATACTAGTTGGGTTCTTAACCCACAGAGCCACAATAGGAACTCCTGTGTGTGTGTGTTTTAATGGGGGAGTGAAATAAGTAACTGACTTTTGGTCACGGGGTACATATTTTAGGCCATCACACATCGAGTTTTATTTTTGTTTGTTTGATTTTTCAAAGTGCTTGGCTAAAAGGCATCTGTTTTTAATTGTATCTTATTGTCAGCTATGTGTACAACATCCTTTGTGCTATTTATTTGAACACTGCTGACCTGCCTCTTTCCAAAGACAGTTTGGGAGTCGAAATTACAGTCCTGGTAAAGAAGCTCTTTGGATTAAAGATTTTGCCTAAATCTGTGGTAATGACCACAAGCCCTAGGGTCCTTGCATACACTCCAGATCCTTCCCACGGATTCCCTGAGGCTGTGCTTCTCAACTGTGCTGCTAACTATATTCACCAGGGGAACTGAAAAGAAGAATACTTCCTGGTCCCTCAGACAAACTGTGTCAGAATTTCTAGGGGTAACACCCAGGCACGGGTATTTTTGGTAAAACTCCCAGACTGAAACTGAGCAGGACCCTGTGGGGCCCCGTTGGATACAAAAGAGTTTCCATGTCCCGTCTTGTTTGTAGGAAAAAGGCTTCAGCCTCCTAGCCCTTCCCTGAGTTCCAAAGGACAGATTCAAACAGTTTAAATCTAATTAGGGAAGTGAGGGAATGCAGAAACAAAGGAAAAGGACTCAAAGAACAATAATGCTTAGTTCCCCTTGTGGCTCAGTTGTTACGTACCTGACTACTATTCATGAGGATGCATGTTTGATCCCTGGCCTCACTCAGTGGGATAAGGATCCAGCATTGCTGTGAGTTGTGGTATAGATCGAAGACGTGGCTTGGATCTGGCGTTGCTGTGGCTGTGGTACAGGGTGGCAGCTGTAGCTCTGATTTGAACCCTAGCATGGGAACTTCCATATGCCTCGGGTGCCACCCTAAAAAAGAGGGGAAAAAACCCCAAAACAGTAATTGGATAAAGTAGGGTTCTGGTTCCTCCTCAAGGGCTACCAATGATACTCATCTTAGAGTTGTTTTATGGAACTAAGGTCTCCACTCAGGTGGAGGATGGTGACTTCAGGCTGAGCACAGGATTCCTGTTACCTCACCACCATCAATCAGAAGAAAGCCATACACCCTGCAGCTCTCATCCCAAATGCTGCCTTTAAAAACTTGCCTGAAAACTGTTGGAGAATTTGGCCCTTTGAGAACAAGCTGCTCAATTCTCCTTGCTTGGCCCTTGCCGGAAATAAACCTTTCTCTGCCCCAAACTCTTGACTTTTGGTTTGTTTGTCCTCATTGTGTATCGGGCACATGGACTTGGTTTCAGAAACAAGGTGACTGATGTACAGCCAGGGTGGAGACTCAAATCCTGTGTGTATTGGCAGGTCTTTTAAATACGATGCCGTAACATGCGTGATCTTTGGAGTGCAAGTACTGAAACTCTTTGGGCAGATGAATTAAAATAGGTTCTCAAAGTGTGGTTCCCAGATCAGCAGCATCAGTATCACCTGGGGATTCATTCAAAAAGTATATCCTTGTGGGAGTTCCCGTTGTGGCTTAGTGATAACGAACCCAAATAATATCCATGAGCATGCAGGTTTGATCCCTGGCCTAGCTCAGTGGGTTAAGGATCTGGCATTGCCATGAGCTGTGGTGTAGGTTGCAGACACAGTTCGAATCTGGTGTTGCTATGGCTGTGGCGTAGGCTGGTAGTTGCAGCTCCGATTCCACCCCTAGCCTGGGAACTTCCATATGCCACAGGTTCAGCCCTAAAAAAAGCAAAACAAAAACAACAACAAAAAACCTCACCAACCAATCAACCAACAAACAAAAAACACCCCTGATCTACTGATTCAGAAACTTGGGGGTGGGCCCAGCAATCTCTTTTCACTAGCCTTGCGGTTAGCGGATGTACTGTGAAGTTTGGGAATTACTGAGTTAAAAAAGAAGAGGCCATGGAGTTCCCGTTGTGGTGCAGTTGTTAACGAATCCGACTAGGAACCATGAGGCTGCGGGTTCGATCCCTGGCCTTGCTCGGTAGGTTGACGATCTGGCGTTGCCATGAGCTGTGGTATAGGTTGCAGACGCAGTTCAGATCCTGCGCTGCTGTGGCTGTGGTGTAGGCCAGAAGCTACAGCTCCTATTAGACCCCTAGCCTGGGAACCTCCATATGCCATAGGAGCGGCTCAAGATAAGGCAAAATGACCAAAAAAAAAGAGTCCTGTCCTTGGAAGGAATGAGGGCTGGACCCCCCACCCTCACCAGCCAGTTTTCCAGGACACAGGCTGGAGCACAGATGGTAATGGTCCCAGTCTGAGATTCTGCCCTCCTCAGGCCTCTGGTACCCTCAGCAGAGCAGACAACCTGGTCCTGGTCTCAGCTGGCTGTGGGCCGAGGGTGCTAGATCCTAACTATTAGACCACAAGGGCCAACAGGCTTGATGTCAGGCCCCAGTCCTTGTCTCTTTGGAGAAAAAAATTGGCAGACTGAGGGTAGTGAGGCAAGTAAGTGTTTATTAGGAGAAAAGATGTTCAGCATCACTCATTAGAGAAATGCCCATCAAAACCACTATGAGGTACCACCTTACACCAGCCAGAATGGCCATCATCAAAAAGTCTACAAACAATAAGTGCAGGAGAGGCTGTGGAGAAAAAGGAACCCTCTTACACTGCTGGTGGGATTGTAAATTGGTGCAACCACTGTGGAAAACAGGATGGAGATTCCTCAGAAAACTACGCATAGAACTCCCATTGGACCCAGCAATCCCACTCCTGGGCATCTATCCAGAGAAAACCATGACTTGAAAAGACACATGTACTCCCGTGTTTGTTGCAGCTCTCTCTACAATAGCCAAGACATGGAAACAACCTAAATGTCCATTGACAGAGAAGTGGATAAAGAAGAGGTGGTATATCTACACAATGGAATATTACTCAGCCATTAAAAGGAATGAAATAATGGCATTTTTAGCAACATGGATGGACCTAGAAATTATCATGCTAAGTGAAGTCAGTCAGGCAATGAGAACCCACATCAAGTGCTATCACTGACATGTGGAATCTGAAAAAGGACAGACTGAACTTCTTTGCAGAATGGATACTGACTCACAGACTTTGAAAAACTGATGGTTTCCAAAGGACAGTTCGGGGGGTGGAGGGATGCACTGGGGTTGTGGGACAGAAATCTTAAAAAATTGGATTGTGATGATCATTGTACAACTATAAATGTAATAAATTCATAGAGTAATTTAAAAAAAGTGTTTCTTAGGAGAGAAGGTAGATGCACAGAAAGCACAGGTGGGCTCAGAGAGTGACAGAGACAGGGAGAGAGAGAGAATGTCACATGCTTTGAAGGTGGTTTAAATCACTTGTATGGAGGCAGTCCTTCTGGGTTTCCTCTAGCCAATCATCTTGCTTTGTCTGGCCTTGAGTTCACATTTGGTCTCACTCCCTGTATGTGAGCATCTTTCAGCCAAGACAGATTCTGGCACAAGAGTTTCTGGGAAGTTGACAGGACGTGTTATGGTCTGGTGCCCTCTCCCTTCTCTGAACCCTGAGGAGCCTCTCTGTGCACGTGTAGTTTGGAAAGTCTCCTTGACCTCAGGAATGAGAAATACGTGGTCTCTTTATGTTTAATCCAAGCAGGACCCAGCTCCTTCTTGCTCCTGCCGTCATCTTTAGCTTGAAGTCTCTGTCCACAGGGGACAGATTTCAGCTGCTTAGCCTGGAACCCATCTATCTCTTGCCTCAGCTCTGTCTTGATTCAGGAGATGAAGGTCCATCCTGGGCTAGTTTTGCTTTTAGCAGTCTTTTCCCCCCACCCCTCAGCCCTTGTATGAATAGGTATCTGGACCTCCTTGTCCTTGTAAAGATGGGTGCTTTGGTCTGTTTTGTTTACCCCTGCTCCCCTTTTTGCTTCCTGAGGGATTTTCAGTCCTTTTATCTCCCCACCACCTAGTATCTCGGTTTTCTCTCTCTCCTTCCCCTTCCTCTGTAGACACTGCATCCTCCCAGCAGCCCCCAAAACCTCCATGCCCTTTTCAACACCAGAGCTCTCCAGAGTCTATATTCACTGCCTCACCACATTCAAGCCTATTTACCTATAACTCACTACTTCACTGTTCCCATGAAACTGCTTTCACCAAACTCAAGTTTGCCAGATCCAAAGACTCCCCAGTCTTAGTCTTCCCTGGATTTTCTGTGCTGGTCAGTGCTGTTGGCCACCCTTCCCCGATTGACAGCCACTTTGTGCTGTTTGGTGTCACTTCCCCTCTTATTTTCCCTGCTGTCCCCTGGCTTATCCCCAGAGCTCTGCCCTCTGCTCACTCATTCCTCCAACACTGACACCCACGCTGTGTGGGATGCTTTGCTTAGTCCTGAGGATAAGGCAAAACATGAGACACAGCCCTTCCTGGAGCCCCTGGTCCTCCCAGCCCGAGTTTCCCAGGGAGACAGGCTATGGGAGCACTTCAGGCTGGGCGATGATTCTGTAGGCGTGGTCAGGAGCGACTCACAGAGGAGGGGACTTTGGGTTAGGGGATGCCCAGGGATTTGCTTTTGGCAAGAGTAGGGAAGAAAACATTCATGGTGAGTGGAGGAAGAAGATGACATTTTCGGAGAGTGGCAGTTTTCATGTTAGAACTCATGGGGGCAAGTGTTGGAGGTTGACTCTGGAGAGGGTTTGGGGGCCAAATAAAGACAATACATGCTGTGTTTAGAAATTTGTAATTTATCCTGAGTGTCGTAAATTTAAGAACACATGTGTCAGAGTTCCCCTCGTGGCTCAGAGATAATGAACCTCACTAGTATCCACAAGGGCATCGTTTCGATCCCTGGCCTCACTCAGTGGGTTAAGGATACAACATTGCTGTGGCTGTGGTGTTCGACCCCTAGCCTGGGAACTTCCATATGCTGCAGGTGTGGCCCTAAGAAGACAAAAAACCAAAAAAATAAAAACAACAATGGAAAACCCCCCAAAAACGAAAACAAAAAACACATGTAAGTTACCAATTTGACTTTTTCCAAAAAGAGCTCATTCTTCCTATATCCCCTTCTATTAAAAATAAATAGATAAATAAAAAGACAACAACCAGCTTCCCTTGGCAGTACTCAGTATTTAAAAGGAAAAGTGTTGGAGTTCCCGTTGTGGTTCAGTGGTTAACTAATCCAACTAGGAACCACGAGGTTGTGGGTTCGATCCCTGGCCTTGCTCAGTGGGTTAAGGATCCGCCGTTGCTGTGAGCTGTGGTGTAGGTCACAGATGAGGCTTGGATCTGGCATTGCTGTGGCTGTGGTGTAGGCCGGCGGCTACAGCTCTGAATAGACCTGGGAACCTCTATATGCCACAGTTGTGGCCCTGGAAAAAGACAGAAAGACAAAAAAAAAAAAAAAGGAAAAGTAGATGCCCTCTCCCACCAAAATCACACCATCACTCCAGGGGGAGCTTCTGTTACCAGTTTGTGTGTGTCCCAGACTTTTATATATAAAACTTGCTGCTTTCACCTAAATAATACATTGCTATCATCTTTACATGTCAGCATGTTTGGACCTGCCTTATTCTTTCTCAGAACCACAGTGTTTCATGACATCAGAGTCCTAGATTTTATTTAATCACTTTCCTATTGATGGGCATTGAGGCTGTCAGATTTCCACTCTTGTGAAAACTGTAGCAGCAAACATTCTTGGTCATGTTTCTTTGCTCTTTTGTGTTCCAGCAAAGGTTTGTAAAATGGATTACAAAGGGGAAATTGCCAAGCTCAAGAGTAAGCTCCTTCAGAATGTCCCCCCAGGTGGTTGGATCCCCAAGAGGCTTTGTCAAACTCAGAGGTGAAAAGTAAGCATTCAGTATTTTATTTATTTTTTTCTTTTTATGGCTGCACCCTCAGTATATGGAAGTTCCCAGGCTAGGGGTGGAATCTGAGCTGCAGCTGCCCGCATACACCACAGCCACAGCAACACCTGATACAAGACACATTTGTGACCTGCACCATAGCTCACAACAATATCGGATCCTTAATCCACTGCGTGAGGCCAGAGATCAAACCCATATCCTCAGAGAGACAGTTTTGGGTTCTTAACCCACTGAGCCAGAATGGGAACTCAAAGCATTTAATATTTGAATAGACATCTCTTTCATTAGCAACTTTGAGAATATTTTCCCATGTATATTGACCAACGATTTCTTCTACGAATTATCTCTCATTTGTCCATTTTCTTATTGGGCTGCTTTTTTTTTTTTTGGAGTTTTTAAAACATATGAATTATAATCTTTTCATCTGAATTTATATATATATATATAATATTATATATTATATATATATATATATTTGTCATTTGTCTTTTTAAGTGAGTTTTTAAAAACATATGAATTATAATCTTTTCATCTGAATTTATATATATATATATATATATTTGTCTTTTGTCTTTTCAAGGCTGCACCCATGGCATGTGGAGGTTCCTAGGCTAGGGGTCCAATCAGAGCTATAGCTGCCGGCCCAGGCCACAGCTGCAGCAATGCCGGATCCTTAACTCACTGAGTGAGGCCAGGGATAAAACCTGCAACCTCATGGTTCCTAGTCGGATTCGTTTCCGCTGCGCCACAACAGGAACTCTGGAATTAATATTTTAAATTAATATACTGTATGTGTAAATTGTCACCTTGTCAATATAAGTTCTGAATTCCCATGAAGGTATTTCCTACACTCTTCTCCCCCAGTCCTGTTCTTCTTGCCCTTGTCCCAGAATTTCAGCTGTCACTAGCTTAGGGCAGGACTTTTCATTCCCCCTTATATCCCTTAACATACATGTATGTACCTAGAGAAAATAACGTGCATTATTTTGTTTTTTTTTTTCCAGTCTCTGCTGAGGATACATTTCAAGTTCTAAAACTTGCTTTTTCATAAACAGTATGTCTAGTTCATCTTTCATTGTTACTACATGTAAACCTAGCTATTACCTGCTGCATAATATTCTGCATATGTCTGTAGCAGAATTTATTTAACCATGTTCCTCATGGATGAACCCTAGCGCCCCCCCCCCAATTTTTCCTGTTCTATAAGCAGTGCTGCATTTAACATCCTGGTGCACATCCCCTTGGATGGTCCAATATTTTTCATAGGTGGTTTAAAGCAGGAGAGTTAGGATCAGATGTGTCTGTCAGAAACCACTCTAACATCAGGGTCAAGAAAGGGGAGCTAAGTTGGAACCAGTTGTTAGTATGTTATTCCAATGGTTTAGGTGAAAGGAAAGGTGAATCTGAATTGATGCAGTGAATTTGGAGAGAGAGGGTACCTGCAAAAGGATGTGAAGTGGTTAAGACTGTCCACAGACTAACTGCAGAGTCTGAAAGTTGAGACAAAATTTCTTTCTTCTCATTGATTCAGCCAGTATGTAGATTTGCCAGATATGACTAAGACAGTGCAAGCTATAGCAATATCTCCTGCTCTGCTGGTCCCAGGGGAGAAGGAGTGAGTTATTATTCCCAGGGAAGGTTAAAGGTTATGGCTGTCACCCTGCCAGGCAGGACCCAATATGTGCTGGGGTCGTGTGTGTGTGTGATGTCCCAGTGACCTGGGATCCTGAGGGATGCTACTTGGTTTTCTTTTGTCAGGGAAAGGACAGCAGCTGTACCAGTGGTTTCCAGAAGGTGCCACAGTGGTCTCCTCACCTAGCCCTGGGCAGAGGCTCAGCTGGAAGACCTCTTTTTTTGTGGAGCTTCTTTACTAGGGCATCTGGGAATTTATGGAATATATTCATTCGCTGTCTTAAATTACTTCACTAAAATCTCTCATGATCCTCCGTTCAAATGTGGCCTTTGGAGCCAAATCTAAACTCTAACGAAATTCCATCATCTTTTAAAATAGCATTTAGGATCTTTGAACTTGAACTAATTTAGAGGAGAGTCTTATGGTGAAAGGACAAAAGCCTTGTGGAAAAGTAAAAACCAACCTGGGCTCCTCCTCCTAGGAGGGTAATTTTGTGGGTGATCTCTTCCAACAGAAAGAGAGAAGATTGAAATGTTTTAATGTTGGATAGGGAACTGGAAAAGAACAGTGAGTCAAGAGTGACTCAGTTTGTAACTGAGGTGACCAGAAAATGTTATTGCTGATCCAAATCACGACGAATGGGGCAGCAAGATACATCTGTGTTGAGAGACAAATTTTTTTTTCCTTCTTCTTTTAAAAGGCTGCACCACAACATATGAAAATTCCTGGGCCAGGGATTGAATCCAAGCCATAACTGTGACCTCTGCTGCAGTTGCAGCAGTGCTGGATCCAAACCCACTGTTCTGGGCTAGGGATCAAATCCATACATCCATAGCAGTCTGAGCCACTGCAGTCAGACTCTTAACCTACTGCACCATGGTGTGAACTCCAGGATACAGCTCTAAGTTCACAGTGCCCTTAAACCACATATTGGTCAGGGTTAGACGGAGAAATAGAACCAATGGGACACACGTGCGTGCGCATGTGTGCACACACACGCGTACACACACACACACATTTATTATCAGGAATTGGCTCAACTGTTATGGAGACTGAGACATGCTCAAGCTGGAGGCCCATGAAAGAGGTGGTGTAGTTAAGTCAAAATCTCGAAGTCTGAGGGCAGAACACAATGTCCAAGCTCCACAGTCAAGTCAGAAGCAAGTTCTCCCCTTCTCTTTGTTCTGTTCCGGCACTCAGTGGATTGGGTGATGCCCATCCCAGTGAAGGGAATAGTCTGCTTTACTTGGTCTACTATTTCAAAAGCTAATCTCATCAGGAACACCCTCACAGACACACCCAGCAATAATGTTAATCTAATATCTGGTCTCCCTTGTGACCCAATAAAGTTGATACATAAAATTAACCATCACATCTCATAAGGCAGATGTGTCCAATAGGGATTACAGCTCAAAAGGTAGTTGAGGACTGCAGATATAGGTGCACTCTTAACTGTGCAAATGGGAATTAAAGCTTTGATAGCAAATGGGATCCCCAGAAGGAAGCCGTCCGTCAGATAGAGCATCCTATCTCAGGGATGAGCCGAAAACATACAATCACCAGTGAGGTAAAAAGAAAACCATGTAAGATCTGGGTTCTAGAAGCCTAAGGGATACAAGTTTCATAGAGGAAAAGCAGAGCTAATTTAGACATTCCAGGAAGATAAAGGTTTGATTAATGTCCTTTGTCCTTGGAAATCAGGAGGTGTTCATTCACCCTTTTCAGAAGAGGAATGACCTCCCAGTGATGCTGGTCCTTTCCACTTTAAGTATCTGCTCTGTAGCTGTGTCTGTTGAATTAGTCAGGACAGTTCAAGCTAGTCGCTTTAATGACAGCCCTAGAAATCTCAGGGGCTTAACACATTTAAGTCAGTTTCTCACTCAGACCACATGCTATGTGGGTAGGGCACCCCTCCTTGGCAGCAGCCCTCCAAGAAGTGACTTGGGGATCTGAGAGCCATTTTTTCTTAGGATGCTGCCCTCTTTAAAATGAGGTCACTGCAGTTGCTATGGAAGGGGAAGAGAGCATGAACAGGATTGCAGGGGTGTATGCCCAGGTCTAGAAGCAGCATAATTAACTTCTACTCATATTATTCTGACCAGAAACATGTCACATCATCTCTGCATAATTGCACGGAAAAGCCAAGACTAGGAAATGGAATTGGTGAGCATGTAAATATTCTCTGCCACAATACCAAAGCCTTTCCTACAGCCCTCACCTTGCTCTCTAATTACGGGGTCCACATATCTAATTTCTTTCTTTCTTTCTGTCTGTCTGTCTGTCTGTCTTTCTTTCTGTCTGTCTTTTTGCCATTTCTTGGGCCGCTCCCACGGCATATGGAGGTTCCCAGGCTAGGGGTCAAATCAGAGCTGTAGCTGCCAACCTACACCAGAGCCACAGCAACGCAGGATCCAAGCCGTGTCTGCGACCTACACCACAGCTCACAGCAACGCTGGATCCTTAACCCACTGAGCAAGGGCAGGGATCGAACCCTCAACCTCATGGTTCCTAGTCGGATTCGTTAACCACTGCACCACGACGGGAACTCCCACATTTCTAATTTCTTAGTGGACACTTCATACTCTACTTTTTCAAATTATAGTGAACAATGTGCACTTGATCCTGTGAGCCATCAAAAATTCGCATGTAACTTATAGTCAATCCTCTGTATATGTGGTTCTTGTGTATCCATGGTTCTTCTCTATCCAAGGTTCCATACCCTCAGATTCAACCAACCTTGGTGGTGTGGTACTGTAGTATTTGCTATTGAAAACAAATCTGTGTATAAATGGACCCTTGCAGTGCAAACCAGTGTTGTTCAAGGGTTAACTGTAGGTCATAACTACTCCCTTCTTCTGCCTATATGAGAGAGAGCTTTCAGCTGCTGGTAACAGATTTTAATTTTTTCCTATGAAGACAAGTTTGGGAGTCAGAGAGTTAGATTCTTATCTCCAAGCCTTTGCCTATTGCCTCTTGCTGGAGCGCTTTTCCTCCAGGTGTTTATCACACTGCCTTCATGTCTCTGCTGAAACCTTACTTTCTTAGTGGGGATTGCCGTATCCTCTCTATTTAATACTGTAATTCACCCCCACCCAGAATTCCTGGTAAACCACATGCTGTTGAGCTGTTGAGATGTTGTTTTGGTCTTCTGAACCACCGGTTAATGCTTCACAATTGCCTGTGTGCCATGCCTCTCTGCCTGAAAAACCTTCTGAAGAAGTAAATTAGATGAGTATAGTTTCTAAGTATATCTCATTTATTTTAAATATTCAACCTATTCCCATGTCATTTATAAAGAAGTCACTTGTGAATGACTGAGAAGTATTGCGTTCTTCAGTCATACTAGATAAAAACTTACTGTGTTATTGGATGTTCTCTTGTGGTGTAACAGATTAAGGATCCAGTGTTGTTACTGCAGTGGCTTGCATCACTGCTGTGGTGTAGGTTCAGTCCCTGGCCCAGAAAAACCCCCAAACCAAACCAAAACAAAAAACTTACTGTGGGAGCTCAGCAGATTAAGAATCTGAAGCACTACAGCTCTGATTAAACCCCTAGCCTGGGAACCTCCATATGCTGCAGGTGTGGCCCTAGAAAAGACAAAAAAAGAAAAAAAGAAAAAAGAATCTGAAACAGTGTCCACAAGGATGAGGGTTCGATCCCCAGCCTCGCTCAGTGGGTTAAGGATATGGCGTTGCCACAGCTGTGGCATAGGTCACGGATGCGGCTCAGATCTGATGTTGCTGTGGCTGTGGTGTGGGCTTTAGCTCTAACTCAGTTTCGACCCCTAGCCTGGGAACTTCTATATGCCGTGAGTGCAGCCCTAAAAAGAAAAACAAAAATGTACTGTGTTACTAGTAAGCCAAGTCTTAAAGGGAGCAAGATGAGGGGCCATTAGTTCAGTAGACAAAACTTTTAAAGGGGTTGAGACTCCCTTTACAGATTTTTGTGTTTTAAATGAAAATGTGCAAAAAAGATACAAATACACTTACTTACAAAACAGAAACAGACCCACATACATAGAAAACAAAGTATGGTTACCAAAGGGGAATGAGAGGGAGGAATAAATTAAAGGATTGGGATTAACAGATACATACTACTGTATGTGAGATGGTTAACCAACAAGGACCTGCTATATAGGAGAGGGAACTACATTCAGTATTTCGTAATAACAGATAAGGGAAAAGCATCTGAAAAAGTATGTGTAGTAAATCAACTATACTTTTAAAAAAGGGAAAATACAATAAAAGAATGTATCTGGAAGTATCTGGTCCTTAGTAGGCCCTCAGGTATTATTTTATCCCTTCACCTTCTCTTCCATTAGACAACATTTTTAGTTCTCTGCATACATCATCTTTTATGCCACTATTTGCTCGTTATCCTGTTGGATCAGAGACAAGTGAAGAGTTAAGTTGCATAAAACAATTAAGCCAATTAAGTCTCATAAAAACCACATTCACCATCATTACCTGCTAGGGACTGTTTCAATTCCCTCTGCTATTTTGCTGCTCTAGACCGAGTTCCACGCAGGCCATATTATAGCTGCCTGTGATTCTCATCCATCATTTACATGGTCGTTCCTTTAACAAACATCATTTGGTTGCCTTCTAGGCAGTGGGCCTTTTTCTAGGGTACAGGATACAGCAGTAAACAAAGCAGGTGAACCCTGCTCACAAAGAGCTTGATGTCCAGTGTGGACAGTGTTAGACTCGTTCAACAGAATTTCCTTTTTCGAAGGTTCTTGCTAGCTCGAAGTGTGTGTGTAGGGGGTTATGTGTAAACTCCTACACACAGCAGAAGCCTCTTTACTAGATGTGGTTAGGAGTAGGTGTTTTGGTCACTAAAAATGTAGGGTAAACCTAGGAACATAGATATCTTCAGTGTTAATTTTAACTTTATGTTATAAAGTTTATGTGTCTACACCAACAGCACGTAGACCCTTTCTTTCACTATGGATTTGGTGCCAAGAGTTCTGAATTGAGCTTGCCATAAACCAAATACAGAACTTGCTGCCTCTGATTTCCAGTTACTTGAGGTTAAAGCAGAGTAAGCGCATATACCTCAACACATGTCAAGTCATCTGAGCCTAAGATTCTATAATTTTTATGAATTTTTTTCTTCCAGTTTTCACAATCATCTTGCCCACACCCAGTGTGAAGTCTACTATTGTCCAACAAAATGGCTTTAGCAAGTAAGGCATTTAATTTAATTTATAAAAACTGCCCGCAGTGAACTCTTTCCAATCTCTTGTGATGATGAGAGATAATAAGAAAAAGAATATATATGTGTGTGACTGGGTCACTTTGCTATACAGCAGAAATTGACACAACATTGTAAATCAACTATACTTTTATTTATTTAGTTAGTTACATCTGCACCCATGGCATATTCAGATTCCCAGGCTAGGGGTCAAATTGGAACTGTAGCTACTGGCCTACACCACAGCCACAGCAGCCTACACCACAGCCACAGCCACACAGGATCTGAACCACATCTGTGACCTACACCACAGCTCACGGCAAGGTGGGATCACCAACCCACTGAGCAAAGCCAGGGATTGAACCTGTATTCTCATGGATGCTAGTCAGGTTGTTTACCGCTGAGCCACAACTGGAACCGCTCAACTATAGTAATGAAAGAAAAACCTGCTAATTGTTTTTGTCCTCATGACTATCAATTTGCCAATCCTAGTAGTTACAAGCGTGGACTGTGGAACCAACCATCCGAGCTCTGCTAATTTTAGTTTAAGTTTGGGTTGTGGCCAGTTTTTTAATTGATAAAATAAGCCTAATGATCAGACATACCTCATAGAAGTACTGAGAGAATTACGTCAATTAATATAAATGAAGTCCTTAGAGCAATGTCTAGGACATAGTATGTGCTGGCTGTTATTACCACTGTAAATATTTAGTATTCTGTAGTTGACAAATGCAACTGGCATAAGCAGGGTTGTGAGTAGGCAACACTGTTTCTTGGCTTAAAAACTGGTGAAATTAGAATGGAGCAGGCATCCAGGGAGAATAGTCTTGATCACTGAGCATTTTACAGGACTAGTGGTGGCTATTCTGGTAGTCAGTTAAGAGAGGTTATTGTTGGTGTATAATTGGTCATCTACTTGCACATACTGTAATTGAGAACAAGTATTGAGGTGCCTGGAAAGATATTTTCCATCTTTCTTGTTGTTCAGTGAAACCCATTACCTTGCTCCTTTGCTATAACCGCTCTCTCTTGGAGTTCCCTGATGGCTTAGTGGGTTGAGGATCTGGTGTTGTCACTACTTTGGTTTAGTCACTGCTGTGGTGTGGGTTCAATTCCTGACCCAGGAACTTCTGCATGCCAGAGGCACAGCCAAAAACAAACAAACAAACAAACAAACAAACAAACACCGTCCTCTCTGATTCTCTGAGAGAGAATGAGAAAAAGAGAGAGATAGACAGACTGACTAACTGACCTGCTGCACTTTGTGCTGTAGAGTTTTTATTCTGCAGATTTTGTGGAATTCAGAGAATTGGCCACCATGCTTTCTTCTAAGTGTTGCATACTGTGTGCTTGATGAAATGATATTTACTTGCTGATTGCTAAACTAGTAGATGGAAATGAACCTAAATTAATGAACTCAGCAAGCAGGATTTCTGCTGGTGGGTGGTGGGTGCGCCTCTCTGATTTACAGTTCTGGTGCATTCTCGGCTCTTGCGATTGGGAGAGTAACTTTTTGCACCACATATGTCTTTGTTTTTATCCTGCTGTGTGTGTGAGAGGGCACAGTGACAGGCAGCCTATAAATAGCTAGCTTCCATCTTTATTTTTAGTGGTAATGACTTTTTTTTTTGAAATGGGATTTCTTATTTAATAAGTTAGGGATGTAATTACACCTAGCACAAGTGAGAATGCATTACATTCATTTGAAACTCCCAGTAAAATTAAAGTTCACATCTAGCAGAGCAAAATAAGCTTGGTGATGAAACAGAACCTTCAGGCTGCTTTAATGTTCAACATTTCCTTCTCCCCCCCCCCCCTTTTTTCTTTTTATAAATTGGAATAATGCAGCTTAAAAGTGTTTCCGGAGTGGGCTGGATGGCACATGTTTTCTGCTATTGCAGCTCTCCCATTGTTCAAGGGCTACACCTGTAGGTGGATTTTTCCCTTTGCATCTTCATTTAAGTAGCTGCCCACAGCCTTTATTTACATTTATCCACCTAGAGAAGCTGAGGACTTCATTAAATGACCCTCCTGCTCTGTATCCAGAAAGGCTGTGTGGTGGCAGAGCGGCCTTCATATGGGTTAATCACTACAAGGGAGCCAGCATCATCCTGAGTTAAACCTCTGCATGTAAAAGTCATCTACAATTTTTTATAAAGCATGTTTTTAGTCACCAGACACTATTAACCCTGCAGTTGTAGGCATCTTGAACTGCCTGGGACCAGATTGGAAAAGCAATGACTAGCGGTCAGTTTTGATCTTGGCTTCCCTCCCGCCCTCTCCCCTCATCCCTGGCCCCCTCCATGCTGGGCTGACTGTTCTCACCACCTGACATCTGCATATACAAGGCTTTTCTTCAGTGTTTCTTAGGCATCTCCTCCAAATAGGACTGCAGAGAGTCCAGGCCTGTGTCTTTTGAAGAGCCTGGTGGTGACCAGCCCTGCTCAGTTCCTGGGAGATGCTAATGGCAGAGGGTGAGGGGTCTGCCTGCTTCTGCGCTGGCTGCTCTTTCTGATAGTCTTGAGGATGATGAGGTATCGTGCGTGGTTTCCTCGTTGGCTGTCAGGCTCAGAGCTACGAAAAGGGGTTCCTCATGTCGTCTTAAGTGGATGCATTTAGAATCACAGTGGGACTTGCAGGGTGTATGTGTGTCTTCTGAAAAGCTGAGTGCACTTATCTTTCTCTTCTCCAAATGTCTCAATTCTTTTTTTTTTAAAGTGATTTAATTTTTTTTCCATTTTAGCTGGTTTACAGTGTTCTGTCAACTTTCTACTGTATAGCAAAGTGACCCAGTCACACATACATATATACATTCTTTTTCTCACATTATCCTCCATCACGCTCCATCATAAGTGACTAGATATAGTTCCCAGTGCTATACAGCTCCAAATGTCTCAATTCTGCCTTCAATTCTAAAGGCCAGCTTAAGTTCTAGTCCAGCCCTGATAACAGGTCCTGTCTGTTCATGCGGATCTCTCCCATCTCACAGCTCATAGGAGCCTAATCTGTACCACACAACCCAGGTATTGATCATGAAGCTTCATATCTAGAATTTCTAATGGAACAAAAGCCCTGCAACCTGACGTTTTGAAGCCAAGTAGATGATTATTTTGCCATTGTTCTCTTCATTTCCAAGGATCTATGGATCTGTATCATGCCTGTCTTGTACGTGCACATTTCTGGGCTGAAAAGGTTGCAGGAAAACACAATATGCTTGTTGCTCCTAAAAGCCACATGGGAGGCAGCAACATATGTAAGAGGTGGCATTTGACCAACAGTGGGAGTCCCTGAATGTCAGGCTGTGGAATTTGAGCTTTATTTGGTAGACACTGGGGAGCTATGATCCTTTGTAAATGGGAGTGTTGTGATGCAGATCTGGGTCTAGGCAGCCTTATCTGGAAGCACTGGACAAGAACTGGGAGAAGCCAGACCAGAGGTGTATGCTTGGGAGCAGTCCCAGTGGCTCTGATATGAGTGACAGTGGGCAGGCTAAGTTGGTGGCTCTGAGATTGAGAGGAAGGGTTGGGTGGATGATTTCAGGGAGGGAAGCAGGTAACAACACAGGGTTGGGGCAGACAAGCTGGTCTGGCCACTGACTGTGTGTCCTTGGGCAAGTTAATTAAACTTTCTGTATCTCCACTCGATCCTTATCTGAAAATGAGGACCAGGACCTCAACTTTAAATTTCCCGGGATTGCAGCGATCCCACTCTTGGA